>NC_090401.1:31121327-31814973 GCF_036365525.1 Heterodontus francisci
AAGTTTTTCCTCAAATCCCCTCTAAACCACCTGCCCCTTACCCTAAATCAACACCCCCTGGTTATCGACCCCTCTGCTAACGGACAAAGTTTCTTCCTATCTAACCTATCAATGCCCCTCAATTTTATATACCTCAATCAGCTGCGCCCTCAGCCTTCTCTGCTCTAAGGAAAACAACCCGAGCCTTTTCAGTCTCTCTTCATAGCTGAAATGCTCCAGCCCAGACAACATCCTGGTGAATCTCCTCTGCACCCTCTCCAGTGCAATCACATCCTTCCATAGTGTGGTGCCCAGAACTGTATACAGTACTTCAGCTGTGGCCTAACTAGTGTTTTATACAGATAACCTCCCTGCTCTTATATTCTATGCCTTAGCTAATAAAGGCAAGTATCCCATATGCCTTCCTAACCACCTTATCTACCTGTGTTGCTGCCTTCAGTGATATATGGACAAGTACACCCAGGTCCCTCTGACCCTCTGTACTTCCTAGGATCCTACCATCCATTGTATATGCCCTTGCCTTGTTAGTCCTCCCAAAATGCATCACCTCACACTCCTCAGGATTAAATTCCATTTACCACTGCTCCGCCCATCTATATCGTCCTGTAATCTAAGGCTTTCCTCCTCACTATTTACGACACCACCAATTTTCATGTCATCTGCGAACCTACTGAGAGGATTTGAAAATTTGTGTCAGAGCCCCTGCCATCTCCTCCCTTGCCTCACATAACAGCCTGGGATACATCTCATTTGGGCCTGGGGATTTATCCACTGTTAAGCCTGCTAAAACTGCAGAAAAGATTCACAAGGATGTTGCCTGGTTTGGAGGGCTTGAGTTATAAAGAGAAATTGGATAGGCTGTGTCTGTTTACCCTGGAGCAAAGAAGGCTGAGAAGGGTCATGCTAGAGGTATATAAAATTATGAGAGGCATAAATAGGGTAGACAGCCAGAGTCTGTTTCCCATGGTAGGGGTGACTAAAACTAGAGGGCATAGATTTAAGGTGAAAGGGAGGAGGTTTAAAAGGGATCAAAGGGGTACATTTTTCACACAAAGAATAGTGGGTATTTGGAATGAGCTGCCTGAGGAGGTGGAGGAGGCAAGAACAGTAGCAACATTTAAGAGGCATCTGGACAGGTACTTGAATGAGCAAGGCATAGAGGGATATGGAATTAATGCAGGCAGGTGGGATTAGTATAGATAGGCATTATGGTCGGCATGGACGTGGTGGGCCGAAGGGCCTGTTTCTATGCTGTACGACTCTATGACTTTCAATGCTAATATGTTCAAGTATATCACAATCCCCCTCCCTGATCTCTGCACCTACATTGTCCTTCTCCATAATGAACACAGATGAAAAGTAATCATTTAAAGCCTCACCAATGTCCTCCGGCTCCGCACACAGATTGCCACTTTGGTCCCTAATGGGCTCTACGCTTTCCCTGATTATCCTCTTGCCCTGAATATAGTTATAAAACGCCTTGGGATTTTCCTTTATCTTGCTCGCCATTGGTTTTTTCATGTCCCCTCTTCGCTCTCCTAATTACTTTTTTTAAGTACCCCCCTACACTTTCTATACTCCTCTAAGACCTCCACTGTTTCTAGCACTCTGAATCTGCCATAAGCCTCCTTTTTTTCTTCCTTATCCAATCCTCTATATCCCTTGACATCCAGGGTTCCCTGGACTTGTTGGTCCTATCCTTCACCTTAATGGTTACATGTTGGCTCTGAACTCTCACTATTTCTTCTTTGAATGACTCCCACTGGTCTGATGTAGACTTTCCTACAAGTAGCTGCTCCCAGCCCACTTTGGCCAGTTTTATCATATTGAAATTGGCCTTCCCCCAATACAGTACCTTTATTACCAGTCCCTTTTTGTCCTTTTCCATAACTGCCTTAAATCTTAGCGTTACGGTCACTATCCCCGAAATGCTCCCCCACTGATACTTCTACCACTTGTCCGGCTTCATTCCCTAGGACTAGGTCCAGTACTGCCCCTTCTCTTGTAGGACTTTCTACGTGCTGGCTCAAAAAGTTCGCCCGTATGCATTTTAAAAATTCCACCCCCTTTTAGCCTTTTGCACTAAGACTATCCCAGTTGATATCGGGGAAGTTGAAATCCCCTATTATTACCCTATTATTTTTACACCTCTCAGAAATTTGCCCATATATCTGCTCCTCTATCTCTCCCTGGCTGTTTGGAGGACTGTAATATAAAAAGAACTTGCATTTATATAACACCTTGCATGACCGCAGTACTTCCAAAAGTGGTTAACAACAAATGAGGTACTTTTCTGAGATGCAGTCAGTGTCATAATGTAAAAAATGCAGCAGTTAATTTTCACACAGCAAGGTCCCACTAATATCAATGAGGTAATGACCAGACAATCTGTTTTAGTGATGCTAAAGGATAAATGTTGTCCAGGACACTGGGAGAACTGCCCTGTACTTCTTTTAATTGAACCATGGGATTTTATACATTTTTTGAAATTTATTAATTCAAGGATGTGGACATGGCTGGAATGGCCAGCATTTATTGGCCATCCTTAACTGTTCCTGAGAAGGTGGTGGTGAGCTGTCCTCTTGAACCACTGCAGTCCATGTGCTGAAGGTACTCCCACAGTGCAATTAGACAGGAAGTTCCAAGATTTTGACCCAGTGACCATGAAGGAAAAGTGATACAGTTCCAAGTTAGGATGGTGTGTGATTTGGGAGGGGAACTTGGAGCTGTTGGTGTTCCCATGAGCCTACTGCCCTTGCACTACAAGGTGGTAGAGGCTGGGTGTTTGGAAGGTGCTGTCTAAGGAGCCTTGGTGAGTTGCTGCAGTGCATCTTGTAGATGGTACACACGGCGACCAAGTTGTTCTGGTGGTGGAGGGAGTAAATGTTTAAGGTGGTGGATGGGGTACAGATCAAATGGGCTGCTTTGTCATAAACGTTGTTGAGCTGTATGAGTGTTGTTAGAGCTGCACTCATCCAGGCAAGTGGAGAGTACTCCAACACACTCCTGACTTGTGCCTTTTAGATGGTGGACAGGCTTTGGGGAGTCACGAGGGGAGAGTTACTCACCACAGAATTTCCAGCTTCCGACCTGCTCTTGCAGTCACAGTATTTGTATGGCTGGTTCTGTTAAGTTCCTTGTCAATGATAACCACAGAATATTGATGGTAGGGGATTCATTGATGGTAATAATATTGAATAACAAGGGGAGTTGGTTAGACTGTCTCTTGTTGGAAATGGTCATTGTTTGGCACTTGTGTGGCATGAAAGTTACTTGCCAATTATCAGCACAAGTCTGGATGTTGTCCAGGTCTTGCTGCATTTGGTTATAATTTGCTTCAATATCTGAGAGATTGAGAATGCAATTAACATTATGCAATCACTAACAAACATCCCGACTTCTGACCTTACAATGGAGTGAAGATCATTGATGGAGCAGCTGAAGACGGTTGGGCCTAAGCCACTACCCTGAGTGATGTCTGGAGGCTCAGATGATTTGTCTCGAACAGCCACAAACATCTTAATTTGTACTAGGTAACACTGAAGCCAGTGGAGATTTCTCTCTGAATTCCCATTGATTTCAATTTTACTAGGGCTCCTTGATGCTGCACTCGATCAAATGTTGCCCCGATGTCAAGGGCAGTCACTCTCATCTCATGTCTAAAATTCAGCTTTTTTGTCCGTATTTGAATCAAGGCTGTAATGAGTTCTGGAGCTGAGGGTCCTGGTGAAACCTCAACTCAGTATCAGTGAACAGGTTATTGGTGATCAAACTCGGTTTAACAGCTCATCTGAAAGATGACACCTCCGACAATTCCGCACTCCCTCAGTACTGCAAAGATGTATCAGCCGAGGTTATTTGCTCAAGTCTCTGGAGTGGAAATTGAACATACGACCTTCTGACTCCGAGTCGATATCCTCCGACTAACAATGAGCAATGCAATGGGAGATCTACTAATTTCCTTTGTAAATTTTTGAGAGCATTGTCACACTTTGTGTAATGTGCAATACTGCTGCTAGATCCACTTCAGTAGTCCCCTTCCTAGGATGTTTTTGTCTATTATTTAAAAATATATATATTTTGCAGTCAAATAGTGCTTACCTGCACCTATAGCTGCAGCTCCAGCTATCCACAACATGATAATCTGCTAATTTGCACACTGTAAACTTAAAAAAAGTCTTTCATTAGAGGGGAATAAATAAATAAATAATAAAAACCAGTAGATGTATTTGAATTTCCAAAAGGGAATTGATAAAGTGCCACATAAAAAGGTTATTACACAAGATAAGAGCTCATGATGGGCTGGATTTTGTGGAGGAGACGGGGCTTCCTGCCTCAGCCTTTTCATGTCCCACCCCGCCCCCCACCCCCAAGCCTCAGAGAGATCCTCTGTTGTTTTCCTGTCCGAGTGTCCCGCGCCAGCATCCCTGTCCCTTGGAGGATCCTGCCTCCAAGAGCTGCCGGCCAATCACTGGGAGCAGTGGCCACTGCCGGTATTGCAGAAGCCTGGGACCCAGGCCCAGCGCTGGAACCCCAGACCTCAGGTAAGAGAGGAGGGGTTGCTGAGGCCAGTCCGGAAGGCCGCAGCGAGTGGGGTTGCGGGGGGGGGGTGGTGGGTGCGGTGGTGGTCATAAAGCCCAGGAGGAGTGGAGCCCTGGGAGGTGCATTGTTTTCCAGCCAGGGCCCTCCATGAACCACAGATTGCCCATAGAGGAGGGCCCCACCCCCAAGCCACAGGTAGGTTCCTCGTTTTACAAGGCAACACCCCCTGACTCCATTAATAGGCCACTTAAGGGCCTAGTGACAGGCGGGTGGTGAACTATAAAATCCAGCCCAATATTGGCACTAATATATTACACATGGATAGAGGATAGAGCATCGGTGTCCAAACTTTTTGCATGAGGGGCCACATTACAATTTTTGTCCTCCGTAGGGGTGAACAAATTTCGGAAAGTTAAAGGCATTAGAAACGTATCTTACAAGAATAATGTCGCTTGATATTGTATTCCTTGAAAACAGCTACCTTCTTGTCACATCAGACACAATATGGCCCTCGTTGTCCAAGAGTGTTTGAATGCTCGACATTCAGGATCAATTTTCCTTTCCTTGCTGTATTCATGAGCCGCCATCTTTCTTTCGATAAGTATTTTGGGTAAACACTGTTTGAGATAGATATCAGGGCTCCTGCTCTCGCTCCTGGTTGAAGGGGCTCCCGGTTAAATGGGCTCGGCTCTCTCTCTTGGTTAAATGGGCACTGCCAGCTTGTTGGGTTATCGCCTGGGGCCCTGGCAATTTCACTCTGCCAGACGGCAGGGGCGGGCAAAAAGGAGGTAGTGAGCGTCTTCAACCTTCCCTGGTGGCTAGAAACTTCAACAGCCTGGCGCTGCTCCACTCCTCTCCCCAGCTCTCTTCAGACTTTATCATGTCCAGCAAAGCATTGCGTGTCTGCCATTATTAGTCCATCAGCCACTACTTAGGCACTGCAACTCCAATATTAGTTCAGATTGGCGAACCGAATAGAAACCTTTGGTGGGTCTGATAAAAGGAGGCAGCCTTCTGACAGCTGGGGGGTCCTCCTGATCGGTCAACCTGAGCCCGATGGAGGGCCACCCCTGAAGCCCCAACTACCCCCATCGCCCAACACGCACCACCCCCACCCTCCACCCCTTGTCGCCTATCCGACCTCCCTTGCCTCACCGGGGCCCGACTGATTGCCCCTGCAATCTTCAGCTGGGTTGCAGTGCCAACAGTGGCCATCGCTCCCACTGATTGGCCGGCAGCTCCATTAGGCAGCACTTCCTGCCTCAATGAGGTGGAAGTCTTGCCCAAGACCAATTAAAGGCCTGGGGACCTGAAAGTCCGGTCTGGATCCCATGCCTGGTGGAGGCGGGATCACCACCAACTCTTGCATTGGCGGACGGCTTCCCCATGCCCACCATAAAATTCCAGCCAGCACCTCAAGACAGTTCAACACTCCACTGGAGTGTCAGCTTTGAGTTTTGTGCTTGGAGTGGAACTTCAACCCACAACCTTCTGACTCAGAGGAGAGAATGTTACCAACCAAATGCAGCCGACACCTAATCCTAAATCCTAATATGACACAAGGTTGTAAGTTAGTAATTGTTTAAGATGAAAGCTGCTGGTACTGAGGAGATGCCAGCCTGCTGATTGGCGATTGGCCAGCAGCTCCTGGAGGCGGGACTTCCTGCCCCAGAAGGGTGGCAGACCAAGCCAATGCCAATTAAGGGCATGAGCCACCCAAAAATTGTTGTGTGGTTTCCAGACCCGGCGGAGCTGGTCTCACCCCTCCCCCCCCCCACCGGCCAGAATTTTACATTGGGCTGGAAGCCCCGCCCACTGGCCAAAAAGTCAGGGGTGAGCCTCCCTCTGCCGGACCTGGAAGCCAAGGGTACGAGATGGGAACAGCAGCACCCGCCCCCATTCCCCCACCTCTCACTCAATTTTATGTCCTCGCCCGACAGCCTGCTCCTGCGGGGTGGTGTAAAACGCCAGCCCCCAACAATTAGGCCAGATTTGAAATTAGTGGGTTAACACTTCTGTTGAAATTAGTGGAGAGGGGGATTTCATCCTCTAGTATCTCCAGTCATGGTCTCTGCGCCTTTCTTTGCTGAGTCGTCAACATCATAAATGTTGTTGTAGTTGCAGTAAACCTTGGGTGCGGCCTCATCGCTGTAATGGAATACAGTCGGGCCATCGCTCCCTGGTCCCAGAGAGGACAGCGCCAGCCATCGCCTTCAACATCGCGCAAGTCACGACCCAATTAACAAAAATACAAATGGAAATACACTGGTGTTTTATAATAAACTGGTGTGTACTTGCACTATCATTTTCATAACAATCACTTAAAAACATCACTAAAAATGCAATCTGCTGAACAACTATTGAATCACTATATCAAATTTATCTTAAATATTTATATCTAGCTTCAATTTTAAATATTAAATCTTATCTTAAATATTAAATATACCTGTTGTATTTTGTAGTTGTCCAATGTCAAACTTGAACGTCAGCTGTTCTCTATTGGCAGCAGAAGCGGCTGTGCAGAAAATATAGTAAACTGAAAGAAGTCCGCTGGGCCCTAATGCTCGTGGTGTGGAACTCAGTCATTGAGTATGTTTAAAGAAGAGATTGACAGATTTCTAAATATCAATGACATAAGGGTATATGAGGATAGTGTGGGAAAAACACATTGAAGTGGATGATCAGCCAAGATCGTACTGAATGGCGGGGCAGGCTCAATGGGCTGAATGGCGGGGCACTCTACTTGGTATTTGTGTTGGAGGATCAGGGGAAACCATTTATTTTGGTATTGCACAACACTTCTGACTACTATTTACAGTGGCAGACTCTCATATAAATAGGGAACTTGTTGCTTATGTATGCATGACTCAGGCGTGAAAGTTACAACTTCACTGAAGGTCCCTGGACACAATTTCAGAAAGTGGCAAGAGAAAGTGAGAAAAAAAGTCAGAGTTAAAAAGAAATTCAAAACCAAGGCCTGAATTTAACCTGGACGACAGGGGTCCCGGTGACAGGCTGGAAGGGGACAACCCCACCTTGGCCCTGTTTTGAACCCCCATCCAAATTCCACAACGGGCGTGAATTGTGTTTGATCGGAGGTAAATGATCTGCATTATACAAAGAAATCACAAAAGATAGAAACTTATATGACCCAAAGAAAATACATACAGGAAAATCACCAGAAAAATACAAGAAGAAAGAAGCAGAAAATATAAAGTGTGACAAGATCCTTGCGATTCTTTAGCACTCTTGAGACTGAGTTTTATGGGCTCCCTCTGGATGGGAACGTAGGCGGTGGAGTGCCCGTCGCCTTCCTGACCCCTTGGCATTTAGTCCAGGCAGCCATTTAACTGCCTGTAGTCAGGGTCCCTTTAAAGACCCTTTAAGGATGGTGATCTCTTCCACAAGAGCTGCTGGCTAATCAGAGGGCTGACAGCTCAGTAGTAATGGCAATGCCACTGGAAACAGTGGCCACTGCTGTTACTACAGGAAGACCAGGACCAGGACCAGCGCTGGAGCCCCGGACCACAGGTGAGTGTGGTGGGCTCGCCAGGACAGCAGGAAGAGGCCCTTAAGTTAATTGGCCACTTCAAGGCATCAATTGGCCCCTGGGCGGGAAGGCTCTCCTTGGCCTTCCTCGCCCTTGGACTAAAGTCCAAGGTGTTGGGAAGGCGACGGGTACTCCACTCCCCGCCTACCCATGCAATTTTATTGACCCCCTCCCATCTCCATTCCCATCCCGAGGGGGCCCATAAAACTCAGCCCCATGAGTGCTAAAGAATAGCAAAGATCTTGTCACTCCTTATATTCTGTGCTTTCTTTTTCTTATATTTTTCGGAGATTTTCCTGTATGCATTTACTTTGCATCACATAAGTTTCTATCTTTTTTGATTCCTTTGTATAATGCGGATCATTTACCTTGGATCAAATAAATTGCTGCACTTTTCTTGATTCCTTCCCACCAGTGTGGGTACCCAGGATGGTACCGTGGTCTAAGCAGTATCTTCCAAAAGTTTAGCATTACTTTACTTTGTTCCTCTCTGCCCCTGTACATAAAACATGAAATAAATGTTTCTGGCCCCTCTCCCACCCCCAATAACCATACAATTCATTCCTTGCCCTCTCCCCCTACAGAATACTTACCTGGCGTACCTGATCTTCCCCCTCCACTTTTCATAAACTGTGAACTTTACCCCTTCCCAGAAGCCCCTACACCAATTAGAGAAGTGTGACCCTTTTCCACCAACTCCCCCCGCACTGAAACCCTTACCTGCTCCCCCACTCCCCACCAGTGTTACACCTCGTATCCCCAGATGGGGATCTGAAGGTGCTGGAGTGCCAGCCACTGGCAGCAATATTGCTACAGAGCAGGGACGGCAGGAGCAGGTAAGTAATTAAATTGTTGATTACAAAAATTTAAATATTGAAATTTTGAACCCTTGCCAAGCGGTGGGGGGCCACCACAAGACCTCGCCACTGCTGGCAATATGAGGCCAGACCTTCCCGACGTCGAGGCCCCTGGCGGGCTTCTCCCGGAGGCAATTTCCAGTATCCCCCGCCATGACCCCCGATATCGATGGTGCTGTAAAATTCAGCCCAAAGAGTGGGCAGCAGGTGCTTATATAAATCATCTCATCACATCTTTACCTACTCCGTTATGATGACAAATGTCCTTGGGGGAAGAATACAAACCATGTCCTATGTCATTGAGTTATATCCCTCAACAAAACTATCTGGTGGCATTTGCACTTTGCCTGCTCGTGATGCTCTCAAATGTCTCGTTATATGACAAGTCTGTGTAGGCCAAATAAAAACTAAGAGAAAGAGAAACAGACCGGGGAAAGAGTAAGAAATACAGCGGGAAAGAAAAAAGTCCAATGGGTCTGGAAAAATGAGAGAGATGCAAAGATCAGGTGGCAGAGGACTTCTGGGCAATACCACAGGAGATCAAAGTACAAAGTACTGAAACTTTCCGGTGAACCCAGACCTGCGGGGATCCTAGAAAATATACAGAAAAAACAAACTACCGGATAGTTGGCAACTTGTGTATTTACACTATTTACTAAATTTAAAGTGACGCTGTCAACCTGGAACGGGGAAATGAAACTGATCTTCAGTGTAAAATCTGATCCCTTCAAGCTGTTAGTGATGCAATCCGATTTCTGAAGAAACGAAACTGAATCCATGTAGTTTCAATGTCCTGTTCAAACAGTGGAGATCACACAATGAAGTAAAGTTCATTTTTACCGCCATGTTTACTCTCTAAATTTGCTCTGTGGTTGCAGTGTTTAAGGAGCTGGCCTGATTCCAGCTTGTTGAAAACAACAATTCCTGATTTAACACTTCAACGATTTCTTCCCTTTGCTGGAGAGTGAGCTGCAGAGGAGAGAAAAAGAAACAAGAAAGGGGAACAAAACAAGAAAGATAGAAAAGAAAAGGAGATAAACAGTCATCTTCACACTGCACTGAATGCTGTAGTACAGAGTCCATTTTCATGCCATGCAATATTGATATCATTGATAGACACTAATGGTGTGACTGTTAATGATTCAATAGTTCAGATAGTTAGCTCTTATCAACCATTCAATTGTTACTGGTAATAGGGCAAAGCACTAGTCTATTTCCAGCTTTAAAATGGAGGGAGAGAATTTCCAAAGGGCTGGATGACCTCCCCCCCACCCTCTCGATGGACCCCACCCGCCACCCCCCCCCCCCACCACCCGCCATACTGGGGCCCAGCCAATTGACCCAGCGAGGCCCCACACACTTACCTTTTCTGATTAAGAACTGATTAAGATCATCCAAAGCTCTTCTGCTGAGGTCCTAACTCACACCAAGTTCCGTTTGCTCATCATCCCCATGCTCACTGACCTAAATTGGTTCCTGGTTAAGCAACGCCTCGATTTTAAAATTCTCATCCTTATTATCAAAAGCCTCCATGACCTTGCCCCTCCCTAGCTTTGTAATCATCTCCAGCTCTAAAATCCTCTGAGACATCTCTGCTCCTCCAATTCTGGCTTTTTGTGCATTCCTGATTTTAATCACCCCCACCACTCGTGGCCGTGCCTTCAGCTGCCTAGGCCTTAAACTCTGGAATTCGTTCCCTATATCTCTCTGACTCTTTATCGCTCTTTCTTCCTTCAAACCTACTTGTTCGACCAAGCTTTTAGTCATCTGCCCTAATATCTCTTTATGTGGCTCAGTGATGTCAAATTTTATTTGATGACACTTCTGTGAAATCCCTTGGGAGGTTTTATTTTGTTGAGGGAGATATATAAATACAACTTGCTGTTGATGAGTTGCATATTTTGGACTTTATTTGTTCCTGGTTTAACTTCAAAGGACTTTTCCAAATCTTCTGACACAGAGTTGCAGGAGGCTTCAGGGACAGTGGGGTCACAATTCCCATATAAAGTTATTGCCAAAGCATTATTTTTAGCACAGGATTGTTCCTGTTACTTTCTGCAATTGAAGAATAATAAATATTTTCTGATAGCTTAGTTTAGTTTAGTTTAGTTTAGAGATACAGGACTAAAACAGGCCATTCGGCCCACCGAGTCTGTGCCGACCATCTGCCACCCAATAGTGCCCTATGGATCAAATAAAAGCAAAATACTGCGGATGCTGGAAATCTGAAATAAAAACAGAAAGTGCATCTGTGGAGAGAGAAGCAGAGGTAATGTTTCAAGTCTGTGACCTTTCTTCAGAACTCAAGAGCCCTATGGATCTCCACTACTAACAATCCCTTACCAGAGCTTTTCCTATTTATTATCATTTTCTGCTTCCTGTTGTTTAGCCAGATTTCAGTCCAACTTTCAATGCCTATTTAGCATTTATTCTATGAAGCTTAATCTTACAATGTGAATTTTATCAAGTCCCTCTGAAAATTCAAGCAGATTATATGGTTGATTCCATGATTGGCAACTCCTGGTGAGAAGCAGCACGGGTCAGAAAATCGTGGGTCTGCAGCCCCTGATTTTCCATCCATTTAAATATTTAAATTAATATACCAGGGTCTGTAAGCCTGTGATTTCCCGAACAGCATGCCCTATAAGTGCCAATTCTTGCCAGGAGAGCTCAATTGGAGAATCAGTCCTGATATCCATGGGACTGACATCCCAACAACTCAGTTACTTCCTTCAAAAAGTTAGAATAGGTTTGTGAGGCTCAACCTCATGTTACAAAATCCAAAATACCTGTGGTTTTTGGCCTCCAGGCTTTTCAGATGTTGATAGCATGCTATGCAATGCTTCTGGACACAAAACGCGATGAAACATACTGTGTTAAAACATTATGCTGCATTACTTGTGTGTGACAAAGTGGCACCGTTTTTCTTCTTTCCCAAAAGTTTGCCAAACATTTTTCATGAACTTGTTGCCACTTTAAAATGCAGCTGCTAATTCATGAGTCTGGATGTGCACCAAAAGTGATTGTTAGGAGCAAAGAAATAACGTGAGCAATATAGTAAATGTTATCAGGTTTGTGCACAACCAGAAAAGGACAGGAGGAAGATCTTCCTCAGCTTGGTCCCAACATCAGAAGAACCCCCAGTGACAACACCCTCCCCCGCCGCCCACCCCCAAGGAACCAGTGTTAAAAGTTTGATTCTTACTCCACCCTCACAGTTGAAGTTGATAATTTGGTAGCATATCCTTTTCAAATTAGCGTCAAATAGGTGCTATAAATTCTGCCCACTCAGCCTGTTTAAACCCATTTCACACAAAGACTTCAGAACCAGCAGAGGAGTCTTTCATCCCTTCAGTTTAGGCCGCATCTAGATCCACAGCACAGAGATGAAATGTGGGTGTTCTGTTCAAAGGTATCGCTGAGTTGTTGCCCCATTTTTGCTTCCTGCTGATTTGGGAGGTTCGATCCTGAATATTGATATATTTTACTCATCTATATGGATGAATATTAACTCTAATTAGTAAAATAATAACCAGGGAGCCCGCAGTTAATATTTTAAAGTAATAAGTTGATTTCATGGTACAATGGGCTGAATTGTATTTGGGCAGCACCAGCACCATTTTTAAAGGGCCTTAAGCCCTTCCAAATAATTATAATTTTTAAAGGGAAAATATAATTGATTTTTATTAAATATAAAAATAAGTGATGGAGGCCTTTCCCCAACCCCCCACAATGGGGGGTTTCATTGCCTGAAATGACAATCAATTGATTTTGTCAAATACCCAACGTTTCCCCCCCAACCTTCAATCTTTTGCCCTTCAACTGCATCCCACCATCCTCACGTCCAATAAAAATTGATTTCCCCACTCCTCCACACCTCTTGCCTTGAAAATTTTATTCCTCCCTCCTCCCCACCAGGTTCTCACCTCGGAACTCCGCGCGAAGGCCTAACGGAGGCTGTAAAATCAGCGTGGGACGGCAGGTAAGTTATTTTGCATACATTTATCTGCATATGAAGATTCAGGGCCCGCTGCCAGGCAGTGGGGGGAGCCACACCGCGGTTCACCCGTTGCTGGTAATATGCAGCGGGCCCTTCTCAACATTGCAGGTCAAGGCGGGCCTCTCCCCACAGAATTTTACGGGTCCCCGCGCCGCGACCCACAGCATCGAGGGGCCAGAAAAATTCAGCCCAATGTGTCTTTCTCCATGAACTGTAATTAGGAGTATGGTATTAAACTAACAATTATAGGACTGTTCATAGGAATTGTTTCAATTGTAAGGCACAATTCCAAGTATTTCCCATTTCCCAACCCATTGCACATTGAATCATTAATAATGGTAATTTCCTGTGTAAATAAAGACCTTGCATTTATATATCTTTCATGTCTTCAGTATGTCCTAAAACACTTCTCAGCCAATTAATTACTATTTTGAAGCAGAGTCACAGTTCTGCTGGCAAATGACAACAAATTAATGCACAGCAAGATCACAAAAACAGCAGTGAGATAAATGACCAGCTATTTTGTTTCAATGTTGTTGGTTTAGGAATGTGTTGACCAGGACACCAGGAGAACTCCCCTGCTATTTTTCAAATAGTGCCATCATTTTCTTACACCTGAATAACAAGATGAGACCTCGGTTAAAATGTCTCATCCAAGAGGGAAGCACCTCCGCCACCATGCAGAAATTTCAGCCTAAATTAGGCTCTCAAGTGCTGTAGGGGGTCGGTGGGGGGGGGGGGCGTGGGGGGGGGTGGTGCTTTCACCTACAGCTGTCTGACTTGGGCATGAGAGGGGCTACCAGTTAACCAAGGGGGCTGGTTTACCATCACCAGTGCATAGGAAACACTTTCCTCCCGCATATGTTTGAGTCTGGTGGTTTTGTCTCTTCAGTCTGTTCTGGATTCAAAGTTGGGTCATTATTGTTCAGTGACATTACTCTGAGCCAATTCACCACCTAGTGAATCTCCCAAATTAGCAGCTGTTAGTGTTTGTAATGGGTTGACAGCCAGTACAGAATTACTGAAAAAGTGCAAGTGTCTTTCATAAGGTGCTGAACATTAAAGTGCACAGATTAAGTGATAATTTAAATATACAGTAACCGAATATAAATGCAGAACTTTAGAGACAAATACTCTAACTTTTCAGAACCCATAATATTAAATTGTAAGTCAAGAAGAATAGTCACTCTCCAAGACAGATGAAATAACAGCAGCTTGCATTTGTACAGTGCCTTCAATGTTGAAAAATATTCCAAGGAGCTTTACTGAGATATAATCACAGCCAAAGAAGGAAAGATTAAGAGCAGACCAAAAGCTTGGTCAAAGAGTTGGGTTTTAAGGGAAAAGAAAACACCAAAACAAATGTTATTTAAGGTGTAATTTAATCAAGGTTTGTTACATAAAAGTATTAAGATTTGGTTATTGTGATTTAAAGTATGACATCTTCTCAGATATTCATTTGTAGATGCAATGTGTACTTTTATCACCTCAAATCATTCTGACATAAGATATTGCAGATGCAGGGTTTCCCAAGACCCACATGTCAGCCATGAGACTTGTAGTTTTTGAGCAGTGTACTGTATTTATGAAGTAGCCCCACTCCTGACAAAAATCTCATGCGATACAGTTGAGAACCTTGCAACTCCAGTTATATTTCCATGCTTTATGCCAAAGTTACAGGGGAGAGGGGTTTTATGGCAAAACAACAGCAACTTGCATTTATAGAACACTTTTAATGTAACAAATGTTCCCGTGTGCTTTTACAAGAGCATTATCAGACACCATTTGACACAACCACATAAAAGGACAGCTTGGGGATCAAGGAGGTACATTTTAAGGAGCACTTTACAAATGGGATATATACTTCAGCCCAACCCCCAGCAGATAAGATTCATTCTTGGAGTGGACCACAATAAGTATTGGTGTTACGACCAGGTGAGAAAGAGAAACTGGAGATTGCTGTCAATCTCCCCATGAGCTTCAAGTATTTTCTGCATTTGCACTGTTAAAAACTAATTAAAGTCAGCACTAAAAGTTAGGGTTAGTACTTAACTATGCAAGGACCCTTTTAATGATTTATGTTCCTGCAATACCACTTAACCTCTCCAGCCCAGAAAGGGAACAGTTGAAGCTATTGTAACAACTCGGTGAGAAAGGTGACGAGGGGTCCCTCTCAGTCTTCACCTGGTCTTACTGTAACAGGGTTTAATTTTAAATACACAGTGTTTGAGCTACCCCTTGGTGAATCCTTGTTCACCCCTTTCCAATTATAAGGCAAAGAAACCAGCGCAAACAGGCTTTCTTAGGTTTAAAGAAAAAAAGGTGAAATTTTATTAAACTTGGAGGTTTTAAAACACAAACACTAATTCGGTTAACGCCTATGAATACACGACGTGCCCACGCTAGCATGCATACATGCAAATAGAGACAGAGAAGAGCAGAAGAAAAATAAAATGGATAGGTTTGAGGCAATATCTGAAGAGTTGTTGTTATAGTTCTTCCAGCTCACTGTCGAGTCCTTGATTATAGGTAGATCTTGCTTTTCGTTGGGCTCCAGTATTCTTCTTAAACCTAGTTCACTGTAGGTGACCTTTCTCTCTTGGGGTTCATGTGTCTTCAGTGGGTTTTGGAGTTCCGCGAGAAAGAGATGGGAGCAGACAGGCAGGAGAGGAGGTCTGCTTCAGTCCAGGAGCATTCTGCTTTTGCCAGTTCAAACACTGCAACAGCCAGTTAGTTATGTGACTAACTGGCCTGGCCATGTCAGTTTGTGGATCGAATTGAAGCAGGGAATAGCTCCTTTGTCTACGAGCACTGTCTGTTAATCTGTAAATGTATCTTTCCAGCCAGGGGCCTGGCAACCCCTTGTCACAGGTCTTCTCTTTTTCTCAGCAACAATTTGAAATTTAATGTCCATGTGGCAAAAATAATAAGCCACATTGTTGCCAGTTTGGGGGGGGGGGGGGCTGCATGACAATTGGTATTAAATTCAATGGTGCACTTACAGGATCCACAGAACACTTGCCATTTCTATGAAATGTAGTCACAGAACTGAATGCCTCCATTCACCCTGTGGTCAGTTATAGAATGACAAAATCTGGGGCTGAAACAGTGTAGAATGTTTCACCCAAAACTAATTAAGAAGATTGCTAACAGGGCATCTGGGTATTAGCAAAAGGATAGAACCACCTATACTAAAATTAAAAGTATTTTCAATTACTGGATTTATTTTGAAACCCCAACCTAGAGAATATTCAACAGGTACTAACAGAATGCTACTTCATTTCCGGCCCAAGTAAATCCTCAGGAGCTGCCTAACTGCGGAGAATCTACTTTAAAGCAGCATGCTGAATTTAGGGCTCATCTTCAGAACTCTGAATAAGCTCTTTAGCAGCACAGCCAGTGGCAGCACCAGCACTTCCTACTATAGCAGCACCAGCAGTAGAGAGTCCAGCAGCTCCTTCATGAAGAAAAGAACATATATTAATCCTTACAAATATGTAGCAATATTTAGAACACATTCGTTAAACTTTATAAAACTGCCTCCATTCCCACTCTGAGAGAATCTGTTTATCCTGTGCTATGAACCATTCTTCAAAAAAAATAAAATGCACAGCCAAGAAACTATTCAGGCCTTTGATCTTATTTATTTTATTTATTGATTTAGAGATACAGCACTGAAACAGGCCATTCGGCCCACCGAGTCTGTGCCGACCAACAACCACCCATTTATACTAACCCTACAGTAATTCCATATTCCCTACCACCTACCTACACTAGGGGCAATTTACAATGGCCAATTTACCCATCAACCTGCAAGTCTTTGGATGTAGGAGGAAACACCCAGCAAAAACCCACGCGGTCACAGGGAGAACTTGCAAACTCCGCACAGGCAGTACCCAGAATCGAACCCGGGTCCCTGGAGCTGCAGTGCAAACCACTGCGCCACTGTGCTGCCCTTGCTAATATAAAGGCTGCTGAGTAAGTCTTCTCTCCTGAATGGCCATCCAGTTTTCCCCTAATTTGTGCATTAAAAAGTTATTTCAAAATACAAACTACAGAATAGAGCTTTTTGTAGTGACTTTGCTGATCAGTTTCACTCTATATTAAACAAACATAGCAGCACCAGAGTTTTATTATGACACTAGTTCACCAATATTAGCCATTTAAGCAATCACTATCTCACCCACAGCCAAGACTGATAACTTCCTGTCTGAGAAACCACGGAGCCCTGCCCCCACACAAACTTCACCACTTTCTATGTTTATACATGGAAGGATGACTTAAAGGTGTTGGACAAGTGATTACATTAAGATCAATCTTCATAACTTTTCCTCAATTTGATTTAAAAGAAAACATGGAATCTTACCAATAGACTGGAGGGTTGCGACAACACCACCAGCTGCTACACCCCCTCCATTAGCGACTGCAGCCACAGACATCATTTTTGCTCCCAAGGATCCAGCTGCTATTCCAGCACCAGTGAAGCCAGCTGCACCAACAACAACTGGGGCAGCAACTACTGCAGCAGCTGCAAAAATAGAATAAAGTCAGTTGATAAGGGAACTAAAAATTTGCTTGGTGATACAGCACCCCGTTTAGGCTCTTGGCTGTAGAGATCACAGCTCCAACAAATCCAAAAATGGCATGGGAAGAAATGGAGCAAAGGGGTTTGCCATGACCCTGGCAGCCTTTCAAAAAGAAAGGAGCATGACCTTCAGTTAGCAAGAGTATAAATTACACCATGATGTCTTTGTTTTAAAAGAGCACATCATCATGTCACATGTTTGCATTTTAAAGTTGCAAATTTGAAAAAGAAAGGTGACTTTGCAATGAAATACTCAACCCTGATACTCAGAATGGACCATAAAAAACGTACAGCACAGGAGGCCATTCAGGCCATCATGCCTGTGCTGCCTCTTTGAAAGAAAAGTCATGCTTAGTTCCACACCTCCACTTATTGTCCATAACCTGCAAGTTCCTCATCCTCAACTATCTGTCCATCTCCCTTTTAAAACTATTTATGGAATTAGCTTCCACCGCCTTTTCAGACAGAGCATTCCAGATTCCCACAACTCAGTGAAAAAAAAAATCTCTCCTCATCTTCCCACTAGATCTTTGGCCAATGATTTGAAATCAATGACATCTGGTTATTAACCCAATATTTTTTTCTACTTTATTTGCTTCTTTAACCACCTTATTAACTTGCCCTGCCACCTTTATGAATTTGTGTATATGAACAACAAAGTCTCTCTGTTCATCTACACTCACTCAATCTAGGCTGGCAATTTAGTGCAGTGCTAAAGGACGGATGAATTGTCAGAGATGCCATTTTTCCAAGGAGATGTAAAACCAAGCTGCCATCTGCTTATTCAGGTGGATGCAGCAAAAGATGCCATGGCACTTTTTGAAGAATAGCAGGAGTTCTTCTGGTGTTCTGGGCAACATTCCTCAATCAGTAAATACCACTGAAAATAGATCATCTAGTTATTTTTTCCATTTGCTGTTTGTTGGACCATCCTGTGCACAAATTGGTTGCCACATTTCCTGACAGAGCAGCAGTGACTGCACATAATCAAGCAATTGTGAAGCAATATCGGGACATCCTGAGAAGGTGTATATCAATGCAATTTCTTTTACCTGCTCCTCCTGCAACCCAGGCAACTGTCGACCAATCTATAAATACATGGGCAAAACAGAAATATTAGACAAGTATTCAACGGTGAGACAAGCCACTCATTTGATAACTTTCTTGACTGCTAAGTCAGTAATGTAGGAAAGCAGTCAAGTTACAACCAGCATTTTATTAGTTTGCAGACTACTTGTGTAATTGTTTCCTCTCAGCATGAGCACTAATAATGTCAGGGGCACATTCATATACAATCCTACAGATCCCAAGCTCAAGGGTCCCTGCTAAATATGGGGGTCCCTCCAGGGTTAGCAAACTATGTCCAATAAGCATCTCCCTGTCCACAATCCCATTGGACAAGAAATCTCCTGGCCACGCCCATGAGTCTCAGTGCTGGAGAGCTGCAGTCCAGTTTTCTCCTTTCAGGTAGGTTTTAATGAATGGGGATGAGGGGGGAGGGAGTTGTTCAGGGTTGCTGAAGGACCCTAAAGAGCCCTAAGAATTCTTAATTGGTCTCTGATTAAGCTATTTTTATATTACTTACTTCTAGGCTATTGGCACCAGTTCTCAGGCAGCTGAAGGCAACAGTGTAGCCTTGCCGGAGTTGCAAAGGCTGGTGATTGGGAGGACCTGGTTTTAAGAAAAATGCCTGCACTGGGTCATTTTCTATCAAGTTCGTGGATGCAAAAATAACTGGGAGTGTCCATCTGACACTTTCCCAATGCAGTGAACAATACTGGTTTAGAAGGAAAAAAAAGTGGTTAAGTGTTGCATTCCCCCAGCCCTGCGATCTCAAACCTGACAGAACACACGAAAATGAAAAACCATTCAAGAAAAATAGTTTCTCTTAGCAACACAATTAATGGTAGTTTACAATCACTATGGATTCTATGGACACACAGTATGGAAAAGAGGGAAGAGATATGAGGAAGAGGATGAGTAGAGGAGAATGGGGGTTACCTATATCACATGAAGGTAGGCTTGAACCTGCAAAACAGGGAAGATAACAGAATGAGAACATTTTATTTTATTTTTGTCTTTTAAAAATATATTTCTTCTATACACCCAAAATCATCTCACGTATCATTGCTCACAACGTCAGAGGATACCAACTTGCATTTATATATCATCTTATCAACTTCAAAATGACCAAAAGCATTTTATGATCAATGAATTACTTTGGAATTGCACGGGTATTTAGAGAAAAGTGTATAGAAAATTGAAAACTTTCAATATAATTTACATAGCTAGATGGACGTATCTCCACTATGCCCTTTGCATATGCTCAAGAATAGTTAAATATTCAAACAAAATGTGCTTCAAAATAGTTTAGCACACCATCCCATATTTTTAATCACTATAAATCCCAACTGGGATATTTGGTGATTTCTTCTGCACTATCTGTGCCAGATGTAATTGATGTTCGATGATTCTATGTTATTCCAGGTAACATGAAAAGTTTGATATCTCACTTTTCCCCTCCATCTTGATTCAATCATGCCTGACTGCTGTCTGCCCCTCAAACATTATGCTTAACACTGTTCCATCAAGAATCCTAAGCTTTTGAACTGTGCTCATAATCTCAGTCAACTGGTAGAATTGCTAAATGTACTGTTTCTTTTTAAATGGTAAAGCAGCTTCAACTGTTCATTTCTTGACTTCAGCGGTTTCCTTCTAGTCACTTGCCAATAATTTGTGAATTCTCCTTTTCACCAGCTGGGTCTTTCCTTCCAGCTTTAGTGTTCAGTCTTTGCGATCCAAAGTTTAAAGTTACCTACTCAGAGTTCACAGACTTATTTGCCCATTCTATACTTATCAATGTATTGAGACTTTATTGCTTACTTGTTTCCAATCAAAACTAACTTTTTTACAAAAAAGGGAGAAGATTCAGCAAGATTGTAGAGAAAGGCCAGGCATAAATTTGCAAGTATTTGAAATGAATCAACATTACCACATAAATCTACTTCTCACCTGTGTTGAAAGAAGCAGACAAGATCAATGCAATATAGACCAGCTCTCGCATTTTTCCAATATTTTCAAGGAAGACTGATACAAGTATTGTAGATTTCAGTAATAGCTGGAACACAATAGGACCTTCCTGCACAGATCAACACAAGAAGCAATTTCAATTAAAAAGGTTACAAGGGAAGTACTGACAGTGCTGTGTAATAACCTCATCTGGTAGCAGATTTATAAATTACAGGTAGAGATGGTTCAAATTGTTATCGGAAAAGCTCGGTTTCATGTTTTGTCTACAGTAATCTTCAGTGAAATTATAATTCTTCACTCTTAAAATGTGTTACAACCAAGTGAGAAATGTGTCCAGGGGTCTGTTACTATCTTCATCTGGTCTTATTGCAACAGGGTTTAATTTTAAACACGGTTTTGATCTCCCCTTTGTGAATCCGTGTTCACAACTTTCCAACTATAAGGCAAAGAAATGAGCACAAACAGGCTTTCTGTGGTTTAACGAAGAAAGATGAAATTTATTAAACCTTAAACTTGAACTCTAATACAGTTAACACCTACGGATATACAAATACCCACGCAATACACATATGCAAATAGAGACAGAAAAGAGCAGAAGAAAAGATAAGTAGAACAGTTTGAGACAATATCTTGTTACAGTTTCTCGAGCTCGCTGTAGTCCTTGATTGAATATATGGTCTTGTGTTTCATTGGGGCCCAGTATTCTTCGTAAACCTTATTCACATAGGAGATTCTGAGTTTACGTATCTTCACAAGATTCAGTTCTGTGGGAAAAAGAGATTGAGGCAGGCAGACAGGAGAGGAAGTAATTCTTGCTTCAGTTCCAGAAGAGATCTTCACTTCATGAGCACAGAGCTTTGTCTTTTCAAAGTTTTGCGTTTCCAGTTTAAAGCTCCCCTGGTTGGCCAGCAGGTGGTCACGTGACCGATTGGTTTGACCAGGTCTCTTCCGTGCATTGGGGCAGGGACTGGTTCCTTTGTTTCAACACTGTCTGCTACTATGCAAATGTCCTTCCAGTCAGGGCTTGCAATTTTAAGTTATTGTTCAAGTGGTGAAATAATGTGTGCCTCAGTCTTGGCAGGTGGGGGGTTTGCCTGATAAATGATTGTAGATAAAAACTTTATTCTTAGTAGGTTACATCAGTGGCTAGTTCTAATAAACATGTAGTCATGTAGCTGCTGTCAGAGGTGGTGTTTCCTTATGCATTCCTGAGATATGGGAAATGCTGGAAAAGCTGAATTTTTAATACCCATCGCTAGTTGCCCCAAGATTCTTCTCCTTGAATCATTGCAGTCCTTTTGGTGAGTTTTTCCAAAATGGTGTAGGGAATTTCAGGATTTTGATCCAGCAACCATAAAGAAATGGTGGATGTACATCCAAGTCAAGATGGTATTTGACTTGGAGGGGGAAGGTGTTCCCATACTCTTGCTGCTCTTAACTTTGGTAAAAGTGCTGTTGAAGTAAGCTTGCAAGTTGATACAATGCAACCTTTAAATCATACATATTGCAGTCACAGGGTTCTGGTGATTAAAAGGGTGGATATTGAATTCAATGCCCAAGGACCGATCAAGCAGACCACTCTGTATTGGATAGGTTAAGCTTTGAGTGATAGTGCAGATGTATCCATCACAATTGACTTTGTAGTGAAGAAGCACTGGGGGGCCAGCAGGTGAGCCAATTATCAGTGTACCCATCTTCTGTTCTATTCCTGCAGCCATGGCATTGGTATGGTGGGGCCAGTTAGGTTTCTGGACAATGTTGATAACATTAAATGTCTTACTGGAGATGGTCATTACTTGGCACATAGTGGTGTGAATATTAGCCCGTCTGGATATTATCCAGGTCCTGTTGCAAGCTGGCATGACTTGCTCTTTGAGTTGTGAATGAAGCTTAAAATCGTACAATCGACAGCCCCATTCCTGACCTGATAAAGGGAAGTAGCTGAAGATGGTTGGGCTGAGGACACTTCACTGAGAAAGCCCTGGGGCTGCAATGATTGGCCTCCAACAACATGAGCCTCTTTCTCAGTTTCAAATATAACCTCAGCACCACATTCCCACCTACCCCCGATAACCTTTCACCCCTTGCTCAAGAATCTATCCACCTCTACCTTAAAAATATTTAAGGACTCTGCTTTCATCGCCTTTTGAGGAAGAGAGTTCCAAAGACTCACAACCCTCAGAGGAAAGATTTCTCCTCATCTCTGTCTGAAATGGGCAACCACTTATTTTTAAGACAGTGACCCCTAGTTCTAGATTCTTCCACAAGAGGAAACATCCTTTCCACAACCACCCTGTCAAGACCCCTCAGGAGTTTAACCGCACATCTGCTCCATGCCTGACATTGCTGTATCATTTATGTATAAACAATGGGGAGTACTATTAGCGTCACATTTTGATAGCAAATTATGGCCTATTATGTTGCTGAGATTCTTTCTCATCTCCTTTTCTGTATATATCTCCTGGTGTGAATAGCTACCCGAAACCTACTTGCCGATTTTAATTTTATTCCTGTTTTACAAGATTCCTTTTTAACCACCCTGCCCAACTGCAGTCACTCCTTATCACCTGTCAGTATCTTGATCCATTACCAATTCCAAACAAGTTTTTTTATTTCACTTACAGCTGGTCCCAATAGTGAACTATTTCCCCTGTTGTGCCCAATGCTCACCTCGGAGACTGAACACTTCATAACCTGTGGCATTTACTAATCTTTACAAGCATTTCAATGGTCCCCAATTCTACTATCCTTTCCTTCATCTCCATGACTTGCAAACATTCATAGATACTCGAGCTAACTCCCCACTCAATGACAGGACCGATGCCACAATCCACAGCTCCCTATTCTTTCCTTTGTTCACTAGATTCTCAAATATATTTGAACAATTCATAAAAAGAAACCTCGTCCATTAACTAGTTTCAACCAATTTAATCTGTAGACGGTTTTCATCTTATTCTGAAACTTGTTACTATCCATCAACATATTTTGTTATCCGATTTAAGCCAATGTCTGACCTGCACAGTATCCGCAGAACATGAAATGAATGGGTTAACACTTCTGCAAAAAGTGCGGAGAGACTCATTTCAGGAAAGGGACAGTGGCTTGTCTCATAGCTGAAAAAGAAATGCACCTGGAAGAGTGTTACTGCACCAGCCATCAATATCACACAAGTAACAGAAATACAATGGTAATTTATGAATATATTGGTGTATATGTGCAATAATTTTAAATGCTTATTATAGAAAAGTAATATCGCTAAAAATGCAAACTGTAGAATAGCTACACTGCATCAAATTTCTTTGAACTATCCTCTATATTACCTGATATATGTTGGAGTTGCCTAAAACCAAACAGAACTTCACTCGGAACAACCTGACACACAGCGCATTGCAGAATATATAGCAAACTGAGAGGAGTCTCCTGGGTCCTAATGCTCAATAAGTTCAACATGTTCAATTTTCAATCCACCTCGATCTATTTTTTTTGCAGCAAGAACAGTCTCCCCCAGTATTTTATAACTGTAGTTTAGAACAGAAAGCCGAGGGACGTCACCTTTTTTTTTCACTATTAATTTTTAACCAAGGCGCTGAAGAGTCTGTAGATTCAAGAAATGGAAACTCCATTATCAGTTTCGTTTCCTCGGAAATCCACATGATGTCACTGACAGCTCTTCAGCAGAAGCTTTTATAAATGCAACAACGTTTAGAGATTTAAAACTTTAGAAGGTGTATGTATGTTGGAGACAGTTTTTAATTTGCCGCACTGATCTGAAACTAAAGTTGTGGATCAATGATGTCAATAGAAATGAAAACCAGGCAGTTTCAATAACACTGGCAGATCGGCAGTGTTAGATTTACACCCAAGTGGCAAATTGAGAATCAACCCCATTGTGTGTGAACGGGATGTTGGAAACCAGTTGTTCTGACAGCAAGGAGGCCGACAGCTCACTGGATTCAGGCTGGCCCAACGTTGGCCACTGGAGACCGCTGGGCCTGCAGCAAGTTAATCCCAGTAGATTGTCGCAATGGGGATGGAGGGCTGCCCAGTGGCAGTGGCCCGGAAATGGGTGCCGTTCCCTTCTGCTACATGGTTGGCAACCCCACTGTGGATCACGTGTGGCGGGCGACCATTTTACATAGTAGAGGCAGAGCCCCCCACCACCCCCCCTCCAAATCACATGGCGGGGCGGGATGCGAGCAGTCAGTTACACCATCAGATGACTCTGGAGCAGGTACTGCTGCCATATTTAAAGGCCTGCCAGCCCTGCATTCACACCTGTTTTGGAGTTGTTTGCAGCTTTCAGTGTGCTGCTGAAAATGGTGTTGGATTGACTCCTGGATGACCACCACCCCCCAAACTCCCGAGGAGGACACACAAGATGGCTGAGCCAAGACACAGGATGGACCCAGGGTTTAGTGGTGCCTCCCTGCAGATTCTCCTCCAGGCTGCATGGGAAAGGAGGGAGGTCCTCTTGCCCAGCGATGGCAAGAAGAGGTCCTCTCCCCTGACCAAGCAAGCCTGGACCGAAATAACAGAGGAGGTCAGCAGCTGTGGGGTCACCCAACACAACTGGGTGCAGTGCCGAAAGAGGGTCAATGACCTCCTGCGTTTGGCCAAGGTGTCTGCTCCATAACTCTCTATTACTGAGTGTAAGTGGCTATGCAGGAGGATGTGGGGCATGATGAGGGTGGCACAACCACAGTGATGGCAGAGGGGGTAAGGCATCACTACATCCTGACAGATGCATGGCTGCATGTTGGCCACAGGCCACCTTCTTTCACAGCTCACCCCCCATTAACTCCCCTGAGAGCGGATGGGAGCATGAGCTATATGTGATGCCCCAATAGGAGACAAGGGGCTGACACTAGCAGAACTGTCATGTTGATCACTCTGCGAATTCTTACTATCTCTCTCTTTCCACTTGCAGGACAAGAGGTCCCACAACAGGAGAAAGATGGCTCAGTCTGGCAGAGACCTTCCAGATCTACGGCCTCTCACCCCAGCCGAGGAAGAGGCCTTGGAATTGTTAGGGACCAAGGGCAGACACACCATATCAGATCGAGAGACTACAGTCTCTACACAAGAGAGTGAGGCTTGGCTTCCATCAACATACGGATCACTTCTGGAGACACACATCACTTATGGTGGACATGACGAGATCTGCACAGAATAATCCACATGTTTATGTTCTCTCAGGCAAGTCGGCGGTCGCAGGAGATTCAACCAGAAGGGGGACAGCCATCCACCTCTGAGGAGGAGGAGCACTCCGAGGATGAACTGTCCCATGACTTTCCTGCACCTTCCACCAGAGCAGAAACCAACACCTCAGTGGGTTTCTGCTTGGCTGTAGAATCAGGGTCACTAATTGGTGAGAGCACAGCATACATTCCGGAGCAGCTAGCTGAGGCTGAGACAACCGAGGACACTGATAGTCGGATCTGGCCAGGCCCATGCTGAGCCCCAGTCTGATGATGAGCCTATGGTATTGTCAGCACAGGGCATACTTGAGTTCCAGAGAGAGTAAGGCAACATCTGGCGACGATGCCAGAGGCTATGAGCGGACGATGGAGGAGTCCATCCGTGCCATGACTGCTGCCATGTCTCAGGCGTATGAGCACATGGCTTCTCCATCGAGAGGTTGGCGACCCTCATGGAGGGCCAGATCCTACAGATGCGTGCAGACTTTCACACCACCGCGTTGGCCATGAACTTGATGCAGCAGGGTCAAGGCAAGAGAAGGACAAGGCGCCTGGAGTCTTCTCCATCTCCTGCTCCTTCTCTAGTGAGCAGGGAGGTTCAAGTGAACCTTGAAAGGGAGAAGGAGAGGCTTACATCCGCAGCTGGGGGCTCCCCTCAGGGCGCTCTGATTGTGGACACCGGCTCCTCAGCCCCTCTGCCAGTGAGACCACCTCCAGCAGCCTTGAGGCGTGAGGAGGGTTCTGCACCAGTGCAGGAAACCTCCTGGCAGCAGGGGCCCTCCAGGCCTCAGGCAGCCAGAGGACAGCCACCAAAGTCATCACAGGCCATGGGGCAGCTTGATCAGCAGCCTGCCTCCAGCCCAGCAGCTAGCGCAGGGTTCACACCTCATTGGAGCACCCACAAACACGTTAATAAAACCACATAGCTACACTTGAGGATTCATGACTGTCAGAAATTTTACGTATTGATTAATTAAAAGTTCATTTGCTCAAATCATTAATGATCATTGTGTGAAAGCCATTTTCCAATAGGCCTTAATTGTGATCTGCTGACATTCCCCTTCCCCATTACTGAAATGCCTATTTAACTACAGTCCTCATTAACATATGTTCTCCCATGGGCACAATTGTGGTTTGCAGCTGGGCGCAAATCAGGGAACACAAATGGAAAGGAGGTGACAGACTACGTGCATCGAGGTGAGTCTTTCTTGGTTTCTCTGTGACTGGGCATCAGGAATGCTGGAAGCGGCTGATTGTGAGGTTGTCTCTTGTCTCCTTGGCACACAGCTCAATCTGCCTGGCCTCTGGTGCAAGGGCTTCAACATCCAGCACTGCTTGCTCCTTTCCCTCCTTTGCATCTCATCATCATATATGGCCTCCCGCCTCTGCAGTGCCAGATTGTGCCGAGCACAGCAGACCACCATGATACGCGATACTCTCACTGGGACATACTGCAAGGCTCCACTGGAACGATCCAGGTACCAGAATCTCATCTTCAGCAGCCCAATGGCCTACTCAATGATCACTCAGGTGGAGCCATGGCAAGTGTTGTACCTCTCCTCTGCTGCAGTGCGGAAGCTGTTCAAAGGCATCAGTAGCCATGTCTTTGATGGGTAGCCCTTGTCACCGATAATCCATCCCTGAGGCAAGCGGTGTCCTGAAAAGCTGTGGCACCGGGACTGTAGACGTGTGTAAGCATCATGGCTGCTTCCCAGGAAGTGGGCACACACCAGCAGGAAATGCTTTCCTGTTGATTAAGGCAGCTGGATGGTCCGTGGGAACATTGATGCCCATACGCGAGCCGTCTATCACAACTTACACCGACATAAATCCAGTGTTGGCCCCGAACCTGATGGCCCTCTTGTCCTGACTGTCAGTGTTGGTCTGGTAGTTCATATAGTCACCGGCTCTCTTGAACAGGGCATTTGTCACCTCCTTGATTAAGCCAATGGGCTTCTGCCTGGGAGACCCCACACATGTTCCCGATGGAACCTGGAAAGATCCTGCTGCAGAAAGTTTTAGTGCCAAAGTGATCATCAGGGCCATTGGCATAGGGTGACCCCCCCGCAAATCCCATAGATCACAACTCAACCTACAGCTGTGCATTAGTCTGTGATGGACTCCCTGAAGAGCCGTAGTCTTCACTGAGAATACCGCACGGACATTTGGAAGTGGCTGATTCGAGACTGGTACACTCTCTTGTGCAGGTGGGCCCTTCTTGGCATGGCCAGCTTCTGATGCTCCCATCGAGGAGCTTCACGGGCAGGCACAGCTGACTCTTGGCCCTCCCTCCGTCCGAGGTGCTGTGTCATGCCATGGTGGTCCAAAATTGACAGGGTGTATGAGACTCATGCCAGGTAACCTGTGGGCCACCAGCGCACTGTTGATGCAGAGACAACCCTGCCTTGGCAACTGAGCTTTTGACAATTCTCCTGGTGGACTCCGTGATAGTCCTCAGTACCCACCCTGCTGATAGTCAACCCTCTCATCAAGCAGCAAGGGCGACCAAACATCTCTCACAGCAGTTTGGTTACCCAATACAGCCCCCGCAAACCCAAGCCCAAGCGCATCCCTCTTGCAGAGCCCCCGAGACCCCAACTCCGCCCCCCTTGCTGAGCATACAGCAACATAGACTGACAATGTCCTCCGAACCCCCCTCTTTCCCGCTGCAGCATTGTTCATAGCTGCCTCCCTGTCATGGCACTGAGGCCTCTCGCATCGTTGTGGCCGGTGTTTAACTGTCGTGAACCCGAAGCCGCCCGCTGTCCACTAAATCAAGAGCCAACCTTTAAAATCGAGGTTAATTAGATGTAAATGCATTACAAACAACTGCTCAGCAATTTAAAATAGATTCCTGTCATATCAGGGCAGTAATGCTGCCTTGGTCCTTTCCTGCCGCTGGCAAAATCTGGGACCGTTGTCACAACACTGGATTTCCGGATGGATGGTTCTGATGCGATTCTCTGTTCCCCCATGCCACCACTCCCACTTTAAAGGGCCGCATTAAATTCTGCCCATGGTGACATTCATTGCAGCTGTGTTGTGTTTCAATGATTCAATGTCAGTGCATTATTGCAAGCCGTGGCTTGAATGTATGCCCTTTTGGAATATAGTGATGTGAAGCAATGAGAGTTGCAAGCTTGCCTGAAGGTGTGGCACGGGTGCATAGTGAAGGTGGAATAGGTCAGCTTGCAGCACCTTGTTACATGCAGTATTTTGCCATCAACTTGGTTCATGGTACTGTTGTATTACCTTGAAGATTCCTTCGACTATTGAGCCTTCTCTATGTTATTCTGGGGTGTTTAAGATATTGTGCAGTGTTGAACCTGTCTGCCACCATCTCCATACCATACCCATACGTCAGCAGGGCACACATTCAAGACTAAAGGATAGGTTCCGGAGATGTGTTCAAAGTTGTGCTAACGTCTGCCTGTAAACCTAAGAATGCATTTTGATGACCTCAGCAAATGACATTTGATGGGGTGAAATTCGCCTTGGTCTAACAGTATCGATCTAGAACCTCTTTCTTGCCAAACATTTGGCTTAAACCAGTATCTCATTAGCACAAATTGCTCTCCCAGTCACTCTGACTTCCCCCTAAGTGTGAGAGAGAAGAAGAGAATTGATTGGAAAAGTTAACACAGGCACGGAGCCAATAGAATGGGTGTTTGAGGCATGCAAGTGCTGAAATGATTAATCTACTCGCTTCCCAAGTCTTGGCATTCCATCATTCAGTTATCTGCCCATTCTACATGAGATAAGGAGATAATAAAATGGAAGTTTTTTTTAAAAAGCTTGGATGTTAAAAAAAAACTTACTGATTGGCAGTAACCCAAATATAATGTGAAGAGGATTCCAGTCTTTAGAAACAAGCAAAGGAACTTCTGTGTCTTAAAAAAATAAACACAAGTACAAATACATCTCAAACATGAAAACTCTTCAACTAGGATCTTAAAACAATCCATCGGTTTGAAAGAAGTTTACCTGGCCATTAAAGCAACCATGAGATTTTCAAAATTGTACATAACAGGGTATACTCCTGTAACACACAATTTAGTTAAAGGCAAAAAAAATAGTCAGAAGTAAATGTAAAAGAAAAACTGATACAATTGCTCATTAATCCAGAATAGAGATAGTGAATGTTTCATGGCTAGAATTTTGGCTTGAAACGGGGTGTAGTTGACGATGATGGGAGATTAAAACCTACTGCCAGAGCTTAACTGCTGCATAATATCTTTCACACTGCTATATTCTGAAAGGCAAAACAGTCACAGAGAAAAGACATAATATTCAGAGCCTTTATTTATTTTCAGTCAGATTCTTCTTCATATACAGCATGTAAAGGAAAGATGTTCATTATTTTCAGTTGTCTTAAGGCACTTTTACTTTCCGTAGCGTAGGATCGAACCTAGGAAAGCACCTGCAGTTCCCAACACAATGTTGGCACCTGCAGAGAGTCCAGCGGCCCCTTTAAAGAAAAGAAAAATATAAATGTGAATTAATTGCACACAATATGACATGTCAACAATTTGTTAATAATCAACAATTCTTATAATCCAGATCTAAACAGTATCCAGAGGAAAGATCAAAACCCTATTATAACTGATTTTACTGTTAATTTCTTTATTTGTATTTACAATAAAGCCAACTCATTTATCATTAGCATGTTGTTGAGGTTAAAACATAATAGTATTAACATTTATTGCAAAAGTGCCTTCTCGCTTCTATTAAAACTGTACTGATAAGTTTCCGAGACAATTGGGTAATATAAAAATTTATTCAGCACTATCATAGATGCCCAGGAATTCAAATACTATCAGGGAGGCTTTAAACAAGAAAGACTGAGAAATGTTCATTACTTATCACTGAAGCTTACCAGCAGACTGAAGGACAGCCACCAGACTTCCAGCTGCTACACCTCCTCCATTGGCGACAGCTGCTGTAGACATCATACTTGATGCAATAGAACTGCCTGCTATTCCAGCGCTGGTAAATCCCACTGCTCCCAGAACCACTGGCGCAGCAACAATGGTTGTAACTGAAGGATGAAACATCCACATTTAAACACAACACATATACACACAGGAGCTTAACAATATTGCCTAAAGCCTGATACATACAATTGTAGCATATCAGAATTCTTCCTGTCTGCAATGATGGTTTATTTCCTTTACAACATTTCAATCCAGTATTTTGCAATATCAATTATATTTATAATAATCCAGATCCAAGATATGCTTCACAATTTTCCTCAAGATCCCCTATCTGGAATTTCCACAGGGGTGCTCCGGATTATTTGCTGTAATTTTAGCAGAAAACCTACAGAAATGATACAAATGGCCACTTGTGCCTTTTCTTCAAGGTTTTTGCTTATATTCAAAAGTTATTGCAGATAATCTGGAGAACTCCCATCAAAATTCTATCGCTCAACCTTGAACAGCACTGAAGCCGAATAGAGGTAGCAGAATTAAACAGCAGTTCAAGAATAACAGCTACCAACAAATGTATCTCATGATTCATTTTGTGATGCTTGGACTGAAAATTATAGAGGAACATCTATCAAATAGTAAAATATTGACTGCTTGCAGCAATCTAATCATACTGTATGTAAAGGTAGTGCTGTAAGTTGTCACATTACGTGCACTGTGACTGAACTAATATTACTTATTAGAAATTAGTATACGTAAGAAAGTTGTATAGGAGAAATTAATGGGGCTGAAGGTTGATAAGTCCCCAGGACCTGATATTCTATATCCCAGAGTGTTAAAAGAGGTAGCTATGGAAATAGTGGATGCATTGGTGATCATCTTCCAAAATTCTATAGATTCTGGAGCAGTTCCTGCAGATTGGAAGGTTGCAAATGTCACCTGACTATTTAAGAAGGAAAGGAGAGAGAAAACAGGGAATAACAAACCTGTTAGCCTTACATTAGTCATTGGGAAAATGCTCGAATCCATTCTAAAGGATGTGATAAATGGACACTTGGATAATAATGATCTGATTGGGAAATCATGTTTGATGAACCCGTTGGGAGTTTTTTTTGAGGATGTTACGAACAGAATTGATAAAGGGGAGTCGGTGGATGTGGTATACCTGGATTTTCAGAAGGCTTTTGATAAAGTCCCCCACAGGAGATTGGTTTGCAAAATTAAAGCACATGGGATAGGAGGTACTATACTGGCATGGATTAAGGATTGGTTAACAGGCAGAAAGCAGAGAGTGGGAATAACTGGCTCATTCTCACGTTGGCAGGCTGTGACTAGTGGGATACGCGGGGATCAGTGTTTGAGCCCCAGCTCTGCACAATATCTAACATTGATTTGGATGTGGGAACCAAATGTAATATTTCCAAGTTCACGGATAACACAAAACTAGGTGGGAATGTGTGTTGTGAGGAAGATGCCAAGTAGCTTCAAGGGGATTTGGACAGACTTAATGAGTGGGCAAGAACGTGGCAGATGGAATATAATGTGGAAAAATGTGAGGTTATCCACTTGGGTAGGAGGAATAGATGTGCAGAGTATTTCTTAAATGCTAAGAGATTAGAAGGTGTAGACGTACAAAGGGACCTCGGTGTCCTTGTCAATAAGTCACTGAAAGCTAACACGCAGGTGCAGCAAGCAATTAGGAAGGCTAATGGTATGTTAGCCTTTATCGCAAGAGGATTTGAGTACAGGAGTAGTAAAATCTTGCTTCAATTGTATAGAACATTGGTTAGACTGCACTTGGAGTACTGCGTGCAGTTTTGGTCCCCTTACCTTAGGAAGGGTATTATTGCCATAGAGGGAGTGCAACACCAGACTTGTTCCCGGGATGGCAGGACTGTCCTCTGAAGAGAGATTGGGGAAACTGGGCCTGTATTCTCTAGAGTTTCGAAGAATGAGAGTAATCTCATTGAAACCTACAAAATACTTAAAGGGATAGACAGGGTAGATGCAGCTAAGATGTTTCCCCTGGTTGGGGAGTCTCGTACCAGGGGACACAATTTCAAAATAAGGGGGAAGCTTAGGTCAGAGATGAGGAGAAATTTCTTTACTCAGAGGGTTGTGAATCTTTGGAATTCACTACCCCAGAGGGCTGTGAAAACTCAGTCATTGAGTATGTTTAAAGCAGAGATTGACAAATTTGTAAATACAAGTGACATAAGGGGATATGAGGATATTGTGGGAAAATGGCATTAAAGTGGATGATCAGCCATGATCATACTGAATGGCGGGGCAGGCTCGATGGGCTGAATGGCCTACTCCTGCTCCTATGTTCCTATACTGTGATAGTCCCATTGTACACCATAACTTCCTACCGTGTCCTTCCTTCTTTAGTTGATACAGCTGCTGAATTACTTGAAAATAATATATTACATCACTGTTGTCTACTTTAAACATATCAGGGGTGATCTAAACCGGCCCACCCAGCAGAAACTAGGTGGGTGGGAGTTAAAATTGACCAGGAAACTTACCCAACAGAAATTCATCAGGGATTCACTGATTTGAATTTTAACCTGCTCTACTGAATAGGTGTCAAGAACACAAGTCCAAAGCCAGCTCAGGCCTTCTTTACATATGCGTGTCAGGTCCTGATGACATCAGGATCCAACTGCAACTTTAACTGCTGTCATGAGCAGCGATACCGTTGTAGATTTTCTGCGGGGTGAAGAAGGAGCTCCAGGCAGAAGAGGCCCATAGAAATAAAGCGTTTTTGCTTTTCTTGTGAGGCCTAGAGGTGCAGGAGTGCTTTTCCAGACACCGCAAGGAAATAGTTTGGGCCTCAGTTGACGCAGACTCCTACCAAAATTCTTTCCCCAAAACGAGACCCCTGGGAGACTGCCCTCGAAGTTGATCCTGTCTAGTTGTCTGTTGGGTGGTCTCTAAACCGCCAATCGAGCTATGGACTGCTAGTTTTTCAGTTTCCTTCTAAGAAATTGGGTTCTGGATCATGCTTTGGTGGTGTGAGGGTAGGGAGCTGGGGAATAGGAACAGAAGTAGCTGGCGAAAGGGATAAGAAATAAATGGCTATGGCTTCCACTACCCACCGCATCTGAAAATAAAAACATATGGGAGCAGAAGAACATAGAGAAACAAGCAAAAAAAGAAAATCAAGTTCTGGCAAGAGATGGAGTAAAAAAGTAGAATGTGAGAGCGATAGAGAGTGAAATAGCAACACAAATATGACATGGATAGATGCAAGACTATATAGAGTCATAGAGTTATACAGCACAGAAACAGGCCCTTCAGTCCACCGTGTCTCTCCCGGCCATCAAGCACCTAACTATTCTAATCCCATTTTCCTGCACTTGGCCCGTAGCCTTGTATGCTATGGCGTTTCAAGTGCTCATCTAAATACTTCTTAAATGTTGTAAGGGTTCCTGCCTCTACCACCTCTTCAGGCAGTGCGTTCCAGATTCCAACCACCCCCTGGGTGAAAAGTTTTTCCTCAAATCCCCTCTAAACCACCTGCCCCTTACCCTAAATCAACACCCCCTGGTTATCGACCCCTCTGCTAACGGACAAAGTTTCTTCCTATCTAACCTATCAATGCCCCTCAATTTTATATACCTCAATCAGCTGCGCCCTCAGCCTTCTCTGCTCTAAGGAAAACAACCCAAGCCTTTTCAGTCTCTCTTCATAGCTGAAATGCTCCAGCCCAGACAACATCCTGGTGAATCTCCTCTGCACCCTCTCCAGTGCAATCACATCCTTCCATAGTGTGGTGCCCAGAACTGTATACAGTACTTCAGCTGTGGCCTAACTAGTGTTTTATACAGATAACCTCCCTGCTCTTATATTCTATGCCTTAGCTAATAAAGGCAAGTATCCCATATGCCTTCCTAACCACCTTATCTACCTGTGTTGCTGCCTTCAGTGATATATGGACAAGTACACCCAGGTCCCTCTGACCCTCTGTACTTCCTAGGATCCTACCATCCATTGTATATGCCCTTGCCTTGTTAGTCCTCCCAAAATGCATCACCTCACACTCCTCAGGATTAAATTCCATTTACCACTGCTCCGCCCATCTATATCGTCCTGTAATCTAAGGCTTTCCTCCTCACTATTTACGACACCACCAATTTTCATGTCATCTGCGAACCTACTGAGAGGATTTGAAAATTTGTGTCAGAGCCCCTGCCATCTCCTCCCTTGCCTCACATAACAGCCTGGGATACATCTCATTTGGGCCTGGGGATTTATCCACTGTTAAGCCTGCTAAAACTGCAGAAAAGATTCACAAGGATGTTGCCTGGTTTGGAGGGCTTGAGTTATAAAGAGAAATTGGATAGGCTGTGTCTGTTTTCCCTGGAGCAAAGAAGGCTGAGAAGGGTCATGCTAGAGGTATATAAAATTATGAGAGGCATAAATAGGGTAGACAGCCAGAGTCTGTTTCCCATGGTAGGGGTGACTAAAACTAGAGGGCATAGATTTAAGGTGAAAGGGAGGAGGTTTAAAAGGGATCAAAGGGGTACATTTTTCACACAAAGAATAGTGGGTATTTGGAATGAGCTGCCTGAGGAGGTGGAGGAGGCAAGAACAGTAGCAACATTTAAGAGGCATCTGGACAGGTACTTGAATGAGCAAGGCATAGAGGGATATGGAATTAATGCAGGCAGGTGGGATTAGTATAGATAGGCATTATGGTCGGCATGGACGTGGTGGGCCGAAGGGCCTGTTTCTATGCAGTACGACTCTATGACTTTCAATGCTAATATGTTCAAGTATATCACAATCCCCCTCCCTGATCTCTGCACCTACATTGTCCTTCTCCATAATGAACACAGATGAAAAGTAATCATTTAAAGCCTCACCAATGTCCTCCGGCTCCGCACACAGATTGCCACTTTGGTCCCTAATGGGCTCTACGCTTTCCCTGATTATCCTCTTGCCCTGAATATAGTTATAAAACGCCTTGGGATTTTCCTTTATCTTGCTCGCCATTGGTTTTTTCATGTCCCCTCTTCGCTCTCCTAATTACTTTTTTTAAGTACCCCCCTACACTTTCTATACTCCTCTAAGACCTCCACTGTTTCTAGCACTCTGAATCTGCCATAAGCCTCCTTTTTTTCTTCCTTATCCAATCCTCTATATCCCTTGACATCCAGGGTTCCCTGGACTTGTTGGTCCTATCCTTCACCTTAATGGTTACATGTTGGCTCTGAACTCTCACTATTTCTTCTTTGAATGACTCCCACTGGTCTGATGTAGACTTTCCTACAAGTAGCTGCTCCCAGCCCACTTTGGCCAGTTTTATCATATTGAAATTGGCCTTCCCCCAATACAGTACCTTTATTACCAGTCCCTTTTTGTCCTTTTCCATAACTGCCTTAAATCTTAGCGTTACGGTCACTATCCCCGAAATGCTCCCCCACTGATACTTCTACCACTTGTCCGGCTTCATTCCCTAGGACTAGGTCCAGTACTGCCCCTTCTCTTGTAGGACTTTCTACGTGCTGGCTCAAAAAGTTCGCCCGTATGCATTTTAAAAATTCCACCCCCTTTTAGCCTTTTGCACTAAGACTATCCCAGTTGATATCGGGGAAGTTGAAATCCCCTATTATTACCCTATTATTTTTACACCTCTCAGAAATTTGCCCATATATCTGCTCCTCTATCTCTCCCTGGCTGTTTGGAGGACTGTAATATAAAAAGAACTTGCATTTATATAACACCTTGCATGACCGCAGTACTTCCAAAAGTGGTTAACAACAAATGAGGTACTTTTCTGAGATGCAGTCAGTGTCATAATGTAAAAAATGCAGCAGTTAATTTTCACACAGCAAGGTCCCACTAATATCAATGAGGTAATGACCAGACAATCTGTTTTAGTGATGCTAAAGGATAAATGTTGTCCAGGACACTGGGAGAACTGCCCTGTACTTCTTTTAATTGAACCATGGGATTTTATACATTTTTTGAAATTTATTAATTCAAGGATGTGGACATGGCTGGAATGGCCAGCATTTATTGGCCATCCTTAACTGTTCCTGAGAAGGTGGTGGTGAGCTGTCCTCTTGAACCACTGCAGTCCATGTGCTGAAGGTACTCCCACAGTGCAATTAGACAGGAAGTTCCAAGATTTTGACCCAGTGACCATGAAGGAAAAGTGATACAGTTCCAAGTTAGGATGGTGTGTGATTTGGGAGGGGAACTTGGAGCTGTTGGTGTTCCCATGAGCCTGCTGCCCTTGCACTACAAGGTGGTAGAGGCTGGGTGTTTGGAAGGTGCTGTCTAAGGAGCCTTGGTGAGTTGCTGCAGTGCATCTTGTAGATGGTACACACGGCGACCAAGTTGTTCTGGTGGTGGAGGGAGTAAATGTTTAAGGTGGTGGATGGGGTACAGATCAAATGGGCTGCTTTGTCATAAACGTTGTTGAGCTGTATGAGTGTTGTTAGAGCTGCACTCATCCAGGCAAGTGGAGAGTACTCCAACACACTCCTGACTTGTGCCTTTTAGATGGTGGACAGGCTTTGGGGAGTCACGAGGGGAGAGTTACTCACCACAGAATTTCCAGCCTCCGACCTGCTCTTGCAGTCACAGTATTTGTATGGCTGGTTCTGTTAAGTTCCTTGTCAATGATAACCACAGAATATTGATGGTAGGGGATTCATTGATGGTAATAATATTGAATAACAAGGGGAGTTGGTTAGACTGTCTCTTGTTGGAAATGGTCATTGTTTGGCACTTGTGTGGCATGAAAGTTACTTGCCAATTATCAGCACAAGTCTGGATGTTGTCCAGGTCTTGCTGCATTTGGTTATAATTTGCTTCAATATCTGAGAGATTGAGAATGCAATTAACATTATGCAATCACTAACAAACATCCCGACTTCTGACCTTACAATGGAGTGAAGATCATTGATGGAGCAGCTGAAGACGGTTGGGCCTAAGCCATTACCCTGAGTGATGTCTGGAGGCTCAGATGATTTGTCTCGAACAGCCACAAACATCTTAATTTGTACTAGGTAACACTGAAGCCAGTGGAGATTTCTCTCTGAATTCCCATTGATTTCAATTTTACTAGGGCTCCTTGATGCTGCACTCGATCAAATGTTGCCCCGATGTCAAGGGCAGTCACTCTCATCTCATGTCTAAAATTCAGCTTTTTTGTCCGTATTTGAATCAAGGCTGTAATGAGTTCTGGAGCTGAGGGTCCTGGTGAAACCTCAATTCAGTATCAGTGAGCAGGTTATTGGTGATCAAACTCGGTTTAACAGCTCATCTGAAAGATGACACCTCCGACAATTCCGCACTCCCTCAGTACTGCAAAGATGTATCAGCCGAGGTTATTTGCTCAAGTCTCTGGAGTGGAAATTGAACATACGACCTTCTGACTCCGAGTCGATATCCTCCGACTAACAATGAGCAATGCAATGGGAGATCTACTAATTTCCTTTGTAAATTTTTGAGAGCATTGTCACACTTTGTGTAATGTGCAATACTGCTGCTAGATCCACTTCAGTAGTCCCCTTCCTAGGATGTTTTTGTCTATTATTTAAAAATATATATATTTTGCAGTCAAATAGTGCTTACCTGCACCTATAGCTGCAGCTCCAGCTATCCACAACATGATAATCTGCTAATTTGCACACTGTAAACTTAAAAAAAGTCTTTCATTAGAGGGGAATAAATAAATAAATAATAAAAACCAGTAGATGTATTTGAATTTCCAAAAGGGAATTGATAAAGTGCCACATAAAAAGGTTATTACACAAGATAAGAGCTCATGATGGGCTGGATTTTGTGGAGGAGACGGGGCTTCCTGCCTCAGCCTTTTCATGTCCCACCCCGCCCCCCACCCCCAAGCCTCAGAGAGATCCTCTGTTGTTTTCCTGTCCGAGTGTCCCGCGCCAGCATCCCTGTCCCTTGGAGGATCCTGCCTCCAAGAGCTGCCGGCCAATCACTGGGAGCAGTGGCCACTGCCGGTATTGCAGAAGCCTGGGACCCAGGCCCAGCGCTGGAACCCCAGACCTCAGGTAAGAGAGGAGGGGTTGCTGAGGCCAGTCCGGAAGGCCGCAGCGAGTGGGGTTGCGGGGGGGGGGGGGGGGGGGGTGGGTGCGGTGGTGGTCATAAAGCCCAGGAGGAGTGGAGCCCTGGGAGGTGCATTGTTTTCCAGCCAGGGCCCTCCATGAACCACAGATTGCCCATAGAGGAGGGCCCCACCCCCAAGCCACAGGTAGGTTCCTCGTTTTACAAGGCAACACCCCCTGACTCCATTAATAGGCCACTTAAGGGCCTAGTGACAGGCGGGTGGTGAACTATAAAATCCAGCCCAATATTGGCACTAATATATGACACATGGATAGAGGATAGAGCATCGGTGTCCAAACTTTTTGCATGAGGGGCCACATTACAATTTTTGTCCTCCGTAGGGGTGAACAAATTTCGGAAAGTTAAAGGCATTAGAAACGTATCTTACAAGAATAATGTCGCTTGATATTGTATTCCTTGAAAACAGCTACCTTCTTGTCACATCAGACACAATATGGCCCTCGTTGTCCAAGAGTGTTTGAATGCTCGACATTCAGGATCAATTTTCCTTTCCTTGCTGTATTCATGAGCCGCCATCTTTCTTTCGATAAGTATTTTGGGTAAACACTGTTTGAGATAGATATCAGGGCTCCTGCTCTCGCTCCTGGTTGAAGGGGCTCCCGGTTAAATGGGCTCGGCTCTCTCTCTTGGTTAAATGGGCACTGCCAGCTTGTTGGGTTATCGCCTGGGGCCCTGGCAATTTCACTCTGCCAGACGGCAGGGGCGGGCAAAAAGGAGGTAGTGAGCGTCTTCAACCTTCCCTGGTGGCTAGAAACTTCAACAGCCTGGCGCTGCTCCACTCCTCTCCCCAGCTCTCTTCAGACTTTATCATGTCCAGCAAAGCATTGCGTGTCTGCCATTATTAGTCCATCAGCCACTACTTAGGCACTGCAACTCCAATATTAGTTCAGATTGGCGAACCGAATAGAAACCTTTGGTGGGTCTGATAAAAGGAGGCAGCCTTCTGACAGCTGGGGGGTCCTCCTGATCGGTCAACCTGAGCCCGATGGAGGGCCACCCCTGAAGCCCCAACTACCCCCATCGCCCAACACGCACCACCCCCACCCTCCACCCCTTGTCGCCTATCCGACCTCCCTTGCCTCACCGGGGCCCGACTGATTGCCCCTGCAATCTTCAGCTGGGTTGCAGTGCCAACAGTGGCCATCGCTCCCACTGATTGGCCGGCAGCTCCATTAGGCAGCACTTCCTGCCTCAATGAGGTGGAAGTCTTGCCCAAGACCAATTAAAGGCCTGGGGACCTGAAAGTCCGGTCTGGATCCCATGCCTGGTGGAGGCGGGATCACCACCAACTCTTGCATTGGCGGACGGCTTCCCCATGCCCACCATAAAATTCCAGCCAGCACCTCAAGACAGTTCAACACTCCACTGGAGTGTCAGCTTTGAGTTTTGTGCTTGGAGTGGAACTTCAACCCACAACCTTCTGACTCAGAGGAGAGAATGTTACCAACCAAATGCAGCCGACACCTAATCCTAAATCCTAATATGACACAAGGTTGTAAGTTAGTAATTGTTTAAGATGAAAGCTGCTGGTACTGAGGAGATGCCAGCCTGCTGATTGGCGATTGGCCAGCAGCTCCTGGAGGCGGGACTTCCTGCCCCAGAAGGGTGGCAGACCAAGCCAATGCCAATTAAGGGCATGAGCCACCCAAAAATTGTTGTGTGGTTTCCAGACCCGGCGGAGCTGGTCTCACCCCTCCCCCCCCCACCGGCCAGAATTTTACATTGGGCTGGAAGCCCCGCCCACTGGCCAAAAAGTCAGGGGTGAGCCTCCCTCTGCCGGACCTGGAAGCCAAGGGTACGAGATGGGAACAGCAGCACCCGCCCCCATTCCCCCACCTCTCACTCAATTTTATGTCCTCGCCCGACAGCCTGCTCCTGCGGGGTGGTGTAAAACGCCAGCCCCCAACAATTAGGCCAGATTTGAAATTAGTGGGTTAACACTTCTGTTGAAATTAGTGGAGAGGGGGATTTCATCCTCTAGTATCTCCAGTCATGGTCTCTGCGCCTTTCTTTGCTGAGTCGTCAACATCATAAATGTTGTTGTAGTTGCAGTAAACCTTGGGTGCGGCCTCATCGCTGTAATGGAATACAGTCGGGCCATCGCTCCCTGGTCCCAGAGAGGACAGCGCCAGCCATCGCCTTCAACATCGCGCAAGTCACGACCCAATTAACAAAAATACAAATGGAAATACACTGGTGTTTTATAATAAACTGGTGTGTACTTGCACTATCATTTTCATAACAATCACTTAAAAACATCACTAAAAATGCAATCTGCTGAACAACTATTGAATCACTATATCAAATTTATCTTAAATATTTATATCTAGCTTCAATTTTAAATATTAAATCTTATCTTAAATATTAAATATACCTGTTGTATTTTGTAGTTGTCCAATGTCAAACTTGAACGTCAGCTGTTCTCTATTGGCAGCAGAAGCGGCTGTGCAGAAAATATAGTAAACTGAAAGAAGTCCGCTGGGCCCTAATGCTCGTGGTGTGGAACTCAGTCATTGAGTATGTTTAAAGAAGAGATTGACAGATTTCTAAATATCAATGACATAAGGGTATATGAGGATAGTGTGGGAAAAACACATTGAAGTGGATGATCAGCCAAGATCGTACTGAATGGCGGGGCAGGCTCAATGGGCTGAATGGCGGGGCACTCTACTTGGTATTTGTGTTGGAGGATCAGGGGAAACCATTTATTTTGGTATTGCACAACACTTCTGACTACTATTTACAGTGGCAGACTCTCATATAAATAGGGAACTTGTTGCTTATGTATGCATGACTCAGGCGTGAAAGTTACAACTTCACTGAAGGTCCCTGGACACAATTTCAGAAAGTGGCAAGAGAAAGTGAGAAAAAAAGTCAGAGTTAAAAAGAAATTCAAAACCAAGGCCTGAATTTAACCTGGACGACAGGGGTCCCGGTGACAGGCTGGAAGGGGACAACCCCACCTTGGCCCTGTTTTGAACCCCCATCCAAATTCCACAACGGGCGTGAATTGTGTTTGATCGGAGGTAAATGATCTGCATTATACAAAGAAATCACAAAAGATAGAAACTTATATGACCCAAAGAAAATACATACAGGAAAATCACCAGAAAAATACAAGAAGAAAGAAGCAGAAAATATAAAGTGTGACAAGATCCTTGCGATTCTTTAGCACTCTTGAGACTGAGTTTTATGGGCTCCCTCTGGATGGGAACGTAGGCGGTGGAGTGCCCGTCGCCTTCCTGACCCCTTGGCATTTAGTCCAGGCAGCCATTTAACTGCCTGTAGTCAGGGTCCCTTTAAAGACCCTTTAAGGATGGTGATCTCTTCCACAAGAGCTGCTGGCTAATCAGAGGGCTGACAGCTCAGTAGTAATGGCAATGCCACTGGAAACAGTGGCCACTGCTGTTACTACAGGAAGACCAGGACCAGGACCAGCGCTGGAGCCCCGGACCACAGGTGAGTGTAGTGGGCTCGCCAGGACAGCAGGAAGAGGCCCTTAAGTTAATTGGCCACTTCAAGGCATCAATTGGCCCCTGGGCGGGAAGGCTCTCATTGGCCTTCCTCGCCCTTGGACTAAAGTCCAAGGTGTTGGGAAGGCGACGGGTACTCCACTCCCCGCCTACCCATGCAATTTTATTGACCCCCTCCCATCTCCATTCCCATCCCGAGGGGGCCCATAAAACTCAGCCCCATGAGTGCTAAAGAATAGCAAAGATCTTGTCACTCCTTATATTCTGTGCTTTCTTTTTCTTATATTTTTCGGAGATTTTCCTGTATGCATTTACTTTGCATCACATAAGTTTCTATCTTTTTTGATTCCTTTGTATAATGCGGATCATTTACCTTGGATCAAATAAATTGCTGCACTTTTCTTGATTCCTTCCCACCAGTGTGGGTACCCAGGATGGTACCGTGGTCTAAGCAGTATCTTCCAAAAGTTTAGCATTACTTTACTTTGTTCCTCTCTGCCCCTGTACATAAAACATGAAATAAATGTTTCTGGCCCCTCTCCCACCCCCAATAACCATACAATTCATTCCTTGCCCTCTCCCCCTACAGAATACTTACCTGGCGTACCTGATCTTCCCCCTCCACTTTTCATAAACTGTGAACTTTACCCCTTCCCAGAAGCCCCTACACCAATTAGAGAAGTGTGACCCTTTTCCACCAACTCCCCCCGCACTGAAACCCTTACCTGCTCCCCCACTCCCCACCAGTGTTACACCTCGTATCCCCAGATGGGGATCTGAAGGTGCTGGAGTGCCAGCCACTGGCAGCAATATTGCTACAGAGCAGGGACGGCAGGAGCAGGTAAGTAATTAAATTGTTGATTACAAAAATTTAAATATTGAAATTTTGAACCCTTGCCAAGCGGTGGGGGGCCACCACAAGACCTCGCCACTGCTGGCAATATGAGGCCAGACCTTCCCGACGTCGAGGCCCCTGGCGGGCTTCTCCCGGAGGCAATTTCCAGTATCCCCCGCCATGACCCCCGATATCGATGGTGCTGTAAAATTCAGCCCAAAGAGTGGGCAGCAGGTGCTTATATAAATCATCTCATCACATCTTTACCTACTCCGTTATGATGACAAATGTCCTTGGGGGAAGAATACAAACCATGTCCTATGTCATTGAGTTATATCCCTCAACAAAACTATCTGGTGGCATTTGCACTTTGCCTGCTCGTGATGCTCTCAAATGTCTCGTTATATGACAAGTCTGTGTAGGCCAAATAAAAACTAAGAGAAAGAGAAACAGACCGGGGAAAGAGTAAGAAATACAGCGGGAAAGAAAAAAGTCCAATGGGTCTGGAAAAATGAGAGAGAAGCAAAGATCAGGTGGCAGAGGACTTCTGGGCAATACCGCAGGAGATCCACTAGTTACAAAGTACTGAAACTTTCCGGTGAACCCAGACCTGCGGGGATCCTAGAAAATATACAGAAAAAACAAACTACCGGATAGTTGGCAACTTGTGTATTTACACTATTTACTAAATTTAAAGTGACGCTGTCAACCTGGAACGGGGAAGTGAAACTGATCTTCAGTGTAAAATCTGATCCCTTCAAGCTGTTAGTGATGCAATCCGATTTCTGAAGAAACGAAACTGAATCCATGTAGTTTCAATGTCCTGTTCAAACAGTGGAGATCACACAATGAAGTAAAGTTCATTTTTACCGCCATGTTTACTCTCTAAATTTGCTCTGTGGTTGCAGTGTTTAAGGAGCTGGCCTGATTCCAGCTTGTTGAAATCAACAATTCCTGATTTAACTCTTCAACGATTTCTTCCCTTTGCTGGAGAGTGAGCTGCAGAGGAGAGAAAAAGAAACAAGAAAGGGGAACAAAACAAGAAAGATAGAAAAGAAAAGGAGATAAACAGTCATCTTCACACTGCACTGAATGCTGTAGTACAGAGTCCATTTTCATGCCATGCAATATTTGATATCATTGATAGACACTAATGGTGTGACTGTTAATGATTCAATAGTTCAGATAGTTAGCTCTTATCAACCATTCAATTGTTACTGGTAATAGGGCAAAGCACTAGTCTATTTCCAGCTTTAAAATGGAGGGAGAGAATTTCCACAGGGCTGGATGACCTCCCCCCCACCCTCTCGATGGACCCCACCCGCCACCCCCCCCCCCCACCACCCGCCATACTGGGGCCCAGCCAATTGACCCAGCGAGGCCCCACACACTTACCTTTTCTGATTAAGAACTGATTAAGATCATCCAAAGCTCTTCTGCTGAGGTCCTAACTCACACCAAGTTCCGTTTGCTCATCATCCCCATGCTCACTGACCTAAATTGGTTCCTGGTTAAGCAACGCCTCGATTTTAAAATCTCATCCTTATTATCAAAAGCCTCCATGACCTTGCCCCTCCCTAGCTTTGTAATCATCTCCATCCCTAAAATCCTCTGAGACATCTCTGCTCCTCCAATTCTGGCTTTTTGTGCATTCCTGATTTTAATCACCCCCACCACTCGTGGCCGTGCCTTCAGCTGCCTAGGCCCTAAACTCTGGAATTCGTTCCCTATATCTCTCTGACTCTTTATCGCTCTTTCTTCCTTCAAACCTACTTGTTCGACCAAGCTTTTAGTCATCTGCCCTAATATCTCTTTATGTGGCTCAGTGATGTCAAATTTTATTTGATGACACTTCTGTGAAATCCCTTGGGAGGTTTTATTTTGTTGAGGGAGATATATAAATACAACTTGCTGTTGATGAGTTGCATATTTTGGACTTTATTTGTTCCTGGTTTAACTTCAAAGGACTTTTCCAAATCTTCTGACACAGAGTTGCAGGAGGCTTCAGGGACAGTGGGGTCACAATTCCCATATAAAGTTATTGCCAAAGCATTATTTTTAGCACAGGATTGTTCCTGTTACTTTCTGCAATTGAAGAATAATAAATATTTTCTGATAGCTTAGTTTAGTTTAGTTTAGTTTAGAGATACAGGACTGAAACAGGCCATTCGGCCCACCGAGTCTGTGCCGACCATCTGCCACCCAATAGTGCCCTATGGATCAAATAAAAGCAAAATACTGCGGATGCTGGAAATCTGAAATAAAAACAGAAAGTGCATCTGTGGAGAGAGAAGCAGAGGTAATGTTTCAAGTCTGTGACCTTTCTTCAGAACTCAAGAGCCCTATGGATCTCCACTACTAACAATCCCTTACCAGAGCTTTTCCTATTTATTATCATTTTCTGCTTCCTGTTGTTTAGCCAGATTTCAGTCCAACTTTCAATGCCTATTTAGCATTTATTCTATGAAGCTTAATCTTACAATGTGAATTTTATCAAGTCCCTCTGAAAATTCAAGCAGATTATATGGTTGATTCCATGATTGGCAACTCCTGGTGAGAAGCAGCACGGGTCAGAAAATCGTGGGTCTGCAGCCCCTGATTTTCCATCCATTTAAATATTTAAATTAATATACCAGGGTCTGTAAGCCTGTGATTTCCCGAACAGCATGCCCTATAAGTGCCAATTCTTGCCAGGAGAGCTCAATTGGAGAATCAGTCCTGATATCCATGGGACTGACATCCCAACAACTCAGTTACTTCCTTCAAAAAGTTAGAATAGGTTTGTGAGGCTCAACCTCATGTTACAAAATCCAAAATACCTGTGGTTTTTGGCCTCCAGGCTTTTCAGATGTTGATAGCATGCTATGCAATGCTTCTGGACACAAAACGTGATGAAACATACTGTGTTAAAACATTATGCTGCATTACTTGTGTGTGACAAAGTGGCACCGTTTTTCTTCTTTCCCAAAAGTTTGCCAAACATTTTTCATGAACTTGTTGCCACTTTAAAATGCAGCTGCTAATTCATGAGTCTGGATGTGCACCAAAAGTGATTGTTAGGAGCAAAGAAATAACGTGAGCAATATAGTAAATGTTATCAGGTTTGTGCACAACCAGAAAAGGACAGGAGGAAGATCTTCCTCAGCTTGGTCCCAACATCAGAAGAACCCCCAGTGACAACACCCTCCCCCGCCGCCCACCCCCAAGGAACCAGTGTTAAAAGTTTGATTCTTACTCCACCCTCACAGTTGAAGTTGATAATTTGGTAGCATATCCTTTTCAAATTAGCGTCAAATAGGTGCTATAAATTCTGCCCACTCAGCCTGTTTAAACCCATTTCACACAAAGACTTCAGAACCAGCAGAGGAGTCTTTCATCCCTTCAGTTTAGGCCGCATCTAGATCCACAGCACAGAGATGAAATGTGGGTGTTCTGTTCAAAGGTATCGCTGAGTTGTTGCCCCATTTTTGCTTCCTGCTGATTTGGGAGGTTCGATCCTGAATATTGATATATTTTACTCATCTATATGGATGAATATTAACTCTAATTAGTAAAATAATAACCAGGGAGCCCGCAGTTAATATTTTAAAGTAATAAGTTGATTTCATGGTACAATGGGCTGAATTGGATTTGGGCAGCACCAGCACCATTTTTAAAGGGCCTTAAGCCCTTCCAAATAATTATAATTTTTAAAGGGAAAATATAATTGATTTTTATTAAATATAAAAATAAGTGATGGAGGCCTTTCCCCAACCCCCCACAATGGGGGGTTTCATTGCCTGAAATGACAATCAATTGATTTTGTCAAATACCCAACGTTTCCCCCCCAACCTTCAATCTTTTGCCCTTCAACTGCATCCCACCATCCTCACGTCCAATAAAAATTGATTTCCCCACTCCTCCACACCTCTTGCCTTGAAAATTTTATTCCTCCCTCCTCCCCACCAGGTTCTCACCTCGGAACTCCGCGCGAAATCCTAACGGAGGCTGTAAAATCAGCGTGGGACGGCAGGTAAGTTATTTCGCATACATTTATCTGCATATGAAGATTCAGGGCCCGCTGCCAGGCAGTGGGGGGAGCCACACCGCGGTTCACCCGTTGCTGGTAATATGCAGCGGGCCCTTCTCAACATTGCAGGTCAAGGCGGGCCTCTCCCCACAGAATTTTACGGGTCCCCGCGCCGCGACCCACAGCATCGAGGGGCCAGAAAAATTCAGCCCAATGTGTCTTTCTCCATGAACTGTAATTAGGAGTATGGTATTAAACTAACAATTATAGGACTATTCATAGGAATTGTTTCAATTGTAAGGCACAATTCCAAGTATTTCCCATTTCCCAACCCATTGCACATTGAATCATTAATAATGGTAATTTCCTGTGTAAATAAAGACCTTGCATTTAAATATCTTTCATGTCTTCAGTATGTCCTAAAACACTTCTCAGCCAATTAATTACTATTTTGAAGCAGAGTCACAGTTCTGCTGGCAAATGACAACAAATTAATGCACAGCAAGATCACAAAAACAGCAGTGAGATAAATGACCAGCTATTTTGTTTCAATGTTGTTGGTTTAGGAATGTGTTGACCAGGACACCAGGAGAACTCCCCTGCTATTTTTCAAATAGTGCCATCATTTTCTTACACCTGAATAACAAGATGAGACCTCGGTTAAAATGTCTCATCCAAGAGGGAAGCACCTCCGCCACCATGCAGAAATTTCAGCCTAAATTAGGCTCTCAAGTGCTGTAGGGGGTCGGTGGGGGGGGGGGGTGGTGCTTTCACCTACAGCTGTCTGACTTGGGCATGAGAGGGGCTACCAGTTAACCAAGGGGGCTGGTTTGCCATCACCAGTGCATAGGAAACACTTTCCTCCCGCATATGTTTGAGTCTGGTGGTTTTGTCTCTTCAGTCTGTTCTGGATTCAAAGTTGGGTCATTATTGTTCAGTGACATTACTCTGAGCCAATTCACCACCTAGTGAATCTCCCAAATTAGCAGCTGTTAGTGTTTGTAATGGGTTGACAGCCAGTACAGAATTACTGAAAAAGTGCAAGTGTCTTTCATAAGGTGCTGAACATTAAAGTGCATAGATTAAGTGATAATTTAAATATACAGTAACCGAATATAAATGCAGAACTTTAGAGACAAATACTCTAACTTTTCAGAACCCATAATATTAAATTGTAAGTCAAGAAGAATAGTCACTCTCCAAGACAGATGAAATAACAGCAGCTTGCATTTGTACAGTGCCTTCAATGTTGAAAAATATTCCAAGGAGCTTTACTGAGATATAATCACAGCCAAAGAAGGAAAGATTAAGAGCAGACCAAAAGCTTGGTCAAAGAGTTGGGTTTTAAGGGAAAATAAAACACCAAAACAAATGTTATTTAAGGTGTAATTTAATCAAGGTTTGTTACATAAAAGTATTAAGATTTAGTTATTGTGATTTAAAGTATGACATCTTCTCAGATATTCATTTGTAGATGCAATGTGTACTTTTATCACCTCAAATCATTCTGACATAAGATATTGCAGATGCAGGGTTTCCCAAGACCCACATGTCAGCCATGAGACTTGTAGTTTTTGAGCAGTGTACTGTATTTATGAAGTAGCCCCACTCCTGACAAAAATCTCATGCGATACAGTTGAGAACCTTGCAACTCCAGTTATATTTCCATGCTTTATGCCAAAGTTACAGGGGAGAGGGGTTTTATGGCAAAACAACAGCAACTTGCATTTATAGAACACTTTTAATGTAACAAATGTTCCCGTGTGCTTTTACAAGAGCATTATCAGACACCATTTGACACAACCACATAAAAGGACAGCTTGGGGATCAAGGAGGTACATTTTAAGGAGCACTTTACAAATGGGATATATACTTCAGCCCAACCCCCAGCAGATAAGATTCATTCTTGGAGTGGACCACAATAAGTATTGGTGTTACGACCAGGTGAGAAAGAGAAACTGGAGATTGCTGTCAATCTCCCCATGAGCTTCAAGTATTTTCTGCATTTGCACTGTTAAAAACTAATTAAAGTCAGCACTAAAAGTTAGGGTTAGTACTTAACTATGCAAGGACCCTTTTAATGATTTATGTTCCTGCAATACCACTTAACCTCTCCAGCCCAGAAAGGGAACAGTTGAAGCTATTGTAACAACTCGGTGAGAAAGGTGACGAGGGGTCCCTCTCAGTCTTCACCTGGTCTTACTGTAACAGGGTTTAATTTTAAATACACAGTGTTTGAGCTACCCCTTGGTGAATCCTTGTTCACCCCTTTCCAATTATAAGGCAAAGAAACCAGCGCAAACAGGCTTTCTTAGGTTTAAAGAAAAAAAGGTGAAATTTTATTAAACTTGGAGGTTTTAAAACACAAACACTAATTCGGTTAACGCCTATGAATACACGACGTGCCCACGCTAGCATGCATACATGCAAATAGAGACAGAGAAGAGCAGAAGAAAAATAAAATGGATAGGTTTGAGGCAATATCTGAAGAGTTGTTGTTATAGTTCTTCCAGCTCACTGTCGAGTCCTTGATTATAGGTAGATCTTGCTTTTCGTTGGGCTCCAGTATTCTTCTTAAACCTAGTTCACTGTAGGTGACCTTTCTCTCTTGGGGTTCATGTGTCTTCAGTGGGTTTTGGAGTTCCGCGAGAAAGAGATGGGAGCAGACAGGCAGGAGAGGAGGTCTGCTTCAGTCCAGGAGCATTCTGCTTTTGCCAGTTCAAACACTGCAACAGCCAGTTAGTTATGTGACTAACTGGCCTGGCCATGTCAGTTTGTGGATCGAATTGAAGCAGGGAATAGCTCCTTTGTCTACGAGCACTGTCTGTTAATCTGTAAATGTATCTTTCCAGCCAGGGGCCTGGCAACCCCTTGTCACAGGTCTTCTCTTTTTCTCAGCAACAATTTGAAATTTAATGTCCATGTGGCAAAAATAATAAGCCACATTGTTGCCAGTTTGGGGGGGGGGGGGGGGGGGGGGCTGCATGACAATTGGTATTAAATTCAATGGTGCACTTACAGGATCCACAGAACACTTGCCATTTCTATGAAATGTAGTCACAGAACTGAATGCCTCCATTCACCCTGTGGTCAGTTATAGAATGACAAAATCTGGGGCTGAAACAGTGTAGAATGTTTCACCCAAAACTAATTAAGAAGATTGCTAACAGGGCATCTGGGTATTAGCAAAAGGATAGAACCACCTATACTAAAATTAAAAGTATTTTCAATTACTGGATTTATTTTGAAACCCCAACCTAGAGAATATTCAACAGGTACTAACAGAATGCTACTTCATTTCCGGCCCAAGTAAATCCTCAGGAGCTGCCTAACTGCGGAGAATCTACTTTAAAGCAGCATGCTGAATTTAGGGCTCATCTTCAGAACTCTGAATAAGCTCTTTAGCAGCACAGCCAGTGGCAGCACCAGCACTTCCTACTATAGCAGCACCAGCAGTAGAGAGTCCAGCAGCTCCTTCATGAAGAAAAGAACATATATTAATCCTTACAAATATGTAGCAATATTTAGAACACATTCGTTAAACTTTATAAAACTGCCTCCATTCCCACTCTGAGAGAATCTGTTTATCCTGTGCTATGAACCATTCTTCAAAAAAAATAAAATGCACAGCCAAGAAACTATTCAGGCCTTTGATCTTATTTATTTTATTTATTGATTTAGAGATACAGCACTGAAACAGGCCATTCGGCCCACCGAGTCTGTGCCGACCAACAACCACCCATTTATACTAACCCTACAGTAATTCCATATTCCCTACCACCTACCTACACTAGGGGCAATTTACAATGGCCAATTTACCCATCAACCTGCAAGTCTTTGGATGTAGGAGGAAACACCCAGCAAAAACCCACGCGGTCACAGGGAGAACTTGCAAACTCCGCACAGGCAGTACCCAGAATCGAACCCGGGTCCCTGGAGCTGCAGTGCAAACCACTGCGCCACTGTGCTGCCCTTGCTAATATAAAGGCTGCTGAGTAAGTCTTCTCTCCTGAATGGCCATCCAGTTTTCCCCTAATTTGTGCATTAAAAAGTTATTTCAAAATACAAACTACAGAATAGAGCTTTTTGTAGTGACTTTGCTGATCAGTTTCACTCTATATTAAACAAACATAGCAGCACCAGAGTTTTATTATGACACTAGTTCACCAATATTAGCCATTTAAGCAATCACTATCTCACCCACAGCCAAGACTGATAACTTCCTGTCTGAGAAACCACGGAGCCCTGCCCCCACACAAACTTCACCACTTTCTATGTTTATACATGGAAGGATGACTTAAAGGTGTTGGACAAGTGATTACATTAAGATCAATCTTCATAACTTTTCCTCAATTTGATTTAAAAGAAAACATGGAATCTTACCAATAGACTGGAGGGTTGCGACAACACCACCAGCTGCTACACCCCCTCCATTAGCGACTGCAGCCACAGACATCATTTTTGCTCCCAAGGATCCAGCTGCTATTCCAGCACCAGTGAAGCCAGCTGCACCAACAACAACTGGGGCAGCAACTACTGCAGCAGCTGCAAAAGTAGAATAAAGTCAGTTGATAAGGGAACTAAAAATTTGCTTGGTGATACAGCACCCCGTTTAGGCTCTTGGCTGTAGAGATCACAGCTCCAACAAATCCAAAAATGGCATGGGAAGAAATGGAGCAAAGGGGTTTGCCATGACCCTGGCAGCCTTTCAAAAAGAAAGGAGCATGACCTTCAGTTAGCAAGAGTATAAATTACACCATGATGTCTTTGTTTTAAAAGAGCACATCATCATGTCACATGTTTGCATTTTAAAGTTGCAAATTTGAAAAAGAAAGGTGACTTTGCAATGAAATACTCAACCCTGATACTCAGAATGGACCATAAAAAACGTACAGCACAGGAGGCCATTCAGGCCATCATGCCTGTGCTGCCTCTTTGAAAGAAAAGTCATGCTTAGTTCCACACCTCCACTTATTGTCCATAACCTGCAAGTTCCTCATCCTCAACTATCTGTCCATCTCCCTTTTAAAACTATTTATGGAATTAGCTTCCACCGCCTTTTCAGACAGAGCATTCCAGATTCCCACAACTCAGTGAAAAAAAAAATCTCTCCTCATCTTCCCACTAGATCTTTGGCCAATGATTTGAAATCAATGACATCTGGTTATTAACCCAATATTTTTTTCTACTTTATTTGCTTCTTTAACCACCTTATTAACTTGCCCTGCCACCTTTATGAATTTGTGTATATGAACAACAAAGTCTCTCTGTTCATCTACACTCACTCAATCTAGGCTGGCAATTTAGTGCAGTGCTAAAGGACGGATGAATTGTCAGAGATGCCATTTTTCCAAGGAGATGTAAAACCAAGCTGCCATCTGCTTATTCAGGTGGATGCAGCAAAAGATGCCATGGCACTTTTTGAAGAATAGCAGGAGTTCTTCTGGTGTTCTGGGCAACATTCCTCAATCAGTAAATACCACTGAAAATAGATCATCTAGTTATTTTTTCCATTTGCTGTTTGTTGGACCATCCTGTGCACAAATTGGTTGCCACATTTCCTGACAGAGCAGCAGTGACTGCACATAATCAAGCAATTGTGAAGCAATATCGGGACATCCTGAGAAGGTGTATATCAATGCAATTTCTTTTACCTGCTCCTCCTGCAACCCAGGCAACTGTCGACCAATCTATAAATACATGGGCAAAACAGAAATATTAGACAAGTATTCAACGGTGAGACAAGCCACTCATTTGATAACTTTCTTGACTGCTAAGTCAGTAATGTAGGAAAGCAGTCAAGTTACAACCAGCATTTTATTAGTTTGCAGACTACTTGTGTAATTGTTTCCTCTCAGCATGAGCACTAATAATGTCAGGGGCACATTCATATACAATCCTACAGATCCCAAGCTCAAGGGTCCCTGCTAAATATGGGGGTCCCTCCAGGGTTAGCAAACTATGTCCAATAAGCATCTCCCTGTCCACAATCCCATTGGACAAGAAATCTCCTGGCCACGCCCATGAGTCTCAGTGCTGGAGAGCTGCAGTCCAGTTTTCTCCTTTCAGGTAGGTTTTAATGAATGGGGATGAGGGGGGAGGGAGTTGTTCAGGGTTGCTGAAGGACCCTAAAGAGCCCTAAGAATTCTTAATTGGTCTCTGATTAAGCTATTTTTATATTACTTACTTCTAGGCTATTGGCACCAGTTCTCAGGCAGCTGAAGGCAACAGTGTAGCCTTGCCGGAGTTGCAAAGGCTGGTGATTGGGAGGACCTGGTTTTAAGAAAAATGCCTGCACTGGGTCATTTTCTATCAAGTTCGTGGATGCAAAAATAACTGGGAGTGTCCATCTGACACTTTCCCAATGCAGTGAACAATACTGGTTTAGAAGGAAAAAAAAGTGGTTAAGTGTTGCATTCCCCCAGCCCTGCGATCTCAAACCTGACAGAACACACGAAAATGAAAAACCATTCAAGAAAAATAGTTTCTCTTAGCAACACAATTAATGGTAGTTTACAATCACTATGGATTCTATGGACACACAGTATGGAAAAGAGGGAAGAGATATGAGGAAGAGGATGAGTAGAGGAGAATGGGGGTTACCTATATCACATGAAGGTAGGCTTGAACCTGCAAAACAGGGAAGATAACAGAATGAGAACATTTTATTTTATTTTTGTCTTTTAAAAATATATTTCTTCTATACACCCAAAATCATCTCACGTATCATTGCTCACAACGTCAGAGGATACCAACTTGCATTTATATATCATCTTATCAACTTCAAAATGACCAAAAGCATTTTATGATCAATGAATTACTTTGGAATTGCACGGGTATTTAGAGAAAAGTGTATAGAAAATTGAAAACTTTCAATATAATTTACATAGCTAGATGGACGTATCTCCACTATGCCCTTTGCATATGCTCAAGAATAGTTAAATATTCAAACAAAATGTGCTTCAAAATAGTTTAGCACACCATCCCATATTTTTAATCACTATAAATCCCAACTGGGATATTTGGTGATTTCTTCTGCACTATCTGTGCCAGATGTAATTGATGTTCGATGATTCTATGTTATTCCAGGTAACATGAAAAGTTTGATATCTCACTTTTCCCCTCCATCTTGATTCAATCATGCCTGACTGCTGTCTGCCCCTCAAACATTATGCTTAACACTGTTCCATCAAGAATCCTAAGCTTTTGAACTGTGCTCATAATCTCAGTCAACTGGTAGAATTGCTAAATGTACTGTTTCTTTTTAAATGGTAAAGCAGCTTCAACTGTTCATTTCTTGACTTCAGCGGTTTCCTTCTAGTCACTTGCCAATAATTTGTGAATTCTCCTTTTCACCAGCTGGGTCTTTCCTTCCAGCTTTAGTGTTCAGTCTTTGCGATCCAAAGTTTAAAGTTACCTACTCAGAGTTCACAGACTTATTTGCCCATTCTATACTTATCAATGTATTGAGACTTTATTGCTTACTTGTTTCCAATAAAAACTAACTTTTTTACAAAAAAGGGAGAAGATTCAGCAAGATTGTAGAGAAAGGCCAGGCATAAATTTGCAAGTATTTGAAATGAATCAACATTACCACATAAATCTACTTCTCACCTGTGTTGAAAGAAGCAGACAAGATCAATGCAATATAGACCAGCTCTCGCATTTTTCCAATATTTTCAAGGAAGACTGATACAAGTATTGTAGATTTCAGTAATAGCTGGAACACAATAGGACCTTCCTGCACAGATCAACACAAGAAGCAATTTCAATTAAAAAGGTTACAAGGGAAGTACTGACAGTGCTGTGTAATAACCTCATCTGGTAGCAGATTTATAAATTACAGGTAGAGATGGTTCAAATTGTTATCGGAAAAGCTCGGTTTCATGTTTTGTCTACAGTAATCTTCAGTGAAATTATAATTCTTCACTCTTAAAATGTGTTACAACCAAGTGAGAAATGTGTCCAGGGGTCTGTTACTATCTTCATCTGGTCTTATTGCAACAGGGTTTAATTTTAAACACGGTTTTGATCTCCCCTTTGTGAATCCGTGTTCACAACTTTCCAACTATAAGGCAAAGAAATGAGCACAAACAGGCTTTCTGTGGTTTAACGAAGAAAGATGAAATTTATTAAACCTTAAACTTGAACTCTAATACAGTTAACACCTACGGATATACAAATACCCACGCAATACACATATGCAAATAGAGACAGAAAAGAGCAGAAGAAAAGATAAGTAGAACAGTTTGAGACAATATCTTGTTACAGTTTCTCGAGCTCGCTGTAGTCCTTGATTGAATATATGGTCTTGTGTTTCATTGGGGCCCAGTATTCTTCGTAAACCTTATTCACATAGGAGATTCTGAGTTTACGTATCTTCACAAGATTCAGTTCTGTGGGAAAAAGAGATTGAGGCAGGCAGACAGGAGAGGAAGTAATTCTTGCTTCAGTTCCAGAAGAGATCTTCACTTCATGAGCACAGAGCTTTGTCTTTTCAAAGTTTTGCGTTTCCAGTTTAAAGCTCCCCTGGTTGGCCAGCAGGTGGTCACGTGACCGATTGGTTTGACCAGGTCTCTTCCGTGCATTGGGGCAGGGACTGGTTCCTTTGTTTCAACACTGTCTGCTACTATGCAAATGTCCTTCCAGTCAGGGCTTGCAATTTTAAGTTATTGTTCAAGTGGTGAAATAATGTGTGCCTCAGTCTTGGCAGGTGGGGGGTTTGCCTGATAAATGATTGTAGATAAAAACTTTATTCTTAGTAGGTTACATCAGTGGCTAGTTCTAATAAACATGTAGTCATGTAGCTGCTGTCAGAGGTGGTGTTTCCTTATGCATTCCTGAGATATGGGAAATGCTGGAAAAGCTGAATTTTTAATACCCATCGCTAGTTGCCCCAAGATTCTTCTCCTTGAATCATTGCAGTCCTTTTGGTGAGTTTTTCCAAAATGGTGTAGGGAATTTCAGGATTTTGATCCAGCAACCATAAAGAAATGGTGGATGTACATCCAAGTCAAGATGGTATTTGACTTGGAGGGGGAAGGTGTTCCCATACTCTTGCTGCTCTTAACTTTGGTAAAAGTGCTGTTGAAGTAAGCTTGCAAGTTGATACAATGCAACCTTTAAATCATACATATTGCAGTCACAGGGTTCTGGTGATTAAAAGGGTGGATATTGAATTCAATGCCCAAGGACCGATCAAGCAGACCACTCTGTATTGGATAGGTTAAGCTTTGAGTGATAGTGCAGATGTATCCATCACAATTGACTTTGTAGTGAAGAAGCACTGGGGGGCCAGCAGGTGAGCCAATTATCAGTGTACCCATCTTCTGTTCTATTCCTGCAGCCATGGCATTGGTATGGTGGGGCCAGTTAGGTTTCTGGACAATGTTGATAACATTAAATGTCTTACTGGAGATGGTCATTACTTGGCACATAGTGGTGTGAATATTAGCCCGTCTGGATATTATCCAGGTCCTGTTGCAAGCTGGCATGACCTGCTCTTTGAGTTGTGAATGAAGCTTAAAATCGTACAATCGACAGCCCCATTCCTGACCTGATAAAGGGAAGTAGCTGAAGATGGTTGGGCTGAGGACACTTCACTGAGAAAGCCCTGGGGCTGCAATGATTGGCCTCCAACAACATGAGCCTCTTTCTCAGTTTCAAATATAACCTCAGCACCACATTCCCACCTACCCCCGATAACCTTTCACCCCTTGCTCAAGAATCTATCCACCTCTACCTTAAAAATATTTAAGGACTCTGCTTTCATCGCCTTTTGAGGAAGAGAGTTCCAAAGACTCACAACCCTCAGAGGAAAGATTTCTCCTCATCTCTGTCTGAAATGGGCAACCACTTATTTTTAAGACAGTGACCCCTAGTTCTAGATTCTTCCACAAGAGGAAACATCCTTTCCACAACCACCCTGTCAAGACCCCTCAGGAGTTTAACCGCACATCTGCTCCATGCCTGACATTGCAGTATCATTTATGTATAAACAATGGGGAGTACTATTAGCGTCACATTTTGATAGCAAATTATGGCCTATTATGTTGCTGAGATTCTTTCTCATCTCCTTTTCTGTATATATCTCCTGGTGTGAATAGCTACCCGAAACCTACTTGCCGATTTTAATTTTATTCCTGTTTTACAAGATTCCTTTTTAACCACCCTGCCCAACTGCAGTCACTCCTTATCACCTGTCAGTATCTTGATCCATTACCAATTCCAAACAAGTTTTTTTATTTCACTTACAGCTGGTCCCAATGGTGAACTATTTCCCCTGTTGTGCCCAATGCTCACCTCGGAGACTGAACACTTCATAACCTGTGGCATTTACTAATCTTTACAAGCATTTCAATGGTCCCCAATTCTACTATCCTTTCCTTCATCTCCATGACTTGCAAACATTCATAGATACTCGAGCTAACTCCCCACTCAATGACAGGACCGATGCCACAATCCACAGCTCCCTATTCTTTCCTTTGTTCACTAGATTCTCAAATATATTTGAACAATTCATAAAAAGAAACCTCGTCCATTAACTAGTTTCAACCAATTTAATCTGTAGACGGTTTTCATCTTATTCTGAAACTTGTTACTATCCATCAACATATTTTGTTATCCGATTTAAGCCAATGTCTGACCTGCACAGTATCCGCAGAACATGAAATGAATGGGTTAACACTTCTGCAAAAAGTGCGGAGAGACTCATTTCAGGAAAGGGACAGTGGCTTGTCTCATAGCTGAAAAAGAAATGCACCTGGAAGAGTGTTACTGCACCAGCCATCAATATCACACAAGTAACAGAAATACAATGGTAATTTATGAATATATTGGTGTATATGTGCAATAATTTTAAATGCTTATTATAGAAAAGTAATATCGCTAAAAATGCAAACTGTAGAATAGCTACACTGCATCAAATTTCTTTGAACTATCCTCTATATTACCTGATATATGTTGGAGTTGCCTAAAACCAAACAGAACTTCACTCGGAACAACCTGACACACAGCGCATTGCAGAATATATAGCAAACTGAGAGGAGTCTCCTGGGTCCTAATGCTCAATAAGTTCAACATGTTCAATTTTCAATCCACCTCGATCTATTTTTTTTGCAGCAAGAAAAGTCTCCCCCAGTATTTTATAACTGTAGTTTAGAACAGAAAGCCGAGGGACGTCACCTTTTTTTTTCACTATTAATTTTTAACCAAGGCGCTGAAGAGTCTGTAGATTCAAGAAATGGAAACTCCATTATCAGTTTCGTTTCCTCGGAAATCCACATGATGTCACTGACAGCTCTTCAGCAGAAGCTTTTATAAATGCAACAACGTTTAGAGATTTAAAACTTTAGAAGGTGTATGTCTGTTGGAGACAGTTTTTAATTTGCCGCACTGATCTGAAACTAAAGTTGTGGATCAATGATGTCAATAGAAATGAAAACCAGGCAGTTTCAATAACACTGGCAGATCGGCAGTGTTAGATTTACACCCAAGTGGCAAATTGAGAATCAACCCCATTGTGTATGAACGGGATGTTGGAAACCAGTTGTTCTGACAGCAAGGAGGCCGACAGCTCACTGGATTCAGGCTGGCCCAACGTTGGCCACTGGAGACCGCTGGGCCTGCAGCAAGTTAATCCCAGTAGATTGTCGCAATGAGGATGGAGGGCTGCCCAGTGGCAGTGGCCCGGAAATGGGTGCCGTTCCCTTCTGCCACATGGTTGGCAACCCCACTGCGGATCACGTGTAGCGGGCGACCATTTTACATAGTAGAGGCAGAGCCCCCCACCACCCCCCCTCCAAATCACATGGCGGGGCGGGATGCGAGCAGTCAGTTACACCATCAGATGACTCTGGAGCAGGTACTGTTGCCATATTTAAAGGCCTGCCAGCCCTGCATTCACACCTGTTTTGGAGTTGTTTGCAGCTTTCAGTGTGCTGCTGAAAATGGTGTTGGATTGACTCCTGGATGACCACCACCCCCCAAACTCCCGAGGAGGACACACAAGATGGCTGAGCCAAGACACAGGATGGACCCAGGGTTTAGTGGTGCCTCCCTGCAGATTCTCCTCCAGGCTGCACGGGAAAGGAGGGAGGTCCTCTTCCCCAGCGATGGCAAGAAGAGGTCCTCTCCCCTGACCAAGCAAGCCTGGACCGAAATCACAGAGGAGGTCAGCAGCTGTGGGGTCACCCAACACAACTGGGTGCAGTGCCGAAAGAGGGTCAATGACCTCCTGCGTTTGGCCAAGGTGTCTGCTCCATAACTCTCTATTACTGAGTGTAAGTGGCTATGCAGGAGGATGTGGGGCATGATGAGGGTGGCACAACCACAGTGATGGCAGAGGGGGTAAGGCATCACTACATCCTGACAGATGCATGGCTGCATGTTGGCCACAGGCCACCTTCTTTCACAGCTCACCCCCCATTAACTCCCCTGAGAGCGGATGGGAGCATGAGCTATATGTGATGCCCCAATAGGAGACAAGGGGCTGACACTAGCAGAACTGTCATGTTGATCACTCTGCGAATTCTTACTATCTCTCTCTTTCCACTTGCAGGACAAGAGGTCCCACAACAGGAGAGAGATGGCTCAGTCTGGCAGAGACCTTCCAGATCTACGGCCTCTCACCCCAGCCGAGGAAGAGGCCTTGGAATTGTTAGGGACCAAGGGCAGACACACCATATCAGATCGAGAGACTACAGTCTCTACACAAGAGAGTGAGGCTTGGCTTCCATCAACATACGGATCACTTCTGGAGACACACATCACTTATGGTGGACATGACGAGATCTGCATAGAATAATCCACATGTTTATGTTCTCTCAGGCAAGTCGGCGGTCGCAGGAGATTCAACCAGAAGGGGGACAGCCATCCACCTCTGAGGAGGAGGAGCACTCCGCAGATGAACTGTCCCATGACTTTCCTGCACCTTCCACCAGAGCAGAAACCAACACCTCAGTGGGTTTCTGCTTGGCTGTAGAATCAGGGTCACTAATTGGTGAGAGCACAGCATACGTACCTGAGCAGCTAGCTGAGGCTGAGACAACCGAGGACACTGATAGTCGGATCTGGCCAGGCCCATGCTGAGCCCCAGTCTGATGATGAGCCTATGGTATTGTCAGCACAGGGCATACTTGAGTTCCAGAGAGAGTAAGGCAACATCTGGCGGCGATGCCAGAGGCTATGAGTGGACGATGGAGGAGTCCATCCGTGCTATGACTGCTGCCATGTCTCAGGCGTATGAGCACATGGCTTCTCCATCGAGAGGTTGGCGACCCTCATGGAGGGCCAGATCCTACAGATGCGTGCAGACTTTCACACCACCGCGTTGGCCATGAACTTGATGCAGCAGGGGCAAGGCAAGAGAAGGACAAGGCGCCTGGAGTCTTCTCCATCTCCTGCTCCTTCTCTAGTGAGCAGGGAGGTTCAAGTGAACCTTGAAAGGGAGAAGGAGAGGCTGACATCCGCAGCTGGGGGCTCCCCTCAGGGCGCTCTGATTGTGGACACCGGCTCCTCAGCCCCTCTGCCAGTGAGACCAGCTCCAGCAGCCTTGAGGCGTGAGGAGGGTTCTGCACCAGTGCAGGAAACCTCCTGGCAGCAGGGGCCCTCCAGGCCTCAGGCAGCCAGAGGACAGCCACCAAAGTCATCACAGGCCATGGGGCAGCTTGATCAGCAGCCTGCCTCCAGCCCAGCAGCTAGCGCAGGGATCACACCTCATTGGAGCACCCACAAACACGTTAAGAAAACCACATAGCTACACTTGAGGATTCATGACTGTCAGAAATTTTACGTATTGATTAATTAAAAGTTCATTTGCTCAAATCATTAATGATCATTATGTGAAAGCCATTTTCCATTAGGCCTTAATTGTGATCTGCTGACATTCCCCTTCCCCATTACTGAAATGCCTATTTAACTACAGTCCTCATTAACATATGTTCTCCCATGGGCACAATTGTGATTTGCAGCTGGGCGCAAATCAGGGAACACAAATGGAAAGGAGGTGACAGACTACGTGCATCGAGGTGAGGTCTTTCTTGGTTCTCTGTGACTGGGCATCAGGAATGCTGGAAGCGGCTGATTGTGAGGTTGTCTCTTGCCTCCTTGGCACACAACTCAATCTGCCTGGCCTCTGGTGCAAGGGCTTCAACATCCAGCACTGCTTGCTCCTTTCCCTCCTTTGCATCTCATCATCATATATGGCCTCCCGCCTCTGCAGTGCCAGATTGTGCCGAGCACAGCAGACCACCATGATATGCGATACTCTCACTGGGACATACTGCAAGGCTCCACTGCATCGATCCAGGTACCAGAATCTCATCTTCAGCAGCCCAATGGCCTACTCAATGATCACTCAGGTGGAGCTATGGCAAGTGTTGTACCTCTCCTCTGCTGCAGTGCGGAGGCTGTTCAAAGGCATCAGTAGCCATGTCTTTGATGGGTAGCCCTTGTCCCCGATAATCCATCCCTGAGGCGAGCGGGGTCCTGAAAAGCTGTGGCACCGGGACTGCAGACGTGTGGAAGCATCATGGCTGCTTCCCAGGAAGTGGGCACACACCAGCAGGAAATGCTTTCCTGTTGATTAAGGCAGCTGGATGGTCCGTGGGAACATTGATGCCCATACGCGAGTCGTCTATCACAACTTACACCGACATAAATCCAGTGTTGGCCCCGAACCTGATGGCCCTCTTGTCCTGACTGTCAGTGTTGGTCTGGTAGTTCATATAGTCACCGGCTCTCTTGAACAGGGCATTTGTCACCTCCTTGATTAAGCCAATGGGCTTCTGCCTGGGAGACCCCACACATGTTCCCGATGGAACCTGGAAAGATCCAGCTGCAGAAAGTTTTAGTGCCATAGTGATCATCAGGGCCATTGGCATAGGGTGACCCCCCCGCAAATCCCATAGATCACAACTCAACCTACAGCTGTGCATTAGTCTGTGATGGACTCCCTGAAGAGCCGTAGTCTTCACTGAGAATACCGCACGGACATTTGGAGGTGGCTGATTCGAGACTGGTACACTCTCTTGTGCAGGTGGGCCCTTCTTGGCATGGCCAGCTTCTGATGCTCCCATCGAGGAGCTTCACGGGCAGGCACAGCTGACTCTTGGTCCTCCCTCCATCCGAGGTGCTGTGTCATGCCATGGTGGTCCAAAATTGACAGGGTGTATGAGACTCATGCCAGGTAACCTGTGGGCCACCAGAGCACTGTTGATGCAGAGATAACCCTGCCTTGGCAACTGAGCTTTTGACAATTCTCCTGGTGGACTCCGTGATAGTCCTCAGTACCCACCCTGCTGATAGTCGACCCTCTCATCAAGCAGCAAGGGCGACCAAACATCTCTCACAGCAGTTTGGTTACCCAATACAGCCCCCGCAAACCCAAGCCCAAGCGCATCCCTCTTGCAGAGCCCCCGAGACCACAACTCCGCCCCCTTGCTGAGCATACAGCAACATAGACTGACAATGTCCTCCGAACCCCCCTCTTTCCCGCTGCAGCATTGTTCATAGCTGCCTCCCTGTCATGGCACTGAGGCCTCTCGCATCGTTGTGGCCGGTGTTTAACTGTCGTGAAACCGAAGCCGCCCGCTGTCCACTAAATCAAGAGCCAACCTTTAAAATCGAGGTTAATTAGATGTAAATGCATTACAAACAACTGCTCAGCAATTTAAAATAGATTCCTGTCATATCAGGGCAGTAATGCTGCCTTGGTCCTTTCCTGCCGCTGGCAAAATCTGGGACCGTTGTCACAACACTGGATTTCCGGATGGATGGTTCTGATGCGATTCTCTGTTCCCCTATGCCACCACTCCCACTTTAAAGGGCCGCATTAAATTCTGCCCATGGTGACAGTCATTGCAGCTGTGTTGTGTTTCAATGATTCCATGTCAGTGCATTATTGCAAGCCGTGGCTTGAATGTATGCCCCATTGGAATATAGTGATGTGAGGCAATGAGAGTTGCAAGCTTGCCTGAAGGTGTGGCACGGATGCATAGTGAAGGTGGAATAGGTCAGCTTGCAGCACCTTGTTACATGCAGTATTTTGCCATCAACTTGGTTCATGGTACTGTGGTTTTACCTTGAAGATTCCTTCAACTATTGAGCCTTCTCTATGTTATTCTGGGGTGTTTAAGATATTGTGCAGTGTTGAACCTGTCTGCCACCATCTCCATACCATACCCATACATCAGCAGGGCACACATTCAAGACTAAAGGATAGGTTCCAGAGATGTGTTCAAAGTTGTGCTAACGTCTGCCTGTAAACCTAAGAATGCATTTTGATGACCTCAGCAAATGACATTTGATGGGGTGAAATTCGCCTTGGTCTAACAGTATGGATCTAGAACCTCTTTCTTGCCAAACATTTGGCTTAAACCAGTATCTCATTAGCACAAATTGCTCTCCCAGTCACTCTGACTTCCCCCTAAGTATGAGAGAGAAGAAGAGAATTGATTGGAAAAGTTAACACAGGCACGGAGCCAATAGAATGGGTGTTTGAGGCATGCAAGTGCTGAAATGATTAATCTACTCGCTTCCCAAGTCTTGGCATTCCATCATTCAGTTATCTGCCCATTCTACATGAGATAAGGAGATAATAAAATGGAAGTTTTTTTAAAAAAGCTTGGATGTTAAAAAAAAACTTACTGATTGGCAGTAACCCAAATATAATGTGAAGAGGATTCCAGTCTTTAGAAACAAGCAAAGGAACTTCTGTGTCTTAAAAAAATAAACACAAGTACAAATACATCTCAAACATGAAAACTCTTCAACTAGGATCTTAAAACAATCCATCGGTTTGAAAGAAGTTTACCTGGCCATTAAAGCAACCATGAGATTTTCAAAATTGTACATAACAGGGTATACTCCTGTAACACACAATTTAGTTAAAGGCAAAAAAAATAGTCAGAAGTAAATGTAAAAGAAAAACTGATACAATTGCTCATTAATCCAGAATAGAGATAGTGAATGTTTCATGGCTAGAATTTTGGCTTGAAACGGGGTGTAGTTGACGATGATGGGAGATTAAAGCCTACTGCCAGAGCTTAACTGCTGCATAATATCTTTCACACTGCTATATTCTGAAAGGCAAAACAGTCACAGAGAAAAGACATAATATTCAGAGCCTTTATTTATTTTCAGTCAGATTCTTCTTCATATACAGCATGTAAAGGAAAGATGTTCATTATTTTCAGTTGTCTTAAGGCACTTTTACTTTACGTAGCGTAGGATCGAACCTAGGAAAGCACCTGCAGTTCCCAACACAATGTTGGCACCTGCAGAGAGTCCAGCGGCCCCTTTAAAGAAAAGAAAAATATAAATGTGAATTAATTGCACACAATATGACATGTCAACAATTTGTTAATAATCAACAATTCTTATAATCCAGGTCTAAACAGTATCCAGAGGAAAGATCAAAACCCTATTATAACTGATTTTACCGTTAATTTCTTTATTTGTATTTACAATAAAGCCAACTCATTTATCATTAGCATGTTGTTGAGGTTAAAACATAATAGTATTAACATTTATTGCAAAAGTGCCTTCTCGCTTCTATTAAAACTGTACTGATAAGTTTCCGAGACAATTGGGTAATATAAAAATGTATTCAGCACTATCATAGATGCCCAGGAATTCAAATACTATCAGGGAGGCTTTAAACAAGAAAGATTGAGAAATGTTCATTACTTATCACTGAAGCTTACCAGCAGACTGAAGGACAGCCACCAGACTTCCAGCTGCTACACCTCCTCCATTGGCGACAGCTGCTGTAGACATCATACTTGATGCAATAGAACTGCCTGCTATTCCAGCGCTGGTAAATCCCACTGCTCCCAGAACCACTGGCGCAGCAACAATGGTTGTAACTGAAGGATGAAACATCCACATTTAAACACAACACATATACACACAGGAGCTTAACAATATTGCCTAAAGCCTGATACATACAATTGTAGCATATCAGAATTCTTCCTGTCTGCAATGATGGTTTATTTCCTTTACAACATTTCAATCCAGTATTTTGCAATATCAATTATATTTATAATAATCCAGATCCAAGATATGCTTCACAATTTTCCTCAAGATCCCCTATCTGGAATTTCCACAGGGGTGCTCCAGATTATTTGCTGTAATTTTAGCAGAAAACCTACAGAAATGATACAAATGGCCACTTGTGCCTTTTCTTCAAGGTTTTTGCTTATATTCAAAAGTTATTGCAGATAATCTGGAGAACTCCCATCAAAATTCTATCGCTCAACCTTGAACAGCACTGAAGCCGAATAGAGGTCGCAGAATTAAACAGCAGTTCAAGAATAACAGCTACCAACAAATGTATCTCATGGTTCATTTTGTGATGCTTGGACTGAAAATTATAGAGGAACATCTATCAAATAGTAAAATATTGACTGCTTGCAGCAATCTAATCATACTGTATGTAAAGGTAATGCTGTAAGTTGTCACATTACGTGCACTGTGACTGAACTAATATTACTTATTAGAAATTAGTATACGTAAGAAAGTTGTACAGGAGAAATTAATGGGGCTGAAGGTTGATAAGTCCCCAGGACCTGATATTCTATATCCCAGAGTGTTAAAAGAGGTAGCTATGGAAATAGTGGATGCATTGGTGATCATCTTCCAAAATTCTATAGATTCTGGAGCAGTTCCTGCAGATTGGAAGGTTGCAAATGTCACCTGACTATTTAAGAAGGAAAGGAGAGAGAAAACAGGGAATAACAAACCTGTTAGCCTTACATTAGTCATTGGGAAAATGCTCGAATCCATTCTAAAGGATGTGATAAATGGACACTTGGATAATAATGATCTGATTGGGAAATCATGTTTGATGAACCCGTTGGGAGTTTTTTTGAGGATGTTATGAACAGAATTGATAAAGGGGAGTCGGTGGATGTGGTATACCTGGATTTTCAGAAGGCTTTTGATAAAGTCCCCCACAGGAGATTGGTTTGCAAAATTAAAGCACATGGGATAGGAGGTACTATACTGGCATGGATTAAGGATTGGTTAACAGGCAGAAAACAGAGAGTGGGAATAACTGGCTCATTCTCACGTTGGCAGGCTGTGACTAGTGGGATACGCGGGGATCAGTGTTTGAGCCCCAGCTCTGCACAATATCTAACATTGATTTGGATGTGGGAACCAAATGTAATATTTCCAAGTTCACGGATAACACAAAACTAGGTGGGAATGTGTGTTGTGAGGAAGATGCCAAGTAGCTTCAAGGGGATTTGGACAGACTTAATGAGTGGGCAAGAACATGGCAGATGGAATATAATGTGGAAAAATGTGAGGTTATCCACTTGGGTAGGAGGAATAGATGTGCAGAGTATTTCTTAAATGCTAAGAGATTAGAAGGTGTAGACGTACAAAGGGACCTCGGTGTCCTTGTCAATAAGTCACTGAAAGCTAACACGCAGGTGCAGCAAGCAATTAGGAAGGCTAATGGTATGTTAGCCTTTATCGCAAGAGGATTTGAGTACAGGAGTAGTAAAATCTTGCTTCAATTGTATAGAACATTGGTTAGACTGCACTTGGAGTACTGCGTGCAGTTTTGGTCCCCTTACCTTAGGAAGGGTATTATTGCCATAGAGGGAGTGCAACACCAGACTTGTTCCCGGGATGGCAGGACTGTCCTCTGAAGAGAGATTGGGGAAACTGGGCCTGTATTCTCTAGAGTTTCGAAGAATGAGAGTAATCTCATTGAAACCTACAAAATACTTAAAGGGATAGACAGGGTAGATGCAGCTAAGATGTTTCCCCTGGTTGGGGAGTCTCGTACCAGGGGACACAATTTCAAAATAAGGGGGAAGCTTAGGTCAGAGATGAGGAGAAATTTCTTTACTCAGAGGGTTGTGAATCTTTGGAATTCACTACCCCAGAGGGCTGTGAAAACTCAGTCATTGAGTATGTTTAAAGTAGTGATTGACAAATTTGTAAATACAAATGACATAAGGGGATATGAGGATATTGTGGGAAAAAGGCATTAAAGTGGATGATCAGCCATGATCATACTGAATGGCGGGGCAGGCTCGATGGGCTGAATGGCCTACTCCTGCTCCTATGTTCCTAAACTGTGATAGTCCCATTGTACACCATAACTTCCTACCGTGTCCTTCCTTCTTTAGTTGATACAGCTGCTGAATTACTTGAAAATAATATATTACATTACTGTTGTCTACTTTAAACATATCAGGGGTGATCTAAACCGGCCCACCCAGCAGAAACTAGGTGGGTGGGAGTTAAAATTGACCAGGTAACTTACCCAACAGAAATCCATCAGGGATTCACTGATTTGAATTTTAACCTGCTCTACAGAATAGGTGTCAAGAACACAAGTCCAAAGCCAGCTCAGGCCTTCTTTACATATACGTGTCAGGTCCTGATGACATCAGGATCCAACTGCAACTTTAACTGCTGTCATGAGCAGCGATACCGTTGTAGATTTTCTGCGATTTGAAGAAGGAGCTCCAGGCAGAAGAGGCCCATAGAAATAAAGCGTTTTTGCTTTTCTTGTGAGGCCTAGAGGTGCAGGAGTGCTTTTCCAGACATCGCAAGGAAATATTTTGGGCCTCAGTTGCCGCAGACTCCTACCAAAATTCTTTCCCCAAAACGAGACCCCTGGGAGACTGCCCTCGAAGTTGATCCTGTCTAGTTGTCTGTTGGGTGGTCTCTAAACCGCCAATCGAGCTATGGACTGCTAGTTTTCCAGTTTCCTTCTAAGAAATTGGGTTCTGGATCATGCTTTGGTGGTGTGAGGGTAGGGAGCTGGGGAATAGGAACAGAAGTAGCTGGCGAAAGGGATAAGAAATAAATGGCTATGGCTTCCACTACCCACCGCATCTGAAAATAAAAACATATGGGAGCAGAAGAACATAGAGAAACAAGCAAAAAAAGAAAATCAAGTTCTGGCAAGAGATGGAGTAAAAAAGTAGAATGTGAGAGCGATAGAGAGTGAAATAGCAACACAAATATGACATGGATAGATGCAAGACTATATAGAGTCATAGAGTTATACAGCACAGAAACAGGCCCTTCAGTCCACCGTGTCTCTCCCGGCCATCAAGCACCTAACTATTCTAATCCCATTTTCCTGCACTTGGCCCGTAGCCTTGTATGCTATGGCGTTTCAAGTGCTCATCTAAATACTTCTTAAATGTTGTAAGGGTTCCTGCCTCTACCACCTCTTCAGGCAGTGCGTTCCAGATTCCAACCACCCTCTGGGTGAAAAGTTTTTCCTCAAATCCCCTCTAAACCACCTGCCCCTTACCCTAAATCTACACCCCCTGGTTATCGACCCCTCCGCTAACGGACAAAGTTTCTTCCTATCTAACCTATCAATGCCCCTCAATTTTATATACCTCAATCAGCTGCGCCCTCAGCCTTCTCTGCTCTAAGGAAAACAACCCGAGCCTTTTCAGTCTCTCTTCATAGCTGAAATGCTCCAGCCCAGACAACATCCTGGTGAATCTCCTCTGCACCCTCTCCAGTGCAATCACATCCTTCCATAGTGTGGTGCCCAGAACTGTATACAGTACTTCAGCTGTGGCCTAACTAGTGTTTTATACAGATAACCTCCCTGCTCTTATATTCTATGCCTTAGCTAATAAAGGCAAGTATCCCATATGCCTTCCGAACCACCTTATCTACCTGTGTTGCTGCCTTCAGTGATATATGGACAAGTACACCCAGGTCCCTCTGACCCTCTGTACTTCCTAGGATCCTACCATCCATTGTATATGCCCTTGCCCTGTTAGTCCTCCCAAAATGCATCGGGATTAAATTCCATTTACCACTGCTCCGCCCATCTATATCGTCCTGTAATCTAAGGCTTTCCTCCTCACTATTTACGACACCACCAATTTTCATGTCATCTGCGAACCTACTGAGAGGATTTGAAAATTTGTGTCAGAGCCCCTGCCATCTCCTCCCTTGCCTCACATAACAGCCTGGGATACATCTCATCTGGGCCTGGGGATTTATCCACTTTTAAGCCTGCTAAAACTGCAGAAAAGATTCACAAGGATGTTGCCTGGTTTGGAGGGCTTGAGTTATAAAGAGAAATTGGATAGGCTGTGTCTGTTTTCCCTGGAGCAAAGAAGGCTGAGAAGGGTCATGCTAGAGGTATATAAAATTATGAGAGGCATAAATAGGGTAGACAGCCAGAGTCTGTTTCCCATGGTAGGGGTGACTAAAACTAGAGGGCATAGATTTAAGGTGAAAGGGAGGAGGTTTAAAAGGGATCAAAGGGGTACATTTTTCACACAAAGAATAGTGGGTATTTGGAATGAGCTGCCTGAGGAGGTGGAGGAGGCAAGAACAGTAGCAACATTTAAGAGGCATCTGGACAGGTACTTGAATGAGCAAGGCATAGAGGGATATGGAATTAATGCAGGCAGGTGGGATTAGTATAGATAGGCATTATGGTCGGCATGGACGTGGTGGGCCGAAGGGCCTGTTTCTATGCTGTACGACTCTATGACTTTCAATGCTAATATGTTCAAGTATATCACAATCCCCCTCCCTGATCTCTACACCTACATTGTCCTTCTCCATAATGAACACAGATGAAAAGTAATCATTTAAAGCCTCACCAATGTCCTCCGGCTCCGCACACAGATTGCCACTTTGGTCCCTAATGGGCTCTACGCTTTCCCTGATTATCCTCTTGCCCTGAATATAGTTATAAAACGCCTTGGGATTTTCCTTTATCTTGCTCGCCATTGGTTTTTTCATGTCCCCTCTTCGCTCTCCTAATTACTTTTTTTAAGTACCCCCCTACACTTTCTATACTCCTCTAAGACCTCCACTGTTTCTAGCACTCTGAATCTGCCATAAGCCTCCTTTTTTTCTTCCTTATCCAATCCTCTATATCCCTTGACATCCAGGGTTCCCTGGACTTGTTGCTCCTATCCCTCACCTTAATGGTTACATGTTGGCTCTGAACTCTCACTATTTCTTCTTTGAATGACTCCCACTGGTCTGATGTAGACTTTCCTACAAGTAGCTGCTCCCAGCCCACTTTGGCCAGTTTTATCATATTGAAATTGGCCTTCCCCCAATACAGTACCTTTATTACCGGTCCATTTTTGTCCTTTTCCATAACTGCCTTAAATCTTAGCGTTACGGTCACTATCCCCGAAATGCTCCCCCACTGATACTTCTACCACTTGTCCGGCTTCATTCCCTAGGACTAGGTCCAGTACTGCCCCTTCTCTTGTAGGACTTTCTACGTGCTGGCTCAAAAAGTTCGCCCGTATGCATTTTAAGAATTCCACCCCCTTTTAGCCTTTTGCACTAAGACTATCCCAGTTGATATCGGGGAAGTTGAAATCCCCTATTATTACCCTATTATTTTTACACCTCTCAGAAATTTGCCCATATATCTGCTCCTCTATCTCTCCCTGGCTGTTTGGAGGACTGTAATATAAAAAGAACTTGCATTTATATAACACCTTGCATGACCGCAGTACTTCCAAAAGTGGTTAACAACAAATGAGGTACTTTTCTGAGATGCAGTCAGTGTCATAATGTAAAAAAATGCAGCAGTTAATTTTCACACAGCAAGGTCCCACTAATATCAATGAGGTAATGACCAGACAATCTGTTTTAGTGATGCTAAAGGATAAATGTTGTCCAGGACACTGGGAGAACTGCCCTGTACTTCTTTTAATTGAACCATGGGATTTTATACATTTTTTGAAATTTATTAATTCAAGGATGTGGACATGGCTGGAATGGCCAGCATTTATTGGCCATCCTTAACTGTTCCTGAGAAGGTGGTGGTGAGCTGTCCTCTTGAACCACTGCAGTCCATGTGCTGAAGGTACTCCCACAGTGCAATTAGACAGGAAGTTCCAAGATTTTGACCCAGTGACCATGAAGGAAAAGTGATACAGTTCCAAGTTAGGATGGTGTGTGATTTGGGAGAGGAACTTGGAGCTGTTGGTGTTCCCATGAGCCTGCTGCCCTTGCCCTACAAGGTGGTAGAGGCTGGGTGTTTGGAAGGTGCTGTCTAAGGAGCCTTGGTGAGTTGCTGCAGTGCATCTTGTAGATGGTACACAGGGCGACCAAGTTGTTCTGGTGGTGGAGGGAGTAAATGTTTAAGGTGGTGGATGGGGTACAGATCAAATGGGCTGCTTTGTCATAAATGTTGTTGAGCTGTATGAGTGTTGTTAGAGCTGCACTCATCCAGGCAAGTGGAGAGTACTCCAACACACTCCTGACTTGTGCCTTTTAGATGGTGGACAGGCTTTGGGGAGTCACGAGGGGAGAGTTACTCACCACAGAATTTCCAGCTTCCGACCTGCTCTTGCAGTCACAGTATTTGTATGGCTGGTTCTGTTAAGTTCCTTGTCAATGATAACCACAGAATATTGATGGTAGGGGATTCATTGATGGTAATAATATTGAATAACAAGGGGAGTTGGTTAGACTGTCTCTTGTTGGAAATGGTCATTGTTTGGCACTTGTGTGGCATGAAAGTTACTTGCCAATTATCAGCACAAGTCTGGATGTTGTCCAGGTCTTGCTGCATTTGGTTATAATTTGCTTCAATATCTGAGAGATTGAGAATGCAATTAACATTATGCAATCACTAACAAACATCCCGACTTCTGACCTTACAATGGAGTGAAGATCATTGATGGAGCAGCTGAAGACGGTTGGGCCTAAGCCACTACCCTGAGTGATGTCTGGAGGCTCAGATGATTTGTCTCGAACAGCCACAAACATCTTAATTTGTACTAGGTAACACTGAAGCCAGTGGAGATTTCTCTCTGAATTCCCAATGATTTCAATTTTACTAGGGCTCCTTGATACTGCACTCGATCAAATGTTGCCCCGATGTCAAGGGCAGTCACTCTCATTTCATGTCTAAAATTCAGCTTTTTTGTCCGTATTTGAATCAAGGCTGTAATGAGTTCTGGAGCTGAGGGTCCTGGTGAAACCTCAACTCAGTATCAGTGAACAGGTTATTGGTGATCAAACTTGGTTTAACAGCTCATCTGAAAGATGACACCTCCGACAATTCCGCACTCCCTCAGTACTGCAAAGATGTATCAGCCGAGGTTATTTGCTCAAGTCTCTGGAGTGGAAATTGAACATACGACCTTCTGACTCCGAGTCGATATCCTCCGACTAACAATGAGCAATGCAATGGGAGATCTACTAATTTCCTTTGTAAATTTTTGAGAGCATTGTCACACTTTGTGTAATGTGCAATACTGCTGTTAGATCCACTTCAGTAGTCCCCTTCCTAGGATGTTTTTGTCTATTATTTAAAAATATATATATTTTGCAGTCAAATAGTGCTTACCTGCACCTATAGCTGCAGCTCCAGCTATCCACAACATGATAATCTGCTAATTTGCACACTGTAAACTTAAAAAAAGTCTTTCATTAGAGGGGAATAAATAAATAAATAATAAAAACCAGTAGATGTATTTGAATTTCCAAAAGGGAATTGATAAGGTGCCACATAAAAAGGTTATTACACAAGATAAGAGCTCATGATGGGCTGGATTTTGTGGAGGAGGCGGGGCTTCCTGCCTCAGCCTTTTCATGTCCCACCCCGCCCCCCCCACCCTCTGTTGTTTTCCTGTCCGAGTGTCCCGCGCCAGCATCCCTGTCCCTTGGAGGGTCCTGCCTCCAAGAGCTGCCGGCCAATCACTGGGAGCAGTGGCCACTGCCGGTATTGCAGAAGCCTGGGACCCAGGCCCAGCGCTGGAACCCCAGACCTCAGGTAAGAGAGGAGGGGTTGCTGAGGCCAGTCCGGAAGGCCGCAGCGAGTGGGGTTGCGGGGGGGGGGGTGGGGGTGGGTGCGGTGGTGGTCATAAAGCCCAGGAGGAGTGGAGCCCTGGGAGGTGCATTGTTTTCCAGCCAGGGCCCTCCATGAACCACAGATTGCCCATAGAGGAGGGCCCCACCCCCAAGCCACAGGTAGGTTCCTCGTTTTACAAGGCAACACCCCCTGACCCCATTAATAGGCCACTTAAGGGCCTAGTGACAGGCGGGTGGTGAACTATAAAATCCAGCCCAATATTGGCACTAATATATTACACATGGACAGAGGATAGAGCATCGGTGTCCAAACTTTTTGCATGAGGGGCCACATTACAATTTTTGTCCTACGTAGGGGTGAACAAATTTCGGAAAGTTAAAGGCATTAGAAACGTATCTTACAAGAATAATGTCGCTTGATATTGTATTCCTTGAAAACAGCTACCTTCTTGTCACATCAGACACAATATGGCCCTCGTTGTCCAAGAGTGTTTGAATGCTCAACATTCAGGATCAATTTTCCTTTCCTTGCTGTATTCATGAGCCGCCATCTTTCTTTCGATAAGTATTTTGGGTAAACACTGTTTGAGATAGATATCAGGGCTCCTGCTCTCGCTCCTGGTTGAAGGGGCTCCCGGTTAAATGGGCTCGGCTCTCTCTCTTGGTTAAATGGGCACTGCCAGCTTGTTGGGTTATCGCCTGGGGCCCTGGCAATTTCACTCTGCCAGACGGCAGGGGCGGGCAAAAAGGAGGTAGTGAGCGTCTTCAACCTTCCCTGGTGGCTAGAAACTTCAACAGCCTGGCGCTGCTCCACTGCTCTCCCCAGCTCTCTTCAGACTTTAACATGTCCAGCAAAGCATTGCGTGTCTGCCATTATTAGTCCATCAGCCACTACTTAGGCACTGCAACTCCAATATTAGTTCAGATTGGCGAACCAAATAGAAACCTTTGGTGGGTCTGATAAAAGGAGGCGGCCTTCTGACAGCTGGGGGGTCCTCCTGATCGGTCAACCTGAGCCCGATGGAGGGCCACCCCTGAAGCCCCAACTACCCCCAACGCCCAACACGCACCACCCCCACCCTCCACCCCTTGTCGCCTATCCGACCTCCCTTGCCTCACCGGGGCCCGACTGATTGCCCCCGCAATCATCAGCTGGGTTGCAGTGCCAACAGTGGCCATCGCTCCCACTGATTGGCTGGCAGCTCCATTAGGCAGCACTTCCTGCCTCAATGAGGTGGAAGTCTTGCCCAAGACCAATTAAAGGCCTGGGGACCTGAAAGTCCGGTCTGGATCCCATGCCTGGTGGAGGCGGGATCACCACCAACTCTTGGGTTGGCGGACGGCTTCCCCATGCCCACCATAAAATTCCAGCCAGCACCTCAAGACAGTTCAACACTCCACTGGAGTGTCAGCTTTGAGTTTTGTGCTTGGAGTGGAACTTCAACCCACAACCTTCTGACTCAGAGGAGAGAATGTTACCAACCAAATGCAGCCGACACCTAATCCTAAATCCTAATATGACACAAGGTTGTAAGTTAGTAATTCTTTAAGATGAAAGCTGCTGGTACTGAGGAGCTGCCAGCCTGCTGATTGGCGATTGGCCAGCAGCTCCTGGAGGCAGGACTTCCTGCCCCAGAAGGGTGGCAGACCAAGCCAATGCCAATTAAGGGCATGAGCCACCCAAAAATTGTTGTGTGGTTTCCAGACCCGGCGGAGCTGGTCTCACCCCTCCCCCCACCACCGGCCAGAATTTTACATTGGGCTGGAAGCCCCGCCCACTGGCCAAAAAGTCAGGGGTGAGCCTCCCTCTGCTGGACCTGGAAGCCAAGGGTACGAGATGGGAACAGCAGCACCCGCCCCCATTCCCCCACCTCTCACTCAATTTTATGTCCTCGCCCGACAGCCTGCTCCTGCGGGGTGGTGTAAAACGCCAGCCCCCAACAATTAGGCCAGATTTGAAATTAGTGGGTTAACACTTCTGTTGAAATTAGTGGAGAGGGGGATTTCATCCTCTAGTATCTCCAGTAATGGTCTCTGCGCCTTTCTTTGCTGAGTCGTCAACATCATAAATGTTGTTGTAGTTGCAGTAAACCTTGGGTGCGGCCTCATCGCTGTAATGGAATACAGTCGGGCCATCGCTCCCTGGTCCCAGAGAGGACAGCGCCAGCCATCGCCTTCAACATCGCGCAAGTCACGACCCAATTAACAAAAATACAAATGGAAATACACTGGTGTTTTATAATAAACTGGTGTGTACTTGCACTATCATTTTCATAACAATCACTTAAAAACATCACTAAAAATGCAATCTGCTGAACAACTATTGAATCACTATATCAAATTTATCTTAAATATTTATATCTAGCTTCAATTTTAAATATTAAATCTTATCTTAAATATTAAATATACCTGTTGTATTTTGTAGTTGTCCAATGTCAAACTTGAACGTCAGCTGTTCTCTATTGGCAGCAGAAGCGGCTGTGCAGAAAATATAGTAAACTGAAAGAAGTCCGCTGGGCCCTAATGCTCGTGGTGTGGATACTCAGTCATTGAGTATGTTTAAAGAAGAGATTGACAGATTTCTAAATATCAATGACATAAGGGTATATGAGGATAGTGTGGGAAAAACACATTGAAGTGGATGATCAGCCAAGATCGTACTGAATGGCGGGGCAGGCTCAATGGGCTGAATGGCGGGGCACTCTACTTGGTATTTGTGTTGGAGGATCAGGGGAAACCATTTATTTTGGTATTGCACAACACTTCTGACTACTATTTACAGTGGCAGACTCTCATATAAATAGGGAACTTGTTGCTTATGTATGCATGACTCAGGCGTGAAAGTTACAACTTCACTGAAGGTCCCTGGACACAATTTCAGAAAGTGGCAAGAGAAAGTGAGAAAAAAAGTCAGAGTTAAAAAGAAATTCAAAACCAAGGCCTGAATTTAACCTGGACGACAGGGGTCCCGGTGACAGGCTGGAAGGGGACAACCCCACCTTGGCCCTGTTTTGAACCCCCATCCAAATTCCACAACGGGCGTGAATTGTGTTTGATCGGAGGTAAATGATCTGCATTATACAAAGAAATCACAAAAGATAGAAACTTATATGACCCAAAGAAAATACATACAGGAAAATCACCAGAAAAATACAAGAAGAAAGAAGCACAAAATATAAAGTGTGACAAAATCCTTGCGATTCTTTAGCACTCTTGAGACTGAGTTTTATGGGCTCCCTCTGGATGGGAACGTAGGCGGTGGAGTGCCCGTCGCCTTCCTGACCCCTTGGCATTTAGTCCAGGCAGCCATTTAACTGCCTGTAGTCAGGGTCCCTTTAAAGACCCTTTAAGGATGGTGATCTCTTCCACAAGAGCTGCTGGTTAATCAGAGGGCTGACAGCTCAGTAGTAATGGCAATGCCACTGGAAACAGTGGCCACTGCTGTTACTACAGGAAGACCAGGACCAGGACCAGCGCTGGAGCCCCGGACCACAGGTGAGTGTGGTGGGCTCGCCAGGACAGCAGGAAGAGGCCCTTAAGTTAATTGGCCACTTCAAGGCATCAATTGGCCCCTGGGCGGGAAGGCTCTCCTTGGCCTTCCTCGCCCTTGGACTAAAGTCCAAGGTGTTGGGAAGGCGACGGGTACTCCACTCCCCGCCTACCCATGCAATTTTATTGACCCCCTCCCATCTCCATTCCCATCCCGAGGGGGCCCATAAAACTCAGCCCCATGAGTGCTAAAGAATAGCAAAGATCTTGTCACTCCTTATATTCTGTGCTTTCTTTTTCTTATATTTTTCGGAGATTTTCCTGTATGCATTTACTTTGCATCACATAAGTTTCTATCTTTTTTGATTCCTTTGTATAATGCGGATCATTTACCTTGGATCAAATAAATTGCTGCACTTTTCTTGATTCCTTCCCACCAGTGTGGGTACCCAGGATGGTACCGTGGTCTAAGCAGTATCTTCCAAAAGTTTAGCATTACTTTACTTTGTTCCTCTCTGCCCCTGTACATAAAACATGAAATAAATGTTTCTGGCCCCTCTCCCACCCCCAATAACCATACAATTCATTCCTTGCCCTCTCCCCCTACAGAATACTTACCTGGCGTACCTGATCTTCCCCCTCCACTTTTCATAAACTGTGAACTTTACCCCTTCCCAGAAGCCCCTACACCAATTAGAGAAGTGTGACCCTTTTCCACCAACTCCCCCCGCACTGAAACCCTTACCTGCTCCCCCACTCCCCACCAGTGTTACACCTCGTATCCCCAGATGGGGATCTGAAGGTGCTGGAGTGCCAGCCACTGGCAGCAATATTGCTACAGAGCAGGGACGGCAGGAGCAGGTAAGTAATTAAATTGTTGATTACAAAAATTTAAATATTGAAATTTTGAACCCTTGCCAAGCGGTGGGGGGCCACCACAAGACCTCGCCACTGCTGGCAATATGAGGCCAGACCTTCCCGACGTCGAGGCCCCTGGCGGGCTTCTCCCGGAGGCAATTTCCAGTATCCCCCGCCATGACCCCCGATATCGATGGTGCTGTAAAATTCAGCCCAAAGAGTGGGCAGCAGGTGCTTATATAAATCATCTCATCACATCTTTACCTACTCCGTTATGATGACAAATGTCCTTGGGGGAAGAATACAAACCATGTCCTATGTCATTGAGTTATATCCCTCAACAAAACTATCTGGTGGCATTTGCACTTTGCCTGCTCGTGATGCTCTCAAATGTCTCGTTATATGACAAGTCTGTGTAGGCCAAATAAAAACTAAGAGAAAGAGAAACAGACCGGGGAAAGAGTAAGAAATACAGCGGGAAAGAAAAAAGTCCAATGGGTCTGGAAAAATGAGAGAGATGCAAAGATCAGGTGGCAGAGGACTTCTGGGCAATACCGCAGGAGATCCACTAGTTACAAAGTACTGAAACTTTCCGGTGAACCCAGACCTGCGGGGATCCTAGAAAATATACAGAAAAAACAAACTACCGGATAGTTGGCAACTTGTGTATTTACACTATTTACTAAATTTAAAGTGACGCTGTCAACCTGGAACGGGGAAGTGAAACTGATCTTCAGTGTAAAATCTGATCCCTTCAAGCTGTTAGTGATGCAATCCGATTTCTGAAGAAACGAAACTGAATCCATGTAGTTTCAATGTCCTGTTCAAACAGTGGAGATCACACAATGAAGTAAAGTTCATTTTTACCGCCATGTTTACTCTCTAAATTTGCTCTGTGGTTGCAGTGTTTAAGGAGCTGGCCTGATTCCAGCTTGTTGAAAACAACAATTCCTGATTTAACACTTCAACGATTTCTTCCCTTTGCTGGAGAGTGAGCTGCAGAGGAGAGAAAAAGAAACAAGAAAGGGGAACAAAACAAGAAAGATAGAAAAGAAAAGGAGATAAACAGTCATCTTCACACTGCACCGAATGCTGTAGTACAGAGTCCATTTTCATGCCATGCAATATTGATATCATTGATAGACACTAATGGTGTGACTGTTAATGATTCAATAGTTCAGATAGTTAGCTCTTATCAACCATTCAATTGTTACTGGTAATAGGGCAAAGCACTAGTCTATTTCCAGCTTTAAAATGGAGGGAGAGAATTTCCACAGGGCTGGATGACCTCCCCCCCACCCTCTCGATGGTCCCCACCCGCCACCCCCCCCCCAACCCCCCCCCCCCGCCATACTTGGGCCCAGCCAATTGACCCAGCGAGGCCCCACACACTTACCTTTTCTGATTAAGAACTGATTAAGATCATCCAAAGCTCTTCTGCTGAGGTCCTAACTCACACCAAGTTCCGTTTGCTCATCATCCCCATGCTCACTGACCTAAATTGGTTCCTGGTTAAGCAACGCCTCGATTTTAAAATTCTCATCCTTATTATCAAAAGCCTCCATGACCTTGCCCCTCCCTAGCTTTGTAATCATCTCCAGCTCTAAAATCCTCTGAGACATCTCTGCTCCTCCAATTCTGGCTTTTTGTGCATTCCTGATTTTAATCACCCCCACCACTCGTGGCCGTGCCTTCAGCTGCCTAGGCCTTAAACTCTGGAATTCGTTCCCTATATCTCTCTGACTCTTTATCGCTCTTTCTTCCTTCAAACCTACTTGTTCGACCAAGCTTTTAGTCATCTGCCCTAATATCTCTTTATGTGGCTCAGTGATGTCAAATTTTATTTGATGACACTTCTGTGAAATCCCTTGGGAGGTTTTATTTTGTTGAGGGAGATATATAAATACAACTTGCTGTTGATGAGTTGCATATTTTGGACTTTATTTGTTCCTGGTTTAACTTCAAAGGACTTTTCCAAATCTTCTGACACAGAGTTGCAGGAGGCTTCAGGGACAGTGGGGTCACAATTCCCATATAAAGTTATTGCCAAAGCATTATTTTTAGCACAGGATTGTTCCTGTTACTTTCTGCAATTGAAGAATAATAAATATTTTCTGATAGCTTAGTTTAGTTTAGTTTAGTTTAGAGATACAGGACTAAAACAGGCCATTCGGCCCACCGAGTCTGTGCCGACCATCTGCCACCCAATAGTGCCCTATGGATCAAATAAAAGCAAAATACTGCGGATGCTGGAAATCTGAAATAAAAACAGAAAGTGCATCTGTGGAGAGAGAAGCAGAGGTAATGTTTCAAGTCTGTGACCTTTCTTCAGAACTCAAGAGCCCTATGGATCTCCACTACTAACAATCCCTTACCAGAGCTTTTCCTATTTATTATCATTTTCTGCTTCCTGTTGTTTAGCCAGATTTCAGTCCAACTTTCAATGCCTATTTAGCATTTATTCTATGAAGCTTAATCTTACAATGTGAACTTTATCAAGTCCCTCTGAAAATTCAAGCAGATTATATGGTTGATTCCATGATTGGCAACTCCTGGTGAGAAGCAGCACGGGTCAGAAAATCGTGGGTCTGCAGCCCCTGATTTTCCATCCATTTAAATATTTAAATTAATATACCAGGGTCTGTAAGCCTGTGATTTCCCGAACAGCATGCCCTATAAGTGCCAATTCTTGCCAGGAGAGCTCAATTGGAGAATCAGTCCTGATATCCATGGGACTGACATCCCAACAACTCAGTTACTTCCTTCAAAAAGTTAGAATAGGTTTGTGAGGCTCAACCTCATGTTACAAAATCCAAAATACCTGTGGTTTTTGGCCTCCAGGCTTTTCAGATGTTGATAGCATGCTATGCAATGCTTCTGGACACAAAACGTGATGAAACATACTGTGTTAAAACATTATGCTGCATTACTTGTGTGTGACAAAGTGGCACCGTTTTTCTTCTTTCCCAAAAGTTTGCCAAACATTTTTCATGAACTTGTTGCCACTTTAAAATGCAGCTGCTAATTCATGAGTCTGGATGTGCACCAAAAGTGATTGTTAGGAACAAAGAAATAACGTGAGCAATATAGTAAATGTTATCAGGTTTGTGCACAACCAGAAAAGGACAGGAGGAAGATCTTCCTCAGCTTGGTCCCAACATCAGAAGAACCCCCAGTGACAACACCCTCCCCCGCCGCCCACCCCCAAGGAACCAGTGTTAAAAGTTTGATTCTTACTCCACCCTCACAGTTGAAGTTGATAATTTGGTAGCATATCCTTTTCAAATTAGCGTCAAATAGGTGCTATAAATTCTGCCCACTCAGCCTGTTTAAACCCATTTCACACAAAGACTTCAGAACCAGCAGAGGAGTCTTTCATCCCTTCAGTTTAGGCCGCATCTAGATCCACAGCACAGAGATGAAATGTGGGTGTTCTGTTCAAAGGTATCGCTGAGTTGTTGCCCCATTTTTGCTTCCTGCTGATTTGGGAGGTTCGATCCTGAATATTGATATATTTTACTCATCTATATGGATGAATATTAACTCTAATTAGTAAAATAATAACCAGGGAGCCCGCAGTTAATATTTTAAAGTAATAAGTTGATTTCATGGTACAATGGGCTGAATTGTATTTGGGCAGCACCAGCACCATTTTTAAAGGGCCTTAAGCCCTTCCAAATAATTATAATTTTTAAAGGGAAAATATAATTGATTTTTATTAAATATAAAAATAAGTGATGGAGGCCTTTCCCCAACCCCCCACAATGGGGGGTTTCATTGCCTGAAATGACAATCAATTGATTTTGTCAAATACCCAACGTTTCCCCCCCAACCTTCAATCTTTTGCCCTTCAACTGGATCCCACCATCCTCACGTCCAATAAAAATTGATTTCCCCACTCCTCCACACCTCTTGCCTTGAAAATGTTATTCCTCCCTCCTCCCCACCAGGTTCTCACCTCGGAACTCCGCGCGAAGGCCTAACGGAGGCTGTAAAATCAGCGTGGGACGGCAGGTAAGTTATTTTGCATACATTTATCTGCATATGAAGATTCAGGGCCCGCTGCCAGGCAGTGGGGGGAGCCACACCGCGGTTCACCCGTTGCTGGTAATATGCAGCGGGCCCTTCTCAACATTGCAGGTCAAGGCGGGCCTCTCCCCACAGAATTTTACGGGTCCCCGCGCCGCGACCCACAGCATCGAGGGGCCAGAAAAATTCAGCCCAATGTGTCTTTCTCCATGAACTGTAATTAGGAGTATGGTATTAAACTAACAATTATAGGACTATTCATAGGAATTGTTTCAATTGTAAGGCACAATTCCAAGTATTTCCCATTTCCCAACCCATTGCACATTGAATCATTAATAATGGTAATTTCCTGTGTAAATAAAGACCTTGCATTTATATATCTTTCATGTCTTCAGTATGTCCTAAAACACTTCTCAGCCAATTAATTACTATTTTGAAGCAGAGTCACAGTTCTGCTGGCAAATGACAACAAATTAATGCACAGCAAGATCACAAAAACAGCAGTGAGATAAATGACCAGCTATTTTGTTTCAATGTTGTTGGTTTAGGAATGTGTTGACCAGGACACCAGGAGAACTCCCCTGCTATTTTTCAAATAGTGCCATCATTTTCTTACACCTGAATAACAAGATGAGACCTCGGTTAAAATGTCTCATCCAAGAGGGAAGCACCTCCGCCACCATGCAGAAATTTCAGCCTAAATTAGGCTCTCAAGTGCTGTAGGGGGTCGGTGGGGGGGGGGGGGGGGGGGGCGTGGGGGGGGGTGGTGCTTTCACCTACAGCTGTCTGACTTGGGCATGAGAGGGGCTACCAGTTAACCAAGGGGGATGGTTTGCCATCACCAGTGCATAGGAAACACTTTCCTCCCGCATATGTTTGAGTCTGGTGGTTTTGTCTCTTCAGTCTGTTCTGGATTCAAAGTTGGGTCATTATTGCTCAGTGACATTACTCTGAGCCAATTCACCACCTAGTGAATCTCCCAAATTAGCAGCTGTTAGTGTTTGTAATGGGTTGACAGCCAGTACAGAATTACTGAAAAAGTGCAAGTGTCTTTCATAAGGTGCTGAACATTAAAGTGCACAGATTAAGTGATAATTTAAATATACAGTAACCCAATATAAATGCAGAACTTTAGAGACAAATACTCTAACTTTTCAGAACCCATAATATTAAATTGTAAGTCAAGAAGAATAGTCACTCTCCAAGACAGATGAAATAACAGCAGCTTGCATTTGTACAGTGCCTTCAATGTTGAAAAATATTCCAAGGAGCTTTACTGAGATATAATCACAGCCAAAGAAGGAAAGATTAAGAGCAGACCAAAAGCTTGGTCAAAGAGTTGGGTTTTAAGGGAAAAGAAAACACCAAAACAAATGTTATTTAAGGTGTAATTTAATCAAGGTTTGTTACATAAAAGTATTAAGATTTGGTTATTGTGATTTAAAGTATGACATCTTCTCAGATATTCATTTGTAGATGCAATGTGTACTTTTATCACCTCAAATCATTCTGACATAAGATATTGCAGATGCAGGGTTTCCCAAGACCCACATGTCAGCCATGAGACTTGTAGTTTTTGAGCAGTGTACTGTATTTATGAAGTAGCCCCACTCCTGACAAAAATCTCATGCGATACAGTTGAGAACCTTGCAACTCCAGTTATATTTCCATGCTTTATGCCAAAGTTACAGGGGAGAGGGGTTTTATGGCAAAACAACAGCAACTTGCATTTATAGAACACTTTTAATGTAACAAATGTTCCCGTGTGCTTTTACAAGAGCATTATCAGACACCATTTGACACAACCACATAAAAGGACAGCTTGGGGATCAAGGAGGTACATTTTAAGGAGCACTTTACAAATGGGATATATACTTCAGCCCAACCCCCAGCAGATAAGATTCATTCTTGGAGTGGACCACAATAAGTATTGGTGTTACGACCAGGTGAGAAAGAGAAACTGGAGATTGCTGTCAATCTCCCCATGAGCTTCAAGTATTTTCTGCATTTGCACTGTTAAAAACTAATTAAAGTCAGCACTAAAAGTTAGGGTTAGTACTTAACTATGCAAGGACCCTTTTAATGATTTATGTTCCTGCAATACCACTTAACCTCTCCAGCCCAGAAAGGGAACAGTTGAAGCTATTGTAACAACTCGGTGAGAAAGGTGACGAGGGGTCCCTCTCAGTCTTCACCTGGTCTTACTGTAACAGGGTTTAATTTTAAACACACAGTGTTTGAGCTACCCCTTGGTGAATCCTTGTTCACCCCTTTCCAATTATAAGGCAAAGAAACCAGCGCAAACAGGCTTTCTTAGGTTTAAAGAAAAAAAGGTGAAATTTTATTAAACTTGGAGGTTTTAAAACACAAACACTAATTCGGTTAACGCCTATGAATACACGACGTGCCCACGCTAGCATGCATACATGCAAATAGAGACAGAGAAGAGCAGAAGAAAAATAAAATGGATAGGTTTGAGGCAATATCTGAAGAGTTGTTGTTATAGTTCTTCCAGCTCACTGTCGAGTCCTTGATTATAGGTAGATCTTGCTTTTCGTTGGGCTCCAGTATTCTTCTTAAACCTAGTTCACTGTAGGTGACCTTTCTCTCTTGGGGTTCATGTGTCTTCAGTGGGTTTTGGAGTTCCGCGAGAAAGAGATGGGAGCAGACAGGCAGGAGAGGAGGTCTGCTTCAGTCCAGGAGCATTCTGCTTTTGCCAGTTCAAACACTGCAACAGCCAGTTAGTTATGTGACTAACTGGCCTGGCCATGTCAGTTTGTGGATTGAATTGAAGCAGGGAATAGCTCCTTTGTCTACGAGCACTGTCTGTTAATCTGTAAATGTATCTTTCCAGCCAGGGGCCTGGCAACCCCTTGTCACAGGTCTTCTCTTTTTCTCAGCAACAATTTGAAATTTAATGTCCATGTGGCAAAAATAATAAGCCACATTGTTGCCAGTTTGGGGGGGGTGGCTGCATGACAATTGGTATTAAATTCAATGGTGCACTTACAGGATCCACAGAACACTTGCCATTTCTATGAAATGTAGTCACAGAACTGAATGCCTCCATTCACCCTGTGGTCAGTTATAGAATGACAAAATCTGGGGCTGAAACAGTGTAGAATGTTTCACCCAAAACCAATTAAGAAGATTGCTAACAGGGCATCTGGGTATTAGCAAAAGGATAGAACCACCTATACTAAAATTAAAAGTATTTTCAATTACTGGATTTATTTTGAAACCCCAACCTAGAGAATATTCAACAGGTACTAACAGAATGCTACTTCATCTCCGGCCCAAGTAAATCCTCAGGAGCTGCCTAACTGCGGAGAATCTACTTTAAAGCAGCATGCTGAATTTAGGGCTCATCTTCAGAACTCTGAATAAGCTCTTTAGCAGCACAGCCAGTGGCAGCACCAGCACTTCCTACTATAGCAGCACCAGCAGTAGAGAGTCCAGCAGCTCCTTCATGAAGAAAAGAAAATATATTAATCCTTACAAATATGTAGCAATATTTAGAACACATTCGTTAAACTTTATAAAACTGCCTCCATTCCCACTCTGAGAATCTGTTTATCCTGTGCTATGAACCATTCTTCAAAAAAAATAAAATGCACAGCCAAGAAACTATTCAGGCCTTTGATCTTATTTATTTTATTTATTGATTTAGAGATACAGCACTGAAACAGGCCATTCGGCCCACCGAGTCTGTGCCGACCAACAACCACCCATTTATACTAACCCTACAGTAATTCCATATTCCCTACCACCTACCTACACTAGGGGCAATTTACAATGGCCAATTTACCCATCAACCTGCAAGTCTTTGGATGTAGGAGGAAACACCCAGCAAAAACCCACGCGGTCACAGGGAGAACTTGCAAACTCCACACAGGCAGTACCCAGAATCGAACCCGGGTCCCTGGAGCTGCAGTGCAAACCACTGCGCCACTGTGCTGCCCTTGCTAATATAAAGGCTGCTGAGTAAGTCTTCTCTCCTGAATGGCCATCCAGTTTTTCCCTAATTTGTGCATTAAAAAGTTATTTCAAAATACAAACTACAGAATAGAGCTTTTTGTAGTGACTTTGCTGATCAGTTTCACTCTATATTAAACAAACATAGCAGCACCAGAGTTTTATTATGACACTCGTTCACCAATATTAGCCATTTAAGCAATCACTATCTCACCCACAGCCAAGACTGATAACTTCCTGTCTGAGAAACCACAGAGCCCTGCCCCCACACAAACTTCACCACTTTCTATGTTTATACATGGAAGGATGACTTAAAGGTGTTGGACAAGTGATTACATTAAGATCAATCTTCATAACTTTTCCTCAATTTGATTTAAAAGAAAACATGGAATCTTACCAATAGACTGGAGGGTTGCGACAACACCACCAGCTGCTACACCCCCTCCATTAGCGACTGCAGCCACAGACATCATTTTTGCTCCCAAGGATCCAGCTGCTATTCCAGCACCAGTGAAGCCAGCTGCACCAACAACAACTGGGGCAGCAACTACTGCAGCAGCTGCAAAAATAGAATAAAGTCAGTTGATAAGGGAACTAAAAATTTGCTTGGTGATACAGCACCCCGTTTAGGCTCTTGGCTGTAGAGATCACAGCTCCAACAAATCCAAAAATGGCATGGGAAGAAATGGAGCAAAGGGGTTTGCCATGACCCTGGCAGCCTTTCAAAAAGAAAGGAGCATGACCTTCAGTTAGCAAGAGTATAAATTACACCATGATGTCTTTGTTTTAAAAGAGCACATCATCATGTCACATGTTTGCATTTTAAAGTTGCAAATTTGAAAAAGAAAGGTGACTTTGCAATGAAATACTCAACCCTGATACTCAGAATGGACCATAAAAAACGTACAGCACAGGAGGCCATTCAGGCCATCATGCCTGTGCTGCCTCTTTGAAAGAAAAGTCATGCTTAGTTCCACACCTCCACTTATTGTCCATAACCTGCAAGTTCCTCATCCTCAACTATCTGTCCATCTCCCTTTTAAAACTATTTATGGAATTAGCTTCCACCACCTTTTCAGACAGAGCATTCCAGATTCCCACAACTCAGTGAAAAAAAAAATCTCTCCTCATCTTCCCACTAGATCTTTGGCCAATGATTTGAAATCAATGACATCTGGTTATTAACCCAATATTTTTTTCTACTTTATTTGCTTCTTTAACCACCTTATTAACTTGCCCTGCCACCTTTATGAATTTGTGTATATGAACAACAAAGTCTCTCTGTTCATCTACACTCACTCAATCTAGGCTGGCAATTTAGTGCAGTGCTAAAGGACGGATGAATTGTCAGAGATGCCATTTTTCCAAGGAGATGTAAAACCAAGCTGCCATCTGCTTATTCAGGTGGATGCAGCAAAAGATGCCATGGCACTTTTTGAAGAATAGCAGGAGTTCTTCTGGTGTTCTGGGCAACATTCCTCAATCAGTAAATACCACTGAAAATAGATCATCTAGTTATTTTTTCCATTTGCTGTTTGTTGGACCATCCTGTGCGCAAATTGGTTGCCACATTTCCTGACAGAGCAGCAGTGACTGCACATAATCAAGCAATTGTGAAGCAATATCGGGACATCCTGAGAAGGTGTATATCAATGCAATTTCTTTTACCTGCTCCTCCTGCAACCCAGGCAACTGTCGACCAATCTATAAATACATGGGCAAAACAGAAATATTAGACAAGTATTCAACGGTGAGACAAGCCACTCATTTGATAACTTTCTTGACTGCTAAGTCAGTAATGTAGGAAAGCAGTCAAGTTACAACCAGCATTTTATTAGTTTGCAGACTACTTGTGTAATTGTTTCCTCTCAGCATGAGCACTAATAATGTCAGGGGCACATTCATATACAATCCTACAGATCCCAAGCTCAAGGGTCCCTGCTAAATATGGGGGTCCCTCCAGGGTTAGCAAACTATGTCCAATAAGCATCTCCCTGTCCACAATCCCATTGGACAAGAAATCTCCTGGCCACGCCCATGAGTCTCAGTGCTGGAGAGCTGCAGTCCAGTTTTCTCCTTTCAGGTAGGTTTTAATGAATGGGGATGAGGGGGGAGGGAGTTGTTCAGGGTTGCTGAAGGACCCTAAAGAGCCCTAAGAATTCTTAATTGGTCTCTGATTAAGCTATTTTTATATTACTTACTTCTAGGCTATTGGCACCAGTTCTCAGGCAGCTGAAGGCAACAGTGTAGCCTTGCCGGAGTTGCAAAGGCTGGTGATTGGGAGGACCTGGTTTTAAGAAAAATGCCTGCACTGGGTCATTTTCTATCAAGTTCGTGGATGCAAAAATAACTGGGAGTGTCCATCTGACACTTTCCCAATGCAGTGAACAATACTGGTTTAGAAGGAAAAAAGTGGTTAAGTGTTGCATTCCCCCAGCCCTGCGATCTCAAACCTGACAGAACACACGAAAATGAAAAACCATTCAAGAAAAATAGTTTCTCTTAGCAACACAATTAATGGTAGTTTACAATCACTATGGATTCTATGGACACACAGTATGGAAAAGAGGGAAGAGATATGAGGAAGAGGATGAGTAGAGGAGAATGGGGGTTACCTATATCACATGAAGGTAGGCTTGAACCTGCAAAACAGGGAAGATAACAGAATGAGAACATTTTATTTTATTTTTGTCTTTTAAAAATATATTTCTTCTATACACACAAAATCATCTCACGTATCATTGCTCACAACGTCAGAGGATACCAACTTGCATTTATATATCATCTTATCAACCTCAAAATGACCAAAAGCATTTTATGATCAATGAATTACTTTGGAATTGCACGGGTATTTAGAGAAAAGTGTATAGAAAATGGAAAACGTTCAATATAATTTACATAGCTAGATGGACGTATCTCCACTATGCCCTTTGCATATGCTCAAGAATAGTTAAATATTCAAACAAAATGTGCTTCAAAATAGTTTAGTACACCATCCCATATTTTTAATCACTATAAATCCCAACTGGGATATTTGGTGATTTCTTCTGGACTATCTGTGCCAGAGAAGTAATTGATGTTCGATGATTCTATGTTATTCCAGGTAACATGAAAAGTTTGATATCTCACTTTTCCCCTCCATCTTGATTCAATCATGCCTGACTGCTGTCTGCCCCTCAAACATTATGCTTAACACTGTTCCATCAAGAATCCTAAGCTTTTGAACTGTGCTCATAATCTCAGTCAACTGGTAGAATTGCTAAATGTACTGTTTCTTTTTAAATGGTAAAGCAGCTTCAACTGTTCATTTCTTGACTTCAGCGGTTTCCTTCTAGTCACTTGCCAATAATTTGTGAATTCTCCTTTTCACCAGCTGGGTCTTTCCTTCCAGCTTTAGTGTTCAGTCTTTGCGATCCAAAGTTTAAAGTTACCTACTCAGAGTTCACAGACTTATTTGCCCATTCTATACTTATCAATGTATTGAGACTTTATTGCTTACTTGTTTCCAATAAAAACTAACTTTTTTACAAAAAAGGGAGAAGATTCAGCAAGATTGTAGAGAAAGGCCAGGCATAAATTTGCAAGTATTTGAAATGAATCAACATTACCACATAAATCTACTTCTCACCTGTGTTGAAAGAAGCAGACAAGATCAACGCAATATAGACCAGCTCTCGCATTTTTCCAATATTTTCAAGGAAGACTGATACAAGTATTGTAGATTTCAGTAATAGCTGGAACACAATAGGACCTTCCTGCACAGATCAACACAAGAAGCAATTTCAATTAAAAAGGTTACGAGGGAAGTACTGACAGTGCTGTGTAATAATCTCATCTGGTAGCAGATTTATAAATTACAGGTAGAGATGGTTCAAATTGTTATCGGAAAAGCTCGGTTTCATGTTTTGTCTACAGTAATCTTCAGTGAAATTATAATTCTTCACTCTTAAAATGTGTTACAACCAAGTGAGAAATGTGTCCAGGGGTCTGTTACTATCTTCATCTGGTCTTATTGCAACAGGGTTTAATTTTAAACACGGTTTTGATCTCCCCTTTGTGAATCCGTGTTCACAACTTTCCAACTATAAGGCAAAGAAATGAGCACAAACAGGCTTTCTGTGGTTTAACGAAGAAAGATGAAATTTATTAAACCTTAAACTTGAACTCTAATACAGTTAACACCTACGGATATACAAATACCCACGCAATACACATATGCAAATAGAGACAGAAAAGAGCAGAAGAAAAGATAAGTAGAACAGTTTGAGACAATATCTTGTTACAGTTTCTCGAGCTCGCTGTAGTCCTTGATTGAATATATGGTCTTGTGTTTCATTGGGGCCCAGTATTCTTCGTAAACCTTATTCACATAGGAGATTCTGAGTTTACGTATCTTCACAAGATTCAGTTCTGTGGGAAAAAGAGATTGAGGCAGGCAGACAGGAGAGGAAGTAATTCTTGCTTCAGTTCCAGAAGAGATCTTCACTTCATGAGCACAGAGCTTTGTCTTTTCAAAGTTTTGCGTTTCCAGTTTAAAGCTCCCCTGGTTGGCCAGCAGGTGGTCACGTGACCGATTGGTTTGACCAGGTCTCTTCCGTGCATTGGGGCAGGGACTGGTTCCTTTGTTTCAACACTGTCTGCTACTATGCAAATGTCCTTCCAGTCAGGGCTTGCAATTTTAAGTTATTGTTCAAGTGGTGAAATAATGTGTGCCTCAGTCTTGGCAGGTGGGGGGTTTGCCTGATAAATGATTGTAGATAAAAACTTTATTCTTAGTAGGTTACATCAGTGGCTAGTTCTAATAAACATGTAGTCATGTAGCTGCTGTCAGAGGTGGTGTTTCCTTATGCATTCCTGAGATATGGGAAATGCTGGAAAAGCTGAATTTTTAATACCCATCGCTAGTTGCCCCAAGATTCTTCTCCTTGAATCATTGCAGTCCTTTTGGTGAGTTTTTCCAAAATGGTGTAGGGAATTTCAGGATTTTGATCCAGCAACCATAAAGAAATGGTGGATGTACATCCAAGTCAAGATGGTATTGACTTGGAGGGGGAAGGTGTTCCCATACTCTTGCTGCTCTTAACTTTGGTAAAAGTGCTGTTGAAGTAAGCTTGCAAGTTGATACAATGCAACCTTTAAATCATACATATTGCAGTCACAGGGTTCTGGTGATTAAAAGGGTGGATATTGAATTCAATGCCCAAGGACCGATCAAGCAGACCACTCTGTATTGGATAGGTTAAGCTTTGAGTGATAGTGCAGATGTATCCATCACAATTGACTTTGTAGTGAAGAAGCACTGGGGGGCCAGCAGGTGAGCCAATTATCAGTGTACCCATCTTCTGTTCTATTCCTGCAGCCATGGCATTGGTATGGTGGGGCCAGTTAGGTTTCTGGACAATGTTGATAACATTAAATGTCTTACTGGAGATGGTCATTACTTGGCACATAGTGGTGTGAATATTAGCCCGTCTGGATATTATCCAGGTCCTGTTGCAAGCTGGCATGACCTGCTCTTTGAGTTGTGAATGAAGCTTAAAATCGTACAATCGACAGCCCCATTCCTGACCTGATAAAGGGAAGTAGCTGAAGATGGTTGGGCTGAGGACACTTCACTGAGAAAGCCCTGGGGCTGCAATGATTGGCCTCCAACAACATGAGCCTCTTTCTCAGTTTCAAATATAACCTCAGCACCACATTCCCACCTACCCCCGATAACCTTTCACCCCTTGCTCAAGAATCTATCCACCTCTACCTTAAAAATATTTAAGGACTCTGCTTTCATCGCCTTTTGAGGAAGAGAGTTCCAAAGACTCACAACCCTCAGAGGAAAGATTTCTCCTCATCTCTGTCTGAAATGGGCAACCACTTATTTTTAAGACAGTGACCCCTAGTTCTAGATTCTTCCACAAGAGGAAACATCCTTTCCACAACCACCCTGTCAAGACCCCTCAGGAGTTTAACTGCACATCTGCTCCATGCCTGACATTGCTGTATCATTTATGTATAAACAATGGGGAGTACTATTAGCGTCACATTTTGATAGCAAATTATGGCCTATTATGTTGCTGAGATTCTTTCTCATCTCCTTTTCTGTATATATCTCCTGGTGTGAATAGCTACCCGAAACCTACTTGCCGATTTTAATTTTATTCCTGTTTTACAAGATTCCTTTTTAACCACCCTGCCCAACTGCAGTCACTCCTTATCACCTGTCAGTATCTTGATCCATTACCAATTCCAAACAAGTTTTTTTATTTCACTTACAGCTGGTCCCAATGGTGAACTATTTCCCCTGTTGTGCCCAATGCTCACCTCGGAGACTGAACACTTCATAACCTGTGGCATTTACTAATCTTTACAAGCATTTCAATGGTCCCCAATTCTACTATCCTTTCCTTCATCTCCATGACTTGCAAACATTCATAGATACTCGAGCTAACTCCCCACTCAATGACAGGACCGATGCCACAATCCACAGCTCCCTATTCTTTCCTTTGTTCACTAGATTCTCAAATATATTTGAACAATTCATAAAAAGAAACCTCGTCCATTAACTAGTTTCAACCAATTTAATCTGTAGACGGTTTTCATCTTATTCTGAAACTTGTTACTATCCATCAACATATTTTGTTATCCGATTTAAGCCAATGTCTGACCTGCACAGTATCCGCAGAACATGAAATGAATGGGTTAACACTTCTGCAAAAAGTGCGGAGAGACTCATTTCAGGAAAGGGACAGTGGCTTGTCTCATAGCTGAAAAAGAAATGCACCTGGAAGAGTGTTACTGCACCAGCCATCAATATCACACAAGTAACAGAAATACAATGGTAATTTATGAATATATTGGTGTATATGTGCAATAATTTTAAATGCTTATTATAGAAAAGTAATATCGCTAAAAATGCAAACTGTAGAATAGCTACACTGCATCAAATTTCTTTGAACTATCCTCTATATTACCTGATATATGTTGGAGTTGCCTAAAACCAAACAGAACTTCACTCGGAACAACCTGACACACAGCGCATTGCAGAATATATAGCAAACTGAGAGGAGTCTCCTGGGTCCTAATGCTCAATAAGTTCAACATGTTCAATTTTCAATCCACCTCGATCTATTTTTTTTGCAGCAAGAACAGTCTCCCCCAGTATTTTATAACTGTAGTTTAGAACAGAAAGCCGAGGGACGTCACCTTTTTTTTTCACTATTAATTTTTAACCAAGGCGCTGAAGAGTCTGTAGATTCAAGAAATGGAAACTCCATTATCAGTTTCGTTTCCTCGGAAATCCACATGATGTCACTGACAGCTCTTCAGCAGAAGCTTTTATAAATGCAACAACGTTTAGAGATTTAAAACTTTAGAAGGTGTATGTATGTTGGAGACAGTTTTTAATTTGCCGCACTGATCTGAAACTAAAGTTGTGGATCAATGATGTCAATAGAAATGAAAACCAGGCAGTTTCAATAACACTGGCAGATCGGCAGTGTTAGATTTACACCCAAGTGGCAAATTGAGAATCAACCCCATTGTGTGTGAACGGGATGTTGGAAACCAGTTGTTCTGACAGCAAGGAGGCCGACAGCTCACTGGATTCAGGCTGGCCCAACGTTGGCCACTGGAGACCGCTGGGCCTGCAGCAAGTTAATCCCAGTAGATTGTCGCAATGGGGATGGAGGGCTGCCCAGTGGCAGTGGCCCGGAAATGGGTGCCGTTCCCTTCTGCCACATGGTTGGCAACCCCACTGCGGATCACGTGTGGCGGGCGACCATTTTACATAGTAGAGGCAGAGCCCCCCACCACCCCCCCTCCAAATCACATGGCGGGGCGGGATGCGAGCAGTCAGTTACACCATCAGATGACTCTGGAGCAGGTACTGTTGCCATATTTAAAGGCCTGCCAGCCCTGCATTCACACCTGTTTTGGAGTTGTTTGCAGCTTTCAGTGTGCTGCTGAAAATGGTGTTGGATTGACTCCTGGATGACCACCACCCCCCAAACTCCCGAGGAGGACACACAAGATGGCTGAGCCAAGACACAGGATGGACCCAGGGTTTAGTGGTGCCTCCCTGCAGATTCTCCTCCAGGCTGCACGGGAAAGGAGGGAGGTCCTCTTCCCCAGCGATGGCAAGAAGAGGTCCTCTCCCCTGACCAAGCAAGCCTGGACCGAAATCACAGAGGAGGTCAGCAGCTGTGGGGTCACCCAACACAACTGGGTGCAGTGCCGAAAGAGGGTCAATGACCTCCTGCGTTTGGCCAAGGTGTCTGCTCCATAACTCTCTATTACTGAGTGTAAGTGGCTATGCAGGAGGATGTGGGGCATGATGAGGGTGGCACAACCACAGTGATGGCAGAGGGGGTAAGGCATCACTACATCCTGACAGATGCATGGCTGCATGTTGGCCACAGGCCACCTTCTTTCACAGCTCACCCCCCATTAACTCCCCTGAGAGCGGATGGGAGCATGAGCTATATGTGATGCCCCAATAGGAGACAAGGGGCTGACACTAGCAGAACTGTCATGTTGATCACTCTGCGAATTCTTACTATCTCTCTCTTTCCACTTGCAGGACAAGAGGTCCCACAACAGGAGAGAGATGGCTCAGTCTGGCAGAGACCTTCCAGATCTACGGCCTCTCACCCCAGCCGAGGAAGAGGCCTTGGAATTGTTAGGGACCAAGGGCAGACACACCATATCAGATCGAGAGACTACAGTCTCTACACAAGAGAGTGAGGCTTGGCTTCCATCAACATACGGATCACTTCTGGAGACACACATCACTTATGGTGGACATGACGAGATCTGCATAGAATAATCCACATGTTTATGTTCTCTCAGGCAAGTCGGCGGTCGCAGGAGATTCAACCAGAAGGGGGACAGCCATCCACCTCTGAGGAGGAGGAGCACTCCGAGGATGAACTGTCCCATGACTTTCCTGCACCTTCCACCAGAGCAGAAACCAACACCTCAGTGGGTTTCTGCTTGGCTGTAGAATCAGGGTCACTAATTGGTGAGAGCACAGCATACGTACCTGAGCAGCTAGCTGAGGCTGAGACAACCGAGGACACTGATAGTCGGATCTGGCCAGGCCCATGCTGAGCCCCAGTCTGATGATGAGCCTATGGTATTGTCAGCACAGGGCATACTTGAGTTCCAGAGAGAGTAAGGCAACATCTGGCGGCGATGCCAGAGGCTATGAGTGGACGATGGAGGAGTCCATCCGTGCTATGACTGCTGCCATGTCTCAGGCGTATGAGCACATGGCTTCTCCATCGAGAGGTTGGCGACCCTCATGGAGGGCCAGATCCTACAGATGCGTGCAGACTTTCACACCACCGCGTTGGCCATGAACTTGATGCAGCAGGGGCAAGGCAAGAGAAGGACAAGGCGCCTGGAGTCTTCTCCATCTCCTGCTCCTTCTCTAGTGAGCAGGGAGGTTCAAGTTAACCTTGAAAGGGAGAAGGAGAGGCTGACATCCGCAGCTGGGGGCTCCCCTCAGGGCGCTCTGATTGTGGACACCGGCTCCTCAGCCCCTCTGCCAGTGAGACCAGCTCCAGCAGCCTTGAGGCGTGAGGAGGGTTCTGCACCAGTGCAGGAAACCTCCTGGCAGCAGGGGCCCTCCAGGCCTCAGGCAGCCAGAGGACAGCCACCAAAGTCATCACAGGCCATGGGGCAGCTTGATCAGCAGCCTGCCTCCAGCCCAGCAGCTAGCGCAGGGTTCACACCTCATTGGAGCACCCACAAACACGTTAATAAAACCACATAGCTACACTTGAGGATTCATGTCTGTCAGAAATTTTACGTATTGATTAATTAAAAGTTCATTTGCTCAAATCATTAATGATTATTATGTGAAAGCCATTTTCCATTAGGCCTTAATTGTGATCTGCTGACATTCCCCTTCCCCATTACTGAAATGCCTATTTAACTACAGTCCTCATTAACATATGTTCTCCCATGGGCACAATTGTGGTTTGCAGCTGGGCGCAAATCAGGGAACACAAATGGAAAGGAGGTGACAGACTACGTGCATCGAGGTGAGTCTTTCTTGGTTTCTCTGTGACTGGGCATCAGGAATGCTGGAAGCGGCTGATTGTGAGGTTGTCTCTTGCCTCCTTGGCACACAGCTCAATCTGCCTGGCCTCTGGTGCAAGGGCTTCAACATCCAGCACTGCTTGCTCCTTTCCCTCCTTTGCATCTCATCATCATATATGGCCTCCCGCCTCTGCAGTGCCAGATTGTGCCGAGCACAGCAGACCACCATGATACGCGATACTCTCACTGGGACATACTGCAAGGCTCCACTGCATCGATCCAGGTACCAGAATCTCATCTTCAGCAGCCCAATGGCCTACTCAATGATCACTCAGGTGGAGCTATGGCAAGTGTTGTACCTCTCCTCTGCTGCAGTGCGGAGGCTGTTCAAAGGCATCAGTAGCCATGTCTTTGATGGGTAGCCCTTGTCACCGATAATCCATCCCTGAGGCAAGCGGTGTCCTGAAAAGCTGTGGCACCGGGACTGTAGACGTGTGTAAGCATCATGGCTGCTTCCCAGGAAGTGGGCACACACCAGCAGGAAATGCTTTCCTGTTGATTAAGGCAGCTGGATGGTCCGTGGGAACATTGATGCCCATACGCGAGCCGTCTATCACAACTTACACCGACATAAATCCAGTGTTGGCCCCGAACCTGATGGCCCTCTTGTCCTGACTGTCAGTGTTGGTCTGGTAGTTCATATAGTCACCGGCTCTCTTGAACAGGGCATTTGTCACCTCCTTGATTAAGCCAATGGGCTTCTGCCTGGGAGACCCCACACATGTTCCCGATGGAACCTGGAAAGATCCAGCTGCAGAAAGTTTTAGTGCCATAGTGATCATCAGGGCCATTGGCATAGGGTGACCCCCCCGCAAATCCCATAGATCACAACTCAACCTACAGCTGTGCATTAGTCTGTGATGGACTCCCTGAAGAGCCGTAGTCTTCACTGAGAATACCGCACGGAAATTTGGAGGTGGCTGATTCGAGACTGGTACACTCTCTTGTGCAGGTGGGCCCTTCTTGGCATGGCCAGCTTCTGATGCTCCCATCGAGGAGCTTCACGGGCAGGCACAGCTGACTCTTGGCCCTCCCTCCATCCGAGGTGCTGTGTCATGCCATGGTGGTCCAAAATTGACAGGGTGTATGAGACTCATGCCAGGTAACCTGTGGGCCACCAGAGCACTGTTGATGCAGAGACAACCCTGCCTTGGCAACTGAGCTTTTGACAATTCTCCTGGTGGACTCCGTGATAGTCCTCAGTACCCACCCTGCTGATAGTCGACCCTCTCATCAAGCAGCAAGGGCGACCAAACATCTCTCACAGCAGTTTGGTTACCCAATACAGCCCCCGCAAACCCAAGCCCAAGCGCATCCCTCTTGCAGAGCCCCCGAGACCCCAACTCCGCCCCCCTTGCTGAGCATACAGCAACATAGACTGACAATGTCCTCCGAACCCCCCTCTTTCCCGCTGCAGCATTGTTCATAGCTGCCTCCCTGTCATGGCACTGAGGCCTCTCGCATCGTTGTGGCCGGTGTTTTAACTGTCGTGAAACCGAAGCCGCCCGCTGTCCACTAAATCAAGAGCCAATCTTTAAAATCGAGGTTAATTAGATGTAAATGCATTACAAACAACTGCTCAGCAATTTAAAATAGATTCCTGTCATATCAGGGCAGTAATGCTGCCTTGGTCCTTTCCTGCCGCTGGCAAAATCTGGGACCGTTGTCACAACACTGGATTTCCGGATGGATGGTTCTGATGCGATTCTCTGTTCCCCCATGCCACCACTCCCACTTTAAAGGGCCGCATTAAATTCTGCCCATGGTGACAGTCATTGCAGCTGTGTTGTGTTTCAATGATTCCATGTCAGTGCATTATTGCAAGCCGTGGCTTGAATGTATGCCCCATTGGAATATAGTGATGTGAGGCAATGAGAGTTGCAAGCTTGCCTGAAGGTGTGGCACGGATGCATAGTGAAGGTGGAATAGGTCAGCTTGCAGCACCTTGTTACATGCAGTATTTTGCCATCAACTTGGTTCATGGTACTGTGGTTTTACCTTGAAGATTCCTTCAACTATTGAGCCTTCTCTATGTTATTCTGGGGTGTTTAAGATATTGTGCAGTGTTGAACCTGTCTGCCACCATCTCCATACCATACCCATACGTCAGCAGGGCACACATTCAAGACTAAAGGATAGGTTCCGGAGATGTGTTCAAAGTTGTGCTAACGTCTGCCTGTAAACCTAAGAATGCATTTTGATGACCTCAGCAAATGACATTTGATGGGGTGAAATTCGCCTTGGTCTAACAGTATGGATCTAGAACCTCTTTCTTGCCAAACATTTGGCTTAAACCAGCATCTCATTAGCACAAATTGCTCTCCCAGTCACTCTGACTTCCCCCGTAAGTATGAGAGAGAAGAAGAGAATTGATTGGAAAAGTTAACACAGGCACGGAGCCAATAGAATGGGTGTTTGAGGCATGCAAGTGCTGAAATGATTAATCTACTCGCTTCCCAAGTCTTGACATTCCATCATTCAGTTATCTGCCCATTCTACATGAGATAAGGAGATAATAAAATGGAAGTTTTTTTTTAAAAGCTTGGATGTTAAAAAAAAAACTTACTGATTGGCAGTAACCCAAATATAATGTGAAGAGGATTCCAGTCTTTAGAAACAAGCAAAGGAACTTCTGTGTCTTAAAAAAATAAACACAAGTACAAATACATCTCAAACATGAAACCTCTTCAACTAGGATCTTAAAACAATCCATCGGTTTGAAAGAAGTTTACCTGGCCATTAAAGCAACCATGAGATTTTCAAAATTGTACATAACAGGGTGTACTCCTGTAACACACAATTTAGTTAAAGGCAAAAAAAAAAGTCAGAAGTAAATGTAAAAGAAAAACTGATACAATTGCTCATTAATCCAGAATAGAGATAGTGAATGTTTCATGGCTAGAATTTTGGCTTGAAACGGGGTGTAGTTGACGATGATGGGAGATTAAAACCTACTGCCAGAGCTTAACTGCTGCATAATATCTTTCACACTGCTATATTCTGAAAGGCAAAACAGTCACAGAGAAAAGACATAATATTCAGAGCCTTTATTTATTTTCAGTCAGATTCTTCTTCATATACAGCATGTAAAGGAAAGATGTTCATTATTTTCAGTTGTCTTAAGGCACTTTTACTTTACGTAGCGTAGGATCGAACCTAGGAAAGCACCTGCAGTTCCCAACGCAATGTTGGCACCTGCAGAGAGTCCAGCGGCCCCTTTAAAGAAAAGAAAAATATAAATGTGAATTAATTGCACACAATATGACATGTCAACAATTTGTTAATAATCAACAATTCTTATAATCCAGATCTAAACAGTATCCAGAGGAAAGATCAAAACCCTATTATAACTGATTTTACCGTTAATTTCTTTATTTGTATTTACAATAAAGCCAACTCATTTATCATTAGCATGTTGTTGAGGTTAAAACATAATAGTATTAACATTTATTGCAAAAGTGCCTTCTCGCTTCTATTAAAACTGTACTGATAAGTTTCCGAGACAATTGGGTAATATAAAAATTTATTCAGCACTATCATAGATGCCCAGGAATTCAAATACTATCAGGGAGGCTTTAAACAAGAAAGATTGAGAAATGTTCATTACTTATCACTGAAGCTTACCAGCAGACTGAAGGACAGCCACCAGACTTCCAGCTGCTACACCTCCTCCATTGGCGACAGCTGCTGTAGACATCATACTTGATGCAATAGAACTGCCTGCTATTCCAGCGCTGGTAAATCCCACTGCTCCCAGAACCACTGGAGCAGCAACAATGGTTGTAACTGAAGGATGAAACATCCACATTTAAACACAACACATATACACACAGGAGCTTAACAATATTGCCTAAAGCCTGATACATACAATTGTAGCATATCAGAATTCTTCCTGTCTGCAATGATGGTTTATTTCCTTTACAACATTTCAATCCAGTATTTTGCAATATCAATTATATTTATAATAATCCAGATCCAAGATATGCTTCACAATTTTCCTCAAGATCCCCTATCTGGAATTTCCACAGGGGTGCTCCAGATTATTTGCTGTAATTTTAGCAGAAAACCTACAGAAATGATACAAATGGCCACTTGTGCCTTTTCTTCAAGGTTTTTGCTTATATTCAAAAGTTATTGCAGATAATCTGGAGAACTCCCATCAAAATTCTATCGCTCAACCTTGAACAGCACTGAAGCCGAATAGAGGTAGCAGAATTAAACAGCAGTTCAAGAATAACAGCTACCAACAAATGTATCTCATGATTCATTTTGTGATGCTTGGACTGAAAATTATAGAGGAACATCTATCAAATAGTAAAATATTGACTGCTTGCAGCAATCTAATCATACTGTATGTAAAGGTAGTGCTGTAAGTTGTCACATTACGTGCACTGTGACTGAACTAATATTACTTATTAGAAATTAGTATACGTAAGAAAGTTGTATAGGAGAAATTAATGGGGCTGAAGGTTGATAAGTCCCCAGGACCTGATATTCTATATCCCAGAGTGTTAAAAGAGGAAGCTATGGAAATAGTGGATGCATTGGTGATCATCTTCCAAAATTCTATAGATTCTGGAGCAGTTCCTGCAGATTGGAAGGTTGCAAATGTCACCTGACTATTTAAGAAGGAAAGGAGAGAGAAAACAGGGAATAACAAACCTGTTAGCCTTACATTAGTCATTGGGAAAATGCTCGAATCCATTCTAAAGGATGTGATAAATGGACACTTGGATAATAATGATCTGATTGGGAAATCATGTTTGATGAACCCGTTGGGATTTTTATTGAGGATGTTACGAACAGAATTGATAAAGGGGAGTCGGTGGATGTGGTATACCTGGATTTTCAGAAGGCTTTTGATAAAGTCCCCCACAGGAGATTGGTTTGCAAAATTAAAGCACATGGGATAGGAGGTACTATACTGGCATTGATTAAGGATTGGTTAACAGGCAGAAAGCAGAGAGTGGGAATAACTGGCTCATTCTCACGTTGGCAGGCTGTGACTAGTGGGATACGCGGGGATCAGTGTTTGAGCCCCAGCTCTGCACAATATCTAACATTGATTTGGATGTGGGAACCAAATGTAATATTTCCAAGTTCACGGATAACACAAAACTAGGTGGGAATGTGTGTTGTGAGGAAGATGCCAAGTAGCTTCAAGGGGATTTGGACAGACTTAATGAGTGGGCAAGAACATGGCAGATGGAATATAATGTGGAAAAATGTGAGGTTATCCACTTGGGTAGGAGGAATAGATGTGCAGAGTATTTCTTAAATGCTAAGAGATTAGAAGGTGTAGACGTACAAAGGGACCTCGGTGTCCTTGTCAATAAGTCACTGAAAGCTAACACGCAGGTGCAGCAAGCAATTAGGAAGGCTAATGGTATGTTAGCCTTTATCGCAAGAGGATTTGAGTACAGGAGTAGTAAAATCTTGCTTCAATTGTATAGAACATTGGTTAGACTGCACTTGGAGTACTGCGTGCAGTTTTGGTCCCCTTACCTTAGGAAGGGTATTATTGCCATAGAGGGAGTGCAACACCAGACTTGTTCCCGGGATGGCAGGACTGTCCTATGAAGAGAGATTGGGGAAACTGGGCCTGTATTCTCTTGAGTTTCGAAGAATGAGAGTAATCTCATTGAAACCTACAAAATACTTAAAGGGATAGACAGGGTAGATGCAGCTAAGATGTTTCCCCTGGTTGGGGAGTCTCGTACCAGGGGACACAATTTCAAAATAAGGGGGAAGCTTAGGTCAGAGATGAGGAAAAATTTCTTTACTCAGAGGGTTGTGAATCTTTGGAATTCACAACCCCAGAGGGCTGTGAAAACTCAGTCATTGAGTATGTTTAAAGCAGAGATTGACAAATTTGTAAATACAAATGACATAAGGGGATATGAGGATATTGTGGGAAAAAGGCATTAAAGTGGATGATCAGCCATGATCATACTGAATGGCGGGGCAGGCTCGATGGGCTGAATGGCCTACTCCTGCTCCTATGTTCCTAAACTGTGATAGTCCCATTGTACACCATAACTTCCTACCGTGTCCTTCCTTCTTTAGTTGATACAGCTGCTGAATTACTTGAAAATAATATATTACATCACTGTTGTCTACTTTAAACATATCAGGGGTGATCTAAACCGGCCCACCCAGCAGAAACTAGGTGGGTGGGAGTTAAAATTGACCAGGTAACTTACCCAACAGAAATCCATCAGGGATTCACTGATTTGAATTTTAACCTGCTCTACTGAATAGGTGTCAAGAACACAAGTCCAAAGCCAGCTCAGGCCTTCTTTACATATGCGTGTCAGGTCCTGATGACATCAGGATCCAACTGCAACTTTAACTGCTGTCATGAGCAGCGATACCGTTGTAGATTTTCTGCGATTTGAAGAAGGAGCTCCAGGCAGAAGAGGCCCATAGAAATAAAGCGTTTTTGCTTTTCTTGTGAGGCCTAGAGGTGCAGGAGTGCTTTTCCAGACACCGCAAGGAAATATTTTGGGCCTCAGTTGCCGCAGACTCCTACCAAAATTCTTTCCCCAAAACGAGACCCCTGGGAGACTGCCCTCGAAGTTGATCCTGTCTAGTTGTCTGTTGGGTGGTCTCTAAACCGCCAATCGAGCTATGGACTGCTAGTTTTCCAGTTTCCTTCTAAGAAATTGGGTTCTGGATCATGCTTTGGTGGTGTGAGGGTCGGGAGCTGGGGAATAGGAACAGAAGTAGCTGGCGAAAGGGATAAGAAATAAATGGCTATGGCTTCCACTACCCACCGCATCTGAAAATAAAAACATATGGGAGCAGAAGAACATAGAGAAACAAGCAAAAAAAGAAAATCAAGTTCTGGCAAGAGATGGAGTAAAAAAGTAGAATGTGAGAGCGATAGAGAGTGAAATAGCAACACAAATATGACATGGATAGATGCAAGACTATATAGAGTCATAGAGTTATACAGCACAGAAACAGGCCCTTCAGTCCACCGTGTCTCTCCCGGCCATCAAGCACCTAACTATTCTAATCCCATTTTCCTGCACTTGGCCCGTAGCCTTGTATGCTATGGCGTTTCAAGTGCTCATCTAAATACTTCTTAAATGTTGTAAGGGTTCCTGCCTCTACCACCTCTTCAGGCAGTGCGTTCCAGATTCCAACCACCCTCTGGGTGAAAAGTTTTTCCTCAAATCCCCTCTAAACCACCTGCCCCTTACCCTAAATCAACACCCCCTGGTTATCGACCCCTCTGCTAACGGACAAAGTTTCTTCCTATCTAACCTATCAATGCCCCTCAATTTTATATACCTCAATCAGCTGCGCCCTCAGCCTTCTCTGCTCTAAGGAAAACAACCCGAGCCTTTTCAGTCTCTCTTCATAGCTGAAATGCTCCAGCCCAGACAACATCCTGGTGAATCTCCTCTGCACCCTCTCCAGTGCAATCACATCCTTCCATAGTGTGGTGCCCAGAACTGTATACAGTACTTCAGCTGTGGCCTAACTAGTGTTTTATACAGATAACCTCCCTGCTCTTATATTCTATGCCTTAGCTAATAAAGGCAAGTATCCCATATGCCTTCCTAACCACCTTATCTACCTGTGTTGCTGCCTTCAGTGATATATGGACAAGTACACCCAGGTCCCTCTGACCCTCTGTACTTCCTAGGATCCTACCATCCATTGTATATGCCCTTGCCTTGTTAGTCCTCCCAAAATGCATCACCTCACACTCCTCAGGATTAAATTCCATTTACCACTGCTCCGCCCATCTATATCGTCCTGTAATCTAAGGCTTTCCTCCTCACTATTTACGACACCACCAATTTTCATGTCATCTGCGAACCTACTGAGAGGATTTGAAAATTTGTGTCAGAGCCCCTGCCATCTCCTCCCTTGCCTCACATAACAGCCTGGGATACATCTCATTTGGGCCTGGGGATTTATCCACTGTTAAGCCTGCTAAAACTGCAGAAAAGATTCACAAGGATGTTGCCTGGTTTGGAGGGCTTGAGTTATAAAGAGAAATTGGATAGGCTGTGTCTGTTTTCCCTGGAGCAAAGAAGGCTGAGAAGGGTCATGCTAGAGGTATATAAAATTATGAGAGGCATAAATAGGGTAGACAGCCAGAGTCTGTTTCCCATGGTAGGGGTGACTAAAACTAGAGGGCATAGATTTAAGGTGAAAGGGAGGAGGTTTAAAAGGGATCAAAGGGGTACATTTTTCACACAAAGAATAGTGGGTATTTGGAATGAGCTGCCTGAGGAGGTGGAGGAGGCAAGAACAGTAGCAACATTTAAGAGGCATCTGGACAGGTACTTGAATGAGCAAGGCATAGAGGGATATGGAATTAATGCAGGCAGGTGGGATTAGTATAGATAGGCATTATGGTCGGCATGGACGTGGTGGGCCGAAGGGCCTGTTTCTATGCTGTACGACTCTATGACTTTCAATGCTAATATGTTCAAGTATATCACAATCCCCCTCCCTGATCTCTGCACCTACATTGTCCTTCTCCATAATGAACACAGATGAAAAGTAATCATTTAAAGCCTCACCAATGTCCTCCGGCTCCGCACACAGATTGCCACTTTGGTCCCTAATGGGCTCTACGCTTTCCCTGATTATCCTCTTGCCCTGAATATAGTTATAAAACGCCTTGGGATTTTCCTTTATCTTGCTCGCCATTGGTTTTTTCATGTCCCCTCTTCGCTCTCCTAATTACTTTTTTTAAGTACCCCCCTACACTTTCTATACTCCTCTAAGACCTCCACTGTTTCTAGCACTCTGAATCTGCCATAAGCCTCCTTTTTTTCTTCCTTATCCAATCCTCTATATCCCTTGACATCCAGGGTTCCCTGGACTTGTTGGTCCTATCCTTCACCTTAATGGTTACATGTTGGCTCTGAACTCTCACTATTTCTTCTTTGAATGACTCCCACTGGTCTGATGTAGACTTTCCTACAAGTAGCTGCTCCCAGCCCACTTTGGCCAGTTTTATCATATTGAAATTGGCCTTCCCCCAATACAGTACCTTTATTACCAGTCCCTTTTTGTCCTTTTCCATAACTGCCTTAAATCTTAGCGTTACGGTCACTATCCCCGAAATGCTCCCCCACTGATACTTCTACCACTTGTCCGGCTTCATTCCCTAGGACTAGGTCCAGTACTGCCCCTTCTCTTGTAGGACTTTCTACGTGCTGGCTCAAAAAGTTCGCCCGTATGCATTTTAAAAATTCCACCCCCTTTTAGCCTTTTGCACTAAGACTATCCCAGTTGATATCGGGGAAGTTGAAATCCCCTATTATTACCCTATTATTTTTACACCTCTCAGAAATTTGCCCATATATCTGCTCCTCTATCTCTCCCTGGCTGTTTGGAGGACTGTAATATAAAAAGAACTTGCATTTATATAACACCTTGCATGACCGCAGTACTTCCAAAAGTGGTTAACAACAAATGAGGTACTTTTCTGAGATGCAGTCAGTGTCATAATGTAAAAAATGCAGCAGTTAATTTTCACACAGCAAGGTCCCACTAATATCAATGAGGTAATGACCAGACAATCTGTTTTAGTGATGCTAAAGGATAAATGTTGTCCAGGACACTGGGAGAACTGCCCTGTACTTCTTTTAATTGAACCATGGGATTTTATACATTTTTTGAAATTTATTAATTCAAGGATGTGGACATGGCTGGAATGGCCAGCATTTATTGGCCATCCTTAACTGTTCCTGAGAAGGTGGTGGTGAGCTGTCCTCTTGAACCACTGCAGTCCATGTGCTGAAGGTACTCCCACAGTGCAATTAGACAGGAAGTTCCAAGATTTTGACCCAGTGACCATGAAGGAAAAGTGATACAGTTCCAAGTTAGGATGGTGTGTGATTTGGGAGGGGAACTTGGAGCTGTTGGTGTTCCCATGAGCCTGCTGCCCTTGCACTACAAGGTGGTAGAGGCTGGGTGTTTGGAAGGTGCTGTCTAAGGAGCCTTGGTGAGTTGCTGCAGTGCATCTTGTAGATGGTACACACGGCGACCAAGTTGTTCTGGTGGTGGAGGGAGTAAATGTTTAAGGTGGTGGATGGGGTACAGATCAAATGGGCTGCTTTGTCATAAACGTTGTTGAGCTGTATGAGTGTTGTTAGAGCTGCACTCATCCAGGCAAGTGGAGAGTACTCCAACACACTCCTGACTTGTGCCTTTTAGATGGTGGACAGGCTTTGGGGAGTCACGAGGGGAGAGTTACTCACCACAGAATTTCCAGCCTCCGACCTGCTCTTGCAGTCACAGTATTTGTATGGCTGGTTCTGTTAAGTTCCTTGTCAATGATAACCACAGAATATTGATGGTAGGGGATTCATTGATGGTAATAACATTGAATAACAAGGGGAGTTGGTTAGACTGTCTCTTGTTGGAAATGGTCATTGTTTGGCACTTGTGTGGCATGAAAGTTACTTGCCAATTATCAGCACAAGTCTGGATGTTGTCCAGGTCTTGCTGCATTTGGTTATAATTTGCTTCAATATCTGAGAGATTGAGAATGCAATTAACATTATGCAATCACTAACAAACATCCCGACTTCTGACCTTACAATGGAGTGAAGATCATTGATGGAGCAGCTGAAGACGGTTGGGCCTAAGCCACTACCCTGAGTGATGTCTGGAGGCTCAGATGATTTGTCTCGAACAGCCACAAACATCTTAATTTGTACTAGGTAACACTGAAGCCAGTGGAGATTTCTCTCTGAATTCCCAATGATTTCAATTTTACTAGGGCTCCTTGATACTGCACTCGATCAAATGTTGCCCCGATGTCAAGGGCAGTCACTCTCATTTCATGTCTAAAATTCAGCTTTTTTGTCCGTATTTGAATCAAGGCTGTAATGAGTTCTGGAGCTGAGGGTCCTGGTGAAACCTCAATTCAGTATCAGTGAGCAGGTTATTGGTGATCAAACTCGGTTTAACAGCTCATCTGAAAGATGACACCTCCGACAATTCCGCACTCCCTCAGTACTGCAAAGATGTATCAGCCGAGGTTATTTGCTCAAGTCTCTGGAGTGGAAATTGAACATACGACCTTCTGACTCCGAGTCGATATCCTCCGACTAACAATGAGCAATGCAATGGGAGATCTACTAATTTCTTTTGTAAATTTTTGAGAGCATTGTCACACTTTGTGTAATGTGCAATACTGCTGTTAGATCCACTTCAGTAGTCCCCTTCCTAGGATGTTTTTGTCTATTATTTAAAAATATATATATTTTGCAGTCAAATAGTGCTTACCTGCACCTATAGCTGCAGCTCCAGCTATCCACAACATGATAATCTGCTAATTTGCACACTGTAAACTTAAAAAAAGTCTTTCATTAGAGGGGAATAAATAAATAAATAATAAAAACCAGTAGATGTATTTGAATTTCCAAAAGGGAATTGATAAGGTGCCACATAAAAAGGTTATTACACAAGATAAGAGCTCATGATGGGCTGGATTTTGTGGAGGAGGCGGGGCTTCCTGCCTCAGCCTTTTCATGTCCCACCCCGCCCCCCCCACCCTCTGTTGTTTTCCTGTCCGAGTGTCCCGCGCCAGCATCCCTGTCCCTTGGAGGATCCTGCCTCCAAGAGCTGCCGGCCAATCACTGGGAGCAGTGGCCACTGCCGGTATTGCAGAAGCCTGGGACCCAGGCCCAGCGCTGGAACCCCAGACCTCAGGTAAGAGAGGAGGGGTTGCTGAGGCCAGTCCGGAAGGCCGCAGCGAGTGGGGTTGCAGGGGGGGGGGGGGGGTGGGGGTGGGTGCGGTGGTGGTCATAAAGCCCAGGAGGAGTGGAGCCCTGGGAGGTGCATTGTTTTCCAGCCAGGGCCCTCCATGAACCACAGATTGCCCATAGAGGAGGGCCCCACCCCCAAGCCACAGGTAGGTTCCTCGTTTTACAAGGCAACACCCCCTGACCCCATTAATAGGCCACTTAAGGGCCTAGTGACAGGCGGGTGGTGAACTATAAAATCCAGCCCAATATTGGCACTAATATATTACACATGGACAGAGGATAGAGCATCGGTGTCCAAACTTTTTGCATGAGGGGCCACATTACAATTTTTGTCCTACGTAGGGGTGAACAAATTTCGGAAAGTTAAAGGCATTAGAAACGTATCTTACAAGAATAATGTCGCTTGATATTGTATTCCTTGAAAACAGCTACCTTCTTGTCACATCAGACACAATATGGCCCTCGTTGTCCAAGAGTGTTTGAATGCTCGACATTCAGGATCAATTTTCCTTTCCTTGCTGTATTCATGAGCCGCCATCTTTCTTTCGATAAGTATTTTGGGTAAACACTGTTTGAGATAGATATCAGGGCTCCTGCTCTCGCTCCTGGTTGAAGGGGCTCCCGGTTAAATGGGCTCGGCTCTCTCTCTTGGTTAAATGGGCACTGCCAGCTTGTTGGGTTATCGCCTGGGGCCCTGGCAATTTCACTCTGCCAGACGGCAGGGGCGGGCAAAAAGGAGGTAGTGAGCGTCTTCAACCTTCCCTGGTGGCTAGAAACTTCAACAGCCTGGCGCTGCTCCACTCCTCTCCCCAGCTCTCTTCAGACTTTAACATGTCCAGCAAAGCATTGCGTGTCTGCCATTATTAGTCCATCAGCCACTACTTAGGCACTGCAACTCCAATATTAGTTCAGATTGGCGAACCGAATAGAAACCTTTGGTGGGTCTGATAAAAGGAGGCAGCCTTCTGACAGCTGGGGGGTCCTCCTGATCGGTCAACCTGAGCCCGATGGAGGGCCACCCCTGAAGCCCCAACTACCCCCATCGCCCAACACGCACCACCCCCACCCTCCACCCCTTGTCGCCTATCCGTCCTCCCTTGCCTCACCAGGGCCCGACCGATTGCCCCCGCAATCTTCAGCTGGGTTGCAGTGCCAACAGTGGCCATCGCTCCCACTGATTGGCCGGCAGCTCCATTAGGCAGCACTTCCTGCCTCAATGAGGTGGAAGTTTCGCCCAAGACCAATTAAAGGCCTGGGGACCTGAAAGTCCGGTCTGGATCCCATGCCTGGTGGAGGCGGGATCACCACCAACTCTTGGGTTGGCGGACGGCTTCCCCATGCCCACCATAAAATTCCAGCCAGCACCTCAAGACAGTTCAACACTCCACTGGAGTGTCAGCTTTGAGTTTTGTGCTTGGAGTGGAACTTCAACCCACAACCTTCTGACTCAGAGGAGAGAATGTTACCAACCAAATGCAGCCGACACCTAATCCTAAATCCTAATATGACACAAGGTTGTAAGTTAGTAATTTTTTAAGATTAAAGTTGCTGGGACTGAGGAGCTGCCAGCCTGCTGATTGGTGATTGGCCAGCAGCTCCTGGAGGTGGGACTTCCTGCCTCAAAAGGGTGGAAGACCAAGCCAATGCCAATTAAGGGCATGAGCCACCCAAAAATCGTTGTGTGGTTTCCAGACCCGGCGGAGCTGGTCTCACACCCCTCTCCCCCCCCCCCACCTGCCGGAATTTTACATTGGGCTGGAAGCCCCGCCCACTGGCCATAATTTCAAGGGAGAGCCTACCTCCGCCGAGCCTGGAAGCCTCGTTATGATTTTACGTGGCCCAGGCCCTTAATTGGCCTTGGGCGGGACTTCTGTCCCTCTGAGGCAGTAAGTCCCTCCTCCAGAAGCTGCCAACCAATCAGCAAGCTGGCAGCTCTCAGTCCCAGTAGCGCCACCAAGAGAAGTGGCCACTGCTAGGATTACACCCAGCCAGAAGTGCGCGCCAAACCCAGATTGAAGGCAAGTGTGTGGGGCCTTGCCGGGGACATTTGTCTGGGCCCCAACGAGGCAAAGTGAGAGTCAGTTGTGGGGGTGGGGGTGGAAATGTAGTGCAGTGGGGGTGGTTTGTGCCATGGGGGGGGGGGGAATACAAGGGTGTTATATATTATATATTGTTATACTATCTGTAAAGTGTTAACAACTAGTTCCTAGCGAATTAGTTCCTATGTGTAAGTGTTCCAGTGGGTGGTCTCATTCACAGCTGCACTGTGGAGTCATGTTATATGTAACACAACAATCAGGCTCTACAGCACACAGCATTGTGCTGAATTAAACAAGACTGACTCCAGCCTTTTCCAAGATCAAAGTGTGATACTTACCAACATCCGGGAACCAGAAACAACATAAAGACGAAACATGGTGGCAGTGAGTGTCTGTGAGTAAAGCTAGAACATTTTTAAAAACATCAGATTGAGAAAAGTGACTCAAATTAGTACCAGAGAGAGAGAGAAAGAAAAACTGAGTGACACCTGTGAAAACTCTTTTAAAAAAAAACACAAAATGTCAGCCGGGACAGGAAAGAATGCACTGCTCCAGCCCATCATGAATTGGGAAGCTGATGGTATCGTAGAGGCATTGAGAAGTTAAAACAAAAGTGCAATTTGGCATTTGGTAGTTTCCTAAAAGGCACTAGTGCAGAGGGGAGGGTCAGCTATATCCTTCTGTGGGCTGGAGATAAAAGGATTACATTTAACAGCTAGGACCCAAGCAAAGAGGACAGAAGAAACCCAGACAAAATTTTTGAAAGATTCAGCCAAATATCCAATCAAATCATTGGATATACCGATATGAATTTCAAGGCCTCAGACAAGAATTAGGTGAGCCTATTGACAATTTTGTAGCAAGATTGAAAAATGCAGCCAGAAAATGTAAATTTAAGGACAGATGAAAGGCTGATAGATCAGCTCACTTGGGGTTCGGCACATCCTGAAGTACAGAAAGCTCTATTCGAACAGGTCAAGCTCACAATATCGCAGGCTGTAGACACTGCCAGAGCACATGAAGCCACAAGCAGACAGATGAAGACTCTGACCTCCCAAACGGCTAGCCTTCAGTTAAGCCAAGAGACAGGCAGCAGGGTCGATGCAGTGAAACAACTGAAGAATGTACACCAAACAGAGAGAAAGACGTGCCGGAGCTGTGGACGACACATAGATAGAAGGAAATGTCCTGCATATGGATCAATCTGCACAGCTTGCAGAAAGACCAATCACTGGGAAAAGATGTGCAGAACAAAGCAAGAAGGTGGTAGATGAGACATCAGAGCCAGAGTAATAGGGCAAAGGAATAGTGAAAAAAAACCCCAAAACATCCATACCCTGGAAGATGTCGATGGGTTTGAGAACATGATAGACATAGGAACCACAGAATTGCACGAAATGTCTGGATATGACAGTTCCCAGAGAAAAGAAATTCACACAACCATTCAGATCAGGAAGAGGCTGAGAAATAAGCCCACAACCATAAATCTGAAGGTGAACATTGATACTGGAGCGCAGAGTAACATCATCCCACTCAGACTATACCAGCAGATCTTTCCCGAAAATTTGGGAGAAAAATTGTTATCCAAGGGAAGTTGCTCTGAAACCAAACAACGTCATGCTAACAGCATACAGGGGAAATGAGATTCGACAGCTAGGAACAACCCAAAATCAGAAGGATACACAAAGGAAAAGATGTTAACTATATGTTCTACGTCACAGAAACAGATGGTCCAGCTGTCCTGGGGTTGAGCAGTTGTGAAGAGCTGCAGATTATCTCAGTAAACCATGAGGTGAAGGAGGTGACATTGAGGGTTGAAGACAGTACACCTGTTGAAAACCGCCCTCTGATCAGAAGCAAGGAAGATCTGCTACAAATGTACCCAGAGTGTTTTGATGAGCCGGTCGGATGCTTTGAAGATTTTGAGTATTACATCAGTATTGACCCAGCGATGAAACCAGTGATTCATCCCTCACGTAAAGTACCAGTAGAACTAAAAGGAAAGCTCGAAAGAGAGCTCCAAGAAATGGAAGAAAAGAAGGTGACCGCCAGAGTCACAGAGCTTACAGATTGGGTAAATTCCATCATGATGAGAGAGAAGCCAAATGGATGGCTAAGAATTTGTCTAGATCCCAAAGATCCTAACCAAGCAATAAAGAGGGATCACTACCCTATTCCAACATTGGAGGAAACCACACCAGCACTGGCAGGAGAAAAGTTTTCAGCAAGCTTGATGCCAGAAATGGCTTCTGGAATGTGAAGCTAGATGCAGAATCTTCACTGTAGACAACATTCAACACACTCTTTGGACGGTACAAATTCCTGCGTCTACCCTTTGGCCTCAAAGTGAGCCAGGATGTGTTCCAACAGAAAGTAGACAAGCCATACAGGGGATGCAAAGGAGCAGTCGGCTTAGCTGATGATATTCAGATATATGGTGTACATGGAAAAGATCATGACAACTATCTACATGAAGCCATGGAGAGAATCAGGAAAGCTGGGATTAAGTTAAATGCAGACAAATGCATTGTGAAAGTGACAGAATACCAGTTTTTCAGAATGATGTACACACCTGACGGAGTTAAGCTGAGCCCTGAAAGAATCTCAGCCATCTCGTGGATGGAAGCCTCAAGAAAAAAAAAAAAAGAGTTGAGAAGTTTCCTTGGTTTCATACAATACATGAGCTCCTTTATTCCGCACACGTCGGAACACATAGCAAACCTGCGGGAGCTGATGAAAGATGTAACAGTGGTCAGAGTCACATGACAGGAGTTTCAACAAACTCAAAAAGGTAGTATGGAAGGAGACAATCGTAGTATGACAGAAACAAACCTGACACTCTATAAGTAGATGCTTCCACAAAAGGATTGGGAGCAGCCCTGGTACAAGAGGAAAAGCCAATAGCATTTGCGTCCAAAGCTCTAACCTCAGCTGAGACAAGATATGCTCACATAGAAAGAGAGCTTTTGGCAGTCGTGTATGGATGAGAGAAGTTCCACACATATCTCTATGGGAGGAAGATCACAGTGGAGAGTGATCATCGTCCACTGGAGCAGATCTACAAGAAAAATCTATGTAAAGCACCAGCAAGACTGCAGAGGTTACTCTTGAGGCTTCAGAGTTATAATTTCAGTCTGAAATATCATCCAGGAAGAGAAATGGTGCTGGCAGACACCCTATCTCGTTTGTCACCACAAGAGAAACATGAGATAGAAGATCTAGGCATAAAGATTCATCACCTTGTGAACGTAACACCACCGAAACTGAGTCAAATTAGAGAAAAAGACAAGGACTTACAGATGGTATCTCAGCAAGTGATCCAGGGATGGTCTGATAGGATACTGCACGCACAGCCAGCAATACAACAGTACTGGTCTACCAGAGATGACATCTCACTAGAAGATGGTGTTCTGCTGGCCGGATCCAGAATAATCATAACTAAAACAATGCAGGAAGAACTTCTCCAGAAGATACATGAAGGCCATATGGGAATGGAGAAGTGTAAGCTCAGAGCCAAATCAGCTGTGTACTGGATAGGCATATACAAAAATATCAAAAATATGGTGTCTACATGCAATATATGCCAGAAGTACAGAAACTCACAACAGAAAGAGGAGATGATAGCTACCGAAGTACCACCCAGACCATGGCATACTGTAGGAGTCGATTTATTCACACATGATCAAGACTGGTATCTCAGTCACAGACTACTACTCAAAATTCCCTTTTATCCAGAAGATGAAAGACTGGAGAGCCACAACAATAATCTCAGCAGTAGGAGTTCTGTTCGCTGAGCAAGGGATTCCTGAAAGGTTAATATATGACAATGGCACCCAATTTACATCCAGAGAATTTAAGGAATTTGATGACCAGTATGGGTTCAACACCATCACCTCATCACCACACTACCCACGGGGACACGGATTTATAGAAAGACACGTCCAGATGGTCAAAAGAACACTTGTGAAATGCCAAGAGACGAAGGAAGACCCAAACCTGGCCTTATTGTCACTCCGATCCACACCTCTCAAGGCTGAGATGAAATCACCTGCAGAGCTGTTAAATGGAACAAAATATAAGACAACTCTGCCGAGCAAAATACATCCTTCAAGTGATCAGGAGGAAGTCAGACAACAACTCACTGTAGCACAGGTAAGAGGAGAGCAACACTTCAACAAGTACGCTAAATCCCTACCCGAGCTGTTGAAAGGGCAAACTGTACACGTACAGGATCCAATCATGAAAACCTGGAGCCCAGCAAAAGTTGTTAGTGAAGCTGAGACTCCAAGGTCATATATCATTGAAACCGAAACCAGTAACCAAATGCGAAGGAACAGAATCCATATTTGACCTACACCTGAGCTGGAACAACAAAATAGACCATCAACAACACCGGAAACATCACTATCCGGTGAGACAATATTAACAACATCACCAGCAAGTGACACAACATCGCCTGTACAGCGTGCCAACTCACCACTGATGCCAAACCTACAAGTTGGAGGCACAACATCTGCAATACCGTGAATAATATTTTAAAAAATACATGCTATAAAAGACTCTAAAACGGGGTTCAGATTATTTCCACAAGTCGGATGATAACCTTTGTTTATATTGACAGTTATATCGATATAGGGGCATTATGTTTTAAAGAAAGAGGAATGTTATATATGTATATACTGTTATACTATCTGTAAAGGGTTCGGAACTAATTAGCTAGGAACTAGTTGATATGTGTAAGTGTTCCAGTGGGGGGCCTCATTCATGGCTGCACTGGGGAATCATGTTATATGTAACACAAGAATCAGGCTCTACAGCGGAAGGCATGGTGGTGCAATAAACAAGACTGACTCCAGCCTTTTCCAAGTTTTAAAGTGTGATTCTTTCCAACATTTGGGAACCAGAAACAACGTAAAGACGAAATAGCGGGGCACAAGGTTGTCCGATCAGGAGGACCCCTCCCACCCCCCCTGCGCAGCCTGCAAGAGGCTACCAGGCTTTACTGAGCAGCCACTTGAGGTCCCACTGCTTGTAATCTATGAGCGGCGGAGGGAGGAGGCCCTTAAATAGCAGTTAATTGGCCTGGGGCGGGCTGTTTCCCGCCAGCACTCGAAAAATGTGAGCGAGTAGGCAACGGAAACAGTAGCACACCCGCACCCCCACTCAATTTTACACCCTCACCCCACAGCCTGCTCCTGTGGGGTGATGTAAAACTCCAGCCCCCAACATTTAGGCCTCCGCCACCACATAAAATTCTGACTTTGAATTTAATGGGTTATCGCTTCTGTTAAAATTGCGGAGAGGGGGGTTTCATCCTCTAGTATCTCCAGTAATGGTCTTGGAGCCTTTCTTTGCTTATAAATGTTGTTGTAGTTGCTTCCCCTCTGTACTTGGTCTTATTACTCTAGGGTTCCGCTGCTCCTTCCTCTCTGCACTGGACTTACCGCACACCGTGGCCGCTCTGGACGATGAAGACAACAGGATAGAAGATCAGAGTATCACCGGCTGTACTTTGCAATGTTATCCGGTAGAGAAGGGTAGCCCAGGCGTCCAGGAAACTGGATGTCAATTTCAGCAAAATTCAGTGCTCAATGAAGAAAGCAAAGAGCAGGTATGGCTGGGAGAGGGCAGCGGGCCCAGGTAACATTAAACTAGCTGTTAACTTGTAGTTAGGGCTAAAATGTACTGATTAAAGAGCCAGGAGAATTTAAACAGTTTAAGAGGGTAGATTGGGGGAGAGAGCACTAAGAATGGGAGCAGATGGCCATGGATAGAGTTGCACAGCAAGGGAGCTTCCGAGGGAGCCATCTTCCAGGAGCCATCTTGATAAATTCCAGGAACCTAAGGGAACTGATGAAATGTTTTATTATCTGCATCCCCTTCTTCCCCCCCCCCCCCCCACTTCCCCTTCCCAGCTCCCCCCTCCCAGCTCAACCCCCCCGCACCCTCTCCCCCACCCACTCCCCCCCTCGCAATCCCTTCCCAGCTCCCCCCTCGCACCATCTTCCCCCTGCACCCCCTTCCCCTGCACCCCCCCACCCCTCTACAGCCCCCTTCCCAGCTCCCCCTCGCACCCCCTTCCCTCCACCCCTCCCCCTTGCACCCCCTCCTCCCACCGGCATCCACCTATCCCTGAGCAGTGGCCGTAACATCCCCACTGCCTTGTAGGCGTCTCGGGAGAGTCCAAGGCTAAGGGAGTAAACCCTAACAGAAAATCCGGAGCGGAACCCCGTAGGCAGTCATGTGTCACCTTTGGCACGTTTCCGGCAGTTCCTGCAGCCATACCGGTGCCAAACGTCATGCTCTGCACTCCTTTGGACCCCACCAGAAAGGCCGAGAGGGGGGAGTTTTTGACACTTGGGCAACTGACAACCTCCATACATTCGCCCAAGCATGCGCCATGGAGAGGTCACTCCATAGTCGCCTCACAGCGACCACAACACGGAAGGCAGCAGTTACGGGTTTTTTTTTGGCCTTTATAGCCACTCTAGGCACTGCTCCACAAACCACCTCCGGGTGCTTACCCATTGTCACCCGAGACAAGGAGGCCAAAGACGAAGAAGAAGAAGTTGCAGTAAACCTTGGGTGCGGCCTCATCGCTGAAAAGGAACACAGTCGGGCCCTCACTCCCTGGTCCCAGAGAGGACAGCGCCAGCCATCGCCTCCAACGTCGCACAAGTCACGACCCAATTAACAAAAATACAAATGGAAATACACTGGTGTTTTATAATAAACTGGTGTGTACTTACACTATCATTTTCATAATAATCACTTTTTAAAAAATCAATCTGCCGAACTATTGAATCACTATATCAAATTTATCTTAAATATTTATATCTACCTTCAATTTTAAATATTAAATCTTATCTTACATATGAAATATACCTATTATAATTTTTTTTCCACAATTCAAAATGATTTATTGATTCATTACAGCATAAAGTATAGAATAAACGTTCCTTGGTATCCTCCCATCTTCATTTCATCATGTTAAACGTCTTAACCACCAACAATAATGTTATTAATGTGGATGAGCTTCACAAAGAAACCGATGAATCCCATAATAGCAAATCCAATAGCTGTTGCCATGGCAATCTTTTGAAATTCTTTCCTGGCTTTGTACATCTTTTCACAAGTCTGATCGAATCCTTCACAAACTGGCGGCTGGGCTCCACAAACTGCATTACTTGATCCATTGCGTCCTGTTTTCTCTATCTCTCCTACTGGGAAGACAAAACTCTTTAGCCGCTGACGTTGCACAGTATATACCTGTTATAATTTACACTTTATCCAATGCTGATCAGCAGCTGTTCTCGAATGGCAACAGAAGCGGCTGTGCAGATTATATGTAAACTGAAAGAAGTCCGCTGGGCCCTAATGCTCAATGGGTTCAATTCATTCAAGTTCCAATGCAATTTCCAACAACAATGACAACGTGCATTTATGTAGCACCTTTAATGGTGTTAAACTTCACAAGGTGCTCCATAGGAACATTACCAACCAAAATTTGACACCCAGCCACATAAGGAGATATTAGGACAGGTGGCAGGTGGGTTTTAAGGAGTGTTTTAAAGGAGGAAAGAGAGCCCGAGAGGCAGAGGTTTATGAAGGCAATACCTGGCACAGACAGTTGTTTTGTTGCAAGAATCGGGATCCGAACTTCCACTCAGAGACAGACTGCCTACCAGGAAATTTTCCCAAGTGTCCCTCGAAACGCTGACAGCTGAATTTGCAGCACTCTAACTTTCTAATGCCACTCTTTCCCAGGGCTCTGAGGAGTTTTCTGGCCTCCTCCTGTGCTTCTTGCTGCGTGCTCACTGATCTCCCAACCACTTCTTCCGGCTCTCTCCAGCCACTTGTCGTTTTCATTGGGGTTTGAGTGCTCAGTTTGCACCCGACTTTCACACACTTTGCAGTGGGGCCCTGCACTCTGCTGTTAAATACTGTTTTCAATTAAATGTATCAGGTAATAAAAAGGTGGAGAATGGAATGGGAAAAAAGAAGGCGTTTGACAAGGAAAGGTCCTGCTGTGCCTCTCGTTAAAAGGAACAAAGCAGCAGACTGCAGTGAGGAAGTGTTGACAATCAAGTTTCCTCTCTGAGACCAAATGCAGGGACCATTTACCCTGAGATACCAAATGCAGGGACCATTTGTACCATGAGATCAAATCCAGAGACACTGGCACTGTGAGACCTTTTAAGCAATTTTACCGACTCCCAGGCTGCATGTGATTTTAGTGACTTGGATGCGTCCATGTTTTGTGTATATGTTGAGTTTGAGAGGTTGCTGCTACTCTTCCATTATTTAAAGGGGCTGTTTCTCAAATTTTGGTGCATGCCAGTTCCATGCTCCTGATCTGTGGCCACCCAGTGTACAGAGGGCAGGTAAGTTGGAGGACCTCCTCATGGGTCTCCCTCTGGCCCTGGCCTAGGTGACCATTTATCGGTCCAGGTTGGACGTTGCCGCCGAGGGGTGGGGGGCGGTGACAGGGGGAGTTCACTCTGGCTGCCTGCCGCTCATCCTCCAACTGGCCCTGGCGAAGGAACATGCATATGGTATGTGTGAGGCCTTTTGCAACCAGTTGACACTGCAAGGACTGGAGCACATAGTCAACACTAGGTATAAGGTTATTATTTAGTTTACAATTTTCCTTTCTTCTTATGTTTATATTCCTTATTAGTTGTGCAGCTTTAAGGGGGCCCTTTGATTTAGGGATGATGACAATGGGGGAACCCAATGTCCCATTTATTGTTTTTTTTAAAAAACGACCAAATCTAGGGATTGCTTACACTGTGACTATAAATGGAAATCTGAGTGCTTCATTCTGGTGAATGGTGATGTTGATTATATCAACTCCAGTAAAGGCGAAAGGGGCTAATTTGTAAAGATTTTGCTGTGGAAGCCGATGATGCTGATCATATGCTGTTGCCAGAAGCCCTTTTCAGGAAAGCTGATGACTAAATGTCACTAGCCCAACATCTTGATCCGCCTGTTTGTGTGTCGAATCCCAAAATCTAACATCCCTGCATCTTTTTCCAGGAGAAATGTCGAGAAATGTGAACGAAGGGAAGGAATCGAGCTTGAGCCAGAAAGAAGGTTCCTTGGGTGGACAATTCATGAAGCTGTTATCTGACTCATCTGCTTGAGGGAAAACAAAAAATGAAATGAGAAAGGATGTATCGAGTGACAATGGCATTGTCAATAATTATTTCCTTCCCTAATCACTAAGCCTAACAACCTAAGTGCGTAACACCTCAACCGCTAGCTCAATCCACAAACACCAATCCTAACCACTCACCCTTAATAACCACTAGCCCTGCACCATGCCCATGAGTAGTGCAATGCTGGGCAGTGCTGTCACTGATATCACTGATGATGCAGGTCGGCCATGTTGTCAATAGTCAGTCCGAGGCCAGGGGGAGGCAAGGGGGAGATGGTCATCCAGAGAACTTTTTAATAAAATAGCCCGAAGTGAGTTACTTTATTTGAACAGGAAAGATTCGAGACAAAAGCAGGCAGATTGCCTTGGGGAAGAAGGGCTCTTCTTTTCCCCTCTTCTTGCAGATTTCCTCCCTGCTGTTGAGTGCTCAGAAGTAATAGTTACATCGTATGTGCAGAAGCAAGCATCATGTGCTTGTATTTTATAGTTAATAATCACCAGGACAGCCATTTGTGGTTGCAGAACAGATTAGTACAGGAAGTCAAATGGGACAGTTGCATTCTGATCAGAATAGTAGGTGACTCAGTCTCAGGCAAATTCTAACATTGTGCCCTTACTGTTAAGACTTACCCTTCTCATATTCCACACTTAATATTGCAGGGTAATAAAAACAGAAAGTGCTGGAAATACTCAGCAGGTCTGGCAGCGTCTATGGAGAGAGAAGCAGAGTTAACGTTTCAGGTCTGTGACCTTTCATCAGAACTGGCAAAAGTTAGAAATGTATTAGACTTTGAGCAAGTGAAAGGGCGGTGGGGGGAAGAATAAAAGGGAAGTTGTGTGATAGGGCAGAGGTCAGGAGAGATAACAACAGAGATGCCACAGAACAAAAGGCAAAGGGAGTGCTCTTTACTACAACTATTAGGGTGAGCTGGAAGTTGAGAAGGGCATAAGGCAGGAACAAACCATTATTATCAATGCTATCAGCAATGCTGGATGCCACGGCCTCTGGTCAGCTGGCCCCATAATGTGGAGAACCAAGTCCTCGATAGGGCTCAGGAGATGCGGGGGTCCTTGTCACCCGTCAGTTCTGTTCTGCTCCCTCCTTTTGTATGCCACCTTATCTTGCATGAAAGAGGGAAGAATGACAGTGATTCTGTGTTTGGATGATGTACCTGACATAGCTGAATAGCTGAAGATATGTGAAGGTAGCTCTTTGGGAATAGAAATGCAATACTGTACCAATGTGCTTCCTGGCTTGCTGTAATCATGGGACCTCTACCATGTGGTACTCTGACTGGGGGCAGCCATTACAGCCAGTTTCATTAAAGAGTCAGTACACACCAGACTGGTGTCCTGTGAGCTCGTAACATGGTGTCAGAGTGGAGCTGAGACTGAGTGATGAAAAGCAGTGGAGAAGCACAGCTATGGAACAAAGGCCACAGGACTGGTCACAACTGCTAAAAGCTGCTGAAAGCCACTGGAAGCCACAGAAAATGAATAAAGAAACAGCTGAAAGCACAGGGTAAGACAAGGCTGCAAATTTGCCTCTGCCTGCGCCAGTCGAAATGAAAGGTGATATGAAACAGAACTGGCAGTTTATCCACTCGCAATGGCAAAATTGCAACAATGCAACAGATTTAATTAACAAACCAGTGCAGCCGTGAGTAGCTACACTTTTATCACTGTTGGGGAGAGACTGTTACAAAGTGTATTCCATCCTAAATCTCTTTGAAGAACAAAAAAAAACAGACAGCCGAAATTTTGAAAGCCTTGAAGTCACACGTTGAACCCCAAGTGAACATAACCTATCAAAGGTATGTGTTCAATATTAGGGCCCAAGGTAAAAAAGAGTCCATTGATCAATATGTGACTGCATTAGAACAGCTTGCAGAATCCTGTGAATTTGCACAACTAAAAGATGATCTAATTAAAGACAAGATTGTATTAGGCATAAGAGATCTTGCAGTGAGTGCACATCTACTGAGAGAGGAGAAACTGACTCTCAGGAAAGCAATCGATGTGTGCAGAAGTGCTAAGGTTGTAAATCAGCAGCTAGAGCATATTCATGGCAGAACAGACTGGACCTTGCATTATGCTGATAGATATTCCAGGCCGAAAGGGCAGAAAGATCATGGACAAAGGGCAGGATGCAAATACTCTGGAGGACATCATACACAGGAGAAGAAAGCATGTCCAGTGTGGGGAAAGCAGTATTCTCACTGCAAGAAGCTGAATTAGTTTGCACACAAGTGTTTGGCCAGAAGGAAGCACAACAAGCAGGTAGAGATGGCCACTGGACAGATATCAGCTGAAGATTCTGACGAATCGCTATACACCATACAACAGGTTGGTTCAGGCAGGTCAATCAGTGATAAATGGTTTGTGACGGTTGGAACGATGACTGCAGAAGGAGACTATCAAGTCAACATAAAGTGCCAGATAGACACCGGTGCGTCATGCAACATCATGACCTTCACAGACCTGTGCAAAGTGGCTCAACATGGCGATCCAAAAATGAAGACTTCAAAAGTAAGGTTGAGACTATATGATGGCACCATATTCGTGCTAAGACAAGTTACTCTGAGAGCCCATTGCAATGACAAGAACGTAGATCTGGAGTTCCAAATCAGAGATGGAAAACAAAGACCTCTCATCTCAGCAAAAGCAGGTCTAAAGCTTGGACTGATAACCCTCAACATGCAAAATGAGAAAACCCAGGAGATGGCCTTCAGGAGCGGGTGCCGGCGCTGGAATGAGAATGCCTTTGCCAATCGCAAGGTGACGCGAGTCATAGAGCTGGCGAGGAAGGGGAAGATCTGGCAGTCATCTGCTCAGATGCCCAGGAAGATCTGGCAGTCATCTGCTCAGATGCCCAGGAAGATCTGGCAGTCGTCTGCTCAGATGCCCAGGAAGATCTGGCAGTCATCTGCTCAGATGCCCAGGAAGATCTGGCAGTCGTCTGCTCAGGCGCCCAAGGTGGAGGCTGTGGGGAAGGAGTGCTCAGATTCCGCAGCGCAGGCAGGTGAAATCAAGGTGAAATGGCAGAAAGCCAAATTTCATTTTGATAAAATTGGTGAACTGTTGCCAGAATTGAACATTGGAGAGCCAGTCAGGGTACAAACCTTCAACGTGTTCAACAAGAGTCAGACCAAGTGGCAACTTGGGACCTGCATAGAGCTGTTGTCAGCTCAATCGTATGCAGTGGCAGTGAAGGACCAGAGATACCGTCACAACCACCGGCACACACGCACAACTGGAGAAGCTGTTCCTTTACAGCAGGCAGCCAATTAGGAAGATGTGAACTCACCAACTGCACAGACCACAGAACAACCATCAGCCCCAGAGGTCCACAGCACCCCAACAATGGAAATGGAACAACGGTTACCGCGGTAACAAGTGACACTCGCCGGAGAAGGAAAATCAACCAGATGAGCAACCAAGGACAACGCGCACATGCACCATGAAGAGACTGGTATGATTTAATGACCATGTCTGCAATGCATGTGCAGAGACTGACAGGAAGGACGAACTACTGATGCATGAGAATATTTGTGTGCAAAGTGGGTAACTTGGGCAACTCACAGTGTCAACGATAATGCATACAATTCTTTTTTCTTTTTTTGTATGAAAAGGGGGTTTTTGGGGATAGAAATGCAATACTGTACCAATGTGCCTCCTGGCTTGCCATAGTCATGGGACATCTACCATGTGGTACTCTGACTGTGGGCAGCCATTACAGTCAGTTTCATTAATGACTCAGTACACACCAGACTGGGTGTTCTGTGAGCTTGTAACAGTAGTGAAAGATGGGTGTGAGGCAGGCAGCATTGGTAGGTGTGTGAGTTGGAGTATCTGGTTGCTGGGCTTGAGTCCTGAGTGCCAGGGGCTACTGATGGGTGAGTGATGGGGGTGTAGTGCACTGAGCAGCATGAGAGGCTGGTGGAGCAATAGGTAAAAAAATGTCATGTGAAGATGCGTTCTCTGACGTTGACCTGCATGAGGTCATTAAACTTATTGTGGCACTGCTGCCAGGTCCTCCATGCCAAATGCAGGGAATTGACCTCTCTGGCCACCTGCTCCCAATCCCTTCTGAGGATGATCCTTGACAGCCCCCTGCAGAACCATGGCTTTTCTCTTCTGCATCCGTGGCCCTGGATCCCTGTCTCTGTCCTGTTGCTCCGTTTTCTATGTTCAGAATTGCAGCAAGTGTTTTGAGCAGCAGGCTCCTGTAATTCAGCACAGCTTCCATTTAAGAGATACAGAAGGCTGGCTGCACCATATATAAGTACATGCTGCATGGCCTCCTGCTGAGCACAGAGGCAGCTAACAGTATGCCAGGTGCTCGGCCCTTTGCCACAATCGGATAAAAGCGGTGGCAGCACAAAATTTGTGCACTGCTTACCTCCACCTCAATGGGCGCGAGAAGGTCGCCAATCCTGACCCCGCACACAAAAAAAATGGCATGGATGACTTTTTATCTCCCCACCCACTCTTCCAGGTTTCACATCCGAAACCCCACATCACCTTCATGGAACCAGCCCCTATTAACACCCAGGCCTATGATTTGCTCCAAATGTCGAGGAATGTTCCAAGTCAAATATTGAGGAATAAAAAATGCAGTAAATTGAATTTAAATGTATATAAGTATCCATGTGGTTTACTTTCATCTATTTCTACTTTAATAATTTATGTTGTATGAGGCCCAAGCAAGGATATTGAATTAGGTTCACCATTGAAAATGAGTTTGATACCCCTGCTGCAGTTGCATTATTAATTTCCTTTTTGTTTCCTCAGAAATCCAGCTAACAGCAAGCCTCCAACTCTGTTGTAAAGTTTGGATTACATACACTAAAGATCAGTTTCCTTTCTAGTTCTAAGAGTGAGATTTCAGAGCTCTTACAAATTTATTAAGCAATATTTTTACAAGTACAATTGGGAGATATTATTGAACTTTAAAATGCATTGGGGTCAGTTTTTAATTTGCTGCACTAATGTGGAACTGGAATTGTGAATCAATCACTTCAATAGAAATGAGCATCAGCCAGTTTCTACAATACACACCGTAAAGCCGGTTACCCGGCCGAACCCTACGGGACCCGACGACATGTGTCGGGTTCGGGTGAGGTCAGGTCGCACTTCCGGGTCCGGCATTCGGGCTCGGGTCGGGTCGGGTCGGGTCGGGCTGGGTCAGACATGCTCTGTCACCACCTCAGGTAAATGACTCCAATATTAATGTACCTTTTGGACTTGAAAGTTAGTTCTGTTACAGTTATTTTAAGTATGTTCAGATAAGCAACAAAGTGAAAAACGGAAGGTTGGTTAACTGATGGTCGGGTCGGGCTGGGTGGGGCTTGGGGTCGGATGTGGTTCTGTCGAGCTCAGGTCAGGTTTCATTTGCAGACCTGAGCTGGCCTTTAACACACCAATCCTTAACATTAGATATACGTCAAGTGGCAAATTGAGTACCAACTCCATCCGATGGTGGTCAGGGGGCAGATCATGGTGGGGATGCTGACTATGTAGCTTGTTGGTCCTGGAGGAAGCACTCCTGCTGCTCCTGGACCACAAGCAGTGCTGTAAAGGCACTTGCCTTCCGAGGCCTGGGAAACACAGCCGCCTGTGGTTAAAAATAGAATTACTGTTAAATGAAGGCATGTAGCCTCATATTTTCAGCAAAAAGAAAAATCTTCTCAGTGAAGCTCCTTAAACTGTGTAGACAAATGGCAATGTTCTGACTATTTGTCCATGAGTGCCCCTTGAAATAGCATTGGAAAGATCAAGCAACAACTCAATTTTAAAATTCTCATCCTTACTTTCAAGTTCCTCCTTGGCCTCACCCCTTACTATCTCTATAATCTCCATCAGCCCTACAACCCAGCTAGAGGCTGAATTTTGCCAACACCTCGACGTCAGGGGTCATGGAGGGGGGGCCCATGAAATACCTGCGGGAGCGGCCCGCCATGACCCCCAACACCGAGAAGGCCCTGTCACATTTTACCAGCGGCGGTGAGGCCTTGGTGCGGCCCCCTCCATGCCAAGAGGCGGGGCCTTCATTTAAATATTAAAATTAATTAAGAAAAGATGCAAATCAACTTACCTTGTCCCGGCAGCTGCCCAACGCTGATTATACGGCCGCCAGCGACAACCTCGCATGCCTTCGGAACTCCACTCCGAGGCGAGACACTGGTGGGGAGGGGGGTGGGGGGGAGCTGAAATTATCATGGCGGGGTGGGGGAGTGGGGAAAACCTTTTTCATTGGCTGTGGGGATGGTGGGAAGGGGTTGAAGGGCAAATGTGACAAGGTTGGGGGGGAAAGTTCGGGGTGGGGATAAAGTTAATATTTGTCATATTGGCCTATAAAAAACCATTGGGGGGTTGGGAAAGGGCCTCCAGCTTTTAATTATTTTTTAAAATAAATGAACAGTAGTTTTTCTTTAAAAATTCAAATTTTTGCTAAGGGCTTGAAGCGCTTAAAAATTGTCGCCGGCGCATTGCTGGGGATGGAGCTGCCGCCCCCTCTGTGTTATCGGGGGCGGCCTTTCTGCCCCCTCCATTTAAATAAGTCGCTGCGCAAAATATCACGGGGACTTTTGTTTCTGAAGGCCGCTGACTTCAAAGCGCACCACCGTGATGTGCAGTGGACTAATAAAATTCAGTCCTACATCTCTGTCCTCCTCCAATTCTAACCTCTTGAGCATTCCTGATTTTAATCACTCCACCAATGATGGCCATGCCGTCAGCTGCCTAGGTCCTAAGCTCTGGAATTCCCTCCATCTCTCCACCTCTCTTCCTCTCTTTCCTCTTTTAAGACGCTCTTTAAAATCTACCTTTTTGACAAAGCTTTTGGTTATCTGGCCTTATATCTTCAGTGTGGCTCAGTGTCAAATATTGTTCCATAATGCTCCTGCACTGCACCTTGGGACGTTTACTATGTTAAAAGTACCATATAAATGCAAGTTGATGTTGTTGTTTACACCCTGGCCCAGCACTGAGTGTGCACCACAAGAAGTGAATGCAAATGGCATTGGGGTCCTATAAGCGTCATACAATAATTATTTCCATACTTTTATGAGGCGTCCTGTTTCAGGCAGGAGTTTGGTCACCTATGCCCAGCCAGAGATCAAATTGTGGCAGATGGAATGGCAGCGGTAACAGAGAGTAACTTGCATGCCTCCATTTTCCTTGCGTTACCACCCTGTTCCCGCCAAACACCAGGAATGAAAATTGACTGTGTAACACCTCTTAAACCATGTAAGTGGTACAAATTGAAGAACAGCATCCAAGAACATGATGTCAGGAGATGTACTTGAGATCTAGTGACATGTGAAAGAGCACTGTGTGGGTTGGATTGGCAGTTGTCAATGTGGCAGTTCTTGCTTCCATCATCTATCCCTAGATGCCATTTAGCTTTCACCAAAACAAATGGCAAATAAAACAAAATCTACAACACTTTCACAGCATTAAGAGAAAAGAAGAACTTTATTTCTGATAACTTGGAATATTGTGGAATATTTTCCATAATCCATCTTTGCTTGCAGGTACAGTAAATGGCATTAGTGCTTTCAGAACTGTCATGACACATCAGTAACAGAAATAAAACATAACAAGTTTACTAAATTTCAACATTCACTTTGGTGACTAGCGAAGTATTTGTTCTCATGCACCCTATAAAGATTTGAGCTTTTTGACCCAGAACAAAATACCAGGTAACAGTATTTTTACAGTAAACAAATTCATAATAGAAGTCATGAAAGTATGTAAATCTAAACCTGAATTCATATGGTTAATATGGTCCTGATATTTACTGGGGTGGGGGTTCCAGGCAGAATCAACAGGACCCCTGTCAGGAAACCAGCCTGATTAACAGACTTAGATCCCTGTCAGATGGGGAAAGCTCCAGAAGAGGCATAGGCCAGGACCAGGTAAGCTTGTGCAACTGAGGTAGAGATCCTGAGGTGTGGGTGGGTGGATACAACGTGGTTTGCAGAATTGGGGGGTGGGGGGGGGGGGGTGATTTCGGGGGTTCTGAGACAGATTGGGGGCAGAGATGGAGGGTCGGGGTGTCAGTGATCATGCGGGGTTCCAATTGTAGTCAGGATTCAGTGACAGAGGCAGGGTAGTCGATGATTGTGAGGGAGGGTTCCAATTGGGGGAAGGGTCTAATCATGCAGGGAGGTTTGATCATGAATAGGGAAGCACGCTAGCTTGGGGGGCTGTGAGGAAGCACTCCTGCTCCTAGCCCAGAAGCAGTGCTGTAAATGTGCACCTAAACAGTGTTAAACCTGGAAGAAAGATAAAATCTGAGGCACACAGCCTCATTAAAATATTTAAATGAGGAACCTGACTCGTGGGAATGGGTTGGTTGCCTGCCCCCTGTACCGTCTCTGTTAACAGCGGAGGTAGGCAGGTTCCCAGCGGGTTGCGTTGGGTTTGAGATTTTTAAAAATGTTTACGCCATATCCAACCCCAACCTAGCTGTTTTTTGGGGTTAAAATTCCCCTCTATAGTTGTCTTTATAATGTTCCACCTTTGAAATACAGAATATTGATTTTGCAGGTTGTATATGACAGGAAGTGCAGTCTGTTCCACTTATTGAACCTACATTTTCTTAATCATTTTATTGTTTACTCACATTCAATTATTTATTTTTGAGCTTGGGCTGAAATTTACAGTCTGCACAGTACACAGGCACATGTTTGACTAACTGTGTTACTGCTCACCAAGTAAAATCAGCAAAAACAAGTCACCTGCAATGTAATCCTAGAATACAGTTGACAAAAGTAAGAAATGATGCAACTGAAAATGGTTGCTAACATTTCATTGTAATCTCTTGCTAAGCAAATACAATCTGTAAAATTGGAGAGCCATTGATCAGGAGAAGATCGCATACATGCAGTTACAGTTATACTCTTACTTTCTTAGCTACATAAACTGTTTGAAATCTACAATTTATTTTAATTGTAATAAAATCATGTACACATAATGCAATGCCGCTTTCAGTGCTCAGTGACATTAATCCTTTTTCGTTGATTTTTTATTTTTTCCACACACAAAGTATTGATGGAAATTATATCCACCCTTAGCTCCAAACAAACCCCAAGAATAAATCCCAGCCTTTGCCGCTGTTGAGAGAAACACAGTCATTTAGTTGCTACTAGGATTTTCCTTAAAGAATTAATTAATAATTAGGAACAATAATTAAAGGGGATGGTTATTATGCTGTGGCATTTTTTGTGTGCAATTGTATAAAGTAATTATGGGTCCCTGATAGATATTATAAGGGACTCGATCTAAAGAGAGGTTTAGTTGAAATATAAATTGTTCAAATTGTTACTATAATGCAGGGAATCACATGATATTATCGTAAGATGCAATCATTTTTTCACTGTTATATAAAATATGCACTATGAAGTTTCATCCTGCTGATTTGTTTTCTTTCTGTTGCTGATGTGGTGAACATCAGAAATGTTGATGTCTCATTATGGTGCTAACGCCCATTCTGAAGGGATTGGTGGTTATAATCTACTTATTTCAATCTTTAAGGAATGCTAATAAGCAGCCAGCCACTAAGAAATAATACAGTGAGTGTCTGAAATGTGCTCCATTGCACCTTATTTATAAAAGACCTCCCGAGTATCATTCATAATATATCAGGGGCAATGGAATTAGAAGGGGGAGTAGTGCTGGGCTCACTGAAAGAATTTAGGAAGAAGTTTGTAAGACCTGTTTTCAGCCAGTAAAGTAAGTGATTTTTGATCAGTTTCTGGCAATTAAATAAAGAGTATTCTTCTTATAATATATGAAAAATGTTGTGTAAAATTAGACAGCCATTAGCAGCAGTGGCAGACTGTATGCACACAATTAAGCTCCTACTTTCTCACCATCTATACAATGAGTTAACAAACTGTTTGAAATCGACAAGTTCTTTATGGGATGAAATTCCAGCACATGTAATGCAATGGGACCTTACGCAATTCCTGTCAACTTTTTCTGTTGGAAATTCCTATATCCATATTTATAATGGCTATGAAAATTTGTCATGCTGTAATTGCACCATTCCACCAGGTTACAGTGCCACCACCTGTGGGAGGGTATATTTATATTGTGTCAAGTTTTAATAGGTAGCTACCATTATAAATGTGGATGTAGTAACTCATAGCAGCAATATAAAAATAAGAATAGTATGTAAGTATGTGTGTATGCTCTGGTCTAATTACTCCTTGCCTTTTAACCCAACTTCTCTTGAAGATTTCACTTGGTCTGTCTCCTTGTGCATAAGGTCACAAGAGATTGAGTAGTTGCTGCTGTATAAATAAACTCGGTCCCCTCACATATTGCACTTATATAAATAAGTCAATCTTTGTATGTAATATTGGAGAGTAGTGCTTTAATGGCTGATTTCTGAGTTCATACTAATTAAAATGAATGGGTGGAAAATCATGACTTCCTGATACGAGCAGACAGGAGCATGGCTCCCTGCCAATAGCACCAACTCAGAAAAATATCCAGTGTCCATTTGTTTAGGCTGTTTTCTTTTAACGTAGTGAAATTTTGTTCGTTAATTCTCCTGAGAAGCACGTTGGGATGTTTTACTACATTAATGAAAGGTATAAAACTAAAGAAGATTAAACCAACTTTCATTTCTAATTTACCAAATATCCCTGCAGCAGTACTCTATGTGCTCAATTTCCATTCATTTATAGTCAATGGGTGGAAAATCTAGTGTGTTATCAAAAAATTCTGTTTGTAGAAACATAGCTAAATGAAAACTTTTATTCAGACTTTAAACTTCAAACTTAGACAATAGTACAGTCTTTCCAAAACTTGTCATAGTTTATATAGGAATCATTTTGTTTTCCTAGTTGTTATTGAGTTCTGAAATAAACTTAAGGCAGGATTTCTTTTCATTCATTATGGGATATGGATGTCGCTGACATGGCCAGCATTTATTTCCCATCCCTATTTGCCCTTGAGAAGATGGCATTCAGCCACTTTCTTGAACCACTGATTAGCGGTTTGGTATAACTGAATGGCTTGCTAAGCCATTTAAGAGGGCAGTTAAGAGTCAACCTCATTCACTGTAGATCTGGAGTCACATAGAGGCCAGACCAGGTAAGGATGGCCGATTTCCTTCCCTAAAGGACCTAGTGAACCAAACAGGTTTTTACAACAATCTGGTAATTTTATGGTCACCGTTTATTGATAATAGCCTTTCATTCCAGATTTATTTAATTAACTGAATTTAAATTCCATTGCTGAGATGTGAAAACTGCTGGAAAGCATTGATAGTCACATTAGGGAATGTCTGTTTCCATTAGTTTTAGTTTTGTAAATGTCTTAGTATAAAGTTTCATAATTTCAGAGCTCTTAAATGCAAGCGCTGTGGTCATTTTAATTATCATATACTTTTGTCTGTAATGAGGAAAATGATTACACTTCCAGGAGCATTTTGTACTGTTAACTGGACTTAGCTGCAATGGTGGGATTTGAACTGATATCTCTGGATCAATAATCCAGGCCTCTAAAATTACTAGTCCAGTAACATAACTACTATGTTACTAAATCTACAAAATATAAAAGACACTCATTTCTGTAGGAGTTCTCCCAATCTCCCAGCCACAGGAGTAATGTAATGTGATGCTGAGATGTGAAATGCAAACAGATCTGCAATGTGTAACACAATTGAGAATTGCTAGATTAACATAAAGAATGTATAATACTAATTAGGTAAAACAATTATATAACTTACCAAGACTTTGAAACATTGAAACTACACTTCCTGAAGCCACCCCTCCACCGTTTATGAAGGCAGTGGTTTTCATCATTAAAGCTGCAATGGATTTTGCTGCTATCCCCTTTGTGGTAAATCCAAGAACTCCAAGCACTGCAGGACCTCCTAAAATAGCTGCTCCTATATCCAATAGAAAGGTGACATGGCATTCAATAAAATTGTGTTTAACCATTCCTCAACTATATGTAAGTTTTATGCATGATGTTATGGACAGGGGAGAGATGATAAAAATTTTCACCTCTCGACTGACCCTAGACAGCGTGATTTTTCAAAAAGTGTTTTATCTCCTGAGTGCTTTAATTGTCAGCAACAGACAAATGAACAGGTTTTCTCGTAAGTTTTAAATAAAAGATAAATGTTTATTACTCAACACCCGAATATACGCAAATACACCCACTCTCACACTCATACAGATACACACACACTCAAGAAAAGATTGTGATTATAAAAGTAGCATGCGTTTAGGTCTTATGATTTCAAGAGTTCTCTGTTAGACTTGCTTTTCCCTGGGGTGAAGACTTGAAGGGCTGTAATCCTTTTTTGTCTACTGAAGAAAAACTCTAGAGGTTTAGGAGGACGGATTTGCAGTAGCAGATTTCTCTTGTTATACTCCAGTCAAGGTTCACTGGTGAAGCCCTGGTACAATTCCTCAGGTGGAGAGTTCAAGCCCAACTCGAGTCTCTGCCTACATGTGGTTTGTAGTTGATGGTTTTTTAGGCAGGGTTCTTTCTCTTTGTTGGCATAGATGTTTCTTTCCATTGTTTGCCCAGTGTTATTAAAACACTTAACAGAAACCTAGTTTCTGTCATGAGAGCAATGCATCTCTTTCCATTGTCCTCATAAATAGTTTCTGATGGTTAGGCCATTGTCAGACAATGGAGTTTGGGTACCAGTCATCTACATACCATCTTGATAAAATAACGCTTTTCACACCCATTCTCGGCATTTCAGGTTTGGAGTTGAAAAGTCTGAAGCAGTATTGAGAACCCTGTTTTTTTTTAATTAGATGGGGAAATGCCACCGTTACCACAGGAAGGGTCATTTGTATTTTAATGATTTCTCAAAGATATGTCCAGAAAGGTCATTTGCATTTAATGACTTCACCAAGCCTTGTTCAGACATGAAAATTAGCTCAGGGTTCTTGCAGTTCCATGTGTATTGGCAGGAAAGAAAAGGTCACCTGGCCTCTCAACTCCATTTTGTATTATAGGTAAGTGTCCATTTCGGGTTTATGCTTGATAAGTTCATATTTATAGTTCATAAGTTCGTACTGCGTGAGCGTGACTATAGTTATCATAGAATCTACTTGATTAGAGCTAAATAGAGGTGCCATAACATTTCTGGGTGTAGTCCATAGGCCACCAACTGGCAGGAAAGATGTAGAGGAACAAATTTGTAAGGAGATTATAAAGTGATGCAAGAAATATAATGTACTTATAATGGGGAACTTTAATTATCTTCACATAGACTGGGAAAGTAATAGTGTAAAATGGCAGCAAGGGGCAAGCATTTCTAGAGTGTTCAGGAGAATTTTCTAATGATTGGGCTGAATTTTACCAGCCCCCCGACGGCAAGGGGGGCTGAAAATACCTTTGGGAGAGGCCCGCCATGGGCCCCAATGCTGGGAAGGCCCCGTCCCATTTTACCGGCAGCGGTGAAACCTTGGGCCGGCACCCCCCCCCACCCCCACCACCCCCCCCCCACCGCCACCCCCGACCACTCGGCAAAAAACTTTGTTTACATATTTAACTCCACGCTAATAAATGAATAATTACTTACCTCATTGCGATGGCCGCCCTACGCCGATATTCCGGTTGGCTGCCAGAGCTCCCGCGCCTTCGGATCTCAAAATGGAACACTGGTGGGGAGGGGGTGGTGTAAAGATTTCAGGGCGAGGGGGGGGGGGGTGGAAATGGCAAAAACGAACGTGATTGGTTGAGGAAATGATGGCAAGGGGTTGAAGGTTAAAATAAAGAAAGTTCGGGGGAAAGGTCGTGATCGAAAATTTACTTCCTTTCGGGGGGAGAGGGCAAATAGTAAACTGATTATTCATTGGAGGGGGTGGGAGAGGGGACTGGAAGTGTGAATAACTTTTTATTTTAAGTTTTTTACCAACCTGTCCCTTTAAACAGTAAAATGTAACAGAAGGGCGTGAAATGGTGCTGGTGCCTACGCGTTGGGACCAGACACTGTTGCCAGGGATGGAGCGTCCACACCCTTTACATCATCGGGGGAGGGCAGTCCGCCCCCTCCATGATAATGAGCCGCCATGCAAAATATTTCGGCAGCTCCACGGCTCACGTCTCATGCATGCACCGCACCATCTTGGAAGCTCACTGCCAAGGTTGGCGGCGAGCTATAAATATTCAGCCCAGTATGTTTCCAGTCCAACGAGGAAGGAGACATTGCTGTATCTGGTTCTGGGGAATGAGGTGGGTCAAGTGAATCAACATTTGGGGCCAGTGATCATAGTATCATAAGGTTTAGGTTGGCTATGGAAAAAGACAAGGAGAAATCCAGGGTAAAAATAATTAATTGGGGGAGGGCGAACTTCAATGGGGTGAGAACGGCTCTAGTCCAGGTAAATTGGAATCAAAGATTGGCAGGGAAAACTGTAATGGAACAATGGCTGCCTTTAAAGAGGAGATGGTTCGGGTACAGTCCAAGTATATTTCCGTAAGAGGGAAAAGTAGGACAAACAAATCCAGAGCTCCCTGAGTGATTAAAGAGATAGAGAGTAAGATGAAGCAGAAAAAGGGTGCATTTCACAGATGTCTGGTGGGCAATACAACTGAGAACCAGGCTAAGTATAGGAGGGTCAGAGGGGAAGTGAAGAAACAAATAAGAGAAGCAAAGACAAAGTATAAGAAGAGACTGGTAGCTAACATTAAAGGGAATCCAAAAGTCTTCTATAGGCATATAAATAGTAAAACTGTGGTAAAAGGAGAAGTACAGCCGATTAGGGACCTAAAATGGAATTTACCCATGGAAGCAAGGGGCGTGGCTGAGGTACTAAATAAGTGCTTTGTAACTGTCTCTACTAAGAAAGCAGATGCTGCCCAAGTCATAGTGAAAGAGGAGGTAGTTGAGACACTGGATAGGCTAAAAAATTGATAAAGAAGATGTATTAGATAGGCTGGTTGTCATTAATGTTGATCAGTCACCAGGACCAGACGAGATACATCCAAGGATACTGAGGGAAGTAAGAGTGGAAATTGCAAAGGCACTGGCCATAATCTTCCAATCCTCCTTAGATACAGAATGGTTCCAGGGATGAGGAACTTCAGATTGGAGAAACTGGGGCTGCTCTCTTCAGAGAAGAGACAATTAAGCAGAGATTTGCTGAAGGTTTTCAAAATCATGAGGGTATGTACAGAGTTGAAAGGGAAAAACTGTTCCCATTGGCAGAAGGGTCTAGAACCACAGGACACCGATTTAAGGTGATTGACAAAAGAAGCAACGGGCGACATGAGGAAAAACGTTTTTATGCAGTGTGTGGTTGGGATCTGGAATGCACTGCCTGAGAGTGTGGTGGAGGCAGATTCAATTGTGGCTTTCAAAAGAGAATTGGACAATTATCTGAAGAGAAAGAATTTGCAGGGCTACAGGAAAAAGGCAGAGGAGTGGAACTAGGTGAGTTGCTCATGCAGAGAACCGATGCAACCATTTTATCATTCTATGATTCTCAAGTTTCTGTCAAATATTTTACCTAAACAGAAGACAACATTTTTGAAGCAGCAAGCACTAACTATTATTGTTATTATTAGTGGTGGATTAGCTAAATGATAACTGTACCAGATGGAAATGCCCATATTTAAAACACAAGGAACGCGCAATTCAGTAGCGTAGCATAGCTCGAGGTGGTGCTAAAGAGGCCTAGCACCGCTTTCCAGGGACAGACATGGCACCAGTGGTTTTAGGCACAACCTGTGCAATGAGGCATGCTCAAAACAGCGCCTGTATGGATGTCCTCAGTGTGCCTCAGAAGCAAATGAAGCAGCATTATCCTAACGTGACACAGTCTAACCAGCTGATGCGATGCCAGGATCCTAAATTTGGGGTGCACCATTTGTCCAGCAGTCACCTGCAAGTTGGGCCCTGCATTAGTGCTCCTTAAAGGGCCAGGCACCCAAATTGTAGGTAAGGTAATTTTTGGCATCTTTTTCCATTGCAAAATATCTGGAAGTACTCTGGAGTGTTTCTGGCAGGCTTTTGTGTTGTGTTCCTGGATTTGCTGGAGAGTGTTGCTGCATTCTCACAAGGTGGCCAGAGGAGTAGGCGACCTGTGCACACAAAGACTACAACAGGTAGGGGGTCAGCAATGGCAGTGCTTCTGGGTCTGTAGCACAACAGGGATATTGAGCAGAGGTTGTGGATAGGGCAAATGCTGCGCCATCTCTGGCCTCTGGGAGCCAGACTCCTCCATGCTCCTTGACAGTGAAAGGAGGCGGTCTGGCAGGCCAGCCAATGCACCAGCATCTTGGAGTGATCGCCCATCAGCACTCTGCTGTATGCCACCCCACTGAGATCCTCGTCTGAGTGCTAAGCAGCAGTCCACTTGTGTCTGGATGACTTACCACATGCTCATCCCAAGTCTTTTAGCCTCCAAGGCCAGGCAGCAGTTCATGGGAAGCAGGGAAGATTGGTGGGAGGGAAGGGATGGGTTGTAACAACACCCACCATTAGCAGCTTGCTCATCATGCCAGATAGCAGGATAAGGGTGTGCTGGAAGTTGAGAAGGGGCATAAGCCATCACCCTCAATGTACACAGCAATGCCAGATGCCACGGGCCCTCTCACAGCCAGTCCCCGTGATGTGGACAACTATCTCCTCTGTAGGGCTTGGGAGGAGTGGACTTCATTGTCTATCACCAGTTCTGCTCTGTTCCATTCTATTGTGTGTAACCTTGTCCTGCAAGGGAGAGGGCAGAATGTAGGTGATTATGTTGTGCTGTGTTTGGGTGATGTGCCTGCTGTAGCTGACTAGCTGGAGGTATGTGGAGGCAGTGAGAGGTGTGTGTGTGGCTGGCAGCATTGCGAAGTGTGTGAGGGTGAGCTGGAATATCTGCATGTTAGGCATGGGTCTTGAGTGGTAGGGAGTGCTGCTGGGTGAGTGATAGGGGTGTGGTGCATTGGTAGAATGAGAGGTTGGTGGTGTGGTGAGTAGGAGATGTCATGTGAAAATGCATTTGCTGATGTTGGCCCCCCATGTGAGGCTATTAGACTATTTTGGCACTGCTGTCAGGTCCTTGGGTCCAGCCACCTGCTCCCTCTCCCTTCTGAGGGCGGTCTGTGAGAGTAACCTGGCCCCCTATGGGACCATGGTGTCTCTCCTCCTGCTCACCTGCAGCACTGATGCCTTCAGTGTCACATCTGTCGCCCTGGAACCCTCTGTCTGACCTGCTGTTCGCTTTGCCATCATTTGAATTGCAGCAATATTCTTCAGTGCAGCTTCCATTTAAGAGGGACAGCCTGCCTTTAAGAACAGCAGGCTGGCTGCACCACATGTTTTGCGAACAATGCTGTTTGCACCCTCCTCGCTGAGTGCAGAGGCCGCCAGCAGCATTAAGATGAAGACAGTAGTGGGGGGAACCTGCTCAGCCAGACGCAACAATCACACAGATGAGGTGGGCGTTGCTCATCTTGATCTGAATGGGCACAGGCAGGTCACTAATCACGACTGCCGAGCCCCAAATATAGGACACATGCATTTCCAAACATAATTTGAAATGAATAGTTCTGCTGTCTTGCCAAGATATGAATTTATAATAGAGATGAATTAAGCAAATTGCAGCTGTACATTTCTGCCCACCACTGGCCTTATCCTACTTCCCAGGCAGCACATTGGGATAATAAAAGCAAAATACTGCAGATGCTGGAAATCTGAAATAAAAACAGAAAGTGCTGGAAAAACTCAGCAGGTCTGGCAGCATCTGTGGAGAGAGAGGCAGAGTTAATGTTTCAGGTCAGTGACCTTTTATCAGAACATTGGGATAGTAGCACCTGACCTATTCTGCAAGCTACTTGTATTCACTAACTGTCTCATTGATAGCCAGTCCATCTGCTCCACAAACCTATGCACAAGCTTCTTAATGTCTGTGCCAACTAGAGGGTTAAAATATTACCCCAGTGCTCCGATTCAATGCTGTATCTTGTCCTCAGTTACATGGGGCAGTTATTGGGGCATCATAATTGAGCGCTCCAAACTGTGGAGGAAAGAATCATCTGGCGGGAGTGGGGGCGGGGCGCGGGATGGAGATGGCTTCGTTCCTGATTGATGCCACTGGAAAGTGCACACATGTGTAAGAGTCCAGAATCTGTCTCAGCTGTGGTGCTCAACAATATAGAATAAGATGCCAAGACCCACTGGACGAGTATAGGAAGAATGCTTCATTGGGTGAGGTATTGAAGGACAGGCAGCAGCTGTGAAACCTACCTCAGTAAGAACTACACCCTTCAGGAGGGAAAGGAAGAAAAGTCTGGGGAAAATCCTGGGGAATAATTGAGAACTGCTGCATTACTGACAAATTTCACCTATTGGCAAACAGCTGTCTGGGCCAGTGTAAGACACTAATATTAGTATGGAATATGCATGTGTGCTTGTATTTGATTATCATTTTCCGTACAAGGAATGGACACATGCGCAAAAAATGTGAGCAACCATCCTCTCAATTGTAGTGAGCCACGTGGACTTGCATGGTATCTACTACAACACCTGCACTAGTCAAGCCTGAAAATGAGCAAGCATGGATCCAATCAGTTTTTCACTTAAATTAGCCAGGGGTGGGAAAGGATGCCAGTTCAATCCTCGACTCCACAGAGCTCTTGACAACAGCCTTGCTCTGTACAGAAAGACTAACAAAGCCAAGCATTTCCCATAGGGAACAGAGCAAGAAAAAATGAGTGGGAAGCCTATACCAAACCATTCTCATGTGGCTCTTGATGGTCAACTAAGAACATGATAGGCAGCTGTCTGAAACTAGGCTACTCATCCACTTGAGCATAGTGGGTGTATTCTCTGAGATAGGGTGACTGATGAAGTAAGAGGGTGTGTGCATACACAAAAAGATATGTACTCCTCCCTTAAAAAAAAAGCATACATCAACCACAATTGTTCCTTTTTTACAGGCATTACAGATATGTCCATTAGAATTGCATATGAAGGAGTAAAGTACTGAAGTTGCATAGCATGATTTCTTGTCATTAGTTCATAACACACTGTAGCTGCAATATCTGTTCATTATTCTATCCAATCCCGTTGTTGGATGATTTATATATTCAAAGCATTCTCAATATGTTTTCTCAATATTATTGAGACAAAGCTGCTCTAAGTTGGGAATATTAACTGATGTTCATACCTCCACCAACAGCAATGTATGGGAGTGCGTCCATTAATCCACAGGAGTCATCCTCATCTGAAAGATGATCTGAGGAAGAGGAAAGATTAAAAAAAAGTATAAATGGCTATATTACCCTTAGTCCTCCATTCTCTTTCCTACCTCTCTTCTGTTGATGCTGACCCATGATTGAATATGATGGTAAATTCTTGTTGCTGTGGAAAGTCACCGTTGCGCAATTTCATGATATGCATTCCTGATGTGTGCCAGCAGCATAGAAGTACATAATTTGCCCTCTGATTCCATATGTTACCCAATTTGCTTAATCTTGTGCCTGAGCCCAGGCAGTGAGTGTCAGCAGAAAAGTTGATTATTGAGCCATCATAGCTGAGCCGAATCCTTTCCTACCCCTGTGCTACCAATAACAAGGGACCATAGATAGAAGGTTATCATTATCTACTATCTAAATGTAAGAGATTAAGAAGAGAGAGCAAGAGAAACTTAGTTGTACAGATCAATGAAGCTTGTGGAATTCAGTTCCAGGGTTCGTGGATTGTGACAGAAACTGTGCCAATACTCAAAATTTGACTGGATGGGTGAATAAAGTAAAAGGGGTTAAAGGGATATGGGAACAGGTCAGGTAAATGTGATTAGTGCTATTTTCTTGCATAGAGGGTACATGCTAGCACATTTCTTATGGCAGCACTACTGGAATTGTGGGATTAAGGAATTACTTATGAACATACAAAAAAGATGGATAGAAGAAGGCTATCACCTCTGTTCCATTCAGCTGTGTTGCAATTAGGCAACATGACCCCCAGTGCTCCATACCCTCCAACAGGCATGGCATCCCCTGGGAGTGTCAAAAAGAAATAGATTTAAAAAAACCTTGGCCAATTCAGGGAAAATAAAATTCTGGGAAATTCCTTTCCAAGGGCAATCAAAAAGAAGCTTCAGGACATAACAGTCACTTAAGTACAAGGTACATCACGGTCATGCAGACCCCCACCTGCCAAGAATGAGGCATATTAATTTTGCCATATGGACATTAAATTTCAAATTGTTGCTGGGAAGAAAAGAAGGTCTATTCCAAGGGCTGCCAGACACTTGGCTGAAAGACATTTGCATACCAATGGGGACAAGAGAGGTTACTTCCCTTATCCACTTATCCTAAAATGGACATTGATCACCAAGTATTGTGTGTAAGAAGAGACATCCCAGGGTCAGCTAAGACAAGAGAATCCACAAACACCAAAGTGGTCAAACCAGCTAGTCACATGACTAACCTGCTGGGCAACCTGGGCTTTTCTGAATTGTACAAACAGCTTGAGAGAAAAAGAAAGACTGTTTGCTCCTGGACTGAGAAGACCTCTCCTGTCTGCTCCCATCTATTTCTCACGGAGCTCCAAACCCACCGAAGACACGTGAACCTTGAAAGAGAAAAGTCTCCCACATCAAACAAGGTTTAAGAAGAATACTGGACCCCAATGAAAAGCGAGACCTACCTACAATCAACGACTCTACAGCAAGCTCTAAGAACAGCAACCAAAACTATCTTCAGATATTGCCTCAAACTTTTCCACTTTATTTCTTCTGCTTTTTTCTGTCTCTATCTGCCTGTGTGTATTGTGTATGCATACTAGTGTGGGTGCATCGCGTATCCGTAAGCATTAACCGAATTAGAGTCTAAGTTTAATAAAGTTCAACCTTTCTGCTTTAAACCTAAGAAAACCTGTTTGATTGGTTTCTTTGCCTTACAATTGGAAAGCAATGAACAAGGATTCACTAAGGGGGAGCAAAGAAAATGGTGTGTTTAAAATAAAACCCTGTCACGGTTAAGACCAGGTGAAGGCTGAGAGGGAACCGTAGACCCCCTTTCACCTGGTTGTAACATCACCCAATATCAGATGCAAGTGTGACACAGAATTTGCATAGCAGCAATGTAACACCTGTGTTGTTTGACATAGGAATTGTGAGGAAGCGTGATAGGCAGGCAGTGTGTCCAATCATAAACCTTTTATGATATTAATAGGCAGATAAATAAATGTCTCCATTGGTTAATTGTACTGTAATAATATATCATTTCATGGCAATATGTCTACTCACCTGTGGTTGCAAATGTGCTTGAAAATAGCAGGTAGGTAATGAAGAAACTGAGTGTCCCACAAAACATAACTGAAATCAGGTGACAGATTATCACAGCAAATATAGTTCCAGCTTCACAGAGCAAATTTCGATCTGTAAAACACAGTAAACTGCATTATATTTTTCCCATTGAAGTTTCTCCCTCCTCCCAAGTTAAATCACAGTTCCATAGTCTATTTTTCATGTGTTAGTCAAAATATTTGAAGTTGGAAGGCTATTGAACGTTAAGGGCCAAGGCAGCCTGCCCTGTGGTCCCGATGCACAAGGGTAGTTTTTTACCCCACACACTTGCCAGCAAGAGCCACGAGGTAGTGAGCAGGAGCTCTGGCTGATTGGCCCTCCTAGCCCATGGATACTGAGCCCAACTATAGAAATTGTCTGGACTGCGATCTGACAATTTGGGACAGTTCAAATCTGGGACCTTCATAATTTGTGTGGCATTTAACCACTGAGCCATTAGGAAAACCTCCAGTTAGCATTTTAATGTGATGTATACGTAAATAGATTTTTTAATAAAATATTTCATCCACTTTTTCCTTTACTTTGTCAAGAGTTTTATCTTTCTGTTAACATGCATTCTGTGTAATACAAGATTTTCTCATATAACGTCACACCAATTGTCAGGGAGCAGATGGCATGGTACAAAATAAGTGTGCAATGAGATCAGTCAACAGCTACAAAAGGCTTTGTTAAGAAATAATGCTCTCTGAGAAAAGTTGCTGCAGTTCTGCATTTTTATGAGAGAAATTATATTACAAATGTGAATGGCTTACACACAAACAAAAATGATGTCCAGGAAAAGACCAGCTGATTCATCGACACAGTATAACACATTAATCATGACACTCAATGGTCTCACCGACCAGCAGCCAATGCATCTCTGGCATTTGCCAGCACAGACTTGATGGGCTGTATGGCCTGCTTCTGTGCCGTAACAATTCTGTGATTCTGTTATATTGGTTCAGGTACCGTAGAGTCATCCATTGTAGCCACCTAAAACAGGCTAACCTGCGAATAAAGGCTCTTGTTTTAGAGCCCAAACCAGAAATCAGTGCACTCTGAATACCACATTTAAACTTTGGGCTACTGAAGTCCGCTACTTTCCCCAGCCACCACCTGCCCAATTGCCTCACCCTCCCAACCTTGGCTGGCAACCTAGCTGGTTGATCATAATCCCCACTGTGCCCGGTGAGCTGTCTTTAGGGTTCCAACTAGCACATGTATGTCGCTGGTACTATCCAAATGGGGTTGGTGGACTAATTTGCCCTGGTCCTGTGTCGGCCTTATCAGGTGTGTGCATTCTGTGCAGCACTGGGATTGTGCCCAATTTCCGAATCACTGTATTGACTTGCTGCCCTTTTTGAATATTCCTACATTAGTCTCCCTCTAATGCTTGAGAACAATTCTTGACTCTAGTGAATTATTAAATATGTTAGCAAGGGACTTATTTAGCATGGCTCCCATCACTTTAAGCATTCTTGGGTGAAGGCTGTTAGGACTAGCCACCCGATCTTATTTAAGGTCCCTTATTTTTCCTCAGTTTACATCTATATTCATATTGACATTTGTAACTTTCGTGTTAACTGAATATTGTATTAATGGCAACTGAGCACAGTCTACAGGAGTGAAGACTGCTGGAAAGTCTTCTTCTCTTCTTTGGCCTCCTTGTCTCGGGAGACAATGGGTAAGCGCCTGGAGGTGGTCAGTGGTTTGTGGAGCAGCACCTGGAGTGGCTATAATGGCCAATACTAGAGTGACAGACTCTTCCAATGGTGCTGCAGAAAAAATTGGTTGTCGGGGATGTTACACAGTTGGCTCTCCCCTTGTGCTTCTGTCTTTTTTCCTGCCAACTGCTAAGTCTCTTCGACTCGGCATGCTTTAGCCCCACCTTTATGGCTGCCCGCCAGCTCGGGCGATCGCTGGCAACTGACTCCCACGACTTGTGATCAATGTTACAGGACTTCATGTCACATTTGCAGACGTCTTTAAAGCAGAGACATGGACGGCCGGTGGGTCTGATACCAGTGGCGAGCTCGCTGTACAATGTGTCCTTGGGGATCCTGCCATCTTCCATGCAGCTCACATGGCCAAGCCATTTCAAGCGCCGCTGACTCAGTAGGGTGTATAAGCTGGGGGTGTTGGCCGCCTCGAGGACTTCTGTGTTGGAGATGCGGTCCTGCCACCTGATGCCAAGTATACTCCGGAGGCAGCGAAGATGGAATGAATTGAGACGTTGCTCTTGGCTGACATACGTTGTCCAGGCCTCGCTGCCATAGAGCAAGGTACTAAGGACACAGGCTTGATACACTCGGACTTTTGTGTTCCGTGTCAGTGCGCCATTTTCCCACACTCTCTTGGCCAGTCTGAACACAGCAGTGGAAGCCTTTCCCATGCGCTTGTTGATTTCTGCATCGAGAGACGGGTTACTGGTGATAGTTGAGCCTAGGTAGGTGAGCTCTTGAACCACTTCCAGAGCGTGGTCGCCGATATTGATGGATGGAGCATTTCTGACGTCCTGTCCCATGATGTTCGTTTTCTTGAGGCTGATGGTTAGGCCAAATTCATTGCAGGCAGCCGCAAATCTGTCGATGAGACTCTGCAGACACTCTTCAGTGTGAGATGTTGATGCAGCATCGTCAGCAAAGAGGAGTTCCCTGATGAGGACTTTCCTTACTTTGATCTTCGCTCTTAGGCGGGCAAGGTTGAACAACCTGCCACCTGATCTTGTGTGGAGGAAAATTCCTTCTTCTGAAGATTTGAACGCATGTGAGAGCAGCAGGGAGAAGAAAATCACAAACAGTGTCGGTGCGAGAACACAGCCCTGTTTCACGCCACTCAGGATAGGAAAGTGGTCTGATGAGGTGCCGCTATGCTGAATTGTGCCTTTCATATTGTCATGGAATGAGTAATGATACTTAGTAGCTTTGGTGGACATCCAATCTTTTTTAGTAGTCTGAAGAGACCACGTCTGCTGATGAGGTCAAAGGCTTTGGTGAGATCAATGAAAGCAACGTAGAGGGGCATCTGTTGTTCGTGGCATTTCTCCTGTAGCTGACGAAGGGAGAACAGCATGTCAATGGTCGATCTCTTTGCTCGAATGCCACACTGTGCCTCAGGGTAGACATGCTCGGCCAGCTTCTGGAGCCTGTTTAAAGTGACTCGAGCGAAGACTTTCCCCACTATGCTGAGCAGGGAGATTCCACGGTAGTTATTGCAGTCACCGCGGTCACCTTCGTTTTTATAGAAGGTGATGATATTGGCATCGTGCATGTCCTGTGGTACTGCTCCCTTGTCCCAGCACAGGCAAAGCAGTTCATGAAGTGCTGAGAGTATGGCAGGCTTAGCACTCTTGATTATTTCAGGGGTAATGCCGTCCTTCCCAGGGGCTTTTCCGCTGGCTAGAGAATCAATGGCATCACTGAGTTCCGATTTTGTTGGCTGTACGTCCAGCTCATCCATGACTGGCAGAGACTGGGCTGCAATGAGGGCGGTCTCAGTGACAACATTCTCCCTGGAGTACAGTTCGAGGTAGTGCTCAACCCAGCGGTCCATTTGCTTGCGTTGGTCAGTGATTGTGTCCCCTGATTTAGATTTGAGGGGGGCGATCTTCTTGATGGTTGGCCCAAAAGCTCTCTTAATGCCATCATACATTCCTCTGATGTTTCCGATGTCTGAGGCCAGCTGAATATGACTGCATAGGTGTTGCCAGTAGTCATTTGCGCAGTGCCTGGCTGTCTTTTGTGCAGCGCTTCTGGCTGCTTTAAGTGGTACGGATGTTAACTCGCTGGGAGCTTTTTTGTAGTTCAGCAGTGCAGTGCGCTTAGCGGCTATGACAGGTTCCAGCTGTTCAAAATGAGGTTGAAACCAGTCTGCATTTCGCTTCACACGTTTGCCATAGGTGGTCATGGCTGACTCATAGATGGCGTCTCTGATGTGGGCCCACATCATTTGAAAACTCTGCTATGTCCTAGATGTGAGTTCACCTGAATCTGTTCTGAGCAATCCTGTAATGGCTGTCCTTCATCAGTCATTTATTGCACCTAAAATAGCTAAGAACAATTTTATTATTGCTACCAGTTATCTGCTATCTACTTCTCCATTGACTTTCTCCTGCGGATCGCAGCTTTTGTTGCCCTTAGCTGAGCTTGATACCCATCTTTGTTCTTTTGAGAGTTATTTTCCTTTAGTCTGTAAAAGCATTTTTGCTTAAGTCTCAACCTCTATTCACACCTGGTTGGGGGCTGGGGGGCAGAAAATAATACTCATTAACTTTATGGACTAATGGAGCAAAAACTATGAAAATGTTGTGATACAATGGCCAGAATTTTACGGCCCCCAAACGAGCGGGCCGGTGGCAGGGGTGGTGGTGGTCATAAAATTGAGTGGGAGGCTGGGGGCGGGGGGTGGGGGAGGGCCCTTCCCAACCCCGTCCAGCTCCACTGTAATTTTATGCGGGGCAGCAGCGGTGAGAAACGGTCTGTCCGCCCCAGGCCAATGAAGGTCCTTAAGTGCCAATTAACTGGCATTTAAGGGCCACTGCCTGCCACCGCAGGTATTTTACCATTGGCTGGTGGGTGCCGGAGGCCTCAAAAAGCCCCCCTTGGGAGGCCAGGTGGCCTTCTTGCGGGCTGGTGGCGGGCCCTCCTGATCGGGCACCTTGTGCCCCATGCAGGGCCCCCCCCATGAAGCCCCAACCGCCCCCAAAGCACAACACTAGCCTGCCCTCATAACCGACCCCCCTTGCCTCACCGGGGCCTGACCGATTGTCCCCGGTGAGGCCGTAAAACCTGCCTTATTTCCGGGGCTGTCCTTCCTGTTGGTTCCGATGGCTGGGTGTAGTCCCAGCAGTGGCCACCACTCCCGGTGGCACTGCTGGGACTAAGAGCTGCTGGCCGGCAGCTCCATTAGGCCTCAAGGAGGTGGATGTCCTGCCCAAGACCAATTAAAGGCTTAGGGAGTGAAAAATCCCGATCTGGCTCCCTAGGCCTGGTGGAGGCGGGCTCACCACTGACTTTTCAGCTGGTGGACGGGGCCTCCCACCCAATGAAAAATTCTGCCAACAACTTAGACTTATGTAGCATTCTTAATGTAGTGGAATGTATCCATGTGCATCACTGAGGGTTGGGTGGGCAAAGAGGACACCAATCAGAAGTTGCAGGAAGAAGGTTATAGGTGTTAACTGAAGGCGTGGTCAAAGAGTTAAGTTTTAAAGGTGGGCCCTACTGGCCTTTATTTCAAGAAAACAAACTAGGATTTGAATTTTGGTGAAAGCATATTCTTTTAGCTTGAATTAAAAAATACAACATTGAAATGCTGGCTGTCCCAAAGGCTCAGCTGAGAAAGACAGGGTTAACTGGCCCAAACATACCAGAAGGCTCAGTTTTGATTACTAGATTGTGTAGAGTTAGTTGTTCTCAGCCTCTCAGGTGCCAGAAGAATTATGTTACAGCCAGCTGATAAGGGATGTGGGTGGTTCCCACTGTTCAACTCTCAGCTGACCACAGCAAGTGTTTTTCTTACTAGGGTTTTAACCCCTTTTGTTTTATTTGTCAAATAAACAGACAGCAATAGTTTTTATTGTACGTTTAAAACAGAAGATTAACTGTTTATTGAGCAATATTCATTCCCAAAATGGTTGCAACCATACCTGCGCACGCAGTTACTTGCACACATATACACAGGAAGCGATAGATAGAGAGGAAAAGAGATAGGGTTTTGAAGTGAGGTAGGGTTTGGGGGTTCAGGGTAAACCTGTTGAATCTTCTCAGAGGTCAATTTCTCTAATGTTGTAGGCCTGGGTTGTTTGTAGATTTCTCTGGTAGTTGAGACTTCAATCTGGAGATGGGAATCACTTTCAGTTCTCTGCTGCACAAGTTGAAGTGTAGAATTTACAACAGGGTACCTTCTTTGGCTTTTGCTGGATCTCTCAGCTCTTGGCTGGACAGGCTTTTGGGGATGTTGCTCTGATTCTCTCTCTCTCTCTTTCTCTCTCTCTCCAGAGAGCTACCTTTTAAGGTCAAAATGTTGTCTCTGTTGGGAGACACAGAGTCCCTGCCCTGTGATGACCAATAATGGCCCAGGATGTGGCTACTTTACCCCTTCTTTGTTTCAGAAGAACCCATTCAATTCAAAAATGTCTTTAGATGGATTCAGGATGAGTGGAATTGACACCTCTTAGCTTGGAATGTATCCTTTAGTCCTTATCAGAAAGTACGACAGTTTGAATATACAGGCCTGGTCATTTGACCTTTGGTGGCCATTTTTCAGCACACTGTCCATTTTTTAAAGGAAAAGTCAATTTTTTATAACTCTTCAGTTTGGATTCCGTATTTCAATCGCTGTACATCATGTGAACTTGACAATTGGCAAAGACATTTGATGCTAACTTACCAGGAAAGTCCTCTTTGAGATCCAGCAACAACTGCTGGAAAATACACATGTAGATGGCTGGAGAGAACCAAGTTTTTTTTCATTCTTTCATAGGTTGTGGGTGACACTGGCTAGGCCAGCATTTGTTGCCCATCTCTAATTGCCCTTGACAACTGAGTGACTTGCTAGGCCCTTCCAATGGGCAATTAAGAGTCAACCACATTGTTGTGGGTCTGGAGTCACATCTAGGCCAGACCAGGTAAGGACAGTTGATTTCTTTCCCTAAAGGACATTAGTGATTTTTTTTAAATGACAATCAATGATAGCTTTATGGCACCAGTACTGAGACTAGCATTCAATTCCAGACTTTTTATTAATTAATTGTATTTATTGAATTTAAAATTCCACCAGCTGCCATGGTGGGATTTGAACCCATGTCCCCAGGGCATTAGCCCAAGCCTCTAGATTACTATAAAAGCAAAATACTGCAGATGCTGGAGATCTGAAATAAAAACAAGAAACACTGGAAATACTCAGCAGGTTTGGCAGCACCAGTGGAGAGAGAAGCAGAGTTAACATTTCAGGTCAGTGACCCTTCTTCAGAACTGAACCTTTTGCATCCATTCAAGATGGTTTAAGGTCTTATCAGAAAAATGGCACCTCCGACAGTGCAGAATTCCCTCTGAAGTACTGCACTGTAGAGTCAGCCTAGATTACTCATTGTGAAGACCTTGTTAGTTAGCATAATTTTTAAAAATAACATTTATTGAGACATGTCAAAGATACATCAAGCAAATTCAAACAGATGAGGAAGGTTCTGGATTCAGTGTCTGGTCTTACTGGGTTTAATCCCTGGTTAGACTATCTCAGCTGAGGCATGGCAGGAGTACTACAATTTGCCTTAGTATTTCATAGTTAGGGAGGTCAAAAATAGGCAGGGTTCCAAATCCAGACTTCTATCCAGTGACTCCTCCCAGAAGTACACATACCTGGATGTCAGGGAACAGGTGCGGGGTGGGGAGCTGGAAATGGGGAAGACTGCCTCTGGGCAGAAAAACTATGAACTTGATGTGTACAGCAAATTTGAAGGTTTTGTTACAAATAGTACAAAGTGAAAATCTTACCTTGGATAAGGGTAACATCGGGCTAGATGTCCCCTTTGCTTAAATAGTGACATTCACTATCTGAGTTAACAAATGACAAACGTCCACGTAGTGGAACGCTGCTGATACTTGTCGGATCATACTCTAGCAAAGGCTTCAGTACACGAGAGAGAAAAGGGGAGAAAAATTGGCAGAGAAAAGAGGAAAAAGCAGAGATATTTAAGTAAGTATTAAAACACGTAGCGCCACGACACAAACATCAGACACCCCTACCGACACTGATTGAAGTGAGAAAGTTAGAAGTAAATATAAAAATTGATCTGTGGCACTATGAATCACTGATTATTCATAGATTATCGCAAATCCTTCATCAAAAGTATTAGAATACCTTACCGCAGTTTGTTGAAGATCTGTTTGGGATCCGAGTAAAGAAACAAACGAACAGTAAATGTTAAACTGGCAGCACTGTGGCTTTTTATAAACAGCAGACCTGGCCACATTCCAGGAGAGACACGCCAGTTTCTATTCTGGAGAACAAATTGCAGTTTCGATTTTAGTGTTTGAGATAGCGAATCCAAAATTGAAATTCCGGCTATGCCAAAGGCTTTTTTTTCTGCTGAACTGAAAAATATGTTAAATTGTTGACAGTGATGCCCGGCAGATATTTGGAAACCATTGTGATGCAATAAAATCTTCTGCTTGTTTTCCAAATCAATCACCTTTTGTTTTGCTTCAGGGGAAATCCCTCCATTTAGATACTGTATGTCCCTGCAATTGTAGGAACAAAGAACTGTACAGGTATAGAAAGCTCCATTATTGCTCCCATCAGTATCTAAGCAATTGATCAAATTCTGAGGCTGAAACTGACTGTTTGCAACCTTGGTGTCACACTTGACCCCAAGATAAGCTTCCAACCATCACTAAGATCTCCAATTTCCACCTCCATAACATCACCCAACTCTGTTCTTGCCTCAATTCATCTGCTGCTGAAACCCTCATCCATACCTTTATTACCTCCAGACTTCAGTGTTCCAACATACTCCTGGCAAGACTCACATTTACTACCCTCCATGAACTTGAGGTAATCTAAAGCTCTGCTGCCTGTCCTACCTGGCACCAAGTTCCGTTCAGCCATCACTGGCTCCCGGAGAAGCAATGCCTCGATTTTAAAATTGTCACCTTTGTTTTAAAATCACTTCTCGCCCCTCTCTATTTCTGTAATCTCTTCCAGCCCAACAACCCTCTGAGATATCTACACTCCTACAGTTCTGGCCCTTTCAGCATCCCCGATTTTAATTGTTCTACCATTGGTGGCAATCCTTTCAGCTGCCAGGACACTCAGCTTTGGAATTCCCTCCCTAAACCTCTCCATCTCTTTACTTCTCTTTCCTCATTAAGACACTTCTTAAAACCTGCATCTTTGACTAAGCTTTGGTTCATTTTTACTAATATCACCTTAAGTGTCTCGGTGTCAAGTTTTGATGATAATGCTGCTATATTTAGGACATATTTACTAAATACTTGTGCTCAATAACATGAGAGATGTTGAGGTTGGGCAATAGGAATGTTCCATTTACTATCAGGCCAGGTATAACAGCCAAGTGCACAACAAAACTTTGCTTCCTAGGACTTGTCTGAGTGAGAAAATATGGGCAGTTTATGCTACAGATTCAAGCCTATTAGAATCTCGTTTGAGGGTATCTAAATTCAGTTCATGTTGGACTCTGGCAGTCACAGCAGCGGTGAGATTTCCTTCCCATCAGTCTTGATGGGATTCAAATCCAGGTCATGGGTGAAAGAGCAGGGGTTAACTCACTGTGGTACTTTAACTTTATTGTGCTATCAACGTTTGCTCATTAATTTGTCCTCTGCAAATTGACTAATGGCAGCCTGGAGTGGCATGGAAGTTCAGGGTTGAAGTAGTGGCGCAATGGTTAGCACCACAGCCTCACAGCTCCAGCGACCCGGGTTCAATTCTGGGTACTGCCTGTGCGGAGTTTGCAAGTTCGCCCTGTGACTGTGAGGGTTTTCGCTGGGTGCTCTGGTTTCCTCCCATAGCCAAAGACTTGCAGGTTGAAAGGTAAATTGGCGATTATAAATTGCTCCTAGTATAGGTAGGTGGTAGGGGAATTGTGGGGATGTAGTTGGGATTAATGTAGGATTAGTATAAATGGGTGGTTGATGGTCAGCATAGACTCAGTGGGCTGACGGGCCTGTTTCAGTGCTATATCTCTAAATAAAAAAAAATAAAAGTGACTCAAATAGTCTTTGACAGTAATGGCCTGCCCTGGATTTTGGCTGGAAATCAGCTCGCAGCAGGTGGTATAACTTTGTTCACAGCCTCCATGGTGAATCTCAGCCCACACACATGCTGTTTCTCAGCTGAGTCAAGATATGTTCACCTTTGCCTAAATATGAAGGTTGGTAAAGTAATGGGCAGTTACAGTTCTCCTCTTGTGTAATTTAAAAATCTCAGGCGCCTCTATTATTCCTCAGCTTCCTCTAAATAGTATAAATTGAGAGGGATAGAAATAGGAATACCTGTTAACCCAATTAGTAGATCTGTCGTATAAAATGGGTTAGCAAACATCATTGCCATTTACAATGTGAGAAAAAACCTCAGTTGAATTTGTAAGCAAGAATTTGTCGGGGTTTTTTTCATCTAAAGCAATAAAGATAAATGGGAATAATGGGAGGGTTTCGGTGATCCTGCACTCCCAGTGGGGATCTCACACTAATGTGGAGCATAGCCTTCTACTACAAGTGCAGAATCACCCCTATTATAAGGCCATAATCATTCTTCAGCCCTGTCCTGACGTTTATACTGAAGAAGCAGCAGCATTACAAACATATAGAGATTTTCTCTTAGTCATTCCAAACAAAGGAGGAATCCTTTTGCTGTATCTGTTTAGATGACAGTTTCTTTGGAGACAAGGATTAGTCAGGTAGTTAAAGTATCAGTTCAGTGCAGAGATCTTTCAGCATCACGTTCTCTGGAAACAGCTGATTAGGCTCAGCAGCACCTTACATTACCTTCTATATGGGCACTTGTGGGCAAAATTCAATAGCCCCGCAAATGGGCATAGGGATCGCGGTGTGGAAGTAACCCCCACCTGTCACTTCTGATGCAGATAGTAAGCCAGCTTTGTGCTGCCTGCTAATTAACATGATTGCAGCATGCGGCCAAAACACGCTGTTGAGTGGCTGCACACCTCAGCAGGTGGCCCAAAGTAGTGACATACTAGCAGCAGTGATAGCTAGCTTGCAGTACTTCAAACCAGCCTGCACCACTTAAAGGAGAGGTGCATTGTGGCTGGAGCAGGTGTGGAAGTCATTCTGCAACTGATTCTGACCTAGTACAACATGGGATACAGCAGGCTTCAAAATCTTCAGACAATCCACTGGAAGCCTCAATTGAGGAGGATCATTGGAGGAGAGATGTGGTCTATCCACATGGGGCCAGGCGGCCCTCTCGGAAAGCTCTCAGAAGGCAGTGGGATCAGATAGCCGTGGGGGTCAATGCCAGGAGCCAAGCCCCAAGGACCTGCATGCAGTGATGCAAATGACCTCACAACTGGTCAACATCAGTGAATGCCTATTCAAATGCCACATCCCACCAACTCCACCACTAGCCTCACGCACTGCTCCACGCGCCACATCCCCATCACTCACCTACCATCATACTCTTATCAATCAAGATTCATACCTAATATTCATAGCTGTGCCTCACCCTCACACTCAAACTTAACACTGCTGCAAGTCACACAGGCACGTCTCACAGCTTGCAAACACTGCCAGCTATTCAACCATGTCAGCCACATCACCCAAACACATTGCACCACACTCACACGCACTTTTCGCTCTCTAGCAGGACAAGGTGGTGCACAACCGAAAGCAGAAGCTCTAACCAGTGGAAGCAGGCACTACTGCAGATCCTCGACCCATGGAGGAGTCCATGCTGGCCATCAGTGGAGTGCCCATTGCTGAGCCCATGGTCAGCACCAGGGCTGAAATCATAGAAACTGACTGCATCCTGGTACATTATCCTCCATCTCACATCTCATTTACCACTCATCCCACACTTTCTTCTGATTTAGAAGCTGCAGATGGTGTAAGAATGGACTTCTCACTTCTCCACCCCACCTTCCCTCACCTCAACCCTCCTTTCTTCCTTTCCCCTTTCAGATATCTAAGAACTGTCACCGAGCCAGGCAGTGGTGGAGAGAAACAGGTGGAAGAGCAAGCAGACAGTGATGATGAAGAAACACCATCACTCGATCTCACTCTCGCAACCACCAGCTCAGATACTGTCATAATGCAGAAATTAGAGCACAGCTTAGAGGCAGGATATGCACGTGGAGAGTCACTATGCACAAGTGGCCTGCAGTCAGGGCAGGGGACAAGAGTAGGAGAGGCGCCTGCTCCCTGGAGGGCAAGTTCACTCACGTTCTGTTGCAGAGAACTCAGATGAACACATCAATGGGGCGGGCTACAGAAGAAGGCTGATGGATATGCACAACAAAATGCTTGGTGCATTGGCAGGCTTGCCAGAAAGCCTGTGGTCAATGTCCAGGAGCATGGATAAATCTCGCACCAAATTGGCACAGGAAATTGGGCAGAGCTTGGAGGCCATCCTTTCCAGAATGGACGTAGTGGCCAACTCTATTAGCACACTTGTGGACCCAACCATGATGCAGCATCTGAATGCCAATGTCTCAGCTTCCACTGCAGCACAAATTAAAGCCACTCAATGACTGGGTGCTGCAGTGGAAGCTTAGACTGAATTCATGTAAGTTCAGCTTGCTACCATGCAAACTCAGATGCTGCCATCTTCTTTGGCCTCCTTATCTCGAGAGACAATGGATACGTGCCTGGAGGTGGTCAGTGGTTTGTGAAGCAGTGCCTGGAGTGGCTATAAAGGCCAATTCTAGAGTGACAGGCTCTTCCACAGGTGCTGCAGAGAAATTTGTTTGTCGGGGATGTTGCACAGTTGGCTCTCCCCTTGCGCCTCTGTCTTTTTTCCTGCCAACTACTAAGTCTCTTCGACTCGCCACATTTTAGCCCCGTCTTTATGGCTGCCCGCCAGCTCTGGCGAACGCTGGCAACTGACTCCCACGACTTGTGATCAATGTCACTGGATTTCATGTTGCCTTTGCAGACGTCTTTAAAGCGGAGACATGGACGGCCGGTGGGTCTGATACCAGTGGCGAGCTCGCTGTACAATGTGTCTTTGGGGATCCTGCCATCTTCCATGCGGCTCACATGGCCAAGCCATCTCAAGCGCCGCTGACTCAGTAGTGTGTACAAGCTGGGGATGTTGGCCGCCTCGAGGACTTCTGTGTTGGAGATACGGTCCTGCCACCTGATGCCAAGTATTCTCCGGAGGCAGCGAAGATGGAATGAATTGAGACGTCGCTCTTGGCTGACATACGTTGTCCAGGCCTCGCTGCCATACAGCAATCCATCATGGGTGTGGATACCAGTGTTCAAAGGGGCCTCCAGGCTCTCACAGCTGTTTAGCAATGTATCCTCCAACAGATTATGAGGATTGCTGTGGTGTCACCCTGAGAAAGAGGCAGTGGCTTCGTGGAGTATGAATCTGTAGCCCTCTCTCAAGATGACAGCATTTGGCCTCCCACCCCTGCCACTCCACTAGTGCCCTTGCTGTTTCCTGTCAGCCAGGCAGCCCAGACTGCTGGCAGCATTGCCAAAAGTAAAATACTGCGGATATTGGAAATCTGAAACAAAAACAGTAATTGCTGGAAATACTCAGCAGGTCAGACAGCATCTGTGGAGAGAAAAACAGAGTTAATGTTTCAGGTCAATGACAAAGGATTGGGGGAAACAGATGGCATTAGATTAAGAAACATTAAGTTATTAGGTGGGGTTAGACTAAGAGACAATGCAATGAGGTCTAAATTAGATTTACAGTCTATGTATTGTCATGATCCTGTTTTATTTTAAGGAAATATGCAGTGTCTTTATGACAGCAAAGGATCAGTACTGCTTTAAGATATCCAGCCTCAGAAGTTACCAAGGAAAGTGCATCTTGATTGCCCCGGATACAGCCATTCAGAGAACAAGGACAGGATATACAATGTTGCTGTTTCACTTTGAAACTAATTGAAAAATTGGCTTTTGCAGAGACAGTTGAGAGACAGACACAGACACAGCTGGGCCAGCCTGTACAGAAGGAAATAGGAGAGATCTTTCAATCAATTTGAATGGAAGGAAGTGAATTTAAACTGATTATTTTTGCCCCTCAAAATTCTAAAAGTTAAGCCAAATTGATTCTTTTGAAAGTGGTTGCGAATTGTTGATCTTCTGTGGTCATCGCTGGAAAGAAGAAGAGTTTAAAGCTTCAAATATTGAACTGGATGGCCTATCGATGAAGAACTATTTTCTTTATCTCATCGGAAGCTGGAAGATTGCAAAGTGGACTTTGAATCAGAGGACTGTTCGTCAAGAAGCATAAATCTGCAAGAACATTATTGTTATAAGATTTTTAAATATTGTTTTATCTTAGTAATGGTTAAGATTTTTAGTTATCTCTAATAAACAGTTAATTTGTTGATATCTAAAGACACCTGGTTTGGTTCACCTCATTTGGGGGAGTTAATAGATTGTCCAACTCGGCTGTGGCTTTTAATTTGGAAAGTTTAAGTAATATGTTATGCGATCTGTGGAGTGATGGGACTGAATTGACAGAGCATTGCTCCCACCGCAATCAGAATCATATATTTTGATTAAGGGCTTTGTCTTGAGCAGTCGTGTCGTAAATATGTATATATAACAGTATGTAAATGCATGAAGTGTGGTAAATAAGGTTGGTGAGCTGCAGGTGCAAATAGCCTCATGGAAATGTGATGTTATGATGAAAAAGGAGACCTGGTTCAGAAAAGGGCATGACTGGGTAATAAATATTCCTGGATACAACGTATTCAGGGAAGATAGGGAAAGAAAGAAAAGAGGAGTGGTGGCGGAATTCATTAAAGCGAATATTACAGCCCTGGAGAGAAAGGACTAAAGCTATTTTGTTAGAGATAAGAAACAATAAAGGTACCACTTCACTACTGGTTGTATTCTATAGGGTTCCAACTAGTGGGGAAAATAATGATGGACGCATTTGCAGGTAAATTACAGAAAGGTGCAAAAACTATAGGGTAATGATAATAGTGGACTGTAATTATCCTCATATAGACTGGAATAGTAATAGCCTAAAGGGTAGAGAGGAGGAAGAGCTTCTGAAGTGTGTTCAGGAGAATTTTCTAGATCAGTACTTTTATGATCAATGTGGAAGGTGATATTGCAGGATCTGATTTTGGGGAATGATGTGGGGCAAGTGGATCAAGTGTCAGTAGGGGGACATTTAGGGAACAATAATCATTATATCATAAGGGTTAGGTTAGTTACTGAGAAGGACAAGCAGCAATCTAGAGTAAAAATATCAGGTTGGAGGAGGGCCAATTTCAGCGGGCTGAGAACGGATCTGCCCAGGTAAATTTGAATCAAAGATTGGCAGACAAAACTGTAATGCAACAATTGGCTGCTTTTAAAAACAAAATGGTTTGGGTACAGTCAAGGTACATTCCATGAAGGGAAAAGGCACGTCAAACAAAGCCAGAGCTCCCTGGATGGTGAGAGAGATAGAGAGTAAAATAAAGCTGAAAAAGGGTGTATATGACAGATGTCAGGTTGATAATACATGTGAGAACCAGGCTAAATATAGAAAATTCAGAGGGGAAGTGGAAAAGGAAATGAGAGCCAAAGAGAGAGTATGAGAAGAGACTGGCAGCTAACATAAAAGGGAATCCAGAAGTCTTCTATAGACTTATAAATCCTAAAAGGGTAGTGAGAGGAGGGAAGGGACCAATTAGGGGCCAAAAAGAAGATCTTGGAGAGAGTGCTTGGATCAGGTACCAAATTAGTATTTCACATTTGATCTTTAGCAAGGAAGAAGATGCTGCTTGAATCATAGTGAAGGAGGAGATAGTTGAGGTACTGGATGGGCTAAAATAGATAAAGAGAAAGGCTGACTATATTTAAAGTTGATAAGTCACCAGAACCAGATAAGATGCATCTGAGGATACTGAGGGAAGTAAGGATGGAAATTGCAGAGATACTGGCCATAATCTTCCAGTCCTCCTTAGATACAGGGGGTGGTGCCAGAGGACTGGAGAATTGCAAATGTTACACCCTGATTCAAAAAAGGATGTACAGATAAACCCAGCAGCTAAACCTAGTCAGTTTAACCTCAGCGGTGGAAAAGCTTTTAGAGATGATAACCTGCAACAAAATTAACAGTCACTTAGACAAGTGCAGATTACTTAGGGAAAGCTAGCAGGGATTTGTTAAAGGCAAATCATGTTCAACTAACTTGATTGAGGTTTTTGATGAGGTAACAGAGAGGGTTGATGAGAGTAATGCAGTTGATGTGGTGTGCGTGGATTTCCAAAAAGCATTTGATGAAGTGCCACATCATAGACTTGCCAGCTAAGTTGAAGCCCACGGAATAAAAAGGAAAGTGGCAGCATGGATACGAAGTCAGCTGAATGACAGAAAGCAGAGAGTAGCAGTGAACTGTTGTTTTTCAAACTGGAGAAAGGTTTACAGTGGGGTTCCCCAGGGGTCAGTATTAGGACCACTGCTTTTCTTGATATATATAAATGACCTAGGTTTGGGTGGGCAGCATACAATTTCGAAATTTGCAGATGATACAAAATATGGAACTATTGTGAACTGTGAGGATGCTAGTGATAGACTTCAAGAGGACAGAGACAGACTGGTGGAATGGGTGGACACATGGCAGATGGAATTTAATGCAGAGAAGTGTGAAGTGGTAGATTTTGGTAAGAAGAATGAGGAGAGGCAATATAAAACAAAGATGCAATTGTAAAGATGTGCTGGAACAGAGAGACCTGGGGGTAAATGTGTACAAATCGTTGAAGGTGGCAGGGCAGGCAGAGAAAGCAGTTAATAAGGCATACAGGATCCTGGGTTTTGTAAATAGAGGCATGGAGGGCAAAAGGAAGGAAGTTATGATTAAACCTTATAAAACACTAGTTTGGCCTCAACTCGAGTATTATGCCTCATGCAGGGCACCACACTTTCGGAAGGATGTGAAGGGTTTAGAGAGTGTGCAGAAAAGATTTACAAGAATGCTTCCAGGGATGAGGAACTTCAATTATGAGGATAGATTGGAGAAGCTGGGGTTGTTCTCCTTAGAGAAGAGAAGGTTGAGAGGAGATTTGGAAGAAGTGTTCAAAATCTAGATAGAGAGAAACTGTTCCCATTGGTGTAGGGTCAAGAACCAGAGGACACTGATTTAAGGTGATTGGCAACAGAACCAATGGCGACATGTGGAAAATGTTTTTACACAGTTAATGGTTTGGATCTGGAATACACTGCCTGAGAGTATGGTGGAGGCAGACACAATCATGGCTTTCAAAAGGGAATTGGATAAGCACCCAAAGAGAAAAAAATGCAGGGCTATGGGGAAAGGGTAGGGGAGTGGGACTAGTTGAGTTGCTCTTGCAGAAAGCTGGCATGGACACAATGGGCTGAATGGCCTTCTACTATGCTGTAACCATTCTATAATTCTGTGATTCATGACTGCTGCCAGGATATCAAACATTGACCCACGCCACTCACTGTGTATGGTCATACATGTTGGAGCATGTCAAATGGACAAGCTGGGCTACTAAGGTAATTATATAGTATTAGATTAATAGAACCCTGAAAGAAAGTCGAAGATGCATCCAGACATAGACAGACAGAGCAGAGATGTGCTGACTGTCTGGGACTTGATTAGAATGTGGTACACATGTAAAGAAGGGTTGTTATCTACTGGGATGGGGGGGGGGGGGGGTGGTGGCGCAGGTTAGTGGGTGCCTCGCTAGGATTAGGAATGCTGTGTTTCCTTGGTATGAAGACTAGTTTTCTGGTATAGTAACAGCTGCTCTGATAGGGTCCAACAGTTAAAAACAAATAATGCAAGGCGGTCGTAAGATTAGATCCTAAGAACGTTAAAACATTATGTATATGGCACATTTGTAACTGGATAATAAGATTCTGTTTGTAAGCCAGTGATTGGTTTAATGGGTTTTTGAGCCATAGTAAGGATATAAAAAAGGGCGGTTGAATGAATGTGTGGTAGTGAGAAGATACATTTGCCTGACTGAGACATTGCCAGAGTGAAACTGGAATTTGGTGCACATGGTAAGTTCTGGTAAGTTTTTGTCAAGCTTAAATTTTAGATTAAGAATCAGGCTTTAAAATCTCCTGGTTAGGTAAATAGCCTTGTTAAACAAGAAGCAGCTAGCAGTGGCAGTTATCTGTCAATCAGTTGAAAGTAGTTAGGTTCAATAGGTGATAATTATTGCAGCAGAAGCTGAGCTAGTGAGTCATCAGAATCTCTATATAAAGCAGACCAGTTCTTAGTTGAATGCAGTGAGAAGAGATATTGCTGGAGTGAAGCTAGAATTTGGTGCAGAGAGGGACTCCCTTTCCTATTTTTTTTTAAATTAAGCCTCCAGCAGCTGGTGAATTTCCTTCCTTTGACTCCAAAGTAGGTGGTTGGTGAGTGTTTTGTCACTAATCTTTCAAGACTCAGGTAATTTTAGAAATTGTAAGGTTTTTATTTGGTAGTACTAGTTAAGCTTAGTAGATTGGGAAACAGAGAATTACTTGACTAAGTAATTAGTGAATTAACTAATGGCATAAGTAACAATGGCAGGACAGGTGTTATGTTGCTGCTGTGGTATGTGGGAGATGTTGGATGCCAAGGTGATAGGTTGAGTGAGTGGGCAGATGGAGTATAATGTAGGAAAATATGAAGTTCACTTTGGCAGAAAGTGTTATTTTAAACAGGGAATAACTGCAGAATTCTGAAGTGCAGAGGGGTCTAAGTGTTCTAATGCATGAGTCACAAAGTTAGTATGCAAGTATAGCAAGTCATTAAAGGAGGCTAATTGAATGCTATCCTTTCTTGAGAGGAATAGAAAATAAAAGTAAGGATGTTGTGCTTCAGTTAAACAGGGCAGTGAGACCACATCTCATACTGTGCAATTTTGGCCTCATTTAAGGAAGGATGTGAATGCTTTGGAGGTTCTTAAGAAGTTTACTAGATTAATACCTGGAATGAGTGGGTTGCCTTATGAGGAAAGGTTGGACAGACTGGGCTTGTTTTCACTGGAGTTTTGAAGAGTGAGAGAGACTTTATTGAAGTATATAAGATCCTGAATGGTCTTGACAAGGTGGATGTGAAAAGGATGTTTCCTCTTCTGGGGGAGCACAGAACTATGGGACACTTTTTTTTTTAAATTAGGGATTGATGTTTTAGGACAGATGAGAATTTTTGAGTGTTGTATGACTTTGGAACTCTCTGCTGAAGGTGGGGTCCTCAAATAACTTTAAGGTGGGGGTAGAAAGATTCTTATTGGGCAAGGGAATCAAAAGTTATTGAGGTAGATTGGAGTGTGGAATTTGAGGCAAACTGATCAGTCATGATCTTGAATGGTGGAGCAGGCTAGACAGGCTGAATGGGCTAATTCTCTTAATTTGTATGTTCTGTAGTCACTTAACTATTGCATATCCTATCTATGCTGTATAGAGAAATACAGATATTCACTTGAAGGAAAGAATTGTGTATGTAAGTCTCTTTTTGTCACCTTGGCCCCAGCAACCAAGGGGATTATCTATGGGCATCAACACTAGCTAGATGTTGAGTGGAATCCCTTTTGGTTGCAGTACCCCTCAGTAGACCTGTGACACCTGCACAGCAACATATGTGCACTCAGTAGCACACTGCACCATGGGGAAGACTGCAATCCTGACAAAGCTGCCTGCTTGCTCTGCCTGCTACACTCTGGCACGAAAGAATGAAATTAATCATCTATTTTTGAATTGAAAGTCAGTGACCTCTTAAAACAGTGGATGGCAAATTGTGCAGTTATTACAAATATCTCCAGCTCCAGACTGGATGGAACCCAATGCATAAAGTTCATGACTGTCAGGTTGTATGCCTTGACGTTGCAGTTGTGGGCTGCAGCAGATGACTGATTTCAGTGAGGACATCAGCTGAGTGTCCATTGCACTGTTCCTCAGAGGTTCAAATAGGAGAGTTGCTTCATGAACACCCTGGACAGACATGGCCTTCTGCTGAGAGGCTCTCTCGCTCTTCCAGCAGCTTGTCCTAATGTATTCCATAGTATTTCATTGGACTAGTAACCCAGGGTATTGCTCTGGGGATATGGGTTCAAATCCCACCACAGCAGAAGGTGGAATTTGAATTCAATTAATAAATATGGAATTAAAAGCTAGTCTAATGATGGCCATGAAACCATTGTTGATTTGTTGTAAAAACCCATCTGGTTCATTAATGTCCTTTTAGGGAAGGAAATCTGCTGTCCTTACTTGGTCTGGCCTACATGTGACTCTAGACCCACAGCAATGTGGTTGACTCTTACATGCCCTCTGAAATGGCCTAGCAAGCCACTCTGTTGTATCTAACCGCTATGAAGTCAATAAAAAGGAATGAAACCGGATGGACTGCCCAGCATCGACCTAGGCACTGGCAACGACACAGCAAACCCCTGTCGACCCTACAAAGTCTTCGTTACTAACATCTGGGGGCTTGTGCCAAAGTTGAGAGCTGTTCCACAGACTAGTCAAGCAACAGCCTGACAGTCATGCTCATGGAATCATACCTGACAATGTCCCAGACACTGCCATCACCATCCCTGGGTATGTCCTGTCCCATCGGACAGACCCAGCAGAAGTGGCGGCACAGTGGTAGTCAGGAGGGAGCTGCACTGGGGGTCCTCAACATTGACTCTGGACCCCATGAAGTCTCATGGTATCAGGTCAAACCTGGACAAGGGAGCCTCTTGCTGATTACCACCTACTGCCCTCCCTCTATTGGAGTCAGTACTCCATGTTCTGCACCACTTGGAGGTGGTAGAGTACATTCTGTGCCCTTATCACCAAGCGTGGCTCGATAGCATCACTACTGTTGGCTGCTAGACTGGGTCTGTGGCAAGTGGTGAGGGAACTAATGTGGGGAAAACATACTTGACCTCCTCTTCACCAATCTGCCTACTGTCATGATTCTCATGGAAGGGGACTCCAATAATGCAATGTTATGAACCATTCAAGCAGCACTTTCTGATTTCCCATTTGCAGTCTATCCCTGGACATAATGGATCCATCTGTCCATGACTACTGTATTGGTAGGAGTGACCACTGTACAGTCCTTGTGGAGGCAAAGTCCTGCCTTCACATTGAGGATACCCTGCATCGTGTTATGTGGCACTACCACCATACTAAATGGGATAGATTTCAAACTGATCTAGCAATGCAAATCTGGACATCCATGAGATGCTGTGGGGCAGCAGCAGCAGAATTGTACTCTGCCACAATCTGTAACCTCATGGCCTGGCATATCCCCCACTCTACCATTACCATCAAGCCAGGAGACCAACCATCATTCAATGAAGAATGCAGGAGGGCATGCCAGGAGCAGTACTAGGCATACCTCAAAATGAGGTCAACCTGGTGAAGCTACAACACCAGACTATCTGCATGCCAAACTGCATAAGCAGCATATGCTAGACCGAGCTGAGTGATCCCATAACCAATGGATCAGATCTAAGCTCTGCAGTCCTGCTATATCCAGCTGTGAATGGTGGTTGGCAATTAAATTAGTGGGAACAGGTGGCTCCACAAATATCCCCATCCTCAATGATGGGGGAGCCAAGCACATCAGTGCGAAAGATAAAGTTGAAGCATTTGCAACAATTTTCAGCCAGATGAGTTGATGATCCAATTTTGCCTCCTCCTGAAGTCCCCAGCATCTCAGATGCCAGATTTCAGCCAATTTGATTCACTCCGCGTGATAGCAAGAAATGACTGAAGGCACTGGATATTGCAAACCCTATGGGCCCTGACAATATTCTGGCAATAGTACTGAGGACCTGTGCTCCAGAACTTGCTGTGCCCCTAGCTAAGCTGTTCCAGTACAGCTACAACACTAGCATCTACTGTCAATGTAGAAAATTGCCCAGGTATGTTCTGTACACCAAGCAGGACAAGTCCAACCTAGCCAATTACTGCCCCATCAGCCGACTCTCCATCAGTGAAGTGATGGAAGGTGTCATCAACAGTGCCATCAAGCAGCACTTGCTTAGTAATAACTTGCTCCGTGATGCTCAGTTTGGGTTCCGCCAGGGCCACTCAGCTCCTGATCTCATTACAGCCTTGGTTCAAACCTGGACAAAAGAGCTGCATTTGAGGTGACTGCCCTTGACATCAAGGCAGCATTTGACTGAGTGAGTATGGCATCAAGGAGCCCTAGCAAAACTGAGGTCAAAGAGAATTGGGGGGAATGCCCTCTGCTGGCTGGAGTCATACCTAGTGCAAAGGAAGATGGTTGTTGGTCAGTCATCTGAGCTTCAGGACATCACTGCAGGAGTTCCTGAGGGTAGTGTGCTAGGCCCAACCATCTTCAGCTGCTTCATCAATGACCTTCAATCATAAGGGCAGAAGTGGGGATGTGCAATCTTCAACACCATTCACAACTCCTCCGATACTGAAGCAGTCAGTGTAGAAATGCAGCAGTCGAACCAGCCTGATGTGGAATGCCAATGATGGTTACACTTGTGAACTATCCACCTGTTGGATCAATCCAGGTAAACCCTCTTGCCACACCATTCATAATGCACCCTCCAGGAAGCTTCAGAGTGGCCTTAAGTCCTTGTACAAAATCACTCTGCTTCCTCTGCTTGGCATCCTGTAAATCTTTGGACATTTTAAAAATCTTTTATCAGCATGTTTTTAACCTTTTTTTACTTTGAGTTGTTTATCATGTGTTCATTCCATGCCTGGTACACAACAACCTAGGTGACACCAAGTTACAGATCTAGAAATTAAACTGAGTATAAATCATTTTCCACTGACCAGTTTCTTCCAATGATATGGTGGGACTGGCTCTCTGGAAGGGCACATGATTCTTGGGATTCTCATGGAAGGGGACTCCAATAATGCAATGTTATGAACCATTCAAGCAGCACTTCCTGATTTCCCATTTGGCAGTCTATCCCTGGACATAAGGGATCCAAAGAGGCTGTATAATTGTTAGCAATACTTTAAGAAAAACACATCAAATGGGCATTGTCTGATGCTCAGGATAGTGAGGTCCACTTACGACCCACCAACCAGTGAATGCAAAATAGCCCTTTATAAGAGCCGAGCCCAGTATGTTCTTGAACAGTGTGGAGAAATGGCTTTCATACTGTTATAATAAAAGCAAAATACTGCAGATGCTGGAAATCTGAAAGAAAAACAAGAAATGCTGGAACCACTCCACAGGTCTGGCAGCATCTGTGGAAAGAGAAGCAGAGTTAACGTTTCGGGTCAGTGACCCTTCTTCGGAACTGACAAATATTAAAAATGTCACAGGTTATAAGCAAGTGAGGTGGGGGTGGAGCAAGAGACTTAGATTGTCAAGTAGAACATTGGCACCTCCTTGTGGCCATCATTTTCCTGTCCTAAAGAAGGTTTTTGCTCAACTATGGCAGGGGAACAGAACTAGTGGGAGGATATTGCCTGCCTGATATACGTCTCTCTTTTTTTTTTAAAGTCTTGAAGGATATGGGAAGGAAAATGGGATGGGGTGTAAAATGGGCAAGCCATTTGCTGCACCCAGCTTTGTGCCCCTGTAGAAGTTGAAAATGACCTCCAACACTGTCTAGGAATGCTGTAAACTAGTTTAAAAATCTCCTGTCCTGATGGGAGATATTCCTGTTTTCAGTCGTGTCTCATTAGCCAGATTGGACATGATGGAAGTGTACTTGTTATGCCCTCTTGTGTTGCAGATCTTAAGGGCAATTAAGGATGGGCAATAAATACTGGCCTTGCCAGTGACACCTACATCCCATAAATGAATTTAATTAAAAAAAAAAAAAAGTTTGTACCTGAGCTAGTCCTGCAATATGCTCTGGGTCTCGCAGAACTCATCTCATTTATATTGCAGGGGGATACCAGAGGGTGGGTGATAATGAAGAAACCACTAATGAAGAAACTAGTTGTTTCAAAGTGTGATTGAGTTTCATTTTCCAATTGTGAATCTTTCCTAATATTTGTATGGAACAACAATGGGGAAAATACACTGTTGGCTTCAACTGGTATGAATGTTCACATATATGCAGTTTGGAGCCAAACAGTTCAATTGTTAAACAGCCCCTCAATTGCTCCTTTATTCCTCTAAATACATAAATATAGAAGGATTTCCAATGTGGAAACCTATTGGCCAATTTTCAGGAGCAAACCAAATATGATTAGTATTGAACCTTAACTGAGTGGGCAAAAACTTATTAAAATGCTGTTTATAAACAAATAAAGCTTACAAAAACATATTTTACTTGCTATCGGCCCCAATAAATGACAAACAGCAGCATGATCAGAGAAAATGATGGCAACATTAACTGTTTGCTACTAGCTGCACTTCCGTAGGACACTGAGAAAACTGCCTCCAGTGGCTGTTTTCTACCCCTCGAGTCAGGAGATCGGGAGTGATCGAGAGCAGGAGGTGACTGTGGGGGGGAGGTTGAGCGCGATGGGAGGAAAGCAGTAAGGGGGAGGGTGATTGTGACGGCTTAAAACTTGTGGTCAATGAGAAATCATTTATAAAGGACATAAATTATATTAAAAGCCATCCCAAAGTGAGCACGGCTGTTGAGCTATGCTGATCAAGAGGTCCACAGTTTAATCCCTAGTTAAATACTACATCTAGCCTCAGTATCTCCTTTAGGTAGTGGAAAATCAAGCAATGTTCCCAGTCCCAATCTGTACCCAGTGACTCCTGCTCATGCTTGGATTTTTGGAGAGTTAGTGGGAGAGTAAAAGCAGCCACTTTCAGCTGATTGCTGACAATTAAAGTGCAGGTAGGTTTCTCAGTAGGCTGACTATAATTAAATTGAAAAACCATTCTTTACAAATTCAACTTCAAATGGATAATTGTTTTGAATTCAGGAAAGGATGTGCTTTTTCCAGCTTTTGCCTTTTTTTTTTTTGCAGAATAAAAAGTGCAGCACAGAGGATTACTAATCCAACACATGAGAATGGCAGCCAAATATTCTCCAGCACATGTACAGACATTTTAATTTTGTTCTCCTCCGTCATTTTACTGAGGTTCAGGATTCTTAGTCTGACTCGTGTAAGTGCAAATTTAACTTAATGTATGGGAGGGAAATACCTCAGGATTCCTTTGATTTTAAAATGGTCATCCTCCTGTTCAAATTCCTTCCTGGTCGGGCGCTTCCCTCCTCCAACACCATGAACTGACTTTCTGTGCATTCCCTATTTCCTGCATTAGTGGCCATGCCTTCAGCTGCCTAAGCCCTAACCTCTCCTTAAATCACACTTGAAACCACTCTGCCTCTACCTTCTCCTCCTTTAAAACTCTCCTTTTTAAAAAAATTACCTCTTTGATCAAGCTTTTATTCATCAAAAGCATCTCCTTCTTTGGCTCGGTGTTGATTTGTGTCTAATTATGCCTCTGAAGTACCAGGGATGTATGTTCTATGTTCAAGGTGCTTTTTATAAATGCAAGTAGTTGTTCAGACTGCTATTGGGCAGCAGCAATATCAGCCAAACTGCAGTGTACACATTCTTCCACCTGGTGACAGTGTGTGACTACTCAAACAAACTGACCTTGTGCATCTTCTCGGTGTTCCTGCAGTGGCTGATGTATATCTGGGTGGCATACTACCACTGTGTATTTGAGGTGCCCCTCTTCTCTTTGGAATTCTCTACCCCAGAGGGATGTGAATACTCAGTCATTGAGTACTTTCAAAACCCAAGATTTTTGGACACAAAGGGAATAAAAAGTCTTGATTCTTTAACAATTGAAACAATTGTATGGGGTTTTAGTGACTCTGCATCTGGAGTACTGTGCAGTTTTGGTGTCTACATTTAAGATAGGATATACTTGCATTGGAGGTGGTACAGTGAAGGTTCACTAAATTAGTCCCTGGGATGAGGTGATTGCCCAATGAGAGGGAGAGTAAATTTGGACTATATTTTCTGGAGTTTAGCAGAATGAGAGGTGATCTCATTGAAACATACAAGATTCTAAAGGGGCTGGATAGGGTCGACGCTGAGATTGTTTCTGCTGCTCATGGGCACAGTCTCCGGATAAGGGGCTGATCACATAGTACTGAGATGAGGAGAAATTACTTCACTCAAAGGGTGGTGCATCTTTGGAATTCTCCATCCCAGAGGGTTGTGAATGCTCCATCGTTCAATACATTTAAGGCTGGGTTAAACAGATTTTTTGCTGTCTCAAAATCAAGGGATATGGCAAGCAGCAGGAAAGTGGAGTTCATGGCTGATCTTGGGCATCATCATATTTAATAGTGGAGCAGGCTCAAGGGGCCACATGACCTACTCTTGTTCCTAATTCTTGCATTCAACCCCTGTGAACTGGCTTCTGACCTGGCCAAGCTACTAGTTTCTCTACTTACCCAGCTGCAGAGAAAGACTGGCCATGTGCCACCTATACAATTATTGGAAGGAATTACATATTCTACAGACTAGCACGGGCATGATGGGCTGAATGGCTTTCTTTTGTGCTAAGTTTTTTTTTAAGATGCTATGATTCTACTTAAATTCCCATCTGTACTACCTAGGCATGAATTATGGCCTAGATGGAATGCAGTGTGCCATGCTTTTGTGTCCAGGTAGTACAGGTGTAAATTCCATTATGTTATGGCAACTCTGGGGTCCGAACTCAGGTGGGTTTGATCAGATTCAACTCACTTGGATGACCATTAGATGACCATCATAGGCTAGGAAATCTCATAATACTCAGTGTAACAGTGAGAAACTATGGACAAACCAGGATATAGAAGCATTGATCTTGTTAGAGTAAATGAGTGCCTGTGAATATGGAAATGGAGCCAAGGGATGGCTTCCAATGCTAAAATCATTGCAAATGTTGCTTTTTTTCATCTTTCACATATTGGCCAGTGTTGGAAGCTAGTGATTGAGTCAAAATGGAGCAGCCTTTCACTCTGCAGTGTATTACCTCCCTGATATATTGGATTTAACAAGAATATCTGTGGAATTATAGTTGCCATATAAATATTTTATTAATGAAAGTGCTGTTTGTTACTGAGCTGTGTCCTAATTGATCAAAACTTTAAAATGATTTTCATTGTTCAACCCTTTCACTATGATATTTTGTTTTTTTTTCCTCTTTTCAAAAATTAAAGTTCAGCCCATCTGGAATTGTTCAGGGTGCTGATGAGTCTAGTGTACTAGGAATAAGTGGGATTCCTGGATCTGAGGGAGATGAAGGGAGTCATGGTTTGAAAGGTATGATGTATATGATCAGCTGTTCCCCAATTTTTCATTAGCTTTTACCTATAATGAATATTTGGAATGATTGGTTCTCAGTGAAAATGAATAATACAGACTTGCCACTCCAAACACTGACTAAGATAAATGACCAATTAACCCATTGAGGGCTGAATGTTTTCCATGAGACTGGAAGAATTGCTCCTTGGGAAGTGACTTGGAATTTTTATTGCCTGGGTAAATGACTGGAACAGGGAGACAGATTTGGTTTAATGTTTCATCTAAAGGAAAACATTCCTCAAAGCAACATGCACAGTTCTGAGGTTTTGCTGATTTCTATTTTGGTATAAACTAAAAACCATGACCCAGGGTGGCACTGGTTGGCACCGCAGCCTCACAGCTCCAGGGACCTGGGTTCAATTCTGGGTACTGCCTGTGCAGAGTTTGTAAGTTCTTCCTGTGACTGTGTTGGTCTTTGCCGGTGCTCTGGTTTCCTCCCACAGCCAAAGACTTGCAGGTTGATCGGTAAATTGGCCATTGTAAATTGCCCCAGTGTAGGTAGGTGGTAGGGAATATGGGATTACTGCAGGGTTAGTATAAATAGAGCCCTTTCCTATCCTGAGTGGTGTGAAACAGGGCTGTGTTTTCGCACCCACACTTTTTGGGATTTTCTTCTCCCTGCTGCTTTCACATGCGTTCAAATCCTCTGAAGAAGGAATTTTCCTCCACACAAGATCAGGGGGCAGGTTGTTCAACCTTGCCCGTCTAAGAGCGAAGTCCAAAGTACGGAAAGTCCTCATCAGAGAACTCCTCTTTGCTGACGATGCTGCTTTAACATCTCACACTGAAGAATGCCTGCAGAGTCTCATCGACAGGTTTGCGTCTGCCTGCAATGAATTTGGCCTAACCATCAGCCTCAAGAAAACGAACATCATGGGGCAGGATGTCAGAAATGCTCCATCCATCAATATTGGCGACCACGCTCTGGAAGTGGTTCAAGAGTTCACCTACCTAGGCTCAACTATCACCAGTAACCTGTCTCTAGATGCAGAAATCAACAAGCGCATGGGAAAGGCTTCCACTGCTATGTCCAGACTGGCCGAGAGTGTGGGAAAATGGCGCACTGACACGGAACACAAAAGTCCGAGTGTATCAGGCCTGTGTCCTCAGTACCTTGCTCTACGGCAGCGAGGCCTGGACAACGTATGCCAGCCAAGAGCGACGTCTCAATTCATTCCATCTTCGCTGCCTTCGGAGAATACTTGGCATCAGGTGGCAGGACTATATCTCCAACACAGAAGTCCTTGTAGCGGCCAACACCCCCAGCTTATACACACTACTGAGTCAGCGGCGCTTGAGATGGCTTGGCCATGTGAGCCGCATGGAAGATGGCAGGATCCCCAAAGACACATTGTACAGCGAGCTCGCCACTGGTATCAGACCCACCGGCCGTCCATGTCTCCGTTATAAAGACGTCTGCAAACGCGACATGAAATCGTGTGACATTGATCACAAGTCGTGGGAGTCAGTTGCCAGCATTCGCCAGAGCTGGCGGGCAGCCATAAAGACAGGGCTAAATTGTGGCGAGTCGAAGAGACTTAGTAGTTGGCAGGAAAAAAGACAGAGGCGCAAGGGGAGAGCCAACTGTGCAACAGCCCCAACAAACAAATTTCTCTGCAGCACCTGTGGAAGAGCCTGTCACTCCAGAATTGGCCTTTATAGCCACTCCAGGTGCTGCTTCACAAACCACTGACCACCTCCAGGCGCATATCCATTGTCTCTCGAGATAAGGAGGCCCAAAAGAAAAAGAAGAGTATAAATGGGTGGTTGTTGGTCGGCACAGACTTGGTGGGCTGAAGGGCCTGTTTCAGTGCTATATCTCTAAATAAAAAGGTTACTTTATGCTTCGGTTGTTCTCTACCTGTACAGGAGAGACTCAGCTGCTCCTGCTCTCCAGGCGATTTACCCATGCCATTCCTATGGCAATGGTATAGGATTAAAAATCCAGTATTTTAAGAAGCGCACAAAGAAAATTAGTTAAATTAAATTAGAGAATAAATACATGAGACTGGCTGCTACATATTAAAACACCTCATACCTTTTTATTGCACTTGTGAGGAAGATGCATATAAGCCTAGAAATTAATGAATTATAAGAAGTTAGTATCTCCAGGAGGAGGCCCTTAAGTGACAGTTAAATTGCAACAGGTGTGGGAAAGCACAGGAATGCCCCCATCACCTCACTCAATTTTACAGCACCCACCCCCCCCCACCACCCCATGCCACCAGCCCAGTTTTTGGGGGGGGGGGGGGGGTGGGTGCAGGGGTAGGTGCTGTAAAATTCCAGCCCATATGAAGGAGGAAAGGAAGTTTCAGCTTGGCTCAGCTCTAAATCACAGGTTATTGGTTCAAGCCCCCTCCAGAATGCAAGCATACAATAAAGACTACACTCCAATGTAATAGAGATGCAGTTCTGTATAATGAGGACCTGTCTGCCTGTTTCAGTAGTTCAGGTAGATGTTAAAAATTCCATTACAATATCTGGCTAGAAGTAAATTTCTCCTCTGCACATTAACTAGTCATTCACTTCATTATTATTTGTGAGACATTGCTGTGTCCAAAATGGCTGCTGCAATTAACCTAACAATAACCATTGCATTCAAAGTAATTCAATGAAAGGCAATCAGGGATGCGTCAACATGATATGATAGACTTGCATTTATAGAAAGAACTTTTTCAGCATTGATAATTACATGGTACATTTGACTGGTGGACCTGTATGAAACCTGTTAATTTTGCAGCTCCTGATCACTGAGATGAGTTCCAAGGTCATTTTCTGAATCCAAATTAGTCGAGTTAAATTCAGATTTCCCCCCCCCCCCCCCCCCCCCCCCCAAATAACTCACTTTTCAAGAAGTTGGATTTCAACTTCTGAGTTTTGGATTGTTAGACAAAATAGACCACCTAAGAAAATCATTGAGGTATTTCTTCTCAAACTTTTAGACCAGAACCATGTCCCCTTTTTTACTATTAGAATGATGCCCCAGATAACATCTTTATCCAGAAACTTTAGTTGTGGAAGGAACTCTTGAAGTTGCAGTATTCGAGCCTTTGAAGACACATTTTGGGTGGAAATTAAATAAAGTTTAAACAGTGGACAGGAGGGTATGAATTTTCATATTGGTTATTCAAGAAGGCAAAGTTAGATCAGTTCACAGTTGGAAATGATAAAGGGGTTAGATTGGCACTATTTAAAGAGGTTATGACACAGTTTTGAAGTGGTGGGTGGGGAAACATGGGGAGACAGCTATTGATGAGTTTCAGACAAAGGAGAAGCAGTTGAGTCAGGGGTATTTGGAGAAGTTGGAGTCGGGGGGGTGGTGGGTTGGTTAAGGAGTCAGAAGTAGGTTTCTTGGAGGTGAATCTCATGGGGCCTGTTGGTTAAAATAAGGAAGAAGCTATTCAGAATTGAGATGTGGGATGTGTGAAGTGTTGGGGCATGGAAGACAATGGAGCAGGAAGGTGTTGAAGCAGCCAAAAGGATGGCTCAGCTTAACAGGTAAAGATACTCATGGGCACTTTGCATCTATATCATCACCTTAATACCAGAAGGAAACCTAGAAGAAGTAGAGCATGCAGCTCCAAGACATGATTTTAAGTGCTATACCACTTGTAAAATGACTATTAATGGCCATGATCAGGGTCATTGGTGGTTTATACATGTCAGGTAGCAGAAAATTAATTCTAGTTTTCAAGTACACTAACTATTCACTCACCAGCCATCCTCCCTCATCTGTATCTGTATCACAGAATTATCAGTTTTCCAGGTATCTTGTGGACTAGCCACTGTTCCCTTGGATTGCAACTCTTTACATTTCCTGGCATCTAATCATGGTGACTGAGATTGAGGAATTCTCAGTTTACTTCTATCTTGGATGTATCTCCCTTTTATGGTTTGTTAGTTATTGCCAATTTTATTCCAACTTACACCAGACATAAAACATTTATTGAAGCCATATGATTAACAACTTGATGGAATGAACCCTAGCAAACCATTGGCACTGGTTTTGAACCAAACATTTGCAATTAAGTTTCATACTAACTTGAAATTAATTATTTCACCAGTGTAAATGCCCTGATATGGAGTCTTATCACTTCGTGGGATTTATTTTTTTAAGCTAAATTGCAATCTGTGGAAATTGTGCTATGACACATGGATAATTGCTGATGTGTGCAAACTGTCTTCAACTGTTCACTCTCAGCAAATGTTCTAACCAAAACTGAGAAATTTGGGGTTGGACCTGGCCTAATAAAGGTTCCTTATGTGGGTGGGGACAGGATCCAACTTGGTTGTCACAGTTGAATTAGTTGTAGACACTAACTGATAGGCTGACAATTGTCTATCTGATCAAGGTACTGGAAGAGTTGGCATTAGCCATAGCCCGATAAGTGTTAATGACTCTGGAGAGGAAGGGAGGGAGAAAATGAGAGGTGAGAAAAAAAAAATTAGAGCATAAGAAGTCAGTGTTTTTGATGGGCTAACTCCTTCCTACTTTGTTTGGCAAACTTCCCACTATTCTCTGCAAACAAAATAATTTAAGGATCAAAGTTTAATTATATTTACATTCTTCATTCTAATGAAGATTAAAGTATTTGCAGTAAAATTACACAAACATGACAGTCAGATGGTTGGAAGATGGATTGAGTGGCCATTTCTTCTGTATACACAATAGCAGCTTGTCAGTATGTCTGTTATACAGCACTTTCAAAGGGATAGAAATTAATCTTGGTAGCGGATTGGCTGCCCATTAGACATAATTCAATTGATGTCAATCCATTCTCTCCATAGAGCAGGCATATAAACAGGCAGCTGAGGCAATGCTTCTGACAAACTTCTACCTCAGTATTAACAAGTAAAACCATAACACTACAAGGATTGTGATACTGGTAAATACCTACAATTACAAAAAAATACCAAATAAATGTGCCACAAATGATCCTTTTACTAAGTCTAAGGATGTGCGCGTACACAACAATTTGCATTCACTTAGCATCTATAACAATAGTTTATATTTTAAAAAAAAAAAAAAATTCCAAGGTGCTTCTCGGCAGTCCTGAGATTAGAAGCTAACTGGGGTCCACGTCCATAGATCCCTCAAAGTTGCCACCCAAGTTGATAGGGTTGTTAAGGCGTATGGGGTGTTGGCTTTCATTAACAGGGGGATTGAGTTTGAGCCGTGAGGTTATGCTGAAGCTCTATAAAGCCCTGGTTAGACCACACTTGGAATATTGTGTTCAGTTCTGGTTGCCTCATTATAGGATGTGGAAGCTTTAGAGAGGGTGCAGAGGAGATTACCAGGATACTGCCTGGACTGGAGGGCATGTCTTATGAAGAAAGGTTGAGGGAGCTAGGGCTTTACTCATTGGAGTGAAGAAGGATGCGAGGTAACTTGATGGGTGTACAAGATGATGAGAGGCATAGATAGTGGATAGCCAGAGACTTTTTCCCAGGGTGGAAAGGGCTATCACCCGTGGGCATAATTTTAAGGTGATTGGAGGAAGGTTTAGGGGAGATGTCAGAGGTAGGTTCTTTACAGAGTGGTGGGTGTGTGGAATGCACTGCCAGCGGTGGTGGTAGAAGCAGATATATTAGGGACATTTAAGCGACTCTTGGATAGGTACATGGATGATAGTAGAATGAAGGGTACGTAGGTAGTTTGATCTTAGAGTAGGTTAAAGGGTTGGCACAACAGTGTGGGCCGAAGGGCCTGTACTGTGCTGTTATGTTCTATGTTCGCAATAAATGGGTATAAAATGCAGGTGGTGCTGTAGCATGGTACACTGGTGCTACAACATCCTGAGCAAGGGAGTGATAGGACATGGTTTCAAGCTTGTTTATTGCCCACATGATTTAACTTCTAATCTCAGGACTGCTATTTTCATGGGGTTGGGGTCTGTTGCCAAGGTGAAGAGGAGAGGATAGATAAAATAAACAAATTGTCTATTTAAATTTTGTTATCTGTGCCACTGACCTATTTAGAACTATTGTTTGTATTGCTTTACAGGAATATTTTCTAAATATAATGGAAGTTGGCCCCAAATTTGCTGGGAAAATGACATTGTCTTTAATGTGCATGTTGTCATTAAATGATTCAGCAATTTTTGGTGAGAAAGATAGAGATCCAAATAGCCATACGTTACTGTTGGCATTGCAGAAACTGGAGATTGCTGTCAATCTGAGCTTCAAATATTTTCTGCGTTTGCACCATTAAAACTGAAGTCCTGACTAAAAGTTAGGGTTTATACTTACCTGTGCAAGAACCCTTTTAATGGCTTGTGTTCCTGCAGTGTCACTTAATGTCTCCAGTCCAGGAAGGGAACAGTTGAAGCTATTGTTGCAACCAGGTGAGAAAGGTGTCTAAGGATCCCTCTCTTCACCTGATCTTACTATAACCGGTTTAATTTTAAATACTGTTTTTTAGCTCCCCCTTGGTGAATCTTGTTCACTGCTTTCCAATTATAAGGCCAAGAAACCAGCACAAACAGGCTTTCTTGGGTTTGAAGAAGAATTAAAATTTATTAAAACTTGAACTCTAATTCAGTTGACACCTATGGATACATGATGCCCCCATGCTAGCGTGCCTATACGATGCACAAAGGCACAGACTGAAAACAGCAGAAGTAAAATAATGAAAAGTTTGAGGCAATATCTGAAAAGTTGTTAGTTCTTCAAGCTCACCTGTCAAGTCCCTAATTGTAGGTAAATCTTGCTTTTTGTTGGGGCCTAGTATTCTTAAACCTTGTTTGCTGTAGGAGACTTTCTCTCTTGGGGTTCATGTGTCTTCAGTGGATTCGGAGGCTTGAGAAAGAGATGGGAACAGACAAAGATCTTCAGCAGCAAACACTTTTTCCAAATTCAAACTGTTTGTACAATTCAGAAAACTCCAGGTTGCCAAGCATGTTAGTCATGTGACTAACTGATCTGACCACGTCTTGGATTGTATCACTTTAGCAGATTCTGGAATACTCCTGTTACACACAATACCTGGTGATCAAGGTGTGGGTTGAATGTGACAGGGAATGGTCCTTTTTGTCCTTCCAATCACCATTTGTTAATATGCAGATGTCATTTCCAGCCACAGCTGATCTGTTTAACAAGTCCTTTCTTCATTCCAGTAAGTTTAAAATCAATTTGTGACAAAATTAATGTGCCTCATTCTTGGCAGGTGGCAGCCTAGCATGACACTATGAAGTATCATTCCTGCAGACAGTAAATTGTTGCTAGATGTTTTCACAACTTAACATTTTTATAATTTTATTCCTACTTCTCCTTTTTTGTCTTTTTTTTTCCCCTCAATCTAACTTTTGCTTTTCTTCTTCCTGTACCTAGTTTAACTCTAACTCCCCCTATTTCCTTTGCCACCATTCCACTGTTTCTTTATCTACCCCTAAATCTCATTTGCTGGTCCTGTTATCAACTGAGATCCCAGATGCCCTGGTATCAACTCTCTTCCACCAATTAGAGGCACAAAAATATTTTAAGCTGAAGGGTGAGGGAAGAAATCTAAAAGACATGCAGCATGATTTCCCACTCCAGCAAATTCTGGGCTATTAACTTTGTAACACTTCCATACATTTCTGATAGAAAGAATCAATTCAGATACTAACACCCATATCTCATGCAGTGTCTTCAGAAATGTTACTTTTTCCTCTGTCAGCTTGAAATCCAGACTTCCCAAATATCCCTAGGCCTCCTTGTTTACCACCAGACAAAAGTGAAAATATTTTCATTGACCCATTAGTATCATAATGGCCAAACAACTCCAATCCAGGTTCAGTAGAGCCTTTTTTGTAATTCTATTCTCTATCTACAGAGACCTAGTAGTGATGCCTGAACAAGTTCCCAGATAAAGTTCCTGAATAATCACTTTCTTGGTCTCTAACCCACCTAGAAATCACTACTTTTTTTTTTTATGCCTGCCAGATCATAACCCAATATTATTTCTCATCACAATAGGATCTGATTTACCTTCATCAGTAGAGTTGCCTTACTTTGGCAGAGTTGTTTGAAAACCCACAGCTGAAGCAACTTCTAATTAGCAAGTGGTTCAGGGATAAGTTGTGAAATCATGCTATTTACTATATAAGGGTTGGAGGTTCCCCCTACTGTGGGCAATTGCTTATTTAAACCATTTACAATCAGGGCTCTGTGGACCCCAGGGAGTCTACAAGAAAACCTCCATGAGAATCAAATTTCTGTCCTGGAGTCTGGCACACTGCATGCCAGATTTCCCCCAAGAAAACTGTATGCTAATGTCATTTAGGGAAGGAAATCTGCTGTCCTTACCTGGTCTGGCCTACATGTGCCTCCAGACTCTCTCTCAGCAATGTGGTTGTCTCTTGCGTGCCCTCAAACGGCCTAGCAAGCCACTCAGTTGTATCTAACCGCTACAGTCAATAAAAAGGAATGAAACAAGATGGACCGCCCGGCATAGACCTAGGCACCCGAAATGGTAACGGCAAACCCAACCCTGTCCACCTTGCAAAGTCCTCCTAACTAACAGCTGGGGGGCTTGTGCCAAAGTTGGGAGAGCTGTCCCACAGACTAGTCAAGCAACAGCCTGACAGTCATACTCACGGAATCATACCTTACAGACAATGTCCCAGACACTGCCATCACCACTGGCAGGACAGACCCAGCAGAAGTGGTGGCAGTGGTATACAGTAGGGAGGGAGTTGCCCTGGGAGTCCTCAACATTGACTCTGGACCCCATGAAGTCTCATGGCATCAAGTCAACCACGGGCAAGGAAACTTCCTGCTGATTTCTACCTACTACTCTCCCTCAGCTGAGTACTCAGTACTCCTCCATGTTGAACACCACTTGGAGGAAGCACTGAGGGTGGCTAGGGCACAGAATGTACTCTGGGTGGGGGACTTCAATGTCCATCACAGAGTGGCTCAGTAACCCCACTACTGACTGAGCTGGCCGTGTCCTAAAAGACATATCTGCACAACTGGGTATGCAGCGGGTGGTGAGGGAACCAACGTGAGGGGAAAACATACTTGACCTCATCCTCACCAATCTGCCTGCTGCAGATGCATCTGTCCATGATGGTATTGGTAGGAGTGACCACTGCACAGTCCTTGTGGAGGCGAAGTCCCGCCTTCACATTGAGGATACACTCCTTCATGTGTCGCACTACCACTGCTAAATGGGATAGATTTCAAACAGATCTAGCAATGCAAAACTGGGCATCCATGAGGTGCTGTGGGCTATCAGCAGCAACAGAATTGTACTTGACCACAATCTGTAACCTCATGGCCTGGCATATCCCCCACTCTACCATCTCCATCAAGCCAGAAGACCAGCCCTGGTTCAATGAAGAGTGCAGGAGGGCATGCCAGGAGCAGCACCAGGCATACCTCAATGAGGTGTCAACCTGGTGAAGCTACAGCTCAGGACTGTGTGCCAAACTGCATAAGTAGCATGCGATACAGAGCTAAGTGATCCCATAACCAATGGATCACATCTAAGCTCTGCAGTCTTGTCACATCCAGCTGTGAATGGTGGTGGACAATTAAACAACTAACTGGAGGAGGTGGCTCCACAAATATCCCCATCCTCAATGATTGGGGAGCTCATCAATCAGTGCAAAAGATAAGGCTGAAGCATTTGCAACAATCTTCAGCCAGAAGTGCCTGGTTGATGATCCATCTCTGCCTCCTGAAGTCTCCAGCATCACAGATGCCAGACTTCAGCCAATTTGATTCACTGATATCAAGAAACAACTGAAGGCACTGGATACTGCAAAGGCTATGGGCCCTGACTATATTCTAGCTATAGTACTGAAGACCTGTGCTCCAGAACTTGCTGTGCCCCAAGCCAAGCTGTTCCAGTACAGCTACAACACTGGCATTTACCCTAACAATGAGGTAAATTGCCCAGGTATGTCCTGGACACAAAGCAGGACCAGTCAAACCCAGCCAATTACTGCCCCATCAGCCTTATCTCATCAGTAAAGTGATGGAAGGTGTCATCAATAGTGCCATCAAGTGGCACTTGCTTAGCAATAACTTGCTCAATTTGGGTTCCACCAGGGCCACTCAGCTCCTGACCTCATTACAGCCTTGGTTCAAATATGGACAAAAGAGCTGAACTCAAGAGGTGAGGTGAATGACTGCCCTTGACATCAAGGCAGCATTTGACTGAGTATGGCATCAAGAAGCCCTAGCAAAACTGAGGTCAATGGGAATCGGGGGGGAAAACCCTCTGCTGGCTGGAGTTATACCTCGCACAGAGGAAGATGATCGTGGTTGTTGGTCAATCATCTGAGCTCTACAACATCACTGCAGGAGTTCCTCAGGGTAGTGTCCTAGGCCCAACCATCTTCAGCTGCTTCATCAATGACCTTCCTTCAATCATAAGGTCAGAAGTGGGGATGTTTGCTGATTGCACAATATTCAGCACCATTTGCAATTCCTCAGATACTGAAGCAGTCTGTGTAGAAATGCAGCAAGACTTGGACAATATCCAGGCTTGGGCTGATAAGTGGCAAGTAACACTTTGCCTGGCACTTGCATGGCACATGACCATCTCCAACACGAGAGAATCTAGCCATCTCCCCTTGATATTCAATGGCATTACCATCACTGAATACCACACTATCAACATCTAGGGGCTACCATTGACCCGAAACTGAACTGGAGTAGCCAGATAAGTACCGTGGCTACAAGAGCAGGTCAGAGGCTAGGAATCCTGTGGCGAGCAACTCTCCTCCTGACTCCCCAAAGCCTGTCCACCATCTACAAGGCACAAGTCAGGAGTGTGATGGAATGTTCTCCATTTGCCTGGATGGATGCAGCTCCAACAACACTCTACGCTCGACACCATCCAGGACTAAGTAGCCCGCTTGATTGGCACCCCATCTACAAACATTCACTCCCTTCACCACCAACACAGTGGCAGCTGTGTACCATCTATAAGATGCACTGCAGCAACGCACCAAGGCTCCTTAGACAGCACCTTCCAAACCATGACCTCTACTAACTAGAAGGACAAGGGCAACAGTTGCATGGGAACACCAGAACCTGCAAGTTCCCTTCCAAGTCACACACCATCCTGACTTGGAACTATATTGCCGTTCCTTTACTGTCACTGGGTCAAAATCCTGGAACTCCCTTCCTAACAGCACTCTGGGTGTACCTGCCCCACTTGGACTGCAGTGGTTCAAGAAGGCAGCTCACCACCACCTTCTCAAGGGCAATTAGGGATGGGCAATAAATGCTGGCCTGGCCAGTGATGCCTTCATCCCATGCATGAATTTTAAAAAAAAAAAAACATTCTTTGGACTAGAATTTTGCAGTCAGCACCAAGTGATGGTGCTCACCGGTGACCTCAAGAAAAGCTGCCCACAGAAATCTAGCAATCTCTTTGCATGGAGTTCCCTTTTCCTAATGTGCGTTTGAAGCTGGCGCCAAGTCAAGGGGATCTCCAGACATCCAACAGCACTGTCAGCAAAAGCAGAGTGAGCAGCCAACCACATTGAAATATTCTCAGACAGCAAACCAGGAATTAACCATTGAATCCACTTTTATTTTGGCTGAAATTTTAAATTAAGATTAAAATTAAAAACTTAAATATGTGGAATTTTTTATAATGGAGAATTTGCCATTCCAAAAATAAAGAGCTTTTCAGTACCAGTGAGGATGTTTAGCAGTAATTATAAATACAATACTTTTTAAAAAAGTTACTTTTCATTCATCAAGGTGCAACTTTTTCAAGGGTTTTTACAGCGAGACAGTAACAGTGTAGAAGTGGAAGTTTTTGTCAATTCACTAATTGTTTAGGGATTGCAGTCTGGAGACCTCAATAGCACACTCTGGAGGAGCATAGAGCCACTGATGGAGACTTCTGGAGTTCCGCAGTATTCTGTGCATTAGTAGACGCCAGGGCCTGCATTTTATCAGCCCCTCCATGTTGGGGGGTCATGGTAGGGGGGCCAGTAAAATACTTGCAGGAGTGGCCCACCATAACCCCCCAGCCTCCGTGTTACCCTCCTGCCACTCGACAGCGGCACCTTCATTTAAATTGTAAAATCATCACAAATAAATTACATATACTTGCCCTGCCCTGCCCTGGTGGTCATCCCATGCTGATATTGCGGCTGCAGGCTGCAACTCGTGACAGAGGGGGGAGGAGTGAAATTGGTTGTGGGGATAATGGGAAGGGGTTGAGGGGTAAAGTTACAAAATTTGGGAGGCAGAGTTAACTAGGAAGAAGTAGTTTTCCAGTGTGTAAAGAACATGAAATGGCCATTGTGGGAAGAGGGCCTTGATCTTTAAAGTTTTTAGTTTTACTTTGCCCACACTGACTTTTTAAGAATTTAATTTGTTAATAAGGGCTTGAAGCCCTTTTAAAAATGGCGCCTCCCCGGTGGTGCCAGACACTGTCAGCGGGGACAGAGCAGCCGCCCCCCTCTACATCATCGCGGGTGGCCACTCTGCCCCCTCCATTTAAATGAGCCCCTGCGCGAAATATCGTGATGTGCCAGGGGCTAATAAAATTCAGCCCCAGAGGTTGCTGTTTATTTCAGTGGAGTAATTATGCCGAATGCTGATAATTTCACCAGCATTACAACCTCAAAATCCCGGTCATTATTTTTTTTGCATTTGTTGACTTAATATATATTTCTGTTGCACTGTATAACAATAATAAATGCATTCTGTAATTCAGACAGCAGATACTGTGGCCTGGGTATTGACTCAGATGGGATTTTGAAGTGTGGGGAAGGAGTTCTGGTTGGGAAAGGCTGGGTTTCCCTGAACCCTGTTTTAACTCCACAGTGTGCAGTTTCTTTGTCCCGCCCAGAACCCAGCCTGACTGCCTTTGCTCTCTGGTTGGGGGAATGCTCCAGGAGATGCCACAGTTCAGGATGAATTGGTTTCCAGCTGCTTGGAGATTGTAAGGGGTGGGGACATGGGTGCAGAGTTGTTTGGAGGGTCAGGGGGGTGGGGGTGATTGGAGCAGCAGAGCAGAATAGGCATGACTGTGCTTCTGATATGACCTTTTTCCTCAACCGAGGATTTCCCCCCACTGTGGTTGACAGGGCCCTCAACCGTGTCCGACCCATTCCCCGCACCTCTACCCTCACCCCTTCCCCTCCCTCCCAGAACCGTGACAGGGTTCCCCTTGTCCTCACTTTTCATCCCACCAGCCTCCATATCCAAAGGATCATCCTCCGCCATTTTCGCCACCTCCAGCATGATGCCACTACCAGTCGCATCTTCCCCTCCCTTCCCCTGTCAGCATTCCGAAGGGATCGTTCCCTCCACGACACCCTGGTCCACTCCTCCATTACCCCCACCACCTCGTCCCCGTCCCAGGGCACCTTCCCTTGCAATAGCAGGAGGTGTAATACCTGCCCATTTACCTCTTCTCTCCTCACTATCCCAGGCCCCAAACACTCCTTTCAGGTGAAGCAGCGATTTACTTGTACTTCTTTCAATGTAGTATACTGTATTCGCTGCTCAGTGTGGTCTCCTCTACATTGGGGAGACCAAGCGCAGACTGGGTGACCGCTTTGCAGAACATCTCCGCTCAGTCCGCAAGCAGGACCCTGAGCTTCTGGTTGCTTGCCATTTCAACACTTCCCCACCCCCCCCCCCCCCCCCCCCCCCCCCCCCACCCCCTGCTCACATCTCTGTCCTGGGATTGCTGCAGTGTTCCAGTGAACATCAACGCAAGCTCGAGGAACAGCATCTCATCTACCGATTAGGCACACTACAGCCTGCCGGACTGAACATTGAGTTCAATAATTTCAGAGCATGACAACCCCCCACTTTACTTTCATTTTTAGTTATTTTTTTCTTCCCTTTTTTTTTTTGCATTCCTTTTTACATTTTTTACGATCTTTTTTTGCATTGATTTCATTTCATCTTAGTTTGTTCAGTTTGCTTACCCACTGTTTTTTTTTCAGGTTGTTTTTCTTCAGGTTTGCACTTGCTGATGTTCAATATTCAGTATATTCACACCTAATCTGTACTAATGCTTTGTCTTTCAACACACCATTAACATATTGTTTGCCTTTGCTCTGTGACCTTTTGGTCAGCTATGTGGCCTGGTCCAATCTGCACCTTCTCCTTTGTTATCTCTTGCCCAACCCCCACCTCACTTGTTTATAATCTGTGACTTTTCTAATATTCTTCAGTTCCGAAGAAGGGTCACTGACCTGAAACGTTAACTCTGCTTCTCTTTCCACAGATGCTGCCAGACCTGCTGAGTGAATCCAGCATTTCTTGTTTTTGTTTCAGATTTCCAGCATCCGCAGTATTTTGCTTTTATATTTGTGAGAGCAGAATAGGGGTTGGGCAGCTTTAGTGATGGCGAGGGGGGGTGGTGGATATGATTATGGAGAGGGAAGCAGGTTTACTTGAGGGTCCAGTGGGAAGCACTTTTGCTTCTCCTCCAGGCCCACTTTCCATGCTGGAAAGTTGCTTATCTCTTCCACACAGCAACCCTTTAGCTGCTGGGTTTCCTGAGGCCTATAAAACCCAGCCAACCAGTCTTAAACCTGGGGGGAAAAAAAAGATAAAAATCTGAGGCATGCAGCCTCATTAAAATATTTAAATGAAGAACTCTACTCCTGGGAGTAGATTGGCTTCCTGTCCTGCTTCTGTTAAAACTGGATTGGGTAGGGTTTGAGAATTTTTAAAATTGTTGCATTCTATCTGACCCGGATCCACTTGTATTTGGGGGTTAAAATTTCCCCTCTATTACTGAAGCGTCCCTAAATGTTAGATTGAAAGGTTTGGGCAACTTGGGGCATTCTTAAGGGTTAAAACAGAGTACCACAAATTCAGAGAATCGTAGAACAGTTACAGCACAGAAGGAGGCTATTCAGCCCATTTCTGTATGCTGCAACTCTCCAAGAGCAGCTCTGCTAACCCCACTCCCCTGCCCTTTCCCTGCAACCCAGCAGTTTTTTTTTTCTCCGTGTGCTTATCCAATTCCTTTTCTGAAAGCCAAAATTGAATCTGCCTCCAGAACAAACCACCCCCCACACCGCTGCGGCTCCTTAAAATCCAGCCCACTGACTGTCCATTCTCCCTACCACCTGCGCAGTGCCAAGGGCATCAGTTTGTCAATGGCCAAGTCCCCCTATGTGCTTTTATGGGGCTGAAGTAATTCCCTGGGGCAGCCATGACTGGCTCCCCAGTGTGCACCCTCCTCCCTTCACCTGGTCTGCCCTAGATCAGCAGTGAGCTTATAAATCCAGGCCAGTGATTGGGCAGTGCAGGGGGTCGTCACTCCGGCATTGTGGGGACATAAGGGCAGGAGTCAAGACTGCCGAGGACAATTTGGGGGCTAGCTAATGAGAAGGAAGGCAGCCTCTGGCAACAGGGGCAAGGCTCTCTGATTCTGGGCCCAGTGGCAATGGGGAACAACACCATCCACAGGATGGGTAGAGCCCTTCTCTCCAGAAGGACAGGAGAGGAATAAGGGGCAGGAAGGACAGAGACCATACCCTCAGCATTGGATCTATTGCTGAAGATGCAGCTACCTTGGCATGACTGAGAACCAGTGTTGGACGAGACTGCAACTCTCCAGGCAGATGGTCAGAGATCTGTGTCCTAGTTGCCAAAGACCTCACAACATTGGTCACCATGCCCTGCCAGTAGCTGTCAGTCATTGTGGCCTTGAACTTCTTCACTTCTGGCTTCTTCCAAGGATCAGCTGCAGACTTTAGCATCTCAAACAGTTGCACACTACTGCATTTCACAGGCTGCTGATGTCCAGCTCTGGCAAAAAGGACAGTACATTCAGTTAATGATAGATGAGGCCTCACAGGGACAGAGGGCACTGGATTTTTGTCACCAGCACTGGATTCATCCAGGTGCAGGGCATCATCGATTGTGCCCATCGAGACACCCAGTGACTGGCCAAAGGAATGATTTCCACGCCTTCAATGTTTAGCATGTGAGTCTGGGGAATTAATGAAGGGAAATAAGGAGATGGCAGATGAATTGAACAGGTATTTTGCATTGGTCTTCACTATAGAGGATAAAAGTAACATCCCAGAAATAGCTGTAAATCAGGAAATGAAAGGGAAGGAGGAACTCCAGAAATCTACAATCACCAGGGAAGTGGTATTGAGCAAATTGTTGGAGCTGCGGGCTGACAAGTCCCTAGGTCCTGATGGACTTCATCCTGGGATCCTAAAAGAAGTGGCTATTGAGATAGTTGATGCATGGTTTTAATTTTCTAAAATTCCCTCTTCAGGGAAGTTTCCATTAGATTTGAAAATAGCAAATGCAACTCTTTCTCTTTTTTTTTTTGAAAAAAAAACAAAGCAGGAAACAATAGGCCAGTTAGCTTAATGTTTGTCCTAGGGAAAATGATGGAAGCTGTTATTAAAGATGTTTGAGCAGGGTATTTAGAAAAATTCAAGGTAATCAGGCAGTCAACATGGTTGTGTGCAAGGGAAATCATGTTTAACCAATTTATTGGAGTTCTTTGAAATAACATATCCTGGGGATGAAGGGGAACCAGTGGATGTACTGGACTTAAATTTCCAGAAAGCCTTTAAGGTGCCATATCAAAGGTTATTGTGGAAAATAAGAGCTCATGGTGTAGGGGGTAACATTTTGGCATGGATGGAAGATTGGCTAGCTAACAGGAAACTGGGAATAGGCATAAATGGGTCAATTTCTGGTTGGCAGGATGTAACCAGTTGTGTACCACAGGGATCTGTGCTGGAGCCTCAACTTTTTACAATTTATATAAATGACTTGGATGAAGGGACTGAAGGTATGGTTGCTAAATTTGCTGATGACAGATAGGTAAGAAAGTAAGTTGTGAAGCAGACATAAGGAGGCTACAAAGGGATATAGATCAGTTAAGCGAGTGGGCAAAGATCTGGCAAATGGAGTATAATGTGGGAAAATGTGAAATTGTCCATTTTGGCAGGAAGAAAATAAAAGAAGCATATTATCTAAATGGTGAGAGATTGCAGAAGAATCTGTGTCCTAGTGCATGAATCACAAAAGGTTGGTATTACAGGTTCAGCAGGTAATTAGGTAAGCTAATCGAATGCCATTGTTGCAAGGGGAATTGAATACAAAAGTAGGGAGGTTATGCCTCAGCTATGCAGGGCATTGATGAGACTACATCAGGAGTGTTGTCTCCATATTTAAGGAAGGATGTAAATGTTATCATGGTCCTGTAGTTTTTTCAGGGAATATGCAGTTTGCTTTTCAGGCTTAAAAAGGATCAGTAGTGCTTTTAAGAACCAGCAAGCCTCAGGAGTTATAGGAAGGTGCATTTTTGTTGCCTTGGAAACAGCCGTTTGGAGACTGCAATTCAAAGGGTGCATTCTCCTTGCCTTTTAGGATTAGGGTTGCTCACTGGCAGTGAGTATTAAGTGATACATTTGTTACAATTCAATTTTGAACTGGCTTTTTGGTTGACTTTGTTACAGACCCAGAGGAGACACTGACAGCTGTGGTGTTTAGCACCTGAAAAAAAAATTCTCAGCTATTTAAATTGAAAGAATAGGATTTTAGTCTGTTTAATTCTTATCTCTAATTCTAAAGGCAAGCCAAAATTGAGATCTCTGGTAATTTGAACTGAAGAAAGGAAAGTTAGACTGACAATCTTTTATCCCTCAAAGCTCTAGTCTGATTCTATTGAAAGTGTTTGTAAGTCATTGCTGCAATTCACTGGACAAGGAAAGCATCACCTACTGAAGTTAGACTGTGGACTGTTGTACTGTAGAAAAACCCTTTTCCCACATCGGATGACTGAGGACTTCAAGCAACATTGGACTGTAAATTTGCAAGGACTCTAAATTTTTTTTTTTCTATTTTAAATGTTTATATCTTGGTGTTTAAGAATTTTAGTTCTTCTAATTAGTTAACTTGTTGATTTAAAGACACCTGGTTTGGGTTAGCCTCATTCGGGGGTTAATAGATGGTACAAGTTGGCTGAGCCTTTCTTTAATTTGGAAAGTTTTAAATGATATTTTGGGTGATCTGTGGAGCAACAGGATTGAATTAACAGTGCGTTTCTCCCACCACAGTTAGAATCTCATATTTTGGTTGGGGGCTTTGACTCAAGCGGTCAGTCATAAGTGTTGGAAGCAGTTCAGTGAAGCTTTACTAGACTAATACCTGGAATGGGCTTATGAGGAAAGATTGGACAGACTAGGCTTGTATCTGCTGGAGTTTTGAAGAGTGGGGCAAATTGATTGAAACATGTAAGATCCTAATGGGTCATGACAGGGTGGATGTGGAAAGGATGTTTGTCCTTGTGGGAGAATCTAGAACTAGGAGTCACTGTTTGTTTTTAAAAAAAAAAAAAAAAAAAATTAGGGGTTGCCTATTTAAGACATGAGGAGAATTTTTTTTTTTCTGAGGGTCGTGAGTCTTTGGAACTCTCTGCCTTAAAAGGCAGTGGAAGCAGAGTTTTTGAATATTTTTAAGGCAGAGGTAGATGTTGGCAAAGTGGGTGAAAAGTTATCTGCAGTAGGCAGGAATGTGGTGAGGTTACAATCAGATGAGCCTTGATCTTATTGAATGGCAGAGCAGGCTCGAGTGGCTGAGTGACCTCCTGCTCCTAATTCAATAGTTCATAACTAGTCTGCAACCACAAGAGCTTCCTCCATGTGTGCTCTTGCTTTCCTGGCAGCTGCCACGACTTCGTCATCCTTCGCCAGTCGACTTTGCCGCAGCTCTTTACTCTAATCTCTAAGGTCTGTGGATGGATCATCTGAGACAAGGGAAATCCCTTGAAGACATTCCTATTCAACCCTCGACGAGAGCCGTACAGAGGCACAGACGCTACAGCCAATGCCACTTGCTCACCAGGATATCCATTGAGCAGGCCATCTGACTTCTGAAGATGCAGTTCTGGTGCCTGGACCAATCAGGTGGAGACCTGAAATACCCTCCTGCAAGGGTTCTCCCTCATTGTGGTGATTTGCTGTGCACTCCATAACATGGCCCTCCAGAGAGATCTTTTGAGGCCCTGGAAGAAGACAGCTTTATTGGAGGACAAGATGGGGCAGGAGGTTGGAGAGGAGGAGGCTGCCGACCACCGAGGTGCGTTGGCTGCACCAAGAGTTGGCCTGGCATGGTGCAAGATTCAAAGGGCTAATCAGGATGCTATGAATGGTGAGGGATCATCTTACTCAGGATGAAGGGTGGGTATACAAGTCACTCCGATACCTGTGCTAGCACATCCATTGAGTTGCAGCTTGGAACATCTACTCTTGCTGCCAATGAAGCAAGCATATGTGCTCAGAGGCTTTCCTATCATTGTTGAGGAACCCTTGATCTCCCTCACCAACTCTTTCCTTTTATTGATGGTGGAACCAGAAGTCTCAGATGTGTGGCTTAAGATGTCATTATTAACACTGTGCTCAGACTAAATCAGTGCACAGATACATCAAGAAGGCATGCAAATGACCCACTCAGTGGGTGACCTGCTCTCTGACCCATTGTCAGAGGGGCCAAGGATGACAGAGGGGTGGTACCCTCATCCTTCTCTGACATCCTCAGCCCTTGTTGGGCACTCAATGACTGGAAGGGAGCACCAGCTGGGTGCAACTGACAAACCCCTCCATACACTTTTGCACCACCAGTGCCACTGACTGGTCCAGGTTAGATGGTATGGTATACATCCTGTGCATGTGCAGTTCCTGAATGCATTCCAAGTGCTGCTGCAAATGACTCTCTGTCTGAGGTTGTCTACTCTTTCAATGCAAGAGCTCATGCGCTCAAAGCCCTGAGCCATGGTAGAGCATATGAGCTGGATGGAACCCTCCAATCATAGACCCCCACACTGCTTCAGGGGACTCCAACATGTGGGAGCACATCTGCCACTGCTGGCCGAGGTAGTCTCCTTCCAAGTTACACTTCAGGCCCTGCTGAGCAGGACTGTCTGTCCTCCCTTGACTGAAGGGAATGGCCCACAGCTGCCATTGCCTCTGGCACCTCCTCCTGCACACCAGTTCCATGCTCCACACCCAGTGCCACCCTATCTGAACATGTGAGGCCCCACCGAAGTGATTGTATCTGCACTGATGAATCGTGCACTTGTAAGGTGTAATGGTGCTTGTTCAGTTCTGAACTTGTTATCTGGAGCCCCCAGAGGGAGAGGAAGAAGGTCTCATGGGTGGAGTCTGCCTTCGACAGCAAAGGCCTCTGCAGTGCTGAGGTTTCCAATGTGACTTTGTGCTGAATTTGAAAATAAAACATTGGTAAAAATTGATTAAAACCCTTAATTAACTAAGAGTAACTAAACCGGAGGGAGGAGATTACTGTATTTAGTTAGCATTTAATAATTATAGTAGAAATCTAGCACTAGGGACCATATAGTTAATTATAATTTAGTAAGGATTTAATAAGTATTTTATTAATTAACTAATTAGTGCTAGTAATGACAGGGGTGAAGTGCTTCACCTGTGAGATGTGGGAAGTCCGTGACACTTCCAGCGTCCCGGACGACTACATCTGCAGGACCCAGTTGCAGATCCTCACAGACCGCATGGATCGGTTGGAGTGGCAACTGGAAGCACTTAAGAGCATGCAAGTGGCAAAGTCAGACAGGAGTTTGAGAAGTGGTTACACCCAAGGTGCAGGCAGATAGATGGGTGACCGCTAGAAGGGGCAGGCAGTCAGTGCAGGAATCCCCTGTGGCTATCCCCCTCTCTAACAAGTATACCGTTTTGGATACTGTTGGGAGGAATGGCCTATCAGGGGAAAACAGCAGCAACCAGAGCAGTGGCACCACAGCTGGCCCTGTTCAGGGAGGGACAAAGCACTGAAGAGCAGTAGTTATAGGGGACTCTATAGTCAGGGGCACAGATAGGTGCTTCTGTGGACGTGAAAGACTCCAGGTTGCCTCCCTGGTGCCAGGGTCAAGGATTCTCAATGGACAGGGGGCATTCTGAAGGGGGAGGGTGAACAGCCAGAGGTTGTGGTACACATTGGTACCAACGACATAGGCAGGAAGAGTGATGAGGTCCTGCAGGGGGAGTTTAGGGAGTTGGGTAGAAAGTTTTTTTTTAAAAAAACACAACCTCTATAGGGTTGTAATCTCTAGATTACTCCCTGTGCCAGTGAGGCTAGAAATAGGAAGATAGTACAGCTGGTGTAGAAGGGAGGGTTTCAGATATCTGGACCATTGGGATCTCTTCAGGGACAGATGGGACCTGTACAAGAAGGACGGGTTGCATCTAAACTGGAGGGGCACAAATATCCTGGCTGCGAGGTTTGCTAGCGTCACTCTGGAGGGTTTAAACTAGTGTGGCAGGGGGGTGGGAACCAGAGCAAGAGGACAGCAAGTGAAATAAATGAAGGGGAACTAGTAAATAAGGCCGGTAAGACTAAGGAAGAGCAGGGAGATGTTGTGGAGAACAGCAGGACTGGTGGTCTGAAGTGCATTTGTTTCAATGCAAGAAGTATAACAGGTAAGGCATTTCGGGAACAGTGACCATAATTCCATAATTTTTAAGGTACTTGTGGATAAGGATAAAAGTAGTCCCTCGGGGAAGGCTAATTATAACAATATTGGGCAGGAACTGAAGAATTTAGATTGGGGGTGGCTGAGGGTAAATCAACATCTGACATGTGGGAGTCTTTCAAACATCAATTGATTTAGAATCCAGGGCCAGCATTTTCCTGTGAGGAAGAAGGAAAAGTTTGGTAAGTTTCGGGAACCTTGGATAACGCGCGATATTGTGAGCCTCGTCAAAAAGAAAAAGGAAGCATTCATAAGGGCTGGAAGGCTAGGAACAGACTAATCCCTTGAGGAATATAAAGCCAGTAGGAAGGAACTTAAGCAAGGAGTCGGGAGGGCTAAAAGGGGTTATGAGAAGTCATTGGCAAACAGGATTAAGAAAAATCCCAAGGCTTTTTTATATGTATATAAAGAGCAAGAGGGTAACCAGGGAAAAGGTTGGCCCACTCGAGGGCAGAGAAGGGAATCTGTGGAGCTGGAGGAAATGGGCGAGGTACTAAATGAGTACTTTGCATCAGTATACACCAAGGAGAAGGACTTGGTGGATGATGAGCCTAGGGAAGGGAGTGTAGATAGTCTCAGTCATCTCATTATCAAAAAGGAGGAGGTGTTGGGTGTCTTGCAAAGCATTAAGGTAGATAAGTCCCCAGGGCCTGATGGGATCTACCCTAGAATACTGAGGGAGGCAAGGGAAGAAATTGCTGGGGCCTTGACAGAAATCTTTGCATCCTCATTGGCTACAGGTGAGGTCCCAGAGGACTGGAGAATAGCCAATGTTGTTCCTTTGTTTAAGAAAGGTGGCAAGGATAATTCAGGACATTATAGGCTGGTGAGACTTATGTCAGTGGTAGGGAAATTATTAGAGAGGATTCTTCAGGACAGAATTTACTCCCATTTGGAAACAAATGAACTTATTAGCAAGAGGCAACATGGTTTTGTGAAGGGGAGGTCGTGTCTCTAACTTGAGTTTTTTGAGGAAGTGACAAAGATGATTATTGAAGGAAGGTCAGTGGATGTTATCTATATGGTCTTCAGTAAAGCCTTTGACAAAGTCTCATGGCAGACTGATACAAAAGGTGAAGTCACATGGGATCAGAGGGGAGCTGGCAAGATTGATACAGAACTGGCTCTGTCATAGACAGAAGGTAGCAGTGGAAAGGTGCTTTTCTGAATGGAGGGATGTGACTAGTGGTGGTCCGCTGGGATCAGTGCTGGGACCTTTGCTGTTTGTAGCACATATAAATGATTTGGAGGAAAATGTAGCTGGTCTGACTAGTAAGTTTGCGGACGACACAGGTTGGTGGAGTTGCGGACAGTGAGGATTGTCAGGATACAGCAGGATATAGATCGGTTGGAGACTTGGGAGGAGAAATGGCAGATGGAGTTTAATTTGGACAAATGTGAGGTAATGCATTTTGGAAGGTCTAATGCAGGTGGGAGGTATATAGTAAATGGCAGAATCCTTAGGAGTATTGACAGGCAGAGAGATCTAGGCGTACAGGTCCACAGGTCACTGAAAGTGGCAATGCAGGTGGATAAGGTAGTCAAGAAGGCATACGGCATGCTTGTTTTCATCGGTCGGGGCATAGAGTATAAAAATAGGCAAGTCATGCTGCAGCTGTACAGATCTTTAGTTAGGCCACACTTAGAATATTGCGTGCAATTCTGGTCGCCACACTACCAGAAGGATGTGGAGGCTTTGGAGAGGGTACAGAGGAGGTTTACCAAGATGTTGCCTGGTCTGGAGGGCATTCTCTGAGGAGAGGTTGGAAAAACTCTGTTTTCACTGGAACGATGGAGGTGGAGGGGTGATATGATGGAGGTTTACAAAGTTATGAGCGGCATGGACAGAGTGGATAGCCAGAAGCTTTTTCCCAGGGTGAAAGTCAGTTACTAGGGGACATAGGTTTAAGGTGCGAGGGGCAAAGTTTTTAGAGGGGATGTGCAAGGCAAGTTCTTTACAGAGTGTGGTGAGTGCCTGGAACTTGTTGCTGGGGGAGGTGGTGGAAGCAGGTACAATAGCAACGTTTAAGAGACATCTTGACAAATACATGAATAGGATGGGAATAGAGGGATACGGACCCTGGAAGTGCAGAAGGTTTTAGTTTAGGCAGGCCTCAAGATCGGTGCAGGCTTGGAGGGCCAAATGGCCTGTTCCTGTGCTGTACTGTTCTTTGTTCTTTGACTCCATGTTCAGCATGCTGTCGGATGGATGGAGGACAATGCACCCCTTTTATAAGCATTTTGCCCTCTGTAATCAGCATCTATACCATGAATGCCCATATCTTCAGGGCCAACTTCCTCCTGCTCCACAATCCTGGCTATCTCCATCGCTCGATCCTCTAATGCCATTATGATTTGAAAGTTTGGTACCCCTCTGCCTGTTTGGGCCTTCTTTGGACCCTTTTGTGGGTGTTATCTTCCTGTTTCTTCAAGGATGAGTGAGATAAAGCATTGCTGTCCTCTGTGGGCAATGGCACTGCCCCTATTCATTAGAAGCTGCATGTTTCAGTACTGGCAGGTCCTCCACAGCACTATGAGCCATTCTGATGGGTCATTATGTGCCCTGGGTGTACACCTCTCCCACATTCAGGAACAGCATATGCCATGAGGGTCTGCTGATGGGTGTCTGTTGGAGAGTGAATCCCTAGAGACTTGTCCTAAGATTTGGATGTTGCACTCACCTTGCCAGAGTGTATGAAGTCATTGAACCGTTTCCTACATTGGCTCCAGGTTCATCTGACAGTGGCTACAATTTCAACATAGGCCTGTTTTTGTTCTGAATAGGTGGCCTCCTCCCACACCCTTGGGAAGGGGACCTCTCTCCTCCCTCAGCCTAGAGCATAACCTCTAGGTTGCTGTCTGAAAAAGAAGGGGCTGCCCTGCCTCTGGTTCCAGGCTCTGGCTTTCTTGGACATCATGGAAATCAGTAATGCTGCCCAAAGTTCAATGTGACTCTTCACTCTCCTCATTCAGCAGTGAAAGGTAGCCATTGGAGTTTAAATCCAGTCTGCATTTCAGTTGGCCCACCCTCATCATTCCCATCCTCTTGGCTGCTAATCAGCCACCAAATCTGTTGCCACACCACTTTAAGGGGTCGCCCCTGTGAAAATTGTGACTCAATTCTGTTTCCCCACGGGGAAGTGTTTGGAATCCAGAAACTGTCCCAAATTCCCTTTCCTGCCCTTGACTTGAAAATCCAGCCCTAGGATTTCAACTTTGACATCCAAATCAGGTTCAGGTGTGATTGACACTTGCTACTAATTCTGAATTGTGATGCATAGATAATATACCTTATTTATATAAATTCAATCCTTGCAATAAAAAACAGCAGTGCATGTTAAATAGGAGGCAGCTATAGCATGAGGAAGATGAAAGAACAGTTGGAGCTTGCCAGTTCTAGTGATAAATATGATGCCTTGTATTGCCTCTAAACAGACTCTGACCTGAAGCCAAGTCACACAATACAACAGTGAGTCCAGTAGTTCAGCTGAGCACCACTTCCTGACCAGCTAAGGCTCCCCTTCCACTACCAGACTGAGCCAAAACAGCAACCTGTGGTTTATAAAGCAGTGAAGAATCTAGATATGAATGCTTTGAAGCACAAGAATAGTTCTTAACAGGCACAATCGCCTGGATAATGGATTGCCATATATTATATAGCTTGTTTGATAGTTAGTTGACTGATGTTGAATGGATTTATTTGGTTAAAATTGTCACCTGAAAGCCACATTATTTGATGCAAGTTGTAGCAGGGCCAGATTTACAGTGATCTAATGTAGAAAATTATCATCTTTAGATGAATGGTTACTCTGTATTGCACGTGGAAACCACCATATGATAGTTTTCAGGCTTACTGTTTTTGAAAGGGTTCATCTCTAGTGAGTTGTGATAGCAATTTACTGTGCTCTGTCAGATATAAATCAAACCATTGCCTATATTTTAAGAATAACCATATTCAGTAAAAAAGAATGCTGGAAAATCTGTTAATCAGCTAATTGTGCCACTACTGTTTATCATGTACAGCAGCTGGTGTCAGATTACAAGTGTTTGTCATCTGTTTCTTTTAATAGAACACTATATGCTACTGAAGATTACACTCAAAATATGATTCCCTTCTGTGCGGGATCACTAGTGAGGGTTCTTTCCGTGCCAACAGGTGTTGTGATCACATTTTGAAATCTGCTGGCCAAGTTCATTTGGTTCATATAAATTGGGGTATCAATTGGCACAAATGCTGATTGCGTTAACTGTTTGTTGAATGTTATTCTGCAGCTTTCTGAAAAAGCATTGCACTTTCGGGTTGTCTTTACTCTGCCTAATACCCCACCAATCCCTGGTTCTGGCATCAATGGGAAGAGGAAATTGGAACAAGAAACCATTTAAGTTGAGTCTTTTCTCCTTTTGTGTTGGAGTTGCATTCCCTCAGGCATGTGGTGGGACATGAAACAGGTGGGAACATATAAATTGCATGAAAATGATGCAGGACTGATGTGAAAATATCTACCTTGTCTAGAGCTGTGAATGCCTAAACAGTGTTTCCACTTTATTGGATGGCTCAATCAGTTGTGAACTATAATCAAGGGACATTTAAAGAGTTGTAAAAGGGCTGGTGAAATGATTGCAGCTGTTAGTGAAATATTATTGCTGATCTGGAATTGAGCACAACAGTGAGAAGAGCCAACTTTATTGATCAGACACTGAAAGCCTAACTGAAAGAAGCCAGGGAGATAAAGGACAGAATGTAGAGCGCTAACGGCTCAGTAAAAACTGAAACCTTCTTCATATAGCTTCCTTTCATTACAGGACAGAAGGAGGCCATTCACCCCATGAAGTCCATGCCAGCTCTCTATAGAGCTATCCAATCAGTCCCATTCTTCTGCTCTATCCCCATAGCCCTGCAAGTCTATTTACCTCAACTTAAGTTGTAAAAGAAAAATGGAGCAATGGATGCAGTATGTGAGCAATCTAGCTCTCATCACATGGTTGCAGGATGAAGATTTTTCACAAACGATTGATTAATCTTGACTACGCATCAGAAGAAAATGCAAAATAAGGTCTGGTCACTTCCCGAAAGAGGAAACTACTGAAGGCAAAGTCATTCCAAGGACCATTAACCTTGATGTTACATGGGCTTCAAAGACTTCAATCATTCTCCTTCAGTAATCCGATTCGAGCTTTTTAAACTAAACCAGCAAAAGACTGAGTCAAAATAGATAAATAAACGTACTTTGTGTTACAGTACATGTTCTGTAGTTTTGTTCCTAATTTAACAAGAAGTTAAATATTCTATTTTATGCAGCTGCTACAACACATTTTGTAAACAGCTCTTTTTAGTTGACCTTTTCTGGAACCTGAAATGTTTGTCTCCATGGTGATTAATGGGCGCATAAACTCCAGCCCCTAGCTAACATTTTAGTGCGATGAAAGCACTCTTCTATTGAGCTGGATTGCAGTTAGACAGGTAACTGAGCTGCTTTATTTTGTTTGTATTGCACTAATTATTCATTTTTTTTCTGTGTAATTATCCTCAAATATCCAGCTTTTAAAGATAATGTACACTAAAATGATTCAGCAGAAGTGCAATTTGTGATCCAGTTTTCAAAAAATAAATTCAAATATTTTAAATGAGGATTAGCAAATTGACAGTTTTAAGATCAAAATAATCTCAATATTAAATCTGCTGCAATCATTCATTTAGACACATTTGAATTTCCAGATGTAAACTCCTTGTCCCTCCAGAATCAGAATATGGGGAAAAACTAAACCGCTTCACAGATCAGAATGTTTCTAATTCAACAAGGAAGGAAATGTTGCTTTGGTTAAAAGCATCAGAATTGCTTTCTTGATAACAGATTCCAATATTGTGATCTCAATAGCTCCCTTTTGGTAATAGCTCTGCACTTAATTGCATAATTTTCTCCACCGCTGCCCAACTTCATCACTCATTTATTTTCATATTCTCAGGCGCCTTCTTGATTCCACAAGTACATCAGCTTCTTAGTGATCATATTGTTGATCACAATATTCACATCAAATATGGATGACTCCCCTGCTACTCTACATACCTGCTTGGGGAATACTTCTGTAAATGAAAGCCTGTTTGGTCTTTACATAAACATTATTTAAAGGCTGTTCCAATGCATCGGCTTTCCCAATATGTTACCTGGCTTGTTAAAAATGTACTCTAGAATCATTTTTCATTTCCCCTAATCTCCTTCTGGTGAAGGCCCAAAAAATTTGAAGAATGCAAAGGCAGATCTGTGTCCCCTTTATTTCCTGACCTTTGTCTGGATAATTGATGTCAACTGAGGGCAATAGTCAAGAAAATTGGACCCTATATTGTGTATTGAGAGAATTTCATTGATTCATAGTTGCCCCATTTTGCATCTCAAACTTGTACTTGTAAATTTAAACTGTGAATGGTCAGCAATTATAATTCTTTAAAGACCAGAGAGTGAAGCCATCTCCATTTTAAAATGCTGTGTTTGCATTGTATTTTATGATAGGCCATTAGCAAATTGTTTCATCACATGTCTCAAAATAGACAGAAGTGCAGCAAATATAGATAATTGGCAAAAGAACCAGAGGGAAGTTGAGATTGTTTTATTTTTACAGAGTGAGTAGTGATGATTTGGATTGCACTGCCTAAAAGTGTGGTGGAATCTGATTCAGTTGTTACTTTCAAAAGGAAATTGGGTATATAAACTTAAAAGAAAAATATATGTAGGACAATGGGGGAATGGGACTAATTGAATAGCTCTCTCAAAGAGCTGCCACAGGCACAATGGGTCAAATGGCCTCATTCTGTGTTGTATGTGACTTACTCCCTTGCATAGAATCATAATCAACATCTTTTCAAGGTAACAGACTTTATTAGAATTAGAATTATTAGAATTTAGAATTAGAATATTACAGCGCAGTACAGGCCCTTCGGCCCTCGATGTTGCGCCGATCATCTGACCTACACTATTCCATTTACATCCATATGTCTATCCAATGACCACTTAAATGCCCTTAACGTTGGCGAGTCTACTACTGTTGCAGGCAGGGCGTTCCACGCCCCTACTACTCTCTGTGTAAAGAAACTACCTCTGACATCTGTCCTATATCTTTCACCCCTCAACTTAAAGCTATGTCCCCTCGTGTTTGCCATCCTCATCCGAGGAAAAAGACTCTCACTATCCACCCTATCTAACCCTCTGATTATCTTGTATGTCTCTATTAAGTCACCTCTCCTCCTCCTTCTCTCTAACGAAAACAACCCCAAGTCCCTCAGCCTTTCCTCGTAAGACCTTCCTTCCATACCAGGCAACATCCTAGTAAATCTCCTCTGCACCCTTTCCAAAGCTTCGACATCCTTCCTATAATGCGGTGACCAGAACTGCACGCAATACTCCAGGTGCGGCCTCACCAGAGTTTTGTACAGCTGCATCATGACCCCGTGGCTCTGAAACTCGATCCCCCTACTAATAAAGGCTAACACACCATATGCCTTCTTAACAGCCCTATTAACCTGGGTAGCAACTTTCAGGGATTTATGTACCTGGATACCAAGATCTCTCTGCTCATCTACACTACCAAGAATCTTCCCATTAGCCCAGTACTCTGCATTGCTGTTACTCCTTCCAAAGTGAATCACCTCACACTTCTCCGCATTAAACTCCATTTGCCATCTCTCAGCCCAGCTCTGCAGCCTATCTATGTCCCTCTGTACCCTACAACACCCTTCGCCACTATCCACAACTCCACCGACCTTCGTGTCATCCGCAAATTTACTAACCCACCCTTCTACACCCTCATCCAGGTCGTTTATAAAAATGACAAACAGCAGTGGCCCCAAAACAGAACCTTGCGGTACACCACTAGTAACTAAACTCCAGGATGAACATTTGCCATCAACCACCACCCTCTGTCTTCTTTCAGCTAGCCAATTTCTGATCCAAAGCTCTAAATCACCTTCAACCCCATACTTCCGTATTTTCTGCAATAGCCTACCGTGGGGAACCTTATCAAACGCCTTACTGAAATCCATATACACCACATCCACGGCTTTACCCTCATCCACCTGTTTGGTCACCTTCTCGAAAAACTCAATAAGGTTTGTGAGGCACGACCTACCTTTCACAAAACCGTGCTGACTATCGCAAATGAACTTATTCTTTTCAAGATGATTATAAATCCTGTCTCTTATAACCTTTTCCAACATTTTACCCACAACCGAAGTAAGGCTCACAGGTCTATAATTACCAGGGCTGTCTCTACTCCCCTTCTTGAACAAGGGGACAACATTTGCTATCCTCCAGTCCTCCGGCACTACTCCTGTCGACAATGACGACTTAAAGATCAACAACAACGGCTCTGCGATCTCCTCCCTGGCTTCCCAGAGAATCCTAGGATAAATCCCATCTGGCCCAGGGGACTTATCTATTTTCACTCTTTCCAAAATTGCTAACACCTCCTCCTTGTGAATCTCAATCCCATCTAGCCTAGTAGGCTGTATCTCAGTAATCTCCTCGGCAACATTTTCTTTCTCTACTGTAAATACTGACGAAAAATATTCATTTAATGCTTCCCCTATCTCCTCTGATTCCGCACACAACTTCCCACTACTATCCTTGATTGGCCCTGTTCTAACTCTTATCATTCGTTTATTCCTGATGTACCTATAGAAAGCCTTAGGGTTTTCTTTGATCCTATCCGCCAATGACTTCTCGTGTCCTCTCCTTGCTCTTCTTAGCCCTCCCTTTAGATCCTTCCTGGCTAGCTTGTAACTCTCAAGCGCCCTAACTGAGCCTTCACGTCTCATCCTAACATAAGCCGCCCTCTTCCTCTTGACAAGCGCTTCAACTTCTTGAGTAAACCACGGCTCCCTCGCTCGACAACTTCCTCCCTGCCTGACAGGTACATACTTATCAAGGACACGCATTAGCTGCTCCTTGAATAAGCTCCACATTTCGTTTGTGCCCATCCCCTGCAGTTTCCTTCCCCATCCTACACATCCTAAATCTTGCCTAATCGCGTCATAATTTCCTTTCCCCCAGCTATAATTCTTGCCCTGCGGTATATACCTGTCCCTGCCCATCGCTAAGGTAAACCTAACCGAATTGTGATCACTATCGCCAAAGTGCTCACCTACATCTAAATCGAACACCTGGCCGGGTTCATTACCCAGTACCAAATCCAATGTGGCATCGCCCCTGGTTGGCCTGTCCACATACTGTGTCAGAAAACCCTCCTGCACACACTGGACAAAAACAGACCCATCTAAAGTACTCGAACTATAGTATTTCCAGTCAATATTTGGAAAGTTAAAGTCCCCCATAACCACTACCCTGTTACTCTCGCTCCTGTCGAGAATCATCTTCGCTATCCTTTCCTCTACATCTCTGGAACTATTCGGAGGTCTATAGAAAACTCCCAACAGGGTGACCTCTCCTCTCCTGTTTCTAACCTCGGCCCATACTACCTCAGTAGACGAGTCCTCAAACGTCCTTTCTGCCGCTGTAATACTTTCCTTGATTAACAATGCCACACCCCCCCCCTCTTTTACTCTCTTCTCTGTTCTTTCTGAAACATCTAAATCCCGGAACCTGCAACATCCATTCCTGCCCCTGCTCTACCCATGTCTCCGAAATGGCCACAACATCAGGATCCCAGGTACCAACCCATGCTGCAAGCTCACCCACCTTATTCCGGATGCTCCTGGCGTTGAAGTAGACACACTTTAAACCAAGTTCTTGCTTGCCAGTGCCCTCTTGCGTCCCTGTAACCTTATCCCCTACCTCACTACTCTCAACAGACTGTCAGGGATGGAAGACTAAATGAGCAGATGGAAAGAGAATTGCCATGGTTTAGATAAAGCTTTATTTTAAAAGCAATAAAGAACTAAAATTGCTTTGGATGAAGATGGACATTTGATCCATTTGGTTGTATTCTTCCAGAATATTGACACTACCATCTTCCCATTATAAGCATCTAGCTGCTGCTTAAGTATTCTGTCCTCAGCAGCCATTCCTTGTACTTGATGTGTTGATAAAACAATCAGCTTTCCTGTTGTGAATGTTCTCTTGAGCGGTAAATCAGATTTCGTTTGGAGAAATTAGCTGCATGAACTGTGGAGTCGTTTACACTGAACACTTGTTGCTAATGATAGAGTACCTAGCAGCAACCAACTCCTTTGGGAATGATGTTTTCAGTGGAACTTTCAGAGGTTTATGTTTCTATTAAAAATAAAATAAAGTAAACATCTATGCACAACAATTGTTGTCTTGTACTCAGGTGCCTAATCCAACTGATTATGAAATAAAACTGAAAAATGGCTCTGATTGCAGCAACAAGAATAACCACCTTTAAATCACCACAAAGTTAAGATCAAATTAATTTCTAAAAATTAATAAGGGTAATAAGATTAAATATTCAATAGATATGGAATCAAAGTGTATATCTATATTTATATGAAGATGTACCTCACAGAGTGCACACAGTAACAGCACATGCATTTATCTTGCTCCTTAAATGTTGACACTGGGCCTGAACTTTTGGGGCCGCCCGAAGTTGGAAATGGAGAGTGGGGGTGGGGGGGCTGGTGCTTGGGGGAGGGGGGCTAAAAATACTTGTGGTGGCAGTGTTCCAATTGCAAGGTGCTGATCCCAGTGCACGCAATAATCAATAAGGCAGGGGGAGGGTAGAATAGGAATCGCACTCCTCCCAATTAAGACCAATTAAAGATGTTGAAAATCTTGTTAAGAGCTTCTCGGGGTTGGAAGTTCAAATTTAACAGGGCGGACAGGTAACATGCCTTCTGAAACAAATCAGCTGAGGGGAGGTGGTACAGAGTTAGGAGCCAGTCATGGCTGCCCCAGGCCATCACCCTGGCCCCATAGGAGGGTCAGCAGGACAAAGGCGACTCACCTCTTGGTAAGGTGGTACCGTTAGCACTGCGCAGGTGACGGGGAGAGTGGACACTCAGTACCTGGGCACTGAACAGTGTCAGCACCTGCTTGACATTGCAGGGGCAAGGCTGCCAAGGATAATTGGGTGCCCACCTGACCAGAAGGAAGGTTCCAGCTGGCAATGGGAACATGACTGTCAGATTTTGGGCCCAGTGACATTGAGGGGCAACACCCTCCGGAGGAAGGGCAGAACGCTCGGCCTCAGGTGGGCATGGAAGAGGAAAGAGGGGCAGGAAGGGAACGACGGCCAAACCTTCAACTCAGGATCTATCGCCGAAGACGGATTTACCCGGAGATGATTGGGACCCAATGCCACATGAGCCTGCGATTCTCCAGGCAGATGGTCAGAGACTTCTGTGCTCTCATTGCGAGTGACCTTGCAGCAATGGTCACCATGCCTTGCCAGTGGCCATCGGAGTCCCTGAGACCCTGAACCTCTTCACTTCTGGCTCCTTCCAAGGGGCAGCTCTGGACCTTGGTGGCATTGCACAAATAGCTGCACATCACCACTTCTCGCAGGTCATTGATGCCGGCTTTGGCCGTGCTGGACTGCTCATTCATTTAACGACTGATGCAGCCTTGCATGGGCAGAGGGCATAGGGTTTTGCTTCCATCACTAGATTCCCTCAGGTGCAGGGCATCATCAATTGCACCCATGTGGTCATCAGGGCACCTAGTGACTGGCCAGTGAGAACCATCAGCAGGAAGGGCTTCCATTCTCTCAACACCCAACTGGTCTGTGAGCACAAGAGCTTCCTCCATGTGTGTGCTTGTTTCCCAGACAACTGCTAGGAGTCTTTCATCCTCCGCCAGTTCAGGCTGCGCCAGATCTTCACTTCAACCCGCCAAAGTGCGTGGATGGATTATAGGGGACAAGGTATGTCTCTTGAAGACATGGCTACTCAACAGTCTACAGGAGCCCCAGACAGAGGCACAGAGACAATACAATCAATGCCACCTGCTCAGTAGGTCAGCCATTGAGCAGGTCATCGGGCTACTGAAGATGCGATTCTGGTGCCTGGACCGATTGGGTGGTGGCCTGAAATATGCTCCTGCAAGGGTCTCAGTCATTGTGGTGGTCTGCTGTGCTCTCCGTAGCATAGTCTTCCAGAGATGTGTGAACCTTGTGGACAATGAGGCCCTGAAAGGAGACAGCACATCATTTCAGGAGCAGGAGGTGAGAGAGGAGGAGGTGGAGGGAGATGATGCTGAACAGTGAGGTGCCCCTGCTGCATGAGATTTCCTTCTCCTGCCATCCTCTGGGAAGAGGACCTCCCTCGTCTCCCTCATGGCCTCCAGCATTAGACCCAGGTTGGTATCGATTGAAGCAATGGGCTGCTCTGCCCAGGTGCCAGGCCTCCCCTGTGACATCTCACTTCACTCGTGCTGTAGAAGGCATTGGCACAATCATCAGATTTCTCCCTGGGGACAACCAGCAGCCTTAGTGATGACTGCCGTGGTTGTATAAATGTCATCTAACATGCATTCATTCCCGCCCGCACTGGCTCTAATTAGACAGGAAACTCATCTCCTCACCAACTAAGAGCTTACCCACATGAAAATCGGAACTTCAATCAGTTTCCCAAAGGAGGCATGTTTCTGACCTGAAAACAAATCTGTCTTCTGTTTCCCAGCTCTGTGGTGAAAACTCTGCCCCACGATACAGAATGAGATATTAGGACAGATGACCTAAAGCTTGGTCAAATGGGTAGGTTTTAAGGAGTATCTTAAAGGGGGGAGAGAGAAGTAGAGAGGCAGAGAGGTTTCCGGAGAGAATTCCAGAGTTTAGGGCCAAGGCAGCTGAAAGCACTGCTGCCGGTTGTGGAGCGATAAAGCAGGGATGTGCAAGATGCTAGAATTGAAGGAACACAAAGATCACAAAGGCTTGTAGGTTGAAGGAGATCCAAGAGATTGGGAGGGATGAGGCTTTGGAAAGGCTTGAAAACAAGGATGAATATTTTCAAATTATAACTTGTCCTCTAAATAGGATATTACTTCTGGCAGACGTCTTTTATCTTGCTTCTTTAGGACCTTCATGAAGAAGCAACAATAATAACAAGGCAACAGTACAGAGTTACCAAATCAAAACTGACCATTTTGCCTCCACTAAAATCGAAAGAGGTTAGTTTGGCAGTGGAGAGAACACAGCCAGGATTTGGCACAATTCCCCATAAACACAAGAACAGATTCAATAACCCGTAATCTAATGTGCATCATGTAGTCATGAAACATGTAAACACAGCTGTTAGTCACTATATATCAATCAACAGATGTTTGACTCGTAAGGTCAATAAATAATAAAGATAGACTACACAGTTTGGCTTCCAGGGATACAGGAGTTCAGTTATATGGAGAGAGTGGGGATGCTGGGGTTGTCCTCCTTAGAGCAGAGTAGGTTAAAGGGAGATTTATGGAAGTGTTCAAAATTATTAAAGGGTAACATTGCCTGACTTGGCCCCTGTCTCAGCTCATCTGCTGCTGAAACCCTCATTCATGCCTTTGTTACCTCTAGACCTGACTATTCCAATGTACTCCTGGTTGGTCTCCCTCATTTTACTCTCCATAAACTTAGGTCATCCAGAACTCTGCTGCCCATATCTTAAATCTCACCAAGTTCCATTCACCTATCACCTCTGTGTTCATTGACCTACATTGGCTCCTGATCAAGCAACATCTTGATTTTAAAATTCTCAAGCATATTTTCAAATCCCTTCATGACCTCGCCCCTCCCTATTTCTGTAATCTCCTCAAGCCCCATAACCCACCAAGGTATCTGCACTCCTCTAATTCTGGCCTGTTGTGCATCCCTGAAAACCTACCTCTTTGACCAACCTTTTGGTCTTCTGACCTGACATCTCCTTTTGTGGCTTGGTGTCATACTTTGTTTTATAATGCTCCTGTACAGCACCATCGACGTTTCATTACATTAAAGGCACTATATAAATATAAGTTATTGTTTTGATAGGATAAATAAGAAACTGTTTCCAGTGGCAGAAGGATCAGTAACCAGAGGAAATAGATTGAAAATAATTGGCAAATGAACCAGAGGGGCGACGATGAGAATTTATGTTACCCAACCAGTTGTTATGATCTCAAATGCCTGAAACGGTGGTGGAAGCAGATTCAATAGTAAATTTCAAAAGGCAATTGGAAATATACCCGAAAGGAAAAGAACGCTGGGCAATGGGGAAAGAGAAGGGGAGTGGGATTAATTGGATAGCTCTGTCAAAGAGCTGATGCAGACATGATGGGCTAGATAGCCTTCTGTTCTATAACATTCTATGATTTTTGGAAACTCAGAGTTGCTGCTTGGAGGAACTGGAGCACCCAATGTGTTGAATGATGTAACCTGGCTGGCATGACTGAGGCATACTTGAGAGATTTGCTCTGTTACCTATTATCTTCTTTGGCCTCCTTATCTCGAGAGACAATGGGTAAGCGCCTGGAGGTGGTCAGTGGTGTGTGGAGCAGCGCCTGGAGTGGCTACCTATTATACATGTTGCCAGTTATCCATCTTTTTGTTTCTGTAGTTGAACAATTTTCTTCAGTATTTTCTGTCACCTCTTAAGTCTACCTGCGAGACCTGATGAAATATGAGTTCTCTATTTTTCATCCTCTTTGCTTTTTAAAAAAAAACATTTATTCTCTTTTCCAAATGATTCTGCAACCAATTTGTATACCAGTTTTCTGATGTGTGCATAAGGTTCAGTTATAACCATATATTGAGCAAACTTACTTTAAGGGATAACCCTGAACAATGTTTCCTGTAAGCATGTGTCCTGGCATATCTCCAGCAGCATGACCAGGATATCATTTTCTCACTGGTCTGCTCTGAATCTCTGCTGGTTCAGCATGAGCACTAAACTTTGAAGCACGCACATCCCTGAGCATGGTGAAGGCTAATTGCATTATCCAAGTCCCTGTAACCTTGTAAACAGGACCTTATTCTAGTATGTAGAATTCACATACTAATCAATTAATTCCGTCTCCAATTACAGCATATGCTAACAGTCAGGAGCTACCAAAAGGAGCAATAGCAACTATCAATGTACATCATCAATGGTGATCAGTGGAATTGTCTAATTCCATTTTACAGGAACAAGGTAGACATTTAAAAAAACCTGGGGGGGTGGTTTTTCTCTCTCAAATCACAGATTTACCACTTTTTTTCAGTTCTGCTAAACTCATGTGCCCTCTGAGTAGGAGACATTTCTTCCATTGCTTTTTGCTAAAAGTGAAAAAGTTATCTCTGAGAAAGAACTTAACCCTGGAACAACCAGTAAAGAATCATGCCATAATTATTCAACATGTCAGACCTAAATGCACAGTTTTGTGTCAGTCATCACATGCTGCAATCTTCTATTCCAATGCTTTGCATCTAAACTTGTGTCTGACAGCCAGCTAAGGCTGTTAGCTGCCAATACAGCTTATGGAGATGAAACAATTGGCCTATGTAGATGGTTATAATGCATTAACATTCTGAAAGTAAGGAATGGGAAATGGCAACTAAGAGAAAGACAAACAGGAAACCATGGAGGAAAAACTGTTTTTTAAAATTCTTTCATGGGATGTGAGTGTTGCTGACAAGGCCGACATTTGTTGCCCATCCCTAATTGCCCTTGACAACTGAGTGACTTGCTAGGCCATTTCAAAGGGTAGTTAAAATTCAACCACATTGCTGTGCACCTGGAGTCACAAGGAAACCAGACCAGGTAAGGACAGCAGAATTCCTTCCCTAAAAGTGAACCAAATTTTTTTTTCAATGACAATTGATTAAAATTTCATGATACCATTACTGAAACTAGTTTTTCAAGTCCAGATTTTTCTTAATTAATTGAATTCAAACTATACTAGCTGCCATGGTGGGTTTTGAACTCATGTCCCCAATGTATTAGGCTAGGCCTTGGGATTACTAGCCCAGTGACATTACCACTAAACCTCCATCTCCCCCTAGTATGTGTAGTGACCTGATGACTGCTTTATGGTCGTTTGTTTTGTAGAGTGTTTCTAGCAATATCATAAATGTGTTTTTTACATAGTCAACACACTTGCTCCATATTGGAATGAATGCAATTCTCTTTCCGTGAAGCAGGATTCTTTTTTCTCATGAAAAAATCCATCAAATTTAATGTGGCATTTTGGACAGTTTTCTGTACAATAAATAGCTGGCCAATCACTGTCAGTAATGTCAACAACATTTCGAAAGTTAGCAAAAATAGAGTGCAGCATAAGGTTTCAAGCATTTAAAATTTAATACACAAAGTTAGCCCTAAATGCACAGCAAAGCCACAAAAAACGATTATATATGACTTCCCAAAATAAATGCATTTTTTTTTTCTTTCTGTAAAATGAAAATGTTACATTCTGTAAATTCAAAGCACCCAAGTTAAACAGCACAGAGCATTTGTTTTTGAATATAACTTTATTAAAGCTTATTTGATAATACATTGATGCCACAGAGAGTCGTACATCTGATAGTCATTATCTGAAACAAAAAGAATGACTGCATCCTAACAATAGCACAGTTAAACAATTGCAGCCACAGTAAGTAAAGCAATGTTCAACTGTGATTTCGTTAGAAACTAATTAAAAATATCCTTTAACAGACTATGGAAAAGGAGAATTAGCCACTTTAATGTCATATGGATATTGTGAATCTGTCTTCCTGTATTAACGTCAAAACTCAAAATGACAGGAGGCCTTTTACCTGTTGTTGCTTTAAAAGACACACCCAAGAAGAATTGAATATAGTTAAGTGCCATGATCACATTTTTCTACGTTCAAAATGTCATCAGCTTCTTTCCCTGATGATTTACCAGCCATGTTGCACTGTCATAGATTCATGTAGAATAACGTGGAATTGTATATTGATCAACTTCAAGTTGGGATTTACTATTATTGATATCAGAAAATGAACCAAATGCATTTAATGGAGGCATGTGACTGTTAAATTTAGTTTCTGGCAATGTACCTCAAAAAAAAATCAACTAGTAATCTACTAGTCAGAAGGAATATGTACTAGTAACCAAGGGTTAGGTTGGGCCTATATATTGCAATTAGTAGAGTTTTATAGCCAGCACACCAAAGGCCCCAGCTACTGGTATCTGGAGCAGGATTGATTTCTCTACTGTTGGCGCAAACTTGGTAAGATCAGAGTTACAAATTTGGGAAGCTCTGAGTGAGGACACTTCATGGGAAGGACCATCAAGGAAGAGAAGCATGAGAAAGACACTTTTCAAGCAGAACACACTCCTATTTTAAAAATGCACTTGATGAGCCTCTCACAATAGAAACAGTAAAATGGTTAAATGTTTGCAACGCTCATAGCAATGCCTCCTGCTGCTTTCAGTTAATTCTATATGCAAGGTGATATTCCCCCTTTAACAAAAACAGGAGAATGTCTGCATTTCTTCTTAATTAACCACAAACAAAATCATGAAAACATGAAGTTTCTGGGAATGCAGCATTATTATTTATGGAGAAAAGCAGACTCTTTTGCTTTCATTAGAAGAGAAGTATAATCCTTCTTATATTATTTATTCATATTCCATACATTACTCTAACATTATACAAATATAATTCTGTTTTAATTTATTACCATCCGGTTTTATTTTTATGGTTGAAGCAAACGTCACAAGACATGGGTTTAAACTGCATATTCACATATAAGCAGGGTGACCAGACCTTGCCAGCATTCGAATTCGCACTGTGCTCTGCAATGACAGGGCTGGCAGTAGATACAACAGCAGCTACAACCGTTCAGAAATACATTCAACTTTGCTCAGACATTTCTTAAAGGGACTGTTCAGGAGTGAGTCTGCACAGAGTGAATGTCAAAGGCAATGCCAGATAGTTGCAGAAACTTTTTTTTTTAGGTAAGGACAACAATCAAAAAAGCTGCACTGACTAAATCATTCCATCTAGGACCTAGGGAAATGTTTGAACTGAGGAAATCATTCCTGAAGTGAGGGTAGGGTAGGAGTCGAGTTCTTGCATTTACAGATAGCTTTTTCCTCTGAATATTTATGGAGAAACAGGAGGCTAAATAAAACCCTTACGGCTCCCAGGGCCAACATAACCACATGATAACATCTCTTCCATTTTCTGTGGAATTTATTTCCACAGTTAGTTGTTGAAGCAACATTGAAGATTAGATTGGATAGGTAGATGCTGACAAGAAGTTGAAGGGATATGGGAACAAGGTGGGTAAATTTGAGTAGGACTACTTGCTCAGAGGGTAAATGTTGACACAAACTGGTTGGGCCGATTGGCCTGGTTCCATCTTATAATTTCTGTGTACATTTTCACAGCAAAACATGACCCTCCCATTTCTGCCTCTTTCCATAATGGGAAAATTTGCCTTCATTTTGCTTATTCCCGTTGTTCTCACATGGTAGCTATTTAGATAAACCACATTAACCTGTAAATATATGAAATGGATGTGCATCTAAAGTGTTCAAACTTTGAATGTTACTTCTGTAAACTTCTAAACTTACCTCCTTCATAATCAGTTGGAAAGAAACACAAAGTAAGCCCATCTCTCCTGCAGGTTGATTTAGAGTGACGTTTACATATAACATGTGAAGAACTAGCCAGAGCTCTGATAATATTGAGTTTTAAAACAAATTATACCTCCTTTTTTACAAAAACTGTAAGCCAATTAAAGAGGCTTTGCCTGTACAGTACTGACACGAATGTTCAAAAAAATTTTTTAAAATGCATTTATATAGCGCCTTTTAGGACCTCAGGACATCCTAAAGCATTTTACAGCAAATGGGGCACTTTTGAAGTGTAGTCACTATTGTAGGAATTGCGGCAACCAATTTTCACACAACAAGCTGTCACAAATAGCAAAGTGATAATGACCAAATAATCTGTTTTTTAGACATCGGGGAGAATTCCATTGCATTTCTTCCAATCATGCCATGGGATATTTTAAGTCCAATTGAGAGGGCAGACCGGGCCTTGGTTTAACATTTCATTCAAAAGACAACACCTGTGACAGCATACCATCCCCTCAAACACTGGGCTGGAGTATCAATCTAGATTTTTGTACTCAAGTCTCTGGAGTGGGATTTGAATCTTCAACTATCACATGCAAGAGTGCTACCCAGTGAGCTACAGCTGACACTAGCTACCCCATTATTACTTAGTCACTGTAAATCAACCGAAAGGAATTGTATCCACCTCTGGTTAAGCATTATTTGCAATACAAAAGTGATATTGGGCTGAATTCTATAAGTCTGTGAAAAGAAAATGATGGCCCGCCCAGGCGGGCTGCACGCCAAAGAACCACCGCGATTCCAAGCACGGAGGCTCATTTAAATAGCTGGGGCAGGCCGCCTCCCTATCACATGGAGGGGGCGGACTGTCCATTCCCAGCAATGGCGTCAGCTGCCTGTGTGCAGGCGCTGATGTCCTTTTTAAAGGGCTGTCAGCCCTACCAGGACATTTAAATATTTACAGTGAAGTTGAATTAAAATACATTTCTTTTGCCCCTTTCCCACCCCCCCCCAATATCAATTAATTAATTAATTATTTGCCCTTCCCCCGAACTTACATTCACAATCTGATCTTCCCCCACAAACTGCACAAACTTTAAACTATCCCATCCCCATGACGTTAATTTGACCCCGTCCCCACACGGGGAAACGTACGTCCTCCCCCTCCCCACATTGCTGCGCCTCGTATCCCCGAATGGGGATCCAAGGCGTGGAAGCGCCAGCCGCCATGGTGAAGTTTGTGGCGGGACATCAGGAGACAACGGGAGACTCATTAATTCAGGAAAATTAATTTATTTAAATATTTAAATGGCGGTCCTGTCGCCAAGAGGCCTCGCACCATCGGCAATATCAGGCCGGGCCCTGCTGGTGTCAAGGTCTTCATGTCGATCCCACCACAGATCCCGATGTCGAGGCCTCTATAGAATCTAGCCCATTAGATCAGAAAACATCAGCTGTTAGAGTCCAGATATGGTCCTCCATGTAGCAAAGTTGGGACTCAGAGGACAATACACTTATACTGCACTTTCACACTTCCTTCCCTACCTCCTGTATTTTAATAATGAAGTGCAAGGTCCAGACACTTTTCCTGCCATAGGAGCATCATGTTTAATCAAAAAGGTTGTTATTTACAATAACCTACAAAGATCTCAACACTGCAAACTCACTGCACTGAACAGACCTTTTAACTAGATGTATCACTTGACATTACAATGATTTATGTCTATTTAGAACTGTTATATACACTGCATAAGCCTTTTCTGTATAGTTCAAGCATTCTATAAATGCAGAGCTGTGAAGATGAAAATTTGAGAAAAAGGGAATAAGTTTCATATTACACCAGCCGCAGTCTACACTTGAGGTTTCAAATTATTGATATCCATTTCAATGTTACATATCAATGAACAAACACTGCTTTCTCTCCTAGATTTGGCCTATGTTTGATTGTATCTATTTCCGATTGGCAAGTAGACAGTGTCCATTTTCTCACTGATTTTGCATTGCAAGTTGAGAAGCCCAAAAGGTTACTTTTTGTTAGAACAAACTTAAACATTGGAGAAAATGGCTTGATTTTTTCACATTGTTAGAATGTATATGTCGATTATTTTCAATATACTTTGTTGAAGACAATACATATATTGACTGTCTATATCCATCCAAAATGGTTTGTGACTTTAGCACTTATGATTCTAAAATTCCACTGGAAATCTGTGTCTATAGCAGTAAGGCATTCATGGGACTTCTAAGATTTTGATTCTTCAGCTATAGAGAAATGTTTTTCCGCCCGTTCTCTGCAATCTGTGTATTTGAAACGCTTTATCTTATTAGGTATGATGCCAATAGAGAGAGAGAAAAAAAGCTATTTCCCCATCTCAGAATCATTACAGGATCCCCTTAGGCCATCTCCCTATTCTGAGACTCAATTAGTACTTGAAAAATACAATTACTTTAGCTATATTAGGGGTGATTAGAATCTTAGGAAAATCTGCTCAGATTGAATACTGACATAAAAAGGCTTATGCAGTTGTACGCTGATGTCTGAATGAAAATTGACATAATTGAACATTCAAAGTCTGGTGTGAATTCTTGGCTCCTGCATTTAAAAACTAAAGGGTGCAAAGTGATTAGTCAAAATAAACACAGCAATTGTATACACCATCAGCTTCATAGACTCTGTCATACTTGCAGATCCAATTAAATGTTCATTTCCATCTAATTTCAGACAGGATTCTGTGGTAGCCTGACAGCACTCCTGGACACATGATGAACTGCTACTAGATGAACATCCAGAAGATACAGTGTTGCAACTGTTGTCACAGCTACTTGTCCATGTGTTGCTTCCTGTATTTTCCAGCTAGATAACAGAAGGATAAACAACCAAAGGTGCATGTCATCATAGAGTGTACCATTAAAAACAGGATGACTTTTCCTTACCTTAACAGACAGAATATTCTGTTAACACTTTGAATGCAATATTCAAATATTTGCATACTCTTTGGTATTATTTGCAAAATTACTTTCTATAACTTTCTAATGCTGCAACTTACAAAGTAGAATTGGATGATGGAATGGCCACCGCCACCACAATAACAACTTGTATTTATATAGCGCCTTTAAAGCAGTAAAACAGGAACATTATCAAATCAAAGTTGACACCAAGCCAAAGAAAGACATTCGGGTGGTGGTCAAAAACCTGGTTGATGAGATGGGTTTTAAGGAGTCATGTTTGTATATCAAAGTGCTATACTACAGAGGGCATTAATCTTGCACCAGCAATTTTTCAAAGAGAAGAGCCCCATATCTCACTCGGGTATTAGGGGAGGGATAGGGGGCTGGGATTTTGTGCTGAAGGTGGGGTTCCCGGTACCGGGCCAAAAAGGCGGGGGACTCCGCCTCAGCCTTTTTGCAGCACCATATCCTCCTGCCCTCGCCCCCAGAGCGATCTTCCAGTCTTTTTAAATCAAAGTTTAAGGAGGCAGGATCCCCGTCGCTTTAAAGACGTGGTGGTCTCTGCGGGCAGAGGTCCCCCCAGCAAGATCCCAGCAGCGGTGGGAAGAGGCTCTCAATTGGCCGTTAATAGGCCACTTAAGGGGCCTCAATTGGCCTCTGGGCGGGAAGTCCGTCGTCGGCCTATCCCACTCTCTGGAAGATCACTTGGCGATGGGCCCTCTGCCCTGCCACCCCCATCGTGGTACTCTGTGCCCCCCCGCCTCAAGGGGTCACACAAAATCCAAGAGTTGCTGTCTTAAATGGATATCTTCATCGAGGTTCCATCACATGACTGCCCATCTCCAACCAGCCCAACATGCTCTCTCATCATTGGTCACCCAACATGCCCATCCCCATGGGGCATCGCCTTCCTTCTCTAATTAGAATGTGAATGGACTATTCAATACCCAATTAGATGATTCTTGACGGTCACTCAAACAGTCTTTTCCCCATGTCGGATATTTTTATAACTAGTAAACAAAAAGTATTCAAAGTATTTATTAAAAAATCTCAGTTTTTTTTATTACCCCTGTGAATTTTCGATTGGGTTGCTCGCAGCAGTGTCTTAGAGATCAGCAAGCATATGAGGTGGTGTGGGGGGGGGAGGGGGTGGGTGGTTGGTGGTGGGAGATAATGGCACGATGATTAGCGTTTATTTGGTCCCCTCACATGGCGGGTGATATAGTGGTCTTGGAAAAGCTCCAGACGAGAGCTACGCTTCATAATTTAAACAATTCAGATGGGTTTGAAGGAGATGGGTCTGTTTACTTTAGAGGTTTATCAAATTAGGAAAGGGTTGGATAGCATACCTCTTGATCCATTATTCCAGTTTGAGAGATTGGGGGAAGACCAGGACATGTGTTTAAACTATGCAGAAGTAGAAATAGACTCGATGTTGAGCAGGTTCTTCTTTTCTCAGGACGTGGTGAGCCTCTACAATGTATTGCCCACTGGTTTGGTGAATGCTAACTCTCTGCATGCCTTCAGGACGGGTTAGTAACAGTGTCCAGTCATGATGCTCTAGGTATTTATGGACCAGCTGCTCTTTATCTGCCTGTCATTTTTGTACGTTCGCATGATCTCATGAGCTTGCTAACAGCTAGTTACAGAGGTTCCCTATATAGTTTAGGGAAATGAAATGTAGTTAATGTGGGATCCAATAGGATGGAGAAAATAGTAAATATGCTGGTAGTTTTGCATTCACCATTGTGATGTAGAAATGCAGAATTATTTTTGAAGATGAGGTAGCAATGACAGAACCACAAAATAGAACTTACATTTATATAACACCTTTCACTTAAATAAAATGTCCTCAAACACTTTCCAGAGGGAATGTTGGATACCAAGCAGGGAGTAGGAGAGGTGATGAAAGGTACGGTCAGAGAAGTAGGTTTTGAAACATAAAGGGGGGGGTGGGCGGCACAGTGGCGCAGTGGTTAGCACCGCAGCCTCACAGCTCCAGCGACCCGGGTTCAATTCTGGGTACTGCCTGTGTGGAGTTTGCAAGTTCTCCCTGTGTCTGCGTGGGTTTCCTCCGGGTGCTCCGGTTTCCCCCCACATGCCAAAGACTTGCTGGTTGATAGGTTAATTGGCCATTATAAATTGTCCCTAGTATAGGTAGGTGGTAGGGAAATATATGGGTCAGGTGGGGATGTGGTAGGAATATGGAATTAGTGTAGGATTAGTATAACATGGGTGGTTGATGGTCGGCACAGACTCAGTGGGCCGAAGGGCCTGTTTCAGTGCTGTATCTCTAAACTAAACTAAACAGAGTTACTGGGATGCAGAGCTGGAGAGATCTGTAGAGGTAGTGTGGAGACGGGTATAGAGGACTTGAAGATGAGGGTGAAGATTTAAAAGTTGACACACTGATGGACTTTGCATGGGCTAAGGGTACAAGAACCAGATCAGGTTGAGTTGTGTAGGGTAGAGTTTGGAAAGGTGCTGGAGATATCACCAAAAATGCATTAAAACCACAAATGTCAATGGCAGTGGGATAGGGTATGGACACAGGAAATCGATGATCCGGAGGAGGAAATAAGCTTTTGAATGACAGAATGAAAATGTCATTTGAAATTTACCCTAGGATGGAACAGGATGTGCAAGTTTAAATGAATAGCCAGGGTGGAAGAGACAAACAACACCTGATGGCCCCACTATATAAAAATATTAGCATTTTTGAATTATACAGCAGCATTTAAACCACTTTTAACTCTATCTTAGAAATTCCCACATTCTAGTTTGTCAATAATAGTCTTCACTTTTCAGTTGAGAAACAAAACAATCAAACTATTCCTGATCAGTCACACCTTTCCAAACCCTCACATCCAAAACATGAAGCCACAAGAGCTGTCCACATCAAAAACCTTAAAGATTTAACTCAGAGTTCATGTTGAAAGTATGATTATTTCAAAGTCTTCTTTCACTCTGTTTATTTCCAAAGTTCCATGCTGAATTTAGTTTCTTGTCTCCTTTTAGGTATCTATAAAGTATATCATTTCCTCACCAATAGATCTGGCCTTTCCCCAAGCCTTTTCCAGTCTTGCTCCTGAGAGAACTGCAAAGTGACTCACAAGATTGGTGTAGGTTCATTCTTCCTCTATCCCAATCTGGGAGTACCTCAGTGCTGGGGGCGGTGCAGTGGTTAGCACTGCAGCCTCACAGTTCCAGCGACCCGGGTTCAATTCTGGGTCCTGCCTGTGTGGAGTTTGCAAGTTCTCCCTGTGTCTGCGTGGGTTTTCTCCGGGTGCTCCGGTTTCCTCCCACAAGCCAAATGACTTGCAGGTTGGTAGGTAAATTGGCCATTATAAATTGCCCCTAGTATAGGTAGGTGGTAGGGAAATATAGGGACAGGTGGGGATGTGGTAGGAATATGGGATTAATATAGGATTAGTATAAATGGGTGGTTGATGGTCGGCACAGACTCAATGGGCCGAAGGGCCTGTTTCAGTGCTGTATCTCTAAACTAAACTAAACTACCTCATCTCCACTGTATACATGAAGCTTTGACTGTGTGTGATCAGCAATTCTTTATGCAGAGATGAAATATTCATCATTCATCATCTCCATGAACCTTCATTCTATTATTTTCAAGGCTGAGATCAACAGAATTTTATTAGGCAAGAGTTATAAATGGAGTTGAGGTGAAGACCAGTTATGATCCAATTGAATGGTGGAACAGGCTTGAGGTGCTGAATGGTCTACTCCTGCTCTTATGTTCCTGACATGATATCTAATAGATAATGAGACTACTTCATGGCTTTATGTACACATACAAGTGTGTTTCTGTTTGTATAGTTTTACAGTTCTGCAAATCTCTATTCCAAGAGATAAGGGGCCAGATTTTCAAACCCCGCTGAGAACGGAAACGGCTGTGAGCATGATTTGGAGGTCAGCACTGGGTCCCACTGCCTTCGGAATCAGATGTTATTTTCAAAGTGCTGCCACCAGGAGGGACAGGTTGGGCATTTGCCTCCAATTAAGTACCTGCTGAGTTCATTAAAGAGCTCAGTAATAGGCTTGTCGGTGGCTGGGAGAATTTTTTAAAGGTTGGGAATGGGGAAAATACCATGGGTATAACACAACAGGGTAGTGAAGATAGGAGCAGTGTGGAGGGCCATGAGGGCTATGGAAAGGGCTGATTAAATTAATTCAGGGGCAGCAAATAAAGCTCAGATGAGTTTCACTATGGATATTGCTGCAGCTGGAAGAGTTAAATGTAACAGTAGAGAGTGGCAGGAAACCGGATAGGGAAGTGAGCCTGCTGGCATCACTGTGGCAGCACCAGGCACAGGAAGGCCTGGTGAGTATTTAAGGCCAAGTTGACAAAGGTCAGATGGGAGCAGGCTACTCCGATATTGGGCAGAGCAGCCAGGATGAGCTGTGGCTCCTGGACAGCAGAAGGCTGGAGAAGCACAGTGGGGTCTGCAAGGGGACTTGCTCCCATGTCCGCACAGGCCCTCTGAGATCCCTGATGACTCATTTGTGTAGGCAACGTCAGGCCCACTGATGGCTGCTGCTTACCTTTAAAGATCACATTCAGATCCCCGTTCCCACCTCCGTAACACTTATGGCGCCTTTAATTGGGTGCCAGACTCTGTCCCAGGCAGAATATTAAATTTGCATTTAAAATTGGCTGATGTGGCACGCAGCCTGGGCCTGGAAATACTCCGGTCATCGGGGTCTCAACCCAAAAATGAAAATCCAACCAAAGATCTCTCCCTATTTTGAAGTGAATATAACCAAACAATAATGATTGTGGAATTGTATATTGAGGACAGCATATCAAGTGGCAGGATAATCCAGTGGACATAAATCTACTTGGATTTTCAAAGGATTTGATTAAGCTCCATATCTGGAGTTTAAAAAGATTAAGGCTCGTGGAGTTAATGGAAAATTAGCTAATGGATTGAAAAGTAACTTTGTAAAAGGAAACAAAGTTCGGGCTGGGAGCCAATGACAAGTGAAGTTAATCCTCAGTCCCATTTCTATTCAGATATTCATCCAAATCTGCTGTTAACACAGGGTAAATAAAGATAATTTAATACTGCGTGCATTATAATAGCCCTGAGAGATCTGTCTTTGGTGAGTTCCTGCTTTTTCTGTACATTGGGGTCTCACATTTGGTCTCACTTTGTGTGGTTGGGAATTCCGAAGCCCACTACTGCAATGCAGGGATAGGCTGTTTCATTTAAAAAGGTTAATGTCTCCACGAAAAGGAGGACAGAGGAATCCATGCAAACTTGTTAAACATGTTCCCACTAATATTGTCAACTTTAATATATAGGTGTAAACCTGTTAGATAGACCTCACCTTGCAGTAGTCCATGCCGACAGAACAGTACATGTCTCCATTATTTTCGTTTTTGTAGCATTCATTTCCAACACAGGAGATCACAGCACACTTGTTACCCTGTAGTTAAAAAAAAAAAATCTCAACTTGGTAAAAGTAGTTGCAGCATACTACGGACACTTTCGTGAGCAGTTCTGAATATTTTCTTCCCACACTAAAGTAAAATATTCCTGACCATAACTCAGTTACAAAAAATTTAAGTGGTTTTGTTTCATTGCTTTTTAAATATACAAAAAATTAAGTAACAAAACTCGTTATGTTGTCATGTGCCAGGCCTGTTTCTGAACAAACTGTGTAATAAAGGTGACATTCATAAATTTTCTATAGGTTTGTTTTTATTAATCTGATTATCTATCTTTCCTTCACAAAGGTGTGTTTGAGTAAATGGCTCTACAGCCATTAGGAGTCCACTTGTACTGCACTGAGACTCTGAGCTGCACCAAAGTTGTGTGTGATATTGCATTTTCTTATGCAAAATGGGCATCACGCTCAGAGTGGCACCTGATCAAATCCTGTGAAAGAGTTCTTGCCCTCAGCAAGCTCTACAAAAGTATTAAGCAGAGAAACACTTGCCAAAACAGCCAAAACCCTGGCCCCAATGCACTTGAGCAGCCTAAAATACCCAAATGGAGGCTTGCTTTGATGGAGGTGAGGATTCCTTTAATTAACTGCCTGTGAAAGCAGCTTGCCATTTCTTGCCACCACGTTTTATGGGTGGGTTAAGAAAGTGACATTTGAGGCACGCACTGACACCAGTTTAACAAAAGAGCCTGGATTCAAGCGCAGGACCCTCACAATCATATTTAAATGATGCCTGGGTTTGTTGCCACACTGGAAAGAGGGGGGGGGGGCCAGTGAATTTACCCGACTGTCTGATGCTTTTATCCTGGTATTCTCTCTAGCATCACATCAAAAGTATGGAAATATTTACATAACAGAAAAAAAAGAGGGGAACCATGCAACCAGTAAATAAATTGTCAGTGTTTTTGATGAGTTCTTATTTTTTGAGATCGATTTATTTCAAACAAAGCCTTACAAATTTGCAGATAGTTATAACAAGAGTACAAATTTAAAATCCTATTTGTAACATCTACTGGTTAATGACAATACTCAAACATTCATCTGTATACTCACACTGCCTATTGTCGTAGGGGTGGTTGGTGTTAGTGTTGTTGGTATTGTTGTTGGTGCTGTAGACGGTGTTTCCATAGTTGTGGGTTCTGTTGTCATTTCAACAGTACTTTCCATAGGTTGATAGGTTGTCATTTCATCTAAAGTACAAAAGTGGAGGTTGAATTTAATCCCATGAATTGACACAACATAATGATTAACTGACTAGAAACCATCTCACAAGATCTAAAAGCAACATTCTTGAGGCTCAATTCCAAATCAGAATCAAGTAGGAAGATACAGTAAAGTAAAAGGGCGGCGCAGTGGTTAGCATCGCAGCCTCACAGCTCCAAGGACCCGAGTTCAGTTCTGGGTACTGCCTGTGCGGAGTTTGCAAGTTCTCCGTTACCGCGTGGGTTTTTGCCGGGTGCTCCGGTTTCCTCCCACAGCCAAAGACTTGCAGGTTGATAGGTAAATTGGCCATTATAAATTGCCCCTAGTGTAGGTAGGTGGTAGGGAAATATGGGATTACTGCAGGGTTAGTATAAATGGGTGGTTGTTGGTTGGCACAGACTTGGTGGGCCGAAGGGCCTGTATCAGTGCTGTATCTCTAAATAAAAATAAAATAAAAAAAATAAAAAATAAAAATCCAAACTCTTGTCGAATAAAACTGCATTGTTCCTTGAAGTCAGTCTTCACACTGGGCCAATATGCCACCATGTGACACTGCCAATGCCAGTGCTCCGTATACATGTACGGAAAAGAGCTAACCTCGCAAGATAACACAAAGTTGTCCCATTTGAATTTAATTCTGATGTGTTAGGTGTATTGGTTGTGACATGCAGTGGGCATTCAGCTGGAATGTCAGGTGCCCGCAGTCAGTCAAGGGCTGCTGATCTCCATAAGGGGCCGGCAGTATTTCTGACCTCACCTTGCAGTACTCCTCCTGGGAGGAGGGGAAAATTGGCAGTGTTGGTGGGGAATGCCTAGTCAAGGTGGGACCAAGCAGGAATTTTTTTTTTTTTGAAAATTGAGTTCTCCATTGCATTTCCTTCTTAAAAACATATAAACAAATGTCCATAACGTTCCCCGCATGCAATTTGTAAAACTCCACGAATGCTTCAATAAAGGAAAAAAAATCATTGATGCTTTTTGCCCTAAGCTCTGGAGTTCCATCCTAAATCTCTCCACCTCTCTTTCCTCCTTGAACACATTCTTTGAAATGTACCTCTTTGACCAAGCCTTTGATCATCTGCACCAATATCGCTTCATGTGGTTCGGTGCCTAATTGTGTTTGATAATGCTCCTGTGAAGTGCCTCATAGTGTTTTACTACATTAAATAAACTATATAAATGCAAGTTGTTATTTTTTATTGACTTCAAAACTAAAAATTATTTAAATAATCATTAAATAACTGTGATGTTATGAAGGAGCTTCAAAGAGGTGCATCACCTTAGTTGGGTGTGATTTTATGTGCGCTATTCCCACAGGATTTGTTTGTTGCTCGTTGTGCTCTCACTTGGTGGCAGTAGGTGAAGACTAGATACTGCTCCACATAGAGTGGCAGGAGGTGAAATAAGATGGACAGTTACCCCAGATACTCTTGCATATAGTAACTGACACCACAGTGCCAAAGGCTAGGAGGAACTCTCCAACCTGTACTTATCACATAGAAGCAGATGTGATCCAGACTCTTCAGAAAAAATGGCTTATAAAATAAGTTAGCGTGAGGTTCTCTGGCTTATATAAGAATAATTGTAATATACAGCACATGTTTCAGCTAAGTGGAATCAGAGAACAGTGCAGGAATACGTTTTTATACACTTTTGGTCTTAATAGGTCATGTCGGAAGGATTGGTTTAAATCATGTTCTCAAAAGCCTTCTCACAATACTATTGATAAGGAAAGTTTTGAAACATGGATTATCATCACAGCAGGAGGTAATATGAGTGCGTACCTCAAATGTTCTTTCCAACAGGACCATGATTTAGGAGAACAATAATAACAATTAACAGCCTGGTGTGTAAAGGTATGAGGCCTCTCAACTCTGTTTGCCAAGCGATTTGAAAAATAGGTGGTTGTAATACATGAGATAGGGTATCATCCAACAGGATGAGATGCATAAATCAAAAGGGTCTAAGACAGACGCCATGTTTTTAACTTGGTTAGAAAGAAGGAAAGAAAGTTGCATTCGAGACCCTGCTCTGAACAGGCTTGGAGAAGCCATCTTCACAATTTCTCGTTAAATCTACGCAGAGTAAGTTTTGGATGCAGGGTTAATGTGTGCTACTCTGTATGGTTGGTTAGGGTGTTTAAGATTAATGTTTTGTTGATAATAAATGAAGTGAGTTATCAAACATATTACTGTCTCTAGTTGTATGAAACTACTTAAAGGATAAGGAAGGAATTATCCAAGATTGACTATACCTCTTAATGTGGAATCAGAGAATCTAACTGCAGGGGATATGGTATGTACAATGGACAGAGACTTAAAGGAGGAAGAAAGGAAATTACAATGATGTAGCTTGCATGTTCCTAACTGAAAGATTGTTAGTTCTAGTTCCGCTGCAATTTTTCCAAAATGCAAAGATCCTCCCGTCACAGAATGGTGATGTTACTCAATACATCTCCAGTTCCATGGAACTCCACCATAACATAACACATATTTGAAATGGTGGGTAAGAGCTGAAGATTCATTTCCAATCAAACAAAAACATTGGATGACAATATCGATCCATATTGAAAAGGAGAAAACCACAGTTGTTTTCACTATTTGGCAGCTATTTGATATCTCAGAATTACACCTGCCTTTCAAGAGGAAATGCTGACAAAATGCATCAAGAGGCCAATGACAACTTCCTGGTACAGATGACAAATTTGGTTCTATTATAAATTAATATTTATAATATGAGATAAAAAGATGTTTGCGTTGATTTAGCAGACATACTCCAGAATACGTTGATTCCAATCTTATTTAAAAACATTGTGAAGGCAATGTCTTCCAGCTTCAAATCTTTCAATGGTCATCAGGAATAAATGGTTATGACACGGAGCTTCACACAGACAATAGGATAGGTGAAGTCATGATTTATGTATAACCGTTTAAGATAAAATGGTAGAATATTTACCACAACCCCTAACATCACTCTGGATGACTGTCAATGTCATCAATGTAATAATGCAGCAATACAAAAAAAATCATCAACTGAGTGCACAGACAAGGATTTCCAAATGAATCCTTGAGATTCCATGTATTTCGTGCCTATCATGTCCATAACATTATTATTGTAGGTGCTGAAACTTTGCAAATTTAACTATTTTTCAGCTTTTGGACATCACTGGGATGTTCCTCATTGTCATATAAAGATGATAGTCAGATTCTAGTCTTACATTTAATGGGAATGCAAACTGAATGTCCTAAATGTTAAAAGATTCTACATAGCACAGGAGTTTATTGGTGTATTGCCATTTGGCCTTACTAATGCTGGGTTTTGCTGAGATAACTACAGTAAGAGATAAGGGTTGTGTAAATTATGGAAGATAACATTACATAGAGGCACTGCGTACAAAAAGTTATTTTGCTGCACATTGCTACCTTATGAACAATGAATACCATCTCATACCCAATTTCAGGCCATGTTATGTGAGGTCACTCAAATCATTACAGTTTTATCTGTGGGATTGCATGGCATGTTTTCAAATAAGAATTCTGTAAATCAATGCAAAAAACATCTGTACGACCTTCGCCGGGTAATTCTTGAATTTCGCCATTCAGCATCAGGCAGAGAGTTGTATTGCAGCACTCAATTGTACACATATCCAGTGAGGAATTCCTACAGATGTTGGTCGTGCCTGCACAGTTGTTGCTACAGCCTGCCCAATACGAGGTATTGGAGGAACGGTACAGCTGTGAAATAAAATGGACATTAATTAGAAGCAAGATTTGAGAAACGTGTTGAAGGAGATGTGACTTTCAGTAACACTACACAAGCAAGTAAATGCATGTTAAAAGGATAACTGTACCAAAGCTCCAGTTTGCCAGATAATATATTGACAACTTTAAATGAACCAACATTTTCTGTCTTCTGAACAATTTTGAGTGGGTACTGTCTCCTTGAAATAGTGGGGGAGACTTTAACTCCCTCCACCCTGTGGAAATGGGATGTTGGTGGAGTTAAAATGAAGGTGGAAAACATACCACCCATTCCCAATCCATGGTTATTGCTCCCAGGGAATTCCAATGGAGAGTCCCCACTTGAATCAGGCAGGAGCCCCATTAATACATTCAAATCCTATGGTGCATATAGGTCACTGATACCATTTTAATGGTCTAATGAACACTCTTTTCAGTTAAACCTGTCAGAACAGCAGAAGAGTTAAGTGCTAGAACAAGTCCTTTCTTTCTTCATCACTTTTGATGTGTTTTCTTTACATGTTGTCGTCCCAGGTTCCGACGACCGTCCTATTTTTGTCTGAATGATCTAGCCGTGAATGTAATAATGTGGGGATTGTTGCAGTTTGACAGCATGTAATAGGTCAATCAGTGAACAAGGTGCTAATGAGGAACTGAAAGAGAACTGATATATGGCAATGTGAAATATTGTTGGCTCTCCATTTCATAAAAAGTTAAGTATTTCTTTGCAACTTTCCTTACAATAACTATAGGGGAGATACTTCTTTTCAAAGATACCAAAGAAAAAGCTCACATTCCCTATTAAGGAGTGCATGTGGGGTCAAGAACACGAGTTCTGGATCTTGTACTTTAATTATATATAGGGACATTTTGTAAAAGGCAGTTAATATCTCCTTCAGCCAGAAATTTAGGAAGCTGTTGGAAACAAATTTCTCATGAGTTTTTACAGCTGATTTTGGTCAGCTGTTGGTATTGAGCTTACAACAAGAGATAACAGTGTTGGAAAGATCAGCCATGTTCCCACCCCATATATCCTGAGAGATATGGTAAAACTGGCTCTCAATAGTGACACAGATTCAAGTAATTGTGACAACTAACATTAAAGCTAGTATACACTTTGGACGCAATAGAAGAATCCTGAAATAATGCAGCACCTTGTGCAACTCTTTTGTCATTCCCACATGCTCCAATATTTTGTTATTCACAAATACTTGACAGGCATAACTTAATTTAACTAAATGCTTTAGATTTTTTTTTCCATTTTTGCATGAATTAAGCATTCTATTATAAGGAGCAAATAATTCCTGGTAGAGAATGCTGATTTACTGCCTTTTACTGGACTTTGAAACTATGTTTTTTCCAGGTTTCCTCCTTTTTCTCTCATCTCCCAAACACAGTCCACAAAAGCCAAAAGACTTGCAGGTTGATAGGTAAATTGACCATTATAAATTGTCACTAGTATAGGTAGGTGGTAGGGAAGTATAGGGACTGGTGGGGATGTTTGGTAGGAATATGGGATTAGTGTAGGATTAGTATAAATGGGGGGTTGATGGTCGGCACAGACTCGGTGGGCCGAAGGGCCTGTTTCAGTGCTGTATCTCTAATCTAAAAAAAAAGCCAGCAGCTCCCTGGTGTCTCAGCCAACTGATAATTCGACAGCTATCAACATAGTCAGGGGGTACCAAAAAGCTATCTGATGACAGAAGGCACCATAGTCCAGCTCAGTCTTGGCTACACATGTATATTTTCGAACAGAAATCACTGAAGATCCAATAACAGCAGGAACCCTGACTGAGTTTTAGTCTGCCTAGCCTACTGGTACAAATATAAATCTCAGTGCCACTGGATCCAATTTAGATAAGAACAGTAAACTCAATATAGATCAGGAATGAAACCTGGGAACATTCTGCTCTCAATGACTTAGTACTAGAACATAGGATGCATGTGGCTACAGAGCAAGCAAGGGGGGAGTGGGGGTCGAACGTCTTATGAAGATTGCAAACCAGTTTTCTTCAGCTTCATGACTGAAATGATTATTTAAATAAATCAAACAAACCTACCTCGCAGTACATGTGAGTTTCAGGACATTCCTCCCAGCTGTTATATTTCTCATAGCAGTTGTGTCCCGAACAGTTAAATGTCTGGCAGGAGAACTGTAAACAAGTACATGAAAAACTACTTATTAAATTCAATCTTTAGTTTCGGTCTCATTTAATACACAGCTAATACCTTCCACTGTTATTTTATTGTGGCAATAAATTATTGTCATGATTGTAAGCAGTAAGCACCTCAAAAAACTGAGATCCCAACAGCCTTCACTAATAATGTTTGTGGCAATGGGGAAATTTCTGCCTGAATTTCACAAAGTATTTAGTAGACCCTTTACATCTCTTTGTAAAATCTTGGATGCCTTCCCTGAATCTAAAGTGCTGCAACTCAGTAGTTTAGTGTCACCTATGAATTTTACTACCTTGTATTCAAACTGCATAACAGGTTACTTATGTATACCAGGATGATGAGGGCCTAGAAATTTGTTGATGCTGCATTTGTTTAAAAGGCATAAAAACAGGTGCCTGCATGACCAATTTGAGGGGTCATTTCCCAGGCTGAAAATGTGGGTGTCCAGGGCCCAAGCCTGGAAACAGCATTTTGCATATGCAAACATGGGGCCTAACGCCTATTTTAGGACCCCTTCCCAAAATTGGACTGCCTGAACTCTGCCAGCACTAGGCCAGATGCGTTAAGAACAGCTAAGTCCACATGCAGCCTAACCAGCAGTTCTTAAAGGGACCGCTGGAAGCAGCCAGACAAAAAGGTATGTGTTTTAAAAAATTCATAATGTATTTGAAGCAGGGGTGCTTCTTAAAGCTCCACAGAAGTCGAAAAGACCATTGCCAGTTCCTGCCCAGCCCTTCCCAATCACCTTCCTCTCTCTCAGGATCTACCCAAGGGTTGTTGCCGGCAATGCAGTAGGCCAAAATTTAAATTCACAATTGCCGGCAAGCTGTCTGGGGCCTAATTCAAATGAGACCTGAGGCCCAGTATTGAGTTTGTGTCAGGTCAATCCAAAACAGAGATGGTTCCCTGCAGGCAGTTTCACCCTTGGAATGTCTGAGCACTGATCTCTGGGACATCCTATTTAATACTTCCCCACCCACACACACTACCCCTCCTATTGCAATGAAGAACCTCCGACCATGATACTCTGCTTTCTTCCCTTTAATCAGTTATTAGTTCATGCACATGCCTTATTCTGTACACCCAGGCCCTGATTTTGTTGCAGGGCAGGATCATTCAGGAGGGAGTTCACATTGAGGCCCAGAGAGATTTTAACTCTCAAGCTTCATTTACATACCCAGGCCCCGACTCCTGCCCGAAGCCGGCAGAAATCAGTGGCTGGCCGACAGAGTGGAAGTAGGCCCCTACCAGAGACCTACAGGAACAGTCATTGGCAGTCAGTAAGTGGTGAGCAGAGTGCAGGGAGCGATCGCGATAGGGGAAGGGAAGCCTTTGGTAAAGGGCATTCTTGCTCCTCCTGGCCCACAAGGAAACCTGAAAAATGCTTTTCGAAACTGGGCTTACTGGGCCTCTACTGGCTCCCGATCCCACTCCCAGCAGGGTTGGTCTGGTGGGGAGGTCACCACTGCTCTCCCGTTCAGGGACCCAGTTAAAATAGCTGTTTGGGCTCTATTGTCATCATCAGAACCCAATCTGCATATTAAAGAGGAACCTCCCCTTGGCTTGGGACAGGAATCCTCGCCATATGCAATTTAAAATTGCAGGTGGTCAAATTGGGGTGGAAAAAGAGTGAGTAAGTTCTCCACTTCATTTTAACGGCTCCCACTGCACCACCACCTCTAAACTGGTTGCCACTAAGCAGGGGAGAATTAAAGTCAGAGTCCCATTGATAGTGTGCAAAGGACTGTGGATAAGATATCTCTTCATTATATGACTCTCTTCGTTCCAATCTATTATGGAGCATTAAGTGTTAAACTGAAAATAACTTACATTAGCTGGAAATTCAGTTGTATTCACTGTCATATTTTCATAAGAGTCTGTCCATGTCATGTTATAGTCAGATGTCATATTCCAGTAGGATAATGTCGTATTGGCTACAATAAAAGAAATAAACATACTTCATTTTAAACAAATTTATAAATGCATTTTCCCACATTTTCCTCCCCTTTGTTGCTTCCTTTGAGACAATGTTTACTGACAGACGTTGCAGAGCATCCTGTTTAAGAGTGCCATACACTGATCATGAAAGGTCACAGACCTGAAACGTTAACTCTGCTTCTTTCTCCACAGATGCTGCCAGACCTGCTGAGTATTTACATCGCTTTCTGTTTTTATTATAAGCAGATAAGCTTGATGGGCAGGGAGGAAGTCCTTGTGCTCCATCTGGAACACAAGCAGTCCTCACCTCCCTATAGCTGCCGAGATTCCTGAAGTCCGGGAATCCCTGTTAGCCAGGGTTAAACCTGGAAGACACGTTAAATATGAGGCACACAACATCATTATAATATTTAAATGGTCAACTTGCCTCTTGGGAGTGAGTTGTTTGCCGCATCCCATTCCATCACATCCCATACTGTCCTGCCTCCGTTAACACTGGAGGCGGGTTTGGTTGGAAGCGGGGTTGGGATCGCATTTGAGATATTTTAAATTTTCACATCTCACCCGAACCAAACCCACCCATTTTGAGGGTTAAAATTACCCCCATTGAGTTCAAAGATGTGAATCATGTTCCCTTTTATAATCTTGATTTTTCCATTAAAAGCAATTTCAGCCTGTGAGGCTGTTCCCCTAGCCTAGAGTTTAAAATCTGGCATACTTGTGTGTTGGCTCCAAACTGTTCCATAAGCATTAAAAGGCTTTTTGAATGCAGGGTTCTCAAAATTGAACTTGCTGCTCACTGAGAAACCAGCTTGTGGTGCTTAAATAAATTATACATAAAGATTCATAAGGCAGCTCATTGTTCTCAATTCTGCTTAGAGTGTGGTGCTCAGCATTACAGGAGGAACCAGACCTCTTGGCATATTGCTCCATGCAGAGTTCCTTATGCCACAATTTTAACTGACGGGAGTGGGTTAGTGAAACCCCATCCTAAAATATTTCAAGAAGAGTAAAATTTATACAATTCATCTTCCAATTATTTTACCTTCATTTCCTGGTTCGCTGGTGGTGGATGCGTACATGTACACCACATTGCTGGATAACGCAATGCAAAGCAGGAGCAAACCTGTCGGAGAAAAACACAAAGCTAAACACCAAAAATCATTAGAACATAAATGCAATATTTTATAATATACTGTAATGTAATATAAATAATGTATGGTCTTTTACCTACCGTACGATTTACAACCATAGTAAAACACTCAAGATTTATTGCGCAACTTACATATAGAATTTATTAACAAAATGATACCAAAACATTTTAGGAGTTGGCAATGTAATGTTTTATTAAGGACATGAGTTAGGCACAAGGATGTTGGTGATTGCTTTCAGCAAATGCTTTATTCCAAACATAGATGTTGCATTAGAAATAGTTCAGGAAATTAAAGTTTGCAAGCATGTGATTTCTGGGAGAGTAGTTTTCCTGCAAATGGTATAGCCAGCATATATAGAACTGTGTGATGTCTCCAGGCCAATTTCTGCAGGAAGCTCAAGCAAATACCATGGCAACTGTGTTTAGGACTGGAAAGCGTTTCAATATAATAAGTATTTTCAATATATGAAAACTGTGTTTTGTTTAGAAAAATCAGCTGTGTTAAACTTTTTTATCGCAGTCAGTCTCTGATTTTCAGTGGAGTGCTTCGCCCACTTTTAATAGCTGCAGTATAACTCTTGACTGTCTCAATTAACTTATTACCCAACAGGTGGCTCAACTAGCTGTTATGTGGCAGCTAATTGGTAGCCTTGTTTATTTAAAGTGGTAAGACATCAAACACAGTGGGAGTTTGTGATAGAAATGCAATATTGTACTAATGTGCCCTCTGACTTGCTGTAGTCATGTGACCTCTACCATGAGGCACTGACTGCAGGCAGCCATCACAAGGCAGTTCCGTAAAGACACAGAACAAGCAAGACTGTTGTCCTGTTAGCTCATAACATGGTGTCAAAGTGGAGCTGAGATTGAGTGTTGAAGGACTGTATAGAAGCACAACTACTAAAAGAGGAACACCGAAATGTTCAGAGCTGCTAAAAGCTGCTTAAAGCCACAGGAAGCCACAGAAAAGGAACAAAGAAGCAGGCCACAGTTGAAATCATTGGGTAAGACGCAATGGCTGCAAATTTTCCTCTCCTGGCGCCTGTTGAAATGAAAGGTGATATGAAGAAGAACTGGCAGTTTTTCCCCACTCACAATGGCACAATTATGAAATTGCGACAGATTTAATTAACAAACCAGAGCAGCTAGGAGTAGTTACACTTTTATCACTGTTGTGGAGAGACTGTTACAAAGTGTATTCCACCCTAAATCTTTCAGTAGAACAAAAAAAAACTGACAGCAGAAATTTTGAAAGCCTTACGAACCGTATGTGTTCAAAATTAGGGCCCAAGGTGGAAAAAAAAGAGTCCATTGATCTATGTGACTGCATTAACACAGCTTGCAGAATTGTTTGAATTTGTGCAACTAAAAGATGATCTAATTAAAGACAGAATTGTATTAAACATCAGCGATCCCGCAGTGAGAGCACGTTTATTGAGAGGGGACAAACTTACTCTCAGGAAAGCGATCGACATGTGCAGAAGCACTGAGGTTGTACATCAGCAGCTAGAGCATATTCATGGCAGAACAGACCAGGCCTTGCATTATGCTGATAGACAGTCCCCGCCTATAGGGCAGAAAGATCACGGACAAAGGGCAGGATGCAAATACTGCAGAAGGCATCACACAAAAGAAAATAAGGTGTATCCAGCATGGGGAAAGCAGTGTTCTCACTGCAAGAAACCAAATCATTTTGCATACAAGTGTTTAGCTAGAAGGAAGCACAACAAGTAGGTGCAGATGGCCACTGGAGAGACATCAGCTGAAGATTCTGATGAATCATTATGCACCATACAACAGGTTGGTTCAGTCAGGTTGATAGGTGATAAATGGTTTGTGACTGTTGATATTCTCCTTCTGCAGTCATCATTCCAAGTGTCAGATAGACACCAGTGCACAATGCAACATCATGTCCTTCACAGACCTGTGCGAAGTGGCTCAAGTAGTGCCAGAGGACAAATTACTCAGAGCCCAATGCAATGAAAAGAGTTCCAGATCATAGACGGCAAGCAAAATCCACTCATTTCAGCCGGAGCAAGTCCAAAGCTAGGACTGGTAACCCTCAACATGCAAAAAGAGATTTGCAATGTGTCGCAGCACACTAAACCGTTGACCGTGGAACAGATCCTAGAGGAGTACAATGATGTGTTTACGGGTTTAGGACGTCTTCCTGGAGAATATCATCCTGAAGTAGATGAGAGGGTAAGACCAAATCAGCATCTGCTGAGGAAAGTTCCAACTGCCCTGAAGACCAGCCTGAAAGACAAGATAGAAGAGCTGGAAAAGAAGGGAGTAATCAAGAAAGTGACAACCCCTACAGAATGGATTGGGAGCAGGGTAGCAGTGAAACAACCTGGAAAGCAGTGAGTATGCATCGACCCAAAGGATCTAAATAAAGCTCTGAAGAGATCTAACTATCCCATGCCAACAATCGAAGGAATTTTGCCACAACTTGCAAAGGCAAAAATCTTCACTAACCTAGATGTGAAGGATGGTTACTGGCAAGTAAAGCTGGATGAAAGCAACAGTTTTCTAATTAAATTCTGGATACCATTTGAGAGATACGGCATGAGATAGTTAGTGATCCTCCCAGAGTGGAAGCTATAGTGGATGATCTGCTAGTTTATGGATGTGGAGACACAATGGAAGAAGTTATTGCTGACCATGATCAAAATCTAATGCGACTGCTAGACAGAGCTCGCCAGATGAACCTGAAGCTGAACAAGAAAAAATTGCAATTAAAGATGCCTGAAGTCAAGTACGAAGTCAAGGTCATGTACTGACAGCAAAAAGTCTTGGCCCAGAGCCCAAAAAGGTGAGAGCAGTAGCAGCGATGCAGTGACCAACAGATGTAAAAGCAGTGCAACAATTTCTCAGATTTGTCAATTATTTAGCAAAATTCTTTCATTCTTTCCAATTTATCGTCAGAGTGTGAACTATTACACACCAACTCACTGCCAAGGACGTGCAGTGGTATTGGGGCACAGTACTGAAATACTATGATGTAAATGATGACGTCACCCTGCAGTGTGACACCAATGAGACAGGACTTGGAGCAACCCTACTGCAACAAGAACAACCGGTTGTATTTGCATACAGGATGTTAATGCAAATGGAACGACACTATGCTCAGATTGAGAAAGAGTGCCTGGCCATTGTCTTTGCTTGTGAACATTTTCATCAATACTTACTTGGAAGAGACAAAGTGACAGTCAGGTCAGACCACAAGCCACTTCAAAGCATTTTCCTCAAGCCGCCACTATCTGTTCCAAAGCATCTGCACAAAATGTTACTCCAGTTACAGAGATATCATCTGTACGTGACATACAAGCAAGGGAAACAGATGTACATCGCTGACATGCTGTCGAGAGCTGCACTCCCTAAGAAAGTAGAGGATGCTAAGACAGTGTGAAATCTTCCAGATCCAATGTAAAGCTGCAACTTGACATGCTCTGGAAGTCATCAACCCAGCAGAGACATTGAATCTGACTGACAAGCGCCTTGCTCAAATCGAGCGAACTACCCAACAAGATTCAAGTAGTGATGGAAGGATGGCCTGAAAGCATCAAGGACACTCCTGTGGTCACGAGAGTGTATTGGGCTTACAGAGATGAATTGACAGCCCAAAATGGCATCTTGCACAAAGGAAATAGAGTCATTATCCCTAAAGAGTTGAGAGGAGTGATGCTAAAGCACATCCATGCAAGCCACCAAGGAATTGAGTCCTTGCCTGAGGAAGGCAAGAGAACTGCTCGACTGGCCAAACATAAGCTATGAAATCAAGGACCACATCAGCCAGTGCAGTGCCTGCAACGAATACCAAGATAAGCAAACTAAAGAGCCACTGATGACACATGACATCCCAGACAATGGATGAAGCTGGGAGTAGACCTCTCAGGAACTGATTATCTTGACACCGTAGACTACTATTCTGACCAGCTGACCTCAATGACTACTGGTGAGACTGGAGAATGCCTGAAAGCACACTTCGGTCGTTACGGCATTCCATTGTGTTGAGCGACAATGGCCCTCCGTTCACGAATGAAGAATTCAGCCTCTTCATAAAGGATTGGGAAATTCAACACCATACATCATCTCCACACTATCCCCAGTCCAATGGAAAGGCTGAGGCAGCAGTGAAAATCACCAAAAGAATCAAAGAAACTGAGCAAATCCAGCACAGATTTAAACAAGGCAGTCCTCGAGTGGAGAAACACACCTACAGAAGGCATAGAAAGTAGTCCAGTACAAAGACTAATGTCACGCTGCACTCAAACTACTCTTCCAATAGCAAAAAAGCTACTGAAGCCAGAAGTAGTAACAGGGGTGAATGACAAAATCCAAGTGAAATGGCAGAAAGCCAAATTTCATTTTGACAAAACTGCCTAATCTTTGCCAGACTTGAGCATTGGAGAGCTAGTCAGGGTACAAACTTTCAATGCTCTCAACAAGAGTCAGCCCAAGGGGCAACTTGGGACCTGCATAGAGCAGTTGTCACCTCAATCGTCCGCAGTGCAATTGAACGACCAGATATACCGTCGTAATTGCAGGCACATACACACAACTGGAGAACCTCTTCCTTCATTGCAGGCAGCCGATCAGGAAGATGTGAACATAACATCTGCACAGACCACAGATCAACCATCAGTCCCAGAGGTCCACAGCACCCCCAACAATGGAAATGGAACAACAACAGTTACCGCAGCAATAACAAGTGACAAGGGAACGACACTCACCGGAGAAGGAAAATCACTTAGATGAACAGCCAACGACAACACGCACACATAGCATTAAGAGACCAGCATGATTTAAAGACCATGGCTGTATTCTATGAGCTTGCCACCGAGCAGCCCGCCTATGCGGGCCGCCGGCAAAAGAGCCACCATGATCTTAAGCGTGGTGACTCATTTAAATAGCCTGGGTGGCCTCCCCCCGCCCCGTCACATAGAGGGGGCGGGCTGCACATAGGTACCGACGCCATTTTTAAAAGGAAGTCAGTCCTGACAGGCTATTTAAAAGTTTAAAGAGAGATAATCTCCCGAATTACATAAGTAAATTTCCAACGCCCCTTTCCTATATCCCCCGCCCCACAACAATTGCATGAATTAAATGCCCTTTTCCACCACCATAACACTTACCTTGAACACCTGACCTTTCCCCCCCAAACTGCACAAATTTTAAAGTACAACCCTTCCCCCTGAAAAATTTACCTCCTGCTCCCCTCCCCACTAGTGTCGTGCTTCATTTCCCCGGACAGGGATCTGAAGGCACAGGAGTGCCGGCCGTGGTGCCGAAGATTGCGGCGGGCCCTCAAGATCGCGGGTGAGTAGATTTAAATTAATTAATTTTAATGATTTATATATTCAAATTGTGGTCCCGTTGCCCAGTGGCAGAGGGGCCACCACGGAGCCTTCAGGCCGGGCCTCATCTGGAGCCATCTTCAGGCCCCCCCTGCCATGGATCACGAAGTCAAGGGCTGCTTAAAATCCTGCCATATGTGTGTAATGCATATGCAGAGACTGATGAGAATAACGAGCTGATAATGCAGGAGAACAGGTGTGTGCATCGTGGGTAACTTGGGCATCACACCGTGTAAATGATAATGCATGCAAATTTTTTTGGGGTTTTTTTGTATGAAAAGGGGGATGTTTGGAATAGAAATGCAATACTGTGCTAATGTGCTTCCTGGCTTGCTGTAGTCATGTGTCCTCTACCATGAGGCACTCACTGCAGGCAGCCATCACAAGGCAGTTCAATAAAGACACAGTACAAGCAAGACTGTTGTCCTGTGAGCTTGTAACAGTGGCAGTGAATTTCTCTGGTGGTGCCATCTTTCAGATGAGCCAGAGTTAAACAGAGGCCCTCTCAGCCCCCTCAGATGGTTGATAAAGACCGCATGGCGCTATTCAAAGAAAAGGCAGGGACATTCTTCCCAGTCTCCTGGCCAATATTTATCCCTCAACCAACACCTAATAAAACAGATGACCTGGTCATTTATTTAATTGCCGTTTGTGGGACCTTGTGTGAAAATTAGCTGCCATCTTTTCTACATGACAACAGTGACCAGACTTCAGAAGTTCTTCAATGGTTGTAAAGTGCTTTGAGGTATCCTGAGTTTGAAAGGCGTTATATAAATGCAGCTCTTTCTTGTTTTCTTTTAGAATGGTGAGCAGAGCTCCAGCAGTAAAAGTGCTGCCCAAACTGAATTGTCCCATTTCAATTGAGAATTGAAGGCCCGGCCCTGGACTTCAAGCTAACCAGCCTGGCAGCTTGGTGAGAATGGGGTGTTTCAAGGCAGATGCCGATTAACACCCCGCCTGATTTTAGTCAGGGTGTAAATTCGGGTTGTTAATTCAAAATTATATCTTCTTGTCCATTTAAAGTGGTAATGAGTCCAGAACTTATCGTAGTCAGCCAAATTTTACATTGAACAACAGGTACTTAGCTTAACAGCACATTGAACAAACACAGATGTACCACATTGTAGTTAACTAAAGCTCTTGCAGAAATTCGGAGATTTAAACAGCTTGAAATAATTGTCGTAGCTATTGCAGCTGATAAACAAATGAAATGATTCATTCACGAGTAGAATTTTCATGGGGGTTCTGCATTAGAGTGAGAGAAAGGAACTTGGGTGAAAAAAATAGAGCGCAGGTGAAGTTAAAGGAATGGGTACGTGTCTGGCAGATGTCTTTTAATCTGGATAGACATTAAAGATAAAATAAAATCAGGCTCGGTGTAAAAACAGACTACTGATTCAGTATCCCCAGTTTTGCACGACAAGTAAAGATAAATTTCACCCCTTGCTTCTTAGTCTTTTTCAGATCTTGCTCCTTTTGTCAAAATTGCATGCTGTGCAATATTTTGCAATAATTCACAGCCGTTCCTACTGGCTTACAGCAATGTTAGCATATTATTATATTATGTTTCACACCTTTGTATGAAATTTCTTTGGCTACAATTTTAGCGGAAGTGTTAACCCACTTAAATTAATGGCTGAGATACAAACAGGTAGTTAGATATCACTGACTTTGTATCACAAGACTGGCCCCAGTCTTGGTTGGGGTGGAATTTCTGAGTAGAGGGAGGTGGTGTATTTGGCTTCCTCCACACACTGTGGACATTTGATCACACTGTGCATCTCTTTTTTTCCCAGCAGATCCCCTACCTGAAAGCCAGCCTGATTGACAGGCTTGGCTTCCTGACAGTCAGGGACGAAAGGAGGAATCCAGTGCTGGGATAGTGACAGTCCCACCCTGGAGGGGAGCTCCACAATGCTGAGGGGGGAGCTTGGTGATTCTGGGGGACAACCAGCAATCCTGGGGGAGTCAGCAATGCTGGGGGTGGGGGCATGTGGATGCAGGTTAGCCAGAAAGTTTTCTTACTCCTTCTGGTGTACACACAGTGCTGGAAAGTCCTTGCCTCCCTTTAGCATGCTCGGTTTCCCAATGGCTGGGAAACCTGGAAGACAGTTAAAATCTGAGGCATGCAGGCTCATTATAATATTTAAATGACCAACCCATATCCTGGTTTTCCACCCTTGTCCCGCCTTGACTAAAACCGGAGCTGGGCAGGTTCGAGGTGGATTGGGCTCGGCTTTGAAATTAACATTTTCACAGCTCATGCAACCCAATCCCTCTTTGAAAGGGGTTTCTAGTCCTATCATCTGCTTTCTTTCTGACACTTTGAACAATGGAGCTTCTTACAGGCAGCTTTAACAATGGAGGTGATTTGAAGTCAGACAAGATAATGAGGGCAAGAATTGCAATGAGCAATGAAGAGTTGAGCAATATATAAAAATCAGCTGAAATTGATATAACATATTGATGTTTTATGTCCTTGTCTATAACGTGACACGTTATACATCTTTTCACAGTGTTAATCACTAGGATCTCAGTGAAGCACAGTGGTCTGCCTTGAAAATGCTCTTGCCTTGTTCACTTGAACTGTGAAAAACAGTTTGCAGGATTTCAAATGTTTATACGGATTGCACCTGGAGAATGTTTTGAGCCGTATCACACAACTGTGCAGTACCGGTGATTAAAATTCTATCACGGTGAATCATGGGTGGTGGTAAAGGCGAGAGCAATTTGAGGTAATGGGTTCAGAGGAAGCAAACTGCACAACATTATTGTATAAACTCAGATGTGCTCTTTTCCCAAACTGTATTGAGACCATAATGCTAAAAAGGCCTAGAAATTACATTAAAATTAAAGCAAAATACTGCAGATGCTGGAAATCTGAAATAAAAACAAGAAATGCTGGAACCACTCAGCAGGTCTGGCAGCATCTGTGAAAAGAGAAGCAGAGTTAACATTTCGGGTCAGTGACCCTTCTTCGGAACTGGACTCAGTTCCAAAGAAGGGTCACTGACCCGAAACGTTAACTCTGCTTCTCTTTTCACAGATGCTGCCAGACCTGCTGAGTGGTTCCAGCATTTCTTGTTTTTATTATCTAGGAATTACATTGTTTTCTTAGGATCGGTCATCAGAAACACCCTTAAGAGATTGTTTATTTTCAAAGAATACAGAAATAGAAGATACCTATAAAATGTTGGATTTTGGTGCTACTGTCCACCATCCTTCACCCCTGCGAAAAATCCAGCGGGCAGGTCACCAAGCGAATCTGAAATAGAGTTAACTATTGTGAATAATAAGCTCACATACTTTTACTTTTCCAAATACAGCTGGGATTTCTGATGTCAACAGGTATTGTACTGAGTCAGCAGGAAATCCAGAAGGAATTCAGTCATGGGTACATCAATCACACAAGACTAATGACTACTAGCAAATGTATAAAGTATTTTCTGCATTTGAATACACACACTGATTAGAGTATAGCCTTGAAGGGATGCCATATGGAAGGCTCACAGAAGTCAAATGGGCAATCTTACTTAATAACCAATAGTACCCCATATCAACAACCCCCCCACCCACCCCCCCCCCCACCCCTCCCTTTCTCCCATTCATCTCAGCATGCTAGATTGATACAAACTGTTGGTGAATGGCAGGAGAGTGAAGAACAAGTCCCCTACCCTACATCTGAGCCAAGTGCTGACTGCAAATAGAAATGTACACTGTCGCCATCCCATGAGATAAATGGTGTGTCTGCCTGGAAGGCCCTATACTACTATAATAAACCGTTATCTACTGAGCCCAGTCCTGAGGTGCTTCTTGTCCACAACTGCTCATTTTGGAACTCTGTTGCATTTCAAAAATGAATGAGAGAAAACACGCTAAGGCTTGCCCATACTAGCTAGTTTCAAGCAATATAACAGTTGTCTATAATAGGAGAAGCCTGAAGGATGAAAGAATCTAACCCAATTTTATATCCCACGTATTAACTATACTGAGACTGGCACTCACTTATACAGAAAGACTGGTACTTATACATAAGACTTGTACTCACTTAACATAGAGAGTAGCACACACAGAGGCTGTTACTCACTTACACACAGACTGGTACTCACACAAACAGTGGTATTCACTTATACACAGACACTTTTACTTGTACAGAGAATGTTACTCACTTATACACAGAAAGTGGTACTCACTTTCACAGAGACTGCTCCGTACACAGACAGATTGGGACTTAACCAGTGATTGGTCCTAACACAGAGACAAATACTTATATAAGACGGGCACTCACTTAAACGGAGACTGGTCCTAACACAAAGACTGGTGCTTACACAGAGACTAATAATTATAAAAGGCTGGTACTCACAGAGACTGGTACTCACTTACAGAGACTGGCACTCACTCACACAGAGACTGGTTCTCACTGACCAATGAGACATCTGATTTTTAGGTTTTATTTTTCATTGATTTTCATTTAAAAAAGGATGAACAAACCCATACTTATTAGTTTTAATCAGTACACAAAGTTTGGAAGGAAGAGATAGAATACTTTAGCAAGTAAATGCTTCCAAATGCTCACCAAGTATAAAGTAAAAGAAGATGAAAGGTCATCAAAGTGAAATGTTAGCTGTTTCTCTCTCCACAGATGCTGTCTGACATGTTGAGTATTTCTGGCATTTTCTGTTTTTTTTTTAAATTTCAGATTTCCAGGATCTGCAGTATTTTGCTTTGGTGTGCCTGATTAACAATCTCCCCAGCACCTCCTCTCTCAGTTCACAAAATAAGTACAGATTAGTCAGGTTATTTGGTTCCACTAGTCCATCCTTCCATTGAAATCTGCAGTCCTTCCCGTCATGGTATCTTATTGCTTCTAGCTTTTGATTTGAGAGCTTTTGCTTCCATTACCCTCTCTAGAATTGAGCAATGATTCCTAAAGTCGGTCCCAAGTGTGCCTTTTACCAGCTTACACCTATCCCCTGATCTAACATGATAAGCACAAAATGCAGTAAAGAAAGACTCGCATTTATATAGCATCTTTCATGGCCACGGGATGTTCCAAAGTGCTTTACAGCCAATGAAATACTTTTGAAATATAGCCACTGATGTAATAAAGGAAACGTATCAGCCAATTTGTGCACAGCAAGTCTCCGGAAACAGCAATGTGATAATGACCAGGTAATCTGCTTTTGCAATGTTGATTGAGAAATAAATATTGGCCAGGACACTGGAGATAACTCCCCTACTCTTCATGGAAATAGTGCTGTGGAATCTTTTACATCCACCTGAGGGGGCAGATGGGGTTTTATGTCTAAGCCAAAAGACAGCACCTCTGACAGTGCAGCACTCCCTCAGGGCTCTGGAGTGGGACTTGAACCCACAGCCTTCCAACAGAGAGACAACAGTGCTACCAACTGAACCACAGCTTACACCACTTACTTAGGCTTTAGATAGAGTTCCCCAACCAACGTAGCCTTACAACCAGTTAAGAATTGTTGTGGGCATTCAGGCAACTGACAGCTGGGAGGAAGCTCATGAGCATCCCCATCCTCCATTATGGCAGAGCCAAGGACGAGAGACTACATTTCCTACATTACTAGAGTGACTACATATAGATATAATTATTAGTCTTTATGTTGGGGCCAGGCATTGGGTAATCGCCAGTGTCTGTGTTTGGACCAGTCTCTGTTAGGCTAACATGAACGGGAATCCAAAGGTCTTCTATCGGCAGTATTAGCAGTAAAAATGTTGTCAGAGGAGTGGTGGGGATAATTAGGGACCAAAATAAAGATTCATCGGTAAAGGCAAAAGGCATGGCTGAGATAGTAAATGAATACTTTGTATTTTCCAAGGAAGAGAACTTTGCCAAAGCCAAACTAAATGAGGAGGCTGCTAAAATACTGGACGAGATATTAAAAAAAAGATAAACAGGAGGTACTAGAAAGGCCTGTGGTACTTAAAGTGGATAAGTCACCCAGCCCAGATGCATTGTATTCTAGGTTGCTGAGGGAAGTAAGGGTAGAAATTGTAGAGGCACAGGCCACAATCTTCCAATCCTCCTTAGATACAGGAGTGATGCTAAAGAAGTGGGTGATTGCAAATGTTACATCCTTGTTCAAAAAAGAGAGAAGGATAAATCGGGTAATTACAGGCTGAGATGTTTTTAGAAACAATAATTTAGGAGAAAATTAACAACCAATTGCACAAACATGGACTAATAAAGGAGAGCCAGCATGAATTTAACGGCAAATCATGTTTGACTAACATTATTGAATTTTTTGATGAGGTAACAGAAAGAGTGGATGAGGACAATGCAGTTGATGTTGAGTATATGGACTTTCAAAAAACATTTGATTATGGACCACATATTCGGCTTATTGGCAAAATTGAAGCCAATGAGATAAAAGGAATAGCAGCAAGGATACAAAATTGGCGAAGGGATAGAAAACAAAGTTGTGGTGAATGGCTGTTTTTCAGATTAGAGGGATGTATGAAGTGGAATTCTCCAAGGTTCAGTATGAGGACCATTGCTATTTTTGATATACATTAATAACTTGGATTTGAGGTACAGGGAACGACTTCAAAATTTGCTGATGACGTGAAATTCAGCGCTGTATCTCTAAACTAAACTAAGTGTAGTAAATAGCAAGGATGATAATAGTCTTCACGAGAACATAGCTAGACGGATGGAATGGGAAGGCTCATGGCAGATGAAATTCAATGCAGAAAAGTGTGAGGTGATACATTTTGGTAGGAAGAATGAGGAGAGACAATACACACTAAATAGTAAAATTTTAAAGAGGCTGCAAGAACAGAGAAAACTGGGAATGCTTGTGTACAAATCTTTTCAAAGTGGCAGAACTGGTTAACAACGCAGCTAATAAAGTATATGGAATTCTGGACTTTATCAATACAATCCAAAAGCCATGAAGTTATGCTAAACCGATATAAAACACTAATTCGGTCCCAGCTGGAGTACTGTCCAATTCTGGGCATCTCACTTAAAATGGATGAATGTGAACGCTTTGGAGAGGGTACAGAAGAGAGTTACTAGAATGGTTCCAGGGATGAGAGATTACAGTTATATGGATAGGCTGGAGAAACTGGGCTGTTCTCCTTAGAGCAGAGAAGGAGAAGAGGAGATTTGATGGAAGTGTTTAAAATCATGAAGGGTTTAGATAGAGTAAATAAAGAGAAACTGTTTCCAATGGTTAAAAGATCAATAACCAGAAGGCACAGATTTAAGCTGATTGGCAAAAGGATCAGAGGCAACATGAGGAAAAAATTATTTACACAATGAGTGGCTAAGATTTGTAATTCACTGCCCGATAGGGTGGTGGAAGCAGATGCAATAATAATCTTCAAACGGGAATTAGATCAATACTTGAAGGAGGAACAATTCCAGGGATATGAGGTAGGAGGGGCGAAATGGGAGTCAAAGGAACCGGCACAGTATCAGTGGGCCTCCTTCTGCACTATGCCAAGTTGCAAAGCACTTTGGGACATCCTGAGGTCATGAAAGATGCTACATAAATGCAAGTTCTTCCTTTGAGTGCAAGAGACAAGACGGAAATGCTTGCAAACATCTTAAGGCAAAAATGCCAAGTTTACAATACTTCTCAGCCCCCTCCTGTGGCAAGTGTCTAGCCAATTTGTTTCATTCCACGTGGCACTTAATAGCAGCTGAATGGACTGGAAACAGTGGAGGCTTTAGGCTCTGACAACAACTCAGCTGTAATGTTGAAGACCAATATCCCCTAGCCAAGTTATTCCACTATAGCTATGGCAATCACATTTATGCAATAATGTAATAAATTGCCCAGATATGTGTGATGCACAAAAAGCAGGTCTGCTACCAAGTGATCATACATAAGGCTCTTGGGTTTCAGTCTTCACAAAAACTACTAAAAATAGTGAAATCCAATGTAATAAAGAGGAGTCTGTTACCTTGAAGCAGTGGCCTTGGCCATGGAACTTAAAGTCAGATCAGTTTCTTTGCTGTGCCCTGCTTCCTGAGTTGTTAACTGGTTTGGGGTTGTGTCAGCAACTGTCTTATTGATACTGGCCATAGCTCTCTCCAGCCCTTCTAAATGTTCCTCAGACGTGCTTCAATTAACAATAGATTATCTATATAAATAAGGAAGATCTAATAGACCAAATCATACACTAATCACAGCATAATCTGATGGAGAATTCTAAGGCACATGACAGAAACCAAGGGCTGAATTTTATTAGTGCGCCGCTTTCGCGGCAGCACGCTTTGAACTTGGCGGCCTTCCGACATAGAAGCGCCACCACTGAGCCCCCGTGATATTTCGTGTGGGGGCTCATTTAAATGGAGGGGGCAGAATGGCCACCCCCGATGACATAGAGGGGGCGGCCGCTCCGTCCCGGACAATGGCAACCACACCACGGGCAGGCGCCATTTTTAAAAGGATTCAAACCCTTAGGATAGATTTGAATTTTTAAAGGGTTGTCACTACACATTTTATTGAAAAGAAATGCTAAAAGCTGGAGGCTCTTTCCCAACCCCCACAATGGCTTTTTTTTTTATTGTCTGAGTTGAATAAAATGTATTTCAGTCCCAACACGAACTTCCCCCCCCCCCCCCCCAACCTCATCAAATTTGCCCTTCAATCCCTTCCCACCATCCCCACAGACAATAAGAATTGTTTTTCCCGCTGCCCCCTACCCCACCCTGATAATTTCAATCCTACCCCCTCCCCACCAGTGCCTCACCCCCGCCACGACCCCAACATCAAGTGGCTAGTAAAATACGGCCCCAAAAGTCATTTAGACCTACTCAAATAAATAAATAAATTCAATAGTTAAATTAAATGAACAGGTACAGAAAATAATCAAAGCAGCTAATGAAATGCTGGCCTATCAAGAGGATTAGAAAAGAAGAGGGTAAAAGTTATGTTTCAGCTATACAAAGCCCTGGTTGGACCACACCTGGAGTACTCTGAGCAGTTCCGGGCACCACATCTTAGAAAACATATATTGGCCTTGGAGAGAATGGATGTAGATTTACCAGACCTGGACTCCAAGGATTAAATTACATGACGAGATTACACACACTAGGGTTGTATTCCCTGGAATTTAGATGGTTAAGTAGTGATTTGATCCAAGCTTTCAAGATATTAAGGGAAACAGAGAGTAGATAGAGAGAAAATATTTCTGCTGGTTGGGAAATAGTAGGGGGGTGGTGGTGGGTGGGTAGGTGGCATAGTCTAAAAATGAGAGTCAGACCTTTCAGGAGTGAAATTAGGAAACAATTCTACACACAAAGGATGGTAGAATTTTGGAACTCTTCTGCAAATGGCAATTGATAAGAACAATGTCTTGTATTTATATAGCACTTTTAACACAGTAAAACATCCCAAGGCACTTCACAGAAGCATTGTAAAGCAAAAATTGACACTGAGATACCCATGGAGATTTTTTAGGGCAGATGATCAAAAGCTTGGTCAAAGAGGTTGGTTTTATGGAGCATTGTAAAGGAGGAAGAGCGGCAGAGAGATTTAGGATGGAAATTCCAAAGTTTAGGGCATTGGCAGCTGAAGGTACGGCTGCCAATTCTGGAATGATTAAAATTGGGGACGCTCAAGAGGAAGGCTGTGCAGCCAGAGGAGATTGATGCTAGATCAATTGTTAATTTAAAATCTGACTTTGATAGATTTTTTAACCAAAGCGATGAAGGGATATGGGGCAAAGGCAGGTATATGGAGTAAGGTCACAGATCAGCCATGATCTTATTGATTGGTGGAACAGGCTCGAGTGGCTAAATGGCCTCCTCCTGTTCCTATGTTGAACTGTAATAAATGTGATCTTATGATGCATCGTTCCTCAGTCAATTGGTGATAATTACTAGGTTAGCCCATGACAGAAAGAAATGGCCCCAAGATGTCTTGTCATTGCCTACAGTCGATGATAGTCCAGAAAAAGCAATAACCCACTGTTTGACTTGAAGTGTAGATTCTGAAGATCTCCCTAATAATCCCTTCCATTTATACCCCTTCACCTCTAGATGGTGGGGGTGGGGAAGTATCCTATGATGATTGAGCCACATAGACATTATGCAGAATGAATATCCAACATTCCAGTCAATAAACCCAAGTCCTCATCCTTGTTCACAAACACTGGTGACATTTATGCAGCATCTTGTCTGTCACCTCTGTTTGGCAGGACAATCCTTTCTTGACTCGACTACAAATATACAGATTTTTGAGTCCCTGACTAAGGCATTTGCAACCGACTGGAAACTTGTTCCGCACTTGTGGTAATGCGGCTTTCTCTACAGACCTGCTTATGTGTCACTATTCTAGTCGGTAGCTGAAGCCAAACTTCTTCTCTGCACATGTTACCTAAAAACACTGGAAAAATCCCTTGCTAAACTCATCCAACATGAATACTGAAACCAAACCATCAGGTACATGGACTGATACCCCAAAGGTAAAGGCAGGCAACCATGGCTAACAAAAGACGCTAAGGATTGTATAAGATTAAAAGAAAAGGCCTCTAAAGTTGCCTGAAGATAAACCTGAGGATTGGGAGGATTTTAGAATACAGCAAAGGAGGACCAAGAAGCTGATAAAGAAAGAGAATAGAATATGAATGTAAACTAGCAACAAACATAAAAACGGACTGTGAAAGCTTCTTTAGGTACGTAAAAAGGAAACGTTTGGCTAAGACAAATGTGGGTCCATTACAGGAGAATTTATAATGGGGAATAGAGAAATGGCAGAAAAGCTAAATGATTACTTTGTGTCTGTCTTCACTGAGGAAGATACAAGAAATCTCCAGAATTAAGATCCAAAAGACTAGGGAGAATGGGGAATTGAAGGTAATTAATATTAGTAAGAAGGTTGTATTGGAGAAATTAATGCGGCTGAAGGTTGATAAGTTCCCAGGACCTGATATTCTACATCCCAGAGTGTTAAAAGAGGTAGCTATGGAGATCGTGAATGCAGTGATCATCTTCCAAAATTCTATAGATTCTGGAATGGTTCCTGCCAATTGGAAGATAGAAACTGTCACCCCACTATTTAAGGGAGGGAGGGAGAGAGAAAACAGGGAACTACAGACCTGTTAGCCTTACATCTGTAGGAGGGAAAATGCTATAATCTATTCTAAAGGATGTGATAAATGGACACTTGGATAATAATGATCTGATTGGACATAGTCAACATTGATTTATGAATGGGAAATCCTCTGACGAAGCTGTTGGAGTTTTTTGAGGATGTTACTAACAGAATTGATAAAGGGGAGTTGGTCAACGTAGTATACTTGGATTTTCAGAAGGCTTTTGATAAAGTCCCCCACAGGAGTTTGGTTAGCAAAATTAAAGCACATGGGATAGGAGGTAATATACTGACATGGATTAAGGATTGGTTAACAGGCATTGGCAGGCTGTGACTAGTGGGGTACCGTAAGGATCGGTACTTGGGCCCCAACTGTTCACAATATAGATCAATGATTTGGATGTGGAGACCAAATGTAATATTTCCAAGTTTGCAGATGACATAAAACTAGGTGGGAATGTGTGTTGTGAGGAAGATGCAAAGCGGCTTCAAGGGGATTTGGACAGACCTACTAAGTGGGTAAGAACGTGGCAGATGGAATATAATGTGAGGTTATCCATTTTGGTAGGAGGAATAGATGTGCAGAGTATTTCTTAAATGGTGAGATTAGAAAGTGTAGATTTACAAAGGGACCTGGGTGTCCTAGTCAATAAGTCACTGAAAGCTAACATGCAGGTGCAACAAGCAATTAAGAAGGCTAATGGTATGTTAGCCTTTATCGCAAGAGGATTTGAGTACAGGAGTAGTGAAGTCTTGCTTCAATTGTATAGAACCTTGGTTTGACCGCACTTGGAGTACTGTGTGCAGTTTTGGTCCCCTTACCATAGGAAGGATATTATTGCCATAGAGGGAGTGCAACGAAGGTTCACTAGACTTGTTCCAGGCATGGCAGAACTGTCCTATGAAGAGAGATTGGGGAAACTGGGCCTGTATTCCCTGGAGTTTAGAAGAATGAGAGGTGATCTCATTGAAACCTACAAAATACTTAAAGGGATAGACAGGGTAGATGCAGCTAGGATGCTTCCCCTGGTTGGGGAGTCTAGAACCAGGGGGCACAATTTCAAAATAAAGGGGAAGCCTCTTAGGACAGAGATTATGAGAAATGTATTTACTCAGAGGGTTGTGAATCTTTGGAATTCTCTACCCCAGAGGGCTGTGGAAGCACAGTCATTGAGTATGTTTAAAGCAGACATTAACAGATTTCTAAATACCAATGACATAAAGGGGTATGGGGATTGTGTGGGAAAAAGGCATTGAAGTGGAAGATCAGCCATGATCGTATTGTATGGCGAAGCATGCTCAATGGGCTGAATGGCCTACACCTGCTCCTATATTCCTCTGTTCCTATGATAGGACTCCAGCAATAACTGGCAGCTAGCCAATTTGGCTCTTCATTACAATGGTCACTGCTTCATTGGAATTCTCACCCTGTCCCACATGCTACCATTAATGCCCTAGACATGGAGATGAGAGGCAAGAGGTAAAGCAGTTTCCTATTCCAAACTGCTTTGTTGGACTGAGGCTCGTTCTTCTACCAAAGCCTGATGCTCAACAAAAACATTCATGCACACTTTACCAAGCAAAATGGCCCTTTGGTTAGCTTGGGGAAAGCCTAACAGATCATCCATCAGTAAAACATTGTACTTTAGGATTGTTTGTACCTTTAAGCCTGTACATTTAACATCTAACCAACAACTTTATGCTTATAATGGCAATTATACATTTGTTAAAATAAGATTTCTCATGAATTCTGATGGTTTATTAAAATATAATTAGAAACAAATAAAATGTAGAAGAGTAATACAAGAAAGGAGGGTGTTAACCAGTCCTTTGACTGGTTAACAATCCTTTAGTGCAGTGCTGTTCAACTTGTTTGAATGATGCTACATTTTTGTTAAGTAGATATACACGTGTAACCTATTTTTACCTGCATTGTGTGTGTGTGTATGCAAGACATTTTCTACTAAAATTAGTGCATGTGACTAAAATGGTGTCACTGTAGCCACATTTGTGTCAAGTCAGTGATTTCTATTGGGTAGCACTGCTCGAGCATGGATTAAATGGGCTCTTGAATTCCTCTAACTGCATGTAGAAAATTCAGAAACCCAAGCTGACCAGTGTACACGCCACCCAGTGGCCAAATCCATGTATTGCTACGTAGATATTACTCAGCAGACATTAAGAGGACACAATCTTAGGCTGCCCCAAAGTCCTTCACAGTTATCATGTAGGGAAATGCAGCAGCCAGGTTTGTGAACAAGGTATCACAAACAGCAATGAAATAAATAAACAGATAATCTTAGTTACAGTGGTTGAGGGATAAATATTGACTGGGACACTGGGAGAACGCATCTCCGTGCCCTTCTTTGAAATAGTGCAATGAGATCTTTTACATCCAGAGAGCAAATGGGACAAAAACAAGAAATGCTGGAATCACTCAGCAGGTCTGGCAGCATCTGTGGAAAGAGAAGCAGAGTTAACGTTTCGGGTCAGCGACCCTTCTTCGGAGCAAATGGGACCTCAGTTTAACACCTCATTGTTTGATCATAAATTAAGTTTTGAATTACTAACAATTTAAATTCATAATAAGTAGCTAACTAGAATCATGAGAAATTAAAAGGGCGGCACAGTGGTTAGCACCGCAGCCTCACAGCTCCAGGGACCTGGGTTCGATTCCGGGTACTGCCTGTGTGGAGTTTGCAAGTTCTCCCTGTGTCTGCGTGGGTTTTCTCCGGGTGCTCCGGTTTCCTCCCACAAGCCAAAAGACTTGCAGGTTGATAGGTAAATTGGCCATTATAAATTGTCACTAGTATAGGTAGGTGGTAGGGAAATATAGGAACAGGTGGGGATGTTTGGTAGGAATATGGGATTAGTGTAGGATTAGTATAATTGGGTGGTTGATGTTCGGCACAGACACGGTGGGCCGAAGGGCCTGTTTCAGTGCTGTATCTCTAATCTAATCTAATCTAAATCTGATTAAAAGGATGAACAGCAGATCCAAATACAGGAAATGCGGAAAGCTCCAACTGTTGGGAGTTTTTCCAGAGTCCAGCAGAGGGAGCCAGAGGGCAGTAAAATGCTTCTGGTTAAAATCTTTGTTAATTTAAAGAGCAGTAGGTAGCTGAATTTAAATTTTCTTCAGTAAAGATTGAAAATAATTAATGACTTGAGGGAATTAATGTGCATTTTTAAGAAGCTGCCGCCAATTCAGAAGCTATGAGGAGCAATTAAAGTTTACTTTTCATGTCCTGGGGGGCAGTGGAGGGGAGGGGAGGGGGAGTTGTTACCTGCAGCATTTCCCAAAATGTGTAATCTTGACAGTCATAAGAACATAAGAAATAGGAGCATGAGTAGGCCATTCGGCCCTGCTCTGCCATTTAATAAGATCATGGCTGATCTGATTGTGGCCTCAACTCCACTTTCCTGCCTCTTCCCCCACCCCCTCCCCTCCACCCCATTACCCTTCAGTGTAGATCATTAATCTCTCTAATTAGCTTTAATATATTCAATGTCCCAGCCGCCACTGCTCTCTGGAGTAAAGAATTCCAAAGATTAACAAACCTCAGAGAAGAAATTCCTCCTCACCTCCATCTTAAATGGGAGACCCCTTATTCTGAAACTGTGCCCCCTAGTTCTAGATTCACCCACGAGGGGAAACATCATCTCAGCATCTACCCAGTCAAGTCTTTGGGAGGGCGGGGCAGTTCCAAAATCTAGTTCAATAAGGGCGTTAAAAAGTCCCTTTAACTCATTGGTGGTAAAGCCATCACATCCTTCGATAGCCTTGTGGCTCCATCAGAACAGCACCTTCTAATAGTTACAAATAAAATACCTCCTACCTCACCAGACCAAATCGGGCCACAGGCACACAGTAACACACACACATCGCTGGATGCCTTATCCCCAGCCAGAAAATGCTCCGCAAAATTTATTTCCAGGTTTTGAGGAATTCAAGTGCCAGGAAAATACAAACAAAGCAAAAACAGCCTGGACAGAGACCTGGAATGAAGAATGTCTGATAGTGATTAGGATTCCATTAGTGAAGCAATTGTAATAAACTGAAGGAGGATCAGATTAAAATGAAGCTGAGGACAGCACATGCCCCAGCCATCCTGTACAGAAGGTACCGTGAACCCGTGGAAGAGCACTGGAAAAGCTATGGTGAGAAGGGCATAATCCTTCACACTTTTTCAGCATGCCCAAAAATCCAGCCCTTCTAGGAGAAGTTGCTGAAACAAAGAAGCATAGAAAGATTTAGCATACAGCAGGAGGCCATTCATGCCATGGTGTCTATGCTGGCCATAGAAGAGTTATCCAGCCGCATCCCACCTTCACAATCTCGGTCCCTTCCTTTTTAAACAGTCCAACATTAACAGTCCGCTGGTCCTTCCGGCACCCACACCTGTAGCCAGAGAGGATTGGAAAATGATGATCAGAACTTCTGCTAGTTCTTCCCTTGCTTCCCTTAGCAGCCTGGGAAACATTTCATCTGGACCTGGTGATCTATCCACTTTCAAGGATGTTAAACACCTTGATATTTCCTTCCTATGTTTATGCCATCCAATATTTTACACTCCTCCTCCTTATCTACAATGTTTGCTTTGTCCCTCTCTTTTGTGAAAATAGATTACCTTTTTGGTCTTGACTAGGTCCTGCTCTTTCCTTAGTTATCCTCTTGCTCTATATGTATTGATAAAACATCTTTGGGTTTTCCTTGATGTTACTTGACAAGATTTTTTCATGCCCTCTCTTTGCTTTCCCAATTTACTTTTTGCTTTCACCTGGCACTTTCTCCCCTCCTTTAGGCTTTCTGCAGTATTAAGGTGTTGGCATCTAACATAAGCGTCCCTTTTTTGCCTTTCCTACCGTTTATGCTCTTGGTATCCGGAAGGATCTAGATTTGGGAGTTCCAACCTTTTTCTTTGTGGGAACATATTTTTTCTGAGCCTCCTTTAAAGCCTCCTCCTGCCCTGACACTGACTGACCTTCAAGTAGCTGTTTCCAGTCCACTTTGCCAAATCAAAACTCAGCTTAGTAAAATTGGCCTTTCCCCAAATTTGAAGCTTTTACTCTCGGTCTATATTTGTCCGATTCCATAACCACATTAAATCCAACAATTATAATCACTATCACAAAAATACTCTCCCACAGGTACCCCTGTCACCTGCCCAGATTCATCTCCTAAAACTAAGTCCAGAACTGCCTGTTGTCTTCTTGGGCTTGCTACATACTGGCTAAAAGAAGTACTCCTGAATGCATTTTAAGAATTCTGTGCTCTCTACACCATTTACACTAAATTTATACCAGTTAATATTAGGGTAGTTGAAATCCCCGACTGCTACTGCCCTTTTGTTTCTGCACTTCTCAGCAATTTGCCTACATATCTGCTTTTCTATCTCCCTGTGACTGTTTGGGGGGTCTATAGTAGTCCCAGCAGTGTGATTGCCCCTTTTTTGTTACTCAATTTAACCCATATGGATTTCTTCCAGCACATCATCCCTCCTCAAAGCTGTGATTGCTTCTTTGACCAATATTGCAACCCCTCCCCCTCCACTTTTATCCCCTTCCCTATCCCACCTGAAAACCCTGTAAACAGGAATGTTGACTTGCCATTCCTACCCTTGTTTAAACCATGTTTCAGTAATAGTTTTGATATCATACTTCCAAGTGTCACTGATAACACTGATAAAATGGCCAAGCGCCCCAATGAACAAAACCTAGCACACCTTCTTGGCTTCTTCATTGTGACTCCTTCTGCAGCAACAACATGGGTAAGCTCTTGGAATCAGCTGAACTGCAGTCCACTGGTAGATCAGCTGATAGTAGCAGGAACCCCCTCCTCCCACTCTCTTCCTGTTGTGTGATTGCCTGATGTCCCTTTAAGATCTTAGTATGTTAATGAGCTAAGTACCAGAATGTGGTCATGTGACTACATGCCAGTCTCACTCAGCTACTCTAACACCAAGAGGTGAGTCATGTAAATAGATAGCTTTGCAATGTATATACTTGTTGGCTGTTAATAAACCCATTTGAGATCTTCAATCAACTGAACTCCCCGTATCTCATTTATATTGCATCAGAGAACATAAAAAGCTGCTCATTGCACCTCCCACTTGGCTGTTGCCCATCGCAGCACTATGGAAAACAGATAATCACGTACTCCCTGAGGCTGAAGCAGGAGAGATCACAACCAGATAAAACACATACTAGACCCACGTCAGCAGCAACCTCCACATGCATGCTAACAGTTAGTATTTCACCCTGATAATCAACATGTGTCTGCAGGTCGAGATTTTCTGATAAAAATTAAAGGAGGATTTAAACTTCCTGTGTTCCCAACAGCGGCCCAAAGATTTCCAGAATGCTGCAGGACAAACTACATGGATGTTGTGCACCTATGCGGCCACCTAATCAGGTGACTCCTACTCTCCTGACAATGTCATCCATTGGTGTGTAAGTAATTGAAACCTTAAACACTGTTGACTTAAAAAGGTCAAAATGTATCTGAGGCACTAAAGACACAGAAGTACATCTAGCGTAATGTACGAAAAATCAAAATTTAATGGTGTGAACATTTAAATCCCCTTGTGCAGCTCAGATTAGTTTCTTTTCCATATTACAATGACACAGTAAACTCTATTCAAAGCCTTACAGATCTCAAAATTACTATTGTGCAAAATTATTCAATGAAGTGCTCATAATATTTCAGCATAGGAATGCTTATATCAAACACTTGTATGCTTAACTTTGTTCCCTCTCTTTCCTCACTCCACTTGCAGTTTCCTAGTTAAGCAGTTGAAATGTTTGACAACGAAATGCTCTACAGGAGTGGACCAGGGATTCTCTAGGCTTTGACTACTTTGTGATGAACCTGGAAATCTATAGACGGCTGCCATTACGTGGAGCAAAGATTAGACCAGGGTTACTTATTTTCTGATACATTTTGTATCAATTGGGAGAGCCTTTGGGTATTGGGCCATTCCAATGATCTAAACAAAAATGGGAATTCAATGTGCAAAGAGCCATGCCTATGGTCTCATGTGTATCACTGAGTGCCGATGTTGGAGCAGGAAACTATTGTGCCATTGGACAAGTCCACATTCAGTATTGACAGAGGTAATAAGGAGTTAAATGAAATTATTGATCACAAGATACATGCCTTTCTGAGGCTCGATAACCATGGAAATTGCATCAAAAAAAAATTTAAAATCTATATTTCCTGTGGGTAGAAAAACGCCTGCACCCCACACCAGACCCTTAGAAAATAAATAGATCACCTTCAGTGGTCACATCTGCTTTGTAAATTTCCAAATCTTTCATCGCAAAAGAAACTTCTACATACTTTAGTTTTCCGCTGTAACACAAGTGATGGAAATTGAACATACCTACAGCTTACATCAGATGCTGATGTCCCACTGCACTCTCTGTGTAACTACTTGTTTTTCACATCACAAGCAAAGACATTTGGTTTCATGAAAAAATGGACCAAATCACAGAATTTAATATTGCTTTATCATAAAGAAGGAATTTAACTTCTTCAATCACTGTAAAATGTTAGCCGTGGTCATCGGCTCGTCTGTAGGATTTCTTTACAATTCTGGCTGCATTTTCATTTGGCAGCTTTGTTAGTTTCCTATTTTGGCCTTCACTTGCTGGAGTACACTCCATTCCACTCAAACAGTATTCTGATCAAAGCTCTGGTGGTATAACCAAGACCCTGCAGGCACTGGCACAGTGGGCAAGGAAGATCTGTGCACTGGTGTCACTGCCATTATGTGATATCCTCATGTTCAATGTGTGCACAATCTTGGTCTCACTGGATGACAAAGCTCGCTCACTTCTTTCTATTCTTTCATTCAGAGTTTTATAGAACAAAGAACAAAGAAAATTACAGCACAGGAACAGGCCCTTCGGCCCTCCAAGCCTGAGCCGATCCAGATCCTCTATCTAAACCTGTCGCCTATTTTCTAAGGGTCTGTATCTCTTTGCTTCCTGCCCATTCATGTATCTGTCTTTTTCAGAATGCAGCCTTTTCAGAATACTAAGACACACACTCAAATCTGAACCCTGGGACTTTGGTAAAATGAGATGATGCAGCTTTCCATTCACACCCATCATTTTCCAGCAGCCTTGGAGTGTCCCCTGTGATGTAATTCAACAGCAATTAAACCTGGGGAGATCACAGAATCTTGCCACAACCTGTTGTTCTTGTACTGGTTTAAAAGCGTGGTAAGCTACATCCTTCGTGTTGGCTATAGGAAATTAAAACATTTAAACTTTGATAAATTCTAATGCTTTACTTCCCTTTTATGTCAAAGTCCTTGAACGTGTTGTCAGTTGCTCGACCCATGCCCTTCTCTCCTGAAACTCCCTGTGTGAATCTCTCTAATTTGGCTTCCACCTCTCCTATAACAGTGAAATGGCCCTAACAAGAGTCCTGAATAATATCCTCTGACTGTGACCAAGGTATATTATTACTCATTGTGCTCCTCAATCTTGTTAAAGCATTCAACACTATCAATCTCATTATCTTTCTCCAACACCTCTTCTTCATTAACCATCTTAGTGAGACTGTCCTCACATGGATCAACTCTTATTTATCTGGTCATAGGCAAGACATCTCAGGCAATGGCCTCTCTGCCAACACCACATTATCACCTCAGAAATCCCTTAAGGATCTATCTATGGCCCCTTCCTCTTCTTCATCTGCATGCTGCTCCTTGACAAAATCATCTGCAGACATAGGATCAGCTTTTACACGTTCGCTGACGACACCCAGCTCTACCTCTCCACCAATATCTCAACCTCTCAACTAACTTCTCTGCTGGCAGATTGCTTACCCAAAATCTAGTCTTGGATGAGCTGTAATTTTCATCAATCTAACATTAGGAAGACTGAAGCCAACATCTTTGGCTCCCCAGCAATGATTCCTGTTCCAAGCTGAACCAGACTGTTCACAACATTAGGAACCTAACCCCAAGGTGAGATTTTGAGCCCCTATTCTCTCCATTACGAAGACTACCTACTTTCACCTCCAAACCATCACCTGCCTCCACCCCATACCTCAGTTCATCTGCCTCTGAAACCTTCACTCATGCATTTTCATTTCTGAATTGTTTCAATGCACTACTGACCACTCTCCCACACTCCACCTTTCATAAACCTCAACTCACCCAAACCTCTGCAGCTTATATTCTATCTCACACCAGGTCCACTCGCTCATCACGTCTACCCTCCCTGATCTACACTGGCTCTCAGATCCCACCGCCTTAAATTTAAAATTCTCATATTTGTGTTTAAATCTCTCCATTGCCTCTTGGCCGGAATTTTACCTGACGTGGCAGGGCTGCGGTCCTGGTAGTGGAAGCAGGTGCCGAAGGCGCTTCTGCTATGCACTCAACTGCCACCACGATCAAGCGCTTGATAACTAATTAGCGTCTCGCCGGCAGACTTTTGAATAGAAAAGGTGCGTGAGGACGAGAAGGTCAGCGTCAGTGGGGACGGGGCACGATCCGGAAGAAGGTGCTGACAGCTATTTAAAAGGGCTCTGAGGACGCGGCTTGCTTCTCAGGGGATGGTGGGAGGAAGAGGAGCTGTCCTCTGACTGAAAGGGGCGACCCATCGGATCTTGTCAGAAACCAGAGACCTTGGAGGACCAGAACCTGCTTACGGCAATGGCAGAGAGAACTAAGTGGGTGGCCCCATGGTTCACCGATGACTCACTGCATGTCCTCCTCCAGGTGGCTGAGGCAAGGTGGGAGGTTCTCTTTCCACCAGACAGAAGGAGGAGGCCTCCCCAGATCACCAGGAAGGCCTGAATGGAGGTTGTGGAGGACATCAGCAGCCATGGGGTTGTGAGGAGGACATGGATCCAGTGCCACAAGCGGGTCAACAATCTTCTCCGCTCTGCCAGGGTGAGTGGCATGTCTCCGTCTTTGTTGCTTTGTACTCAGATGGGTGAGTATCCAGGTGTTGATGCTGCAAAGTTTAGCCATCCATCTGGAGTGAAGGGCTGCAGTCGTCTCATGGGGCATATGCCGGGCACATCTGACCCTCACAAGGGAACAGAAGAGCTTCAGAGGACGTATGGTCTGCTCAATGGTGACTCTGCTGGTCGCATGGCTCACGTTGTACCGTTCCTCTGCCTCATTCCATGGGTTCCTCACAGGTGTCATCAGCCATCTCTTCAGCGGGTAATCCCTATCGCCATGTATCCATCCTTGCAGACACTCAGAGGGGCTGAAAAGTGCTGGCACCTGGGAGTTCCGGAGAATGAATGCGTCGCGACTGCTTCCTGGATAATGAGCACACAACTTCAATATACTGTTATGGTGGTCACAGACAAGTTGCACATTCATCAAGTGAAATCCCTTTGAATTAATGAAGGCCTCTGGCTGGCCAGTATTAGCTCTGATGGTCACATGTGTACAGTCAATCGCTCCTTGGACCATGGGGAACCCAGCGATGGCGCTGAAGCCACTGGCTGTCTCGGCCTGACTGGCAGAATCAGTCTTGAACTTAATGAACTGGTTGGCATGCCTGAATATGGCATCAATTACCACCTTAATGCAGTGCTGTGCAGATGATTGAGAGATTGTGTCTCCTGTGGAAGCCTGGAATGAGCCTGATGCATAGAGGTTCAGAGCGAATGTGACCTTTAGAGCCACAAGTATTAGATGGCCACCCACGCAGTTGGAGCTGATCTCCACTGCCATCATCTCACAGAGATGTCAATCTCTCAGGACAGATACAGTCTTCTAAGGCACTCAAGCTCAACTGGGAGCTCAACCGCTGCTGGTACATTCTGCCGATTGGGTAAACTCGTCTCCTCACATGTCTTTGCTGCCGGTGAACTTTGTGTCCAGGCTGCAGCTGGCCAGCAGGTTACTGATTTCCTTGACTACTTGGTCCCCTGTCCCTCCTTGTGCTGTTCTCTTCCCTGCTGGAGGATCCTCCTCCAGAGTGGAGGACGCCCATGGCAGCAGCATCCCACATATATATTGGGGACAGCCTTTTGCTGCCTGTTGCAAGGACAGGCGCTCACAACCCCCGACCCCTACCCAGGATAAATTACAGATGCTGTGGCCCTACCCACAGTATTACTCACACAGGTGAGCTCTGGTGAGCCAGCAATATCAGCCTCGACCTTGGAATTTACTGATAAATACAACACACAAAACAGAAAATTCAAGTGCCTCTAACTTCCTCAGTGAGACAGCGGTTGCCACTCATTTAAAGCTGCCGGGTCCGTGACTCCCTGTGTGACCTGTGCACAGAATGTGAAAATGGAACCGGCGACGTAAAATCGCTGTCATTTGGCTTTTTAATCACTTCAATTGGCCGTCAATTATCTTAAAACGGACGGCGAGCAGCGTCCCCATCTCGCCTAGTGTCGAACGAGCGTAAAATGGCGACTCGCGTCATGACATTGGGGACCCATTCCACGCCATTTTCCACTGCAGCCACCTCCGAGGGTGCCTCATTTGGGAAGGTAAAATTCCGTCCCCTCTCTCTCTAACTTCTTCCAATGCCACAATCACCAATGAACTCTGTTCCTCTGACCCCGGTCTCTTGTGCATCCGTTCCCTTCATCCCACCATTGGAAGCTGTGAATTCAGCTGCCTTATCTCCACACTATGGAATTCCCATCCTAAACCTCTCCACCTCTCCTCTCCTTCAGGATCCTCCTTAAAAACTCTGAACAAGCCTTTTGTTATCCTTCCTAATCTTTCCTTCCTTGGCTTGGAGTCCCATTTTCCTTACTGCTTTGTGAAGTGCCTTGCAGCACTTTCTACATTAAAGGTGCGATACAAAATACAAATTGTTGTCTGCAATGAAGATCTCTTAATTGGATACTGGCAAATTTCAGTAAGAACAGCTAACCAGAAGGAAATTATCTTTATAGCACCATAGAAAATTTATGACACAGAAGGAGGCCATTCAGCCCATCTTGTCTGTGCCAGTCAACAATCCCACCTCCTTGCTTTAGGTCTGTAGCCCTGCAGGACATGGTTCTTCTAGTAGACATTGAAGAACTATTTAAATGTCGTGAGAGTTTCTGTCTGCACTACCCTTTCAGGTAGGGTTCCAGGTTCCTACCACCTCTGGGTAAAAATAATTCTTCCTCATTTCACCTCTAATCCTTCTACCAATTACTTTAAATCTATGCCCCCTGGTTTTTGACCCCTCTGCTAAGGTATATAGGTCATCGCTATTTACTCTATCTAGGCCCCTCAATTTTATCCACCTCAATTAAGTCACCCCTCAGCCTCCTTTATTCCAAGGAAAACAACACCAGCTTATCCGATCTTTCCTCATAGCTAAAATTTTCCTCGTAAATCTCCTCTGCACTCTCTCTGCAGTGCAATCACATCTTTCCTGTAATGTGGTCACCAGAACTATGCAGTGTTCAAGCTATATGGTCTAACTATAGAGTTCCAGCTAACCTCCCTGCTTTTATAATCTATGCCTCGGCCAATAAAGGAAAGCATGCCAGATGCCTTCTTAAACACCTTATTGACCTGTCCTGTTATCTTTAAGGATCTGTGGACATGCACCCCAAGGTCCCTCTGTTCCTCCACACTATTCAGTATCCTCCAATTTATTCTGCATTCCTTTGCCTTCGTGCACCTTCCAAAACGTGTTACCTTACACCTTGAATTCCATTTTCCACTTTTCTGCCCAACTGACCAGACCACCTATATCTTCCTTTATCATCATGGACCATTTGTATCAAAGTCATGGTTATCAAGCGTCGATTAAATTAGTGCTCATGGACTCTAATAGATATGGCGCATCATTTACTTGGAAAAATATCTGATCACCATTTTGTGGCGCCTTTGGTTGAAATGTTTGTGAGCCTTAGGGTTTTACTTACATAAGGTATTGGTGAGAGAGAAAATTTGACCCATTCGTCTCCAGAAAACTATCACTACATTTAACCCCCTCTTGAATGATTCCAGAGTTCTTGCCTTGGGCCCTGTGGTTCCCTGTGCTATGTGGTCAGGACTGATAGCAGGATTTGAGGTGCATTTGCACAGCCCATTTTAACTTTAGCAATGGCACCCTTAGATTGATTGTGCAGTGTAACTCAGCATTCTGTATGCTTGGCTAATTGCTGGATCTCTGAGCCTCTCTCCTAGCCACTTTATTGCATTTCTTTAAGTTGTTCTTGTTTTATTGTTCCATTCTGTATGTAGCACCTTACACTTTTCTGTATCTGAGTACTCCATGCATCTTTCCAGTTTGCCATCAATCTCCAAAAACAAGCACTCATTGCTTCTCTTTCTTGCAATTTCTTATCCACCTCTGAATTTTCCCCAAGTGCAAGCTGTGGCTCAGGGTAGCACTCGTGCTTTTGAGTCTTTCGGTTAACATAGAAACATTGAACTTACGACACAGAAGGAGGCCATTCAGCCCATCGTGTCTGTGCCAGCCAAGAACAGTTATCCAGCCTAATTCCACTTTCCAGCTCTTGGTCCATAACCCTGTATGGTTACAAAACTTCAAATGCATATCTAATCATTTTTTCAATGTGATTAGTGCTTCTGCCTCTACCACCCTTTCAGGCAGTGAATTGCAGACGCCACCACCCTCTGGGTGAAAACATTTCTCCTAAAATCCCCTCTGATCCTTCTACCAATTAATTTAAATCTGTTCCCTCTGATTATTGACCTCACTACTAAGAGAAATAGGTCCTTCCTATCCACTTTATCTAGATCATTCATAATTTTATACACTTCAGTTAGGCCAGCCCACAACCTCCTATGTTCCAAATAAAGCAACTTGTCATGCACAGGAGTCATGATGAAATTAACAATGAAATGTAATAATTACAAATTTAAAAACTCAGCTGTTGAACAAAACCACAAGAACATGGACCTCAGTCAAAATGGAGTAGCAGTCACATGACCCCTCCTGAACTGGATATCAACAAATCTCTCTGAAACTCATTAACCTTGTCTGAAAAGGGGAGAACCCCTTTGAAACTGAAAGGAGCACTCTTGCATATTGATGACCCCCATCGACATGAATTAACAAAGGATTCTAGAGACTGACTGACTCACAGCCCAAAGAAAATGAATGTGTGAAATAGCATCATGTTAACAGAATGGTCCCCATTCAGACATCAAACAATAGCCATGGTTTCCATATCCTGGTCTATTGTGTGGTCACACTAGGGGAGAAGGCCACATGTCTCCTAACAGAAACTCTAATGTCATGGATTTTTACCTGAAAAATGTAGCCCTCTGGAGAGAGAGAGAAAAATGAAGCCAGCTCCTTGGAAAGTCAGTCCAATCAGAGGCTGTGCAAGAAATCCAGCCAAGCAAGAAGAACCCTGCTGAACAACAATTGAACAGCCATGACAGCAGAGACATCACAAAGTGACTTTAAGATTCTCCATCTGTGAAGGCGAAAAAATCATACCACCAGCTTTGTGCTGAGTTGTAATCATTAGAACTCTACACTATCTCAACAAGTTTAAGACCACAAACACCCAGGCCTGCACCTTTAAAAAGACTTTCCTGAGACGATTCAACAGGTTTACTGTAAACCATGAACACCTACCTCACTTTGGACTTCAAACTACATCCTACCCTATTCTCTCTATCTATCTATTCTTGTGGATATGTGCGTGGGTGAAGTTGCAACCATTTTGGGAATTGTGTAAAAATAACTATTTTTTTACCCCACGAGAAAACGGGTCATTTGTCTGTTTATTTAACCTGAAAGACACTCAGGGATTAACGCATCATTTTTAACAAAACATGATTGCAGTCAGTTGGAAGGTGAACAGTGGGAACCACCCACACCCCTTTTCACCTGTCCGTAACAAACCCCAGCTTGGCAACATCCTCATAAATTTACTCTGTACTCTCTGTGATCACATTCTTCCAGTCTTATGGTAACCAGAACTGTACACAGTACTCCAGCTGTGGTCTAACCAGCATTTTATACTGTTATATCATAACCTCCCTGCTCTTAGATTCTATACCTTGGCTAATAAACATATGCTTTCTTAACTTTATCTCTGTCCTGCTACCTTCAGAGATTTGTGGACATGCACTCCAGGATCCCTCGTATCTCTACATTTCTCAGTACCCTACCTTGCCCTGTTTATCCTCCCCAAATACATTACCTCACGCTTCTCTGGATTGAATTCCATTTGCTACTTTTCCACCCACCTGGCCAGTCCATTGGTATCTTCCTGCAGTTTACAGCTTTCTTTCTCATTATCACCCACACAACCAATTTTCGTATCATTTGCAAACTTCTTAATCTTGCCCCCTATATTTAAGTCATTCATAGTCGTACTCCAGGAAAAGCTAGGCAAGCACTTCAGTGCAGTATCATCACTGAGTGCTGCACAGTCAGAGGTGCCATCTTTCAAATGAGACATTAAACCATTCACCCCAGCTAGGTGTAAAAGATAACATGATACTGCCTGAAGAGGAGAAGGGAAGTTTCTCCTGGTGTCCTGGCCAATATTTAACCCTCAACCACCATAACTAAAACTAGTCACCTGCTCATTTATTTAATTTCTTTTTGTAGGACCTTGCAGTGTGCAAATTGGTGGTCATGTTTCCTATATTGCAACAAAATTACACTTCAAAAGAATTTAATTGGCTATAAAGTGCTTTGGGATGTCATGAGATGTAAAATAGGCTGTCGATTTACTAGCACCCATTTTACACTTTTGCACAACGTCAAAATCTACCCCAAGGAGTCACAGCGGAGTGTAGACGGAGCAGCGTTAGAAGGCAGGGGATAATTGGACCAAAGCATGTCGACATAAGATTTTATATTATATATTTCTCTGCAGTTCAGGCTAAGAAGCTGAGAGATGCAAGACAGAGACCCTACAGTGCTGCCATTGGTGGGAGGGTGTCCTTACAGCGTAACTAGTTTACATTATAAATATGGATTTGGAATTTATCATGGGAAACATTGAGAAGCTATGTCAAAAACATAACAATAGTAAGTAATGTTTTGTAGGTAGGAAGTACATGTAGACCTAAAGGGCCTGATTTTAACTTGGTGTAAGTGATTCGGGTTTGAGTATGTTAAAATCAAACCCAAAATTTCTAACATAGAACATAGAACAGTACAGCACAGGCCCTTCGGCCCACGATGTTGTGCCGAACCTTTAACCTACACTAAGATCAAACTATCTCCCTGATATTGTTCTCCTCCCCTCCTCTCCTGAAGTAATTGACTCTATGCTAGAGTATGGTTCCAGAAGCACAATGCACACTCTGGTACCCCACCCATGTGACCAATACTCATGTGTGAATTTTGACAGTGACTACTCGCCAGCTATTCAACTGTGGGGCATCACATTTAAACCTGGTCCTTTCCTCTCCATGCACATGTATTTCTGATATAGATCATCCAGATATTGGTCACGAGTGGGAATCCTATCCTATTTTCTCTTCCCTATCCTTCATAGAATACATTTGTCGCACCTTACAGCTCCCTTGACTGAGATAGCAAACTCTGAGGTTAGGCCAGGGACCATCTTCACCTGTGTGGCTCATATGCTCATTGGATAAATTTAGTGATCCAATTGTGGGTGCACAGAATACCTTATCAGCATTTAATTCACAAATAGATCAGGTAGCCACAAATAAGTAAATCTATTTTTAAAGGACTTATTCAATGAAATGGTATCCCTGAGATATGGCAGAATAACTGAGAAGTCCAGTTAAATCTCCTTCCATAGAAAAATTGTACCAATTAGCAGAAATGAGTACATTTGCCTAATATCCTCAGGTAGATTGGATGGCTGATTGGTTTGTTCAGTGCGAATGGACCAAGGATAGCTGATGTATTACTCCAACATCAGCTTGAGTATAACACCACTGCATGTTTTGGGTCTATGAATGAGTCAAGGTACCTAGTTCTGATCACAGTCCAGTGATCATCAATGAGATATTGAGTGAGAACATGATGTATTGCTCACCACTCGCAAAATGTTGCCAATATTCGAGTACCGGGGATGACATTGTAAAATAGGCCACATGAATGATGTATTAGAAAGCTGTTGTTTTCCTGTGGCATCATACCCTAGCATCAGCTGTGCCTTCAGGAGAGGAGTAGTCATGGTTAAAGATTGTAGAAGTGGGGACTAATTGATAGAATAATGAACATTAAAACATGTGGCTCATATGACCAGTTTGATGCACTTTAGTAGTGAGTTGCAATTCAAATAACAACAACATATTTATGTGGCACCCTTAACATAATAAAGCATCCAAAGTTGCTTCATAGAAGCATTATAAAACAAGATATGATACTGAGCCACACAAGGAGATATTGGGCTACATTTTATGCCCCCACAAACAGCGGGAATGTGGCGGGCAGGGGGCATAAAATGGAGCGGGAGGCTCGGTGGATGCTTCCCGACCCGCTCGTGCCTCTGCCGCCACTTTACACAGGGCAGCCGCGGCGAAAAACAGCTCGATCGCCACTTACGGGCCTCCGTCCGCTGCCACGGGGATTTTACCCATGGCCGGTTGGGCGGCCAAGGCCCAAGAAGGCCCTCATGATCAGGCACCCTGTGCCTGATGGATGTCCGCCCCCACTGCTCCAACCACCCCCAATATCCAATATGCACCCCCGTCCCCTCAATCGACTACTCTTGCCTCGCTGGGGTCCGACTGATCACCCACAGCGAGGCAACTGAAACTTACCTTGGTTTCGGGCTCCCCACAATCCTTTTCGGGTAGCTGTGCTGCTGGGACTAAGAGCTGCCGGCCCGCTGATTGGCCGGCAGCTCTATTAGGCGGGACTTCCTGCCTCAAGCAGGTGGAAGTCCCGCCTCAGAGCAATTAAAGGCCGGGTACCTGCAAAATACGGCTGTCCGCCAAGGGTAAACTCCTGGCCATTAGGTCAGATGACTAAAAGCTTGGTCAAAGAGGTAGGCTTTAAGGAGTGTCTGAAAGGAGGAATGTGAGGTAGAGAGGCAGAGAGGTGTAGGGAGGGAATTTCAGAGTTTAAGGCCGAGGAAACTGAAGATGCAGCCACCAATGGTGGAGCAATTAAAATTGGGGATGCTCAAAAGGCCAGAATTAGAGCACAGATATCTCGGAGGATTATGAGGCTGAAGGAGATTACAGAGATGGAGATGGGTGAGGCCCTGGTGGGATATGAAAACAAGGATGAGAATTTTAAAATCAAAACGTTGCTTGACTGCAAGTCAATGTAGGTCATCGTGCACATGGGTGATAGGTAAACGGAACTTGGTGTGAGTTAAGACATGGGCAGTAGAGTTTTGGATGACCTCAAGTCTACAGAGGGTAGAACGTGAGACACCAGCCAGGTGTGCATTGGAATAGTCAAGTCTAGAGGTAACGATGGCATGAATGAGGGTTTCAGCAGCAGATGAGCTGGGGAGAAGTCGGGCAATGTTATGGAGGTGGAAATAGGCAGTCTTAGTGATGGTGCGCATATGAGGTCAAAGGCTCATCTCAAGGTCAAATGTGATACCAAGGTTGCGAACAGACTGCTTTAATCTCAGACTGTTGCCAGGGAGAGGGATGGAGTCGGTAGCTCGGGAACAGAGTTTGGAGCAGGGACTGAAAACATTGGATTCAGTCTTCCCAATATTTAATTGGAGGAAATTTCTGCTCATCCAGTAACTGGATAATTTAGTAACAATGAAGGAATCGAGAGAGGTGGTGGTGAGGTAGAGCTAGGTGTCGGTGTACATGTGAAAACTAATGCTGTGCTTTGGGATGATGTCGCCGAGAGGCAGCACGTAGATTAGAAATAGGAGGGGATCAAGGATAGATCCTTGGGGAACACCAGAGGTAACGGTGCGGGAGCAGGAAGAGAAGTCATTGCAAGTGATTCTCTGGCTACAGTTAGATAGCTAAGAGTGGAACCAGATGAGACCAGTCCAAACCAGCTGGACGACAGTGGCGGGGCATTGGAGAAGGCTGGTGTGGTCAACCGTGTCAAAGACTGCAGACAGGTCGAGAAGGAATAGGACGTGGGGTGTTTGTCAAATAAAAATATCAGAGGTTGTTTACTTTGGTACCTTAGGATTGCTCAAACCCAGATGGAACTCGCAACTTATTTTTTTCCCTTCTGAATCCTCTGAGAATTTGAATTGCTGTTAAACTGCCATGAGTACAATAGACAGAAAAATATGATATCATCCACGGCAGCAATAACAGGTCACAGGAGGTCGCAGGAAAAGCTCAGTCACTATGGTAATCACTTCTGCAAGCCTGACAGCCTTTCTTTCCCTTATGCAGGTGTCTTTGTAAACTGATCCAGGATCCAGACCTCGGAAATGTCAGTTCCACTCCTAACCTCTGACAGCTGGAGAGAATTCTGTCTTTTAATTCCAAATTTACTTCTAGAAATTTAAAAGGCCCGACAACCAGTCCTAAAGTGAACAGTGAATTATAAAAAGTTGCTGCAATTAACATTTTAGTCTTATATCAGTTCTCATTTCTGCCCTCCTTCAGTTTTGTTCCCCACTTTAAACCCTGATTATTAGCATGTATGTTCAAACGTTTAATAAATAGAGGAAACACACCGGGGACTAACAGTTTATGGAAAATAAAACACTACTCGTGAGTAATGTGGCCCCAACAGAAGTGGTTTGTTTTCCATAAACCACCAGTTCCAAAATATATCCTATTTTTATATATTTTAGAGTAACACTTTTTGGATGCACTAACTATTCTGGCTGCAGAGGGACTCACCAGTGAGATCAGCCGATGTGGTCCCAGAAGTGTCCCGAGCGCAAATTTGAGGCTAGAGTTTAAGAACAAGGGGCGACATTTTCTCTCTTTCTAGGAGTCATTTGATGGATTGGTTTTTGGCTTCATGACAGAATAGAAGCCATTTTGTCAGGCAGTGTTATCCTAATAACACCTGTTGTTTTTGGTACAATCGATGGGCGTGTGATTGATTGCATGATGTTCCTACACAAGAAAAATGTTCCACTTGTAGCTGATGGGAAACATAAGCTATTGGGCGTGAACCATTCCAAAGGTTGCACACATTGAGTAATTTCTTTGCACAAAGTAGCTGCTGTTCTCACTGATGGGAATAAGTATTTGATATGCAGGAGAGTCTTGCTATACTCAAAACTGATTTTCCAAACATTTTCCTCTACCAATCAGCATTATATCCAGATCAGGATTTCTATAAACTGGAGATAAAAACAAATGTGCTGCAAATCCTTTTACCACAGCTGATTAAACAATTCATTCTGCAACTCGGATCAGAATAAAATAGCAGAAGGTGGTGTTTCATACCAACAGAATTAGACCTTTACGTAAATTGGGGTATATGTTAACTTTGTGTGATAGTGTAAAACAGGTGAGAGCTTATTGGCAGTTTGCTTTACATTTCTCCCAACTTTTATTAATTAGAAGATATATAAAACAGGCAGCAAATTCATTGTCACTCATCTTACTCTATTGCACAAAGTTAATATTTACCTCAAAACTGTCTGTGGGTGAAAGCTGGTAGCAAAAGTAATTATTTGTATTAATGTAACATTTTCTGCTTGGATCAGGAATTCTATGCCACCTTCTACAGCCCTATGTCCCATTATGAATGTTCCATTCTTTGCATCCCTCTCCCATTGACCCGCCATTAATGCAGAGTGTTCTGCCACCCTGATCCCACTCTCTGAAGGTTCTCTCATAAACCTGTCTGACCAAGTTTTTTGCTCACCCCTCCTAAACTTGTTCCTTTGTCTCAGACTGCCATTTTGGATAGGAATTGAATAAGAATTACTTCATGGCTCAATGCAGGCTTCATCCCCTCCAGTTCTTTCATGTAGGCTTCTATAGACAGTGAGATCTTGTGAACTGGACTATTGGTGGGAAAACCTCAATTTAACTTTCTTAGGGGATGCAAGAAGCAAAGGGTTTACTTCTTGTAAATTGTAACTTTATCCTTCTCCATTTCTCTTTTTTTCTCTCCTGAAACTAGTGATTAATCACAGAATCATAGAAAGTTTACGGCACAGAAAGAGGCCACATTAATCCTGGGGTTTGATCCACAGAAACTAGAAATGCTTAGCTATCTCCTACAAGTGACCATTTTTCATCTATGAGTCTAAACAGCACACGGTGACGGTTACTCAGTTATAGCAGTGTTACAACTGAGGTTAACCTTGCTTTCCTGACATACATGCGCACCTTCCAGTAGGGATCACTGAATAGCTTTAAGAGGAAGGAACACTCTGTTCTCCCTCACCAAAGGATGTCAAAGTCAATATTAACATCCTTACTCGATTTGAAATCGGCAAACCAAACACAGACCAGGGATCAAACAAGGGAACGCCATAGCTCATTTCTTAGCTGATGCCGTACAGGCATTTCTGAGAATGGTCATAAGAACATACAGTGAATTACAATCAAACAGGTGCCTTGGCTAAAATTAGCTGATTCACCATAGACTGGGGATTAAATGCAAGATCATTCTGACTTTATGCTCAGTAACACATTATCCAGTGCTTTGATCCAGTGACTCAAAAGTCTTCAATAATATAACTTATTGAACTGATGATATATCTGACCCCCTCATGTGTCACAGTTCCTTGTCTTAAAGCAAATTCCTACTTTGGTTTCCCATCACATTTCTGCTCATGCCTTGAAAGGGCCTCTTTAAATATTAGCATTCAAACATTTGAAGATCTTTTCCCTGCTACTTCAATGGATGTGGAAATATGTTTTAAGCACATTTAGCACCTCTCTTTCAAATGAACATGTCAAAGCCATTTTTAATTGTCTTTCCCAGCATGGATATCAAGCTGAAAATGATGTTGGGTCACTCACATACTACCTTGTTGCTGCTGGCCCTCCAGTCGCTGCCATCTCAAATGGGGTGTGGAGATGGCAGTGGGAGAACTCAGCTGGAAAGCCATTTTTAATATAGGGTTCCGTGGCATACCTAGGAACCTAAAGGCAATTTTGAGCTTAAAAACAGAGCAGATGTACATTGTACACACTGTGCCCAGTTGTCCAGTGTGAGCAGCCACACTAGTGGTCCTTAAAGGGATTGCTGAAAGTCAGGCAAACAGTGGCCCAAAGAAATGTTTAACTTTTATTTTTATGAGGCAATGAGAACCAGTAATGTAGAAAGGCCCCTCCTGGCCCTACGAAAATACTCCAGCCTGCTGTTAAATGCCCTGCACCCGCACCCCCTGAAGCTCTGCTTGCTTGGTGGCTCCGTCTAGATGCCCGTTGACTTCCATCCTCTTCAGCTGGTTAAGCTCCTTGAGGGGGCTGGTCCTTGCAGCATGCCAGCTCCACGCAGATGTGACCCAGGTCTCAGAATGGCTCAGGCCTCATGGCAGCTACAATAGACAGGAGTAGCCATGAGGCACCGGCTGACCACCCATTGTGCAGCTAAACTGAAAACCAGCCCCTTTAAGACTTAATATGGCATTGGTCAAAGAGTCCAATTTCAAGGCATAAGATTCTCACAAAAGCCTTAACAACAATTGCAACAAGTTGCTCTTGCATGGCATCTTTGGACTAGATTTTAAGGAGCCCTGGACTTCGGGATCCATGATGCAGGGGAGTGGGGGGGGGAGCGGGGTTTTTTTTTTATTCATTCGTGGGATGTGGGCATTTATTGCCCATCCCTAATTGCTCGAGAAGGTGGTGGTGAGCTGCCTTCTTCAACCGCTGCAGTCCATGTGGGGTAGGTACACCCACAGTGCTGTTAGGAAGGGAGTTCCAGGATGTTGACCAGCGACAGTGAAGATTTGGCGATATAGTTCCAAGTCAGGATGGTGTGTGACTTGGAGGGGAACTTGCAGGTGGTGGTGTTCCCATGCATTTGCTGCCCTCGTCCTTCTAGTTGGTAGAGGTCGCGGGTTTGGAAGGTGCTGTCTGAGGAGTCTTGGTGTGTTGCTGCAGTGCATCTTGTAGATGGTACACACTGCTGATACTGTGCGTCGGTGGTGGAGGGAGTAAATGTTTGAGGATGGGGTGCCAATCAAGCGGGCAGCTTTGTCCTGGATGGTGTCAAGCTTCTTGAGTGTTGTTGGAGCTGCACCCATCCAGGCAAGTGGAGAGTATTCCATCACACTCCTAACTTGTGCCTTGTAGATGGTGGACAGGCTTTGGGGAGTCAGGAGGTGAGTTACTCGCCGCAGGATTCCTAGCCTCTGACCTGCTCTTGTAGCCATGGTATTTATATGGCTACTCCAGTTCAGTTTCTGGTCAATGGTAGCCCCTAGGATGTTGAAAGTGAGGAATTCAGTGATGGTAATGCCATTGAATGTCAAGGGAAGGTGGTTAGATTCTCTCTTGTTGGAGATGGTCATTGCCTGGCTCTTGTGTGGCGCTAATGTTACTTGCCATTTATCAGCCCAAACCTGGATATTGTCCAGGTCTTGCTGCATTTCTACACGGACTCCTTCAGTATCTGAGGAGTCACGAATGATGCTGAACATTGTGTAATCATCAGCGAACATCCCCACTTCTGACCTTATGATTGAAGAAAGGTCATTGATGAAGCAGCTGAAGATGGTTGGGCCTAGGACACTACCCTGAGGAGCTCAGATGATTGACCTTCAACAACCACAACTATCTTCCTTTGCACTATTTATGACTCTAGCCAGAGGAGGGTTTTCCCCCTGATTCCCATTGACCTTAGTTTTGCTAGGGCTCCTTGATGCAATACTCAGTCAAATGCTGCCTTGATGTCAAGGGCAGCCACTCTCACCTCACCTCTTCAGTTCAGCTCTTTTGTCCATGTTTGAACCAAGGCTGTAATGAGGTCAGGAGCTGAGTGGCCCTGGCAGAACCCAAACTGAGCGTCACTGAGCAGGTTATTGCTAAGCAAGTGCCACTTGATGGCACTGTTGATGACACCTTCCAACACTTGACTGATGATTGAGAGTAAGCTGATGGGGCGGTAATTGGCCGGGTTGGACTTGTCCTGCTTTTTGTGTACAGGACATACCTGGGCAATTACCTGGGTGTCTGTAGATGGCCCTGGATGAGGCCTGCCACAGACCTCGATGCCGGCAGGGCCCGGCCCGATATTACCAGCAGCGGCGAAGCCTCGTGGCGGCACCCCCACCACCGCCGCTCGGCAACTGGACCGCAATTTAAATATTAAAATAAATTAAAATACCTTAGTTACTGTCCCGTTGCCTCCTGATGTCCCGCCGTGATCTTTACTCTGGTGGCTGGCACTGCCGCTCCTTCGGATCCCCATCCGGGGAAACAAGGCGCAACACTGGTGGGCAGTGGGCAGAAGTTAAGTTTCTCAGTGCGGGAGTGGAAGGTGAAATTAACATAATGAGTGTGGGGGGGTGAGAAGGGTTATAGTTTAACATTTGTGCAGTTGGTGGGGTGGGGGAAGGGCAAATAATTAATTTACTTATTATGGGGGGGTCTGGGAGTGGGGCAAAAGAGATGTATTTATTTTTAAAATTCCATTTAACTTTAAATATTTAACTTTCCTGTAGGGCTGACAGCCCTTAAAAATGGCGACAGCACCTTTGCACAGGCAGCTGACTCCATTGCTGGGAACGGATAGCCTGCCCGCTCCACGTGATTGGGTGGGGGGGCGGGGGCGGGGGTGGCCCCAGCCCAGCTATTTAAATGAGCCGCTGCACTTGGAATTGTGGCAGCTCTTTGATGTGTTGGGCTGCCATTTGTTTTGAAAATCAGCCCTTTATCTTAAGAAATGTCTCATGCACATTACAAATTGGTGTAAGGAAAACAGATGCTGAGTCAGAAGAAAGAGATGATGAGGGGTGTCCTAAAGCTTGATCAGAGAGGTTTACACGAAGATTTCTAGAGAGTGGAATCAAGATGGCTGCAGGCTCTGCATTAGTGGTGGGTCGATGGCAGGGGTATGGAAAAACGGAATATTCAGAATGGGATGCAGGGCTGTGGAAAATTGAATAGATAAGGTGGGGCAAATCCAGGAACATTATATGGGACAGAATCCATGGGATACAGTTTTGGACAAGTTGGAATTTATGCAGGATGGGAGATCAGCAAGGTGAGTTTTGGAGTTATAGTTGAGTGTGGAAGAGCCACAAATGAGTAAAGGCTTCTGCAATGGAAGTACTAAGATAAAGGTAGAGGTGCACATTTTTGCAAAGGTGAAAGTCAGTGGTTCTATTGATAAATGGTACGTGGGACAAGAAATTGGGATTGTTAGTGCACGTTTTTTGGGTGCAATGTGTGCACTCAGAGCTCCAAAATGGTGTCCACGTACACTTGTGGGGCGTATCGCGCTGGACACCATTTATTGAGGGCGTTAGCGCTCATGCGGTGTACACTGCAGGAAGTATGCAGAGCAGGCAGATCATGACATCAATCAGTATGCAATGCTGATTTGATGCCAGTGCTGCCATTTTGGAGCTCAATGTTCTAGTTAACACCCTCTCAAACTCAAACAGCTGAATATGTGTTCAGCAGATGGAAGGACCATCCCAGTGCTATTTAAAGGGATCATCAACTACTTACAGTTTAATTGCTGGTTGATTTCTGCTACGATTCTACAAGTGTTTGGTGCTTTCTGTAGTTGTTTCAAGTTGCAAAAGGGAGTGCTGAAGGAGTTTTTGTTGACTTCAAGGCTTCTGCACAAACCAGTTGTACTCAGACACGGGTGCACTAGTAGGTATTTCCCTTGGAATACAACACAAATGGGAGAATTAGCAGGGGGCACATAGAGCGGACAAGCTGCTACAAGGGGGAGGAGGAGGTGGAGAAGGAGCCATATCTGCCCAGGGTGCTCACGGAGCAATTCTTCTACCTGAACCTCAGCGAGCAACAGTGTGAGAGAAGTTTTTGCTTCAGGAAGTATGTCCTCAGTGAAATCTGCCAGCTGCTGCAGCCACAACTGCAACCTCAGAGCAGGGCTGTGAAGGTGATCGTGACAATGAATTTTAATGCATTTGGCTCCTTCCAGACTGGAGCTGGAGATATTTGCAACATCTCAGTTTGCTTTCCACTGTGGCATAAGGAGGTCATTGAGGCTCTCAATTCACAGGGAGCCAACTACACTTCATTCTCTCTCTCTCTTAGGCCAGCAAGCAGAGAGAGCACATGGCTTTGCTAGCATTGCAGGTTCCCCATCGTGCAGGGTGCCATTGACTGCACGCACATCACTTTGCGGGCACCACATGCCAACTCTGCTCTATACCAGAACTGTAAGGAATTCCACTCACTCAACGTCCAGCTGGTGTGTGATCATAGGCAGTGAATCATGCAGTTCAATGCCTGGTATCAGTCATGATGCCTTCATTCTGCAACAGTCCACTATGCCAGTTGTATTTGAGCCACCACAGGAAACCAGAGAGTGGCTACTGGGCAACAAAGGCTCTCCACCAATGTCATGGCTGATGACTCCAATGTGCAACCCACGCACATGTGCACAGCATGCATACAATGAGACCCATAGTGTCACAGGAAATGTGATAGAGCAGATCATTGGCGTGCTGAAACAATGCTTCCGCTACCTGGACCACACTGGAGAAGTCCTGCAGTACTCGGTAGAGTGGATGTCAAGACTCATGGTGGTCTGCTGCTTGCTGCACAACCTCAGCATTATGTGGAAGTAGCCCTTACCACCAGCTAAACAGTGAGAAGCTAAGAAGCAGGAGTATGAGGAAGAAGAGGAAGAGGCAGAGGATAGACAGCCCCTTTCTACCCAGGCTATCCATGAAGAACTCATCCAAGTGCAATCCCAGTAACTGCAACCCCAATTCCCCTATTCACCCAACAGTTCCACAACTTATCTTTTCTCTGTCACTGACCATCACAGTGTCTGTTTGGCCACAATGCAAAAATAAAAGCCAATACAAAATAAACATTCTGAATCAAAGTTATTCATGAAACCAAGCCATATTGCATATAAAAGACAACTAATCACCCTTGTGCATTCCTTTAGTGTCTATCTTCCATGTATCTTTATCTGTCCTAGTGCTCCCTTGCAGTGCTACCCCCGTGGCTGCAGCATGGCTGGAGTAAGGCTACTGACTCTCAGTGGGGGAGACTACAGATGGCCTTGGCAGGACAACTTCAAGCATCTCAGGGCTCAGAAGGCCCAGCTGCAGACTGCACCATCTCGGTCTGGCCGGCAGCAGTCTGGGCTGGCTGACAGGTAACAGCAAGCACACTAGTGGAGTGGCAGTGGTGGGATTTTGATTGCTGCCTTCCTGATAGAGGACAACAGGTTTTGCTCCATGAAGACACTGCCACTCCCCTGGGGATGGTGCCTCAACAATTATAGTAATCTGTTGGAGGACAGATTGCTCGACTGCTGTGATACACGGCAAGCCCCTTTGCACACTGGTATTCACAGCCATGATGGCAGCAAGTTGAGTTTGCTTGACAGCAGTCTGAGCTTCCACTGCAGCACTCAGATGTTGGATGGGTGCTGCTTATGTTGCAATGAAAGCTGCAATGTCGGCCATGAAAGGTTGCATCATGGGTGGGTCCATGTGAGTGCAAGCAGAATGGACTATTACTTCCATCTTGGAAAGGGTGGGCTCCAAGTTCTGTGCAGAGTCCTTTGCCAAGTTCATGATGGACTGAGTAACAATCGCAGGTTTCCTTCCTTCACAGATCTTTGTGCACCAGTTGGGTTTTATGAAACCTAAAAGCTTCATGGTTTTATTGAGACCAGCTTTTTATAGAACAGCTCCTCATAAAACAGCAAATGTTCTAATTCCATGTGAAGCACCATGGAGGTTTCCCAGTCTATTATAATGGAGAGGCATTCTAATAAAAATTAATAATGCAACAACACTAAACCATTAAACAAAACCTGGAAGTGTGCAGGTGTTTTTACTTTGTTATTTATTTACTTGTTAATTTTACTTGTTTGTTTATTTAGGGGAGGCGGTGGTAGTGGTAGTCTCACTGGACTATTAATCCAGACCCCCAGGCTAATACTCTGGGGACATGGGTTTGAATCCCATCACAGCAGATGGTGAAATTTGAACTCAATTAATAAATCTGGAATTAAAGAAAAAAGCTAGTGTAATGGTGATTGTGAAAGCACTATTGATTGTTGTAAAAACCCATTGGTCCTTTAGGGAAGGAAATCTACCATCCTTACCTGGTGTGGCCTACATTGACTCCAGACCCACAGCAATGTGGTTGACTCTTTCATGCCCTCTGAAATGGCCGAGCAAGCAACTCAGTTCAAAGGCAATTAGGGAGGGCAACAAATGCTAGCCTAGCCAGTGATACCCACATCCCATCAATGAATTTTTTTTTAAAAATTGTCCATCTCTGGTACAGCAGCAAAACAGTTATGATAGTGGACTAGCAACCAAGAGGTAGTGAGCTCACATCCTGCTATGGCCAAGTGGTGAAATAATTCAAGCAAACTGGCAATTTGTGGTAGGGTGGGGAGTGACCATGGAAGCTGCTGGTTTAAACCCCAAACAGTCCTTTAGGAAAGGAAACTTGTCACCTCTCCCTGGTTTGGCATATATGTGACTGCAGTTCCCTCGGAAGTAGTCTGGAAAGCAATTTTGTTACAACAGAGATGGGCAATAAAATTAAGTCTTCCTGGTGCTGCTCACATACTGAGAATAAATAATAACATATCTAGGAGATATCAGTTTGGTTTGAATGTACTCAATGAACACAGTCGATCCCATAATGACCACTACTGCAGAAGCCCCACCCTGATGTTCGTCTCTCAACTATTCCCCACAGACCACCCAATGCCGTTTGCAATTTCCATTGAGTGTAGTGCAAAGAGACATGTTGAATTTTTGGTTGTGCTTTGGGACACTGAGCATTAGCCCTGTGTAATATATAATCATTTAAAACAATGTTATAAGGGAAATGGAAAAAGACCTGCGATGCATTTGTCAATGCATCAATCACAGCCTCATTTTTTATTTCTTAGAAGAAATAGGCAATAGCTTTAACACTTGTAGCTCATGTTCTCAAAATGGTGCCTTGAAGATTTGAATCTTGGAGGTGGAGTAGCTGTACTTATTAGGGATAACATAATGGCAGTAGAAAAAAGGGCACAGCTACTAGTAAAACAAAAATAGAATCCATATGCATAGAGTTCAAAGATAATAAAGGATCAATCACATTAATAGGTGTAGTCTACAGACCACCTAATAGTGGAAGGGAGGTGGAGGAAGAAAAATGCAGACAAATTAGGAAATTGAGTAAAATGTATAGAATAATAATCATGGGAGATTTCAACTACCCCAATATTAATTGGACAGAAAAGTTAGGTAAATGGGATAAGGGAATGGAGTTCCTACAATGTGTACGGGACTCCTTTCTAACCCAATATGTAAAAAGCCCAACAAGGGAACATTCACTGTTGGATCTAGTAATGGGGAATGAACCAGATTAGATAAGAGGAGTAAAAGTGGGAAACATCTAAGCAATAGTGACCATGATATAATATGCTTTAAGATGTTAATAGAGAAGGACATAAGTATGATTAAAACCAGGTTAATAGATTGGAGAAAAGCTGATTTTGAGGGGCTGAGATTAGAATTTGGGAAAATAAAATGGATAACAATATTGGCAAACAACAATGTAGAACAACAATGGGAAATATTTAAAATGGTGTTCAACAGAGTTCAGAAAAAATATCTTTAGCTAAAAGGAAACGACAAACTAAACACTAGTGAGACTCCATAGATGAATAAAGACGTAAGGGAACAATTGAGCGTTAGGCAAGAGGCATACATTAAATACATAGACAGCAGAGGAATGCATGGTAAGAGAGAACATGAAGAGATTAGGAGAGAAGTCAAAAAACAATTAGGAAGACAAGAAGGAACATTAAATTATCAAGGAACAAAACAAAATAGTAAAATATTTTCCAGGCACATCAATAAAGGAAGGCTGGGATGAGAATAAAACCATGAAAGGATAGACAGGATAATACCACAGGTAACGATTGAGATTGCAGAAATACTAATTACTTTGCTTTGGTATTTACCAGGGAGGTAGAACAGGTAGATATGATAATGAATGATGAGATGAGTAATGAGATAAGTGCCTTTAAAATTAAAATAAGGGATGATTGAACAAAATAATTTAGCTCAAAGAGGATAAAAACCCCTGGTCCGGATGGATTGCATCCATACATTTTAAAAGAATCTAGAGAAGACATAGCAGAGGCATTGCTACACATATTTAATAATTCATTAGAAAAAGGTGCAGTGCCAGAGGACTGGTGGATAACTAATGTAATTCCTATATTTAAGAAGATATAGAACATGCCCAGGGAATATAGGCCAGTCAGCTTATCAGTGGTAGGAAAAATAATTGAATCCTTATGAAAGGAGAGAACAGAAGAACATCTAGAAAAGAAAACTAAACAATGAATAGTCAACATGAATTTCAAAAGGGAAATCTTGCTTGACTGACATTGAATTTTTTTTTAGGTGGTAACAGAAAGAGTAGACAATGATAATGCAGTCAATGTCATTTATTTGGATTTTCAAAAGGCATTTGACAAGGGTAATGGAGACATGGATTCGAATCCCACTATGGCAGATGGTGAAATTTGAATTCAATTCATAAAAATCTAGAATTAAAAGCTAGTCTAATGATGGCCATGAAACCATTGTCGATTGTTGTAGAAACCCATCTGCTACTGTAACGTCCTTTGGGGAAGGAAATCTGCCGTCCTTACCTTGTCTGGCCTACATGTGACTCCAGACCCATAGCAATGTGGTTGACTTTTAAATGCCCACTCAAATAGCCTAGCAAGCCACTCATTTGTATTAAACCGCTACAAAGTGTAAGAAAAGGAATGAAACCGGACTGACCACCCGGCATCGACCTTGGCACTGGAAACAACCAACTTCCTTCACTGTCGCTGAGTCAAAATCCTGGAACTCCCTTCCTAACAGTACTGTGGGTGTAGCTACACCCCAAAGACTGCAACGGTTCAAGAAGGCAGCTCACAACCACTTTGACAAGGGATGGGCAATAAATGCTGGCCCAGCTAGCGACACCCACAACCCATGAATGAATAAAAATAGGTGCCCCATAATAGACGAATGAATAAGGTCAGAGATCATGAGGTCAGGGGACAAATGGCAAAATGGATTGCTAGCTGGCTTCAAGACAGAAAGCAGGGGGTAGGAGTAAAGGGTAGTTATTCAGAGTGTTAGAAGGTGAGAAGTGGTGTTCCACAAGGATCAGTACTGGGACCACTGCTGTTCACAATTTACATTTATGATTTGGACTTTGGAATCAAAAACACAATTTCTAAATTTGCAGATGACAACAAATTGCGGGGGATAGTCAATACTGAGGGGGACTGCAACAAATTACAGAAGGACATATATAAACTTGCAGACCGGGCAAATATTTGGCAAATGAAGTTCATCACAGATAAATGTGAGGTAGTACATTTTGTTAGGAAGACTAGGGAGGTCATTTATTACTTCGAAGGTGCGAGTCTAGGTGGGGTAAATGAACAAAGGAATCACTAAAAGGTGCCTCACAGGTTAGCAAGACCATAAAAGAAGAGCACCAGATTTATTTCAGGAGGGATAGAATTTAAAAGTAGTAAAGTTATGCTAAATCTGTATTGAACCTTGGTTAGATCACACAGAGTACTATGTGCAGTTCTGGTCGCCATTATAAAAAAGGATATAGAGGCACTGAAGAGGGTGCAGAGAGGATTTACAGAGATGATACCAGAAATGTGTGGGTATACATATCAGGAAAGGGTGAACAGGCTGGGTCTCTTTTCTCTTGAAAAAAGGCTGAGGGGTGACCTAATAGAGGTCTTTAAAATTATGAAAGTTTTGATAGAGTGGCTACAGAGAGAATATTTCCAATTGTGGGGAAGACCATAACTAGAGGCCATCAATATAGATAATCACCAAGAAATCCAGTAGGGAATTCAGAAGAAACCTCTTTACCAACGAGTGGTGAGAACGTGGAACTCGGTACCATAGGGAGTGGTTGAAGTGACTAGTATAGATGCATTTAGACAAGCATATGAGGGAACAGGGAACTGAAGGTTACAATGTTAGATATAGATGAGGAAAGTTGGGGGGGGGGGGGGGGGGGAGGCTCGAGTGGCGCATAAACACCAGCATGGACTGGTTTGGCCAAATGGCCTGTTTCTGTGCTGTATATCCCATGTAATCTTATGCAGGTGTCCACTAATGACCTATCTACAGATGTGAACAATCTGAAATGAAATCTTGCTTCTGACATTTCACCTCTCCCCATGTCAGGGGGTTTCTGAAGGAACTGTACCTCATTTCCAACTTGCTGTCTACTATTTTAAAAAGGACCAATGACTCTGAAAAATATCCTGAGACACTGATCCATAATTCAATTCTAATTAATATGCACAAATGGAAGGGAAAATAATCCAGAAAACTAGCAAGTAAAACCTTTACAATATTATCGATGGAAAACTGGCTGAAAATGTTGCAATCGATACCATAGAGGAGAAGAGAACTCTTTTTATGCAGTGAGTTGTTCTGAATGGGTGGCGAAAGCAGATTCAATAATAACTTTCAGTCAAGAATTGGACATATATATGAAGCTATGATTTGATCTTACTGACCAGACAGATAGATTACATTGCATTTAAACATTATACATTGATGTTGCCTGCAAAATGAGAACATGGGCAGTAAGTATTTCATCACATCTGTCTTACAACGAGGCACATCTATTCTGCTGCTTTGTTCAAAGAAATGCTGGTTATATGAAAGTTCCCAATGTTAACCTCAAAATCGAATCAGAAGACAAAGAAACAATTGAGGAAGTAATTCATACTCAGAGTTGTGAATATACAGCAGTCAAAAGGTTAATGGCTAAAGCAATGGATAGTCAAACAGATTTGATTTAAACTTTCAGGAGTGCAGTGATTTGTTAAACTCTATTAATTTCTGAGCAACCTAACTTTCCTCGACCTGTTAGTGGAAAAGCATTTGCAATCACTCCAAACAGATTTAATGTTTTTGTTAATCTTTCTGATACTAAAATAAAGTGTGATCAGCAGCAGCTGCTCTGTAAGGGCTTCTCCCTTGACATGGCACAGATCCCTCCACCCTCTGCTCCAGTCACCAATACTAAACTTCAAATCTTCCAGCATTTATAATCGAAAGTGAGAGCCTCGCTATTTGTGCAGTAAGACACACCACAAACCGTTAATGTGAAATTCAGCTGACAAATCTGCAATTCTAACAATGTAGGGCTCCCTCTAGCCAAATTATCTTTTGATCTAAAAGACCTAAAATGCACACAAAATAAAGAATTTCATAAACTTACCCTGTGCTCTTTAAACAAATCAGTAGCTGTAAGTTTCAGTGAAAATCACAATGAAATATTGAAATTGAGTGAAAGCCTACACACTCTTAGCTTGATGCTGCTGCGTGTTGTAGAGGTGGAGCGGCTGAGAGTTGTTCAGGTAATTTTTCCTCTGTCACTTTGGTGTCAGGCAAGTGAATCTAATTGAACAGAATTACAGGAAGTTCTCACCTGCAGCTCATACCAATTACACTGTTCCTTCTGATTGGTGCTCACCTGGTATTAATGATAGGAATGGTTCAAGCACTGCAGTGTCATTAAAAAAAGTCCACTACTCGCCTAGTTGATTTTTTAAAATTTCAGCTTCAGGAAGTGGCAAGTAGAATATGGTTATGAGAAGGTGAAAGCATATAATTACCAAGAATGAACAGTATAAAACGGAAAGTAATTCAATAAGGATTAGATTGTCCAATGTATGGGCCAGAAGGACAAGAAACGATAAAGGCCAGCATTACGAATGAAAGATTTTGCATATTCCCTGACTCTAAAGTGATTATAAGTTGCCTCAGGCAGTTTTCAATTCTTAGGCTTCACGGCTCAGTATTATTTCTTAGGCTCATTGTTCTTTATCTTCCTGTTCAATCCTAATCTTTCTCAGGTCGGCAATACAATGGAACTCCATCAATCATCTACTTCAGCTTCCCCTTCTCCCTACAATCTTCCATCATTTAAAACTCAAGTTTGGTATTATTTAATCATTACTTCCTGATTTACATTGTCTTTGCCTTTTTTTAAACATTGAGTGTGGCCTTAATTCAGCAACTTAATATCTCAATTAAAAACAACATGGTGCATTCCTCCCTCCCTCTGACTGCCTCTTCAGTCTGCTCAAGCTTCTTGTTGGCAGTTTTACTTAGCTTAAATCACTATCTTTAGAAATGTCTGGATCAGGTTAAGTCGATGCATTGCCAATATAGTTGTATATGGTACATTGGAGGAAGTGGGATTGGTGGTTCTTAAGTGCTTACTTAAATAGCACCTGTGGAAGAGCCTGTCACTCTAGAATTGGCCTTTATAGCCACTCCAGGCGCTGCTTCACACACCACTGACCACCTCCAGGCGCTTACCCATTGTCTCTCGAGATAAGGAGGCCAAAGAAGACTTAAATAGTATTCTTGCCTTCACAATACTGTCCCAGCTTCCCTCGTGCTATGAAATTGGTTTATTCTAAATGATTGACTGGGGGATTTGAATCATGCGGAAGTGGAGGTTCCTCCTATCTTTCAATAGGATGGCGTAGCAATCAAAACAAGAGGCATGTAACAGTCAGGACAGGAACTTGGAAGGACATCAAGGGGCACAATGGACTCAGAGGTACATATGGAGGTGGAGGAAGGTGAGGGGGGAGGAACAGGAGGTGAAAATTTGGCAACACTTCTTCACAGCATAGTAATCAATGTGCTTCGTGCAAATTGATTCAATCATTGGTCGCTGTAACATTCAATTCCATTCCTAACCAGACATGTAGGATTTATTTCTATTTTGATTAGGTTTTCTGGATTTCCAGCCTTAGCGAATTCAAGCAGGTTTACTTTTGGGTTGCAGCTGCTTGTGTGAGACCAGCATGTGAGGTACCAGCTGCACTAATGTGGATATCAATATAAAAACAACTTTAAAAGAAGACAATGGCACCTTCATTTACAATAGCAGACCTGAGATAGGGTGCCTGCGAGAAACTAAAGTTTAATTTTGTTCAGTAATTGGGCATCGTGGTCAAGTAGCCTGTTGGCATTCACTTAAATGGTCATTTATGTGAGTTACTGGAGAACTGCAAGCACTCCTGGAACCGTAGGCCTGAAGCTTCGCACAATCACAAGATAGCTTCAGGTGAAAAAGACCTTTTAGTACATTTGATTTCACTTTTCCAGAATACCAACCCTACCTACTCCCATTGCAGCATCTTCTGCCTATCTGGAGCATCTGTTTCAGTAATGTCAAAGTTCCAAAGTATACATGAAGGGTTGTATATTGATAGTGCCCTACCTGGTGAAAAAAAATCCTCTATGATGGTGAATGGCTATTCTTCGGATTGGAGGGAAATATAGAGTGGCATTCCCCAAGGTAAAGTACGAGCACCACTGCTGTTTTTGGTATGCATTAATGGCTTGGACTTGAGGGTACAGGGTACAATTCCAAAATTGGTATATGACATAAAACTTGGAAGTCTAGTAAACAATGAGGAGGACAGTAATAGACTACTTCAAGAGAACATAGACAGGCTGGTGGAATGGGCAGACACATGGCAGATGAAATTCAATGCAGAAAAATGTGAGATGATATATTTTGCTAGGAAGAATGAGGAGAGGCAATACATACTAAATGGCACAATTTTAAAGGTGTGCAACAACAGAGAAACCTGAAGGTGTTTGTGTACAAATCTTTGAAGGTGGCAGGGCAGGTTAACAAACCAGTTAATAAAGTATATGGAATCCTGGACTTTATAAGGAGAGGCATAGAGTTTTTTTTTATTCATTCATGGGATGTGGGCGTCACTGGCTAGGCCAGCATTTATTGCCCATCCCTAATTGCCCTTGAGAAGGTGGTGGTGAGCTGCCTTCTTGAACCGCTGCAGTCCATTTGGGGTAGGTATACCCACAGTGCTGTTAGGAAGGGAGTTCCAGGATTTTCACCCAGCGACAGTGAAGGAATGGTGATATCGTTCCAAGTCAGGATGGTATGTGACTTGGAGGGGAACTTGCAGGTGTGATGATACCCCCATTTGCTGCCCTTGTCCTTCTAGTTGGTAGAGGTCGCGGGTTTGGAAGGTGCTGTCTAAGGAGCCTTGGTGCATTGCTGCAGTGTATCTTGTAGATGGTACACACTGCTGCCACTGTCCGTCGCTGGTGGAGGGAGTGAATGTTTGTAGATGGGGTGCCAATCAAGCGGGCTGCTTTGTCCTGGATGGTGTCAAGCTTCTTGAGTGTTGTTGGAGCTGCACCCATCCAGGCAAGTGGAGAGTATTCCATCACACTCCTGACTTGTGCCTTGTGGACAGGCTTTGGGGAGTCAGGAGGTGAGTTACTCGCCTCAGGATTCGTAGCCTCTGACCTGCTCTTGTAGCTGTGGTATTTATATGGCTACTCCAGTTCACTTTCTGGTCAATGATAGCCCCTAGGATGTTGATAGGGGGGGATTCAGCGATGGTAATGCCATTGAATGTCAAGGGGAGATGTTTAGGTTCTCTCTTGTTGGAGATGGTCATTGCCTGGCACTTGTGTGGTGTGACTGTTACTTGCCACTTATCAGCCCAAGCCTGGATATTGTCCAGGTCTTGCTGCATTTCTACACCGACTGCTTCAGTATCTGAGGAGTCACGAATGGTGCTGAACATTGTGCAATCATCAGCGAACATCCCCACTTCTGATCTTGTGATTGAAGGTAGGTCATTGATGAAGCAACTGAAGATGGTTGGGTCTAGGACACTACCCTGAGGAACTCCGACATCCGATGCTCAGATGATTGACCTCCAATAACCACAACCATCTTCCTTTGCGCTAGGTATGACTCCAGCCAGCGGATGGTTTTCCCCCCCGATTCCCATTGACCTCAGTTTTGCTCGGGCTCCTTGATGCCATACCTTGATGTCAAGGGCAATCACTCTCACCTCACCTCTTGAGTTGGCATAGAGTCCAGGAAGTTATGCTAAACCGATAAAAAGTTTTCCATTTTCCAGCCCCAGCTGGAATTTGGTGTCCAATTCTAGGAGCCACATTTTAGGAAGAATGTGAAGTCTTCGGAGAGGGGACAGAAGAGACTTATTGGGATGGTGTTAGGGATGAGGGACTTCAGTTATGTGAATGGGCTGGAAAAGCAGGGATTGTTCATCTTAGAGCAGAGAAGTTTAAGAGGCGATTTGATCAAGGTGTTTAAAATCATGAAGCATTTAGATGAGGTAAATAAAGCAAAACTTTCCAATGGCTGAAGGGTTGATAATGAGAAGACACAGATGTAAGATGATTGACAAAAGAACCAGAGACGATATGAGGAAAAACTATTTTACACGACGAGTGGTTAGGATTTGGAATGCACTGCCTGATAGGGTGGTGATATAGATTGATAGGAGCTTTCAAAAGGGAACTGGATAAATACTTGAAGAAGAAAAAATTTCAGAGATATGGGGAAAGAGTGGGGGAGTGCAACTATAGTAGATTGTTCTTCAAAAGAGCCGACACAGACTTGATAAACTGAATGGCCTTCTCTCGTGCTACACTGCTCTATGATTCCATAATTCTATGAAGTAGTCATTTAACATTTTTATTATTTTATATCCCTGTTTCTCTACATAGTGAACTCCATATGGCTCCCTTTGTGTTTTGCTTTCCTCAATGACTTCCCTCTCAGTGTTATAATACTAGAATTTGTCTTTCATTTTTTGCATATTCTGCTATGCCTCTTTCCCATTCCCTCCTGATAGCCCAATCTTTGTTTTAACCTGCTCCTGCATAACCTTGAACTCAGCTCATGGGTCACCCTCACTATTCTTTTTACAAACGTGTTTGCAAGTCTTCCTCTTGTATTAATCTCTTTTAATTTTACTACTGATTGAATTCAGATCCATTTTATTTACTTTGCTCCTATTACATTTGGGTGAAATTTGGCTCTGCGTAACCTTTACTGAAGGATGTGTCTCATTTTTACACAAGATCCATTCCTTCGATTCATTATCTAAGATCACTCCAATGCTCCCTAGTACCCAGGTTATACCTTGAACTGTCCAATATCTAGGTACTTTTAGCAAAACCCATTGACACTGAATTTCAGCACAAAGCCAAATGAACACGGCAAGAATGAACCATAGATTTGCAATAAATTATATACTTAACTGTGTTGTCCCTATTTATGATGACTTCAGACTGACTGCTGAGCCAGGCAAATACTTCAACAACAACTTGCATTTATGTGGCAGCTTTATCATAGTAAAATATCGCAGGTCACTTCACAAGGGAGTAATCAGACAATAATTGACACCAAGCCAAAGAAAGAGACAGGAGGAAAGATTAATTGTATTTGACAAAATTGTATTAATGTTTGTCAAAATTGTAGATTTTAAGCTGAGCCTTAAAGGAGGAGAGAGAGGTGGACAGGTGAAGAGGACTGGGGAGGAAATTCCAAAGTTTACAGCCCAGACCACAAAAGGCACAGCCACCAATGGTGGAACAAAGGAAGTGGTGTTGTCAAGAGGCCAGAGTTGGAGCAACGTAGAGATCTTGGAGGATTGTGGAGATGCAGGAGGTTCCAGAGATAGGGTAGGGTAGGGCATGGAGTGTCTGGAACTCAAGGATGACACTTTTAAAGTCAAGGTATTGGTGGATCTGGAGCCAATGGGCGGCACAGTGGTGCAGTGGTTAGCACCGCAGCCTCACAGCTCCAGCGACCCGGGTTCAATTCTGGGTACTGCCTGTGTGGAGTTTACAAGTTCTCCCTGTGTCTGCGTGGGTTTTCTCCGGGTGCTCCGGTTTCCTCCCACAAGCCAAAAGACTTGCAGGTTGGTAGGTAAATTGGCCATTATAAATTGCCCCTAGTATAGGTAGGTGGTAGGGAAATATAGGGACAGGTGGGGATGTGGTAGGAATATGGGATTAGTGTAGGATTAGTATAAATGGGTGGTTGATGGTTGGCACAGACTCGGTGGGCCGAAGGGTCTGTTTCAGTGCTGTATCTCTAAACATAAACTAAACTAAACAATGTAGATCAGTGAGCACAGATTGGTGAACAGGACTTAGTGGGAGTTAGGATGTGGGCAATAGAGTTTTGGATGAGCTCCAAGTTTATGAAGGGTGCAAGGTGGGAGGCTGACCAGGAGTGCATTGAAATAGTTGAATCTAGAGGTAACAAAGATAATGGGATGAGGGTTTTAGCAGCAGATGAGCTGAGGTAGGAGCATAAACAGGCAATGTTACAGAGGTGGAAGTACATGTCTTGTTGATGGAAAGGATATGTGGTCAGAAGTTCAGCTCAGGATCAAATAGGAAGCCAAGAATGTGAATGGTGTAGTCCAACCTCAGACAGCAGCCAGGGAGAGGGATGGATTTGGTGGCTCGGGAACGGAGTTTGTGGCTTGGACCGAAAAGCATGGGCTAAATCTTTGCACTCGAGGCACTGGATACTGCAAAGGATATGGGCCTTGACAATATTCCAGCAATGGTACTGAAGACTTGTGCTCCAAAACTAGCCGCCTCCCGAGTAAAGCTGTTCCAGTACAGCAACAACACTAGCATCTACCCGGCAATATGGAAATTGCCCAGGTATGTCCTGTACACAAAAAGGAGGACAAATCCAACCCGGCCAATTACCATCCCATCAGCATACTCCCGATCATCAGCAAAGTGATGGAAGGGGTTGTCAACAGTGCTATCAAGCGGCACTTGCTTACCAATAACCTGCTCACTGACGCTCAGTTTGGGTTCCGCCAGGGCCACTCAGCTCCTGAACTCATTACAAACATGGACAAAAGAGCTGAACTCCAGAGGTGAGGTGAGAGTGACTGCCCTTAGCATCAAGGCAGCATTTGACTGAGTATGGCATCAAGAAACCTTAGCAAAACTGGAGTCAATGAGAATCGGGGGAAAACTCTCTGCTGGTTGGAGTCATACCTAGCGCAAAGGAAGTTGGTTATGGTTGTTGGAGGTCAATCATCTCAGTCCCAGGACGTGACTGCAGTAGTTCCTCAGGGTAGTGTCCGAGGTCCAACCATCTTCAGCTGCTTCATCAATGACCCTTCCTCTATCATAAGGTCAGAAGTGGGGATGTTTACTGATGATTGTACAATGTTCAGCACCATTCGCGACTCCTCAGATACTGAAGCAGCCCATGTCTATATGCAACAAGACCTGGGCAATATCCAGGCTTGGGCTGATAAATGGCAAGTAACATTCGGGCCACACAAGTGCCAGGCAAGACCATCTCCAACAAGAGATAATCTAACCATCTTCCCTTGACATTCAATGGCATTACCATTGCTGAATCCCCCATTATCATCATCCTGGGGGTCACCATTGACCAGAAACTGAACTGTTGTTGCCACAAAAATACTGTGGCTACAAAAGCAGATCAGAGGCTCGGGAATTCTGCAGCGAGTAACTTACCTCCTGTCTCCTCAATGCCTGTCCACCATCTACAAAGGCACAAGTCAGGAATGTGATGGAATACTCTCCATTTGCCTGGATGGCTGCAGCTCCAACATCATTCAAGAGGCTCAACACCATCCAGAACAAAGCAGTCCGCTTGATGGACACCCCATCCACCACCTTCAACATTCACTCCCTCCACCACAGACGCACAGTTGCAGCAGTGTGTACCATCTACAAGATGCACTGCAGCAGTCACAAAGGCTCTTTGGACAGCACCTTCCAAATCCGTGACCTCTATCACCTAGAAGGACAAGGGCAGCAGATGCATGGGAACACCACCACTTGCAAGTTCCCCTCCAAGCCACATGCCATCCTGACTGGGAACTATATCGCCGTTACGTCACTGTCGCTGGGTCAAAATCCTGGCAGCACAGTGGTGCAGTGGTTAGCACCGCAGCCTCACAGCTCCAGCAACCCGGGTTCGATTCTGGGTGCTGCCTGTGCGGAGTTTGCAAGTTCTCCCTGTGACCGTGTGGGTTTTCGCCGGGTGCTCCGGTTTCCTCCCACAGCCAAAGACTTGCAGGTTGATAGGTAAATTGGCCATTGTAAAATTGCCCCTAGTATAGGTAGGTGGTAGGGGAATTGATGGAAGGTGGGGATGTGGTAGTAATATGGGATTAATGGAGGATTAGTATAAATGGGTGGTTGATGCTCGGCACAGACTCGGTGGGCCAAGGGCCTGTTTCAGTGCTGTATCTCTAAATAAAAATAAATAAACTTTCTTCCTAACATCACTGTTAGTGTACCTCTCTCCCAAGGACTGCAGCAACTCAAGAACCACCACGATCTTCTCAAGGGCAATTAGGGATGGGCAGTGAATGCTGGCCTAGCCCCAACACCCACATCCCCCGAATGAATAAACAAACCTCAAAAATGGGTGATTTAATTTCAGGTCAGTTGTTAAAATTTTAAAAACCTGAAACCTGCCTCCAACCTTTCTTCAACCCACCCACTTCGAGGTTTTACAGAAGCAGAAAAAGGGATGGCAGCCAATCTACTCCCAGGACGTGGATTGACAATTTAAAAATTTCAAGACTCTGGCAGCCTGATTTAACCTGATTTGTAGGTTTTACGGTGGGCAGCCGGGTCCTCCGGAAACCCAGCAGTTGACGGGAGGCAAAGACAGCTTCAGGGAGAAATTAAGTGCCTTTATAATACTGCTTGTCGGACAAGAGGAACAGGTGCTTAACCCAGCCACCCCACAGCAGACCCCCACCCATACAAGGCCCCCAGGGTTGGGGATTGGGGATCGACACCCTCACACCTAAGGCCGGGTATCTGACTTCCCTGGGTTTGGACCCTCTTGCGGTCATGGATCAGACCTACCTAGTCCTGCGGCCTGCTCTGGAGTCTTCCCCAACCCCACTGGAAGCTAAGCCTGTCAATCCGTCTGACTTCTATGCAGTGAAACCTGTTAGGGCACGCTGTAGAGTTAGAACTCCACAGCATGTGGGAAAATTTCCATCCAAAACTCCAACCCCCACCTACATAACCCTTCCCTGTTAATATCTAGACCAATGGCTTTGGTTTTCCCCAATATTTACTTGGAGGAATTTTCTGCGCATCCAATACAGGATGCTGGACAAGCAATGTGACAAATCAGAGGCAATGAATGGATCAAAAGAGGTGGTAGAGAGATAGAGCTGGGTTTCCTCAGGGTACATGTGGAGCCTGGTGTTGTGTTTTCAGCATGTTGATGAGAAGTAGGGGACCAATAACTGTGCATGTGGCCACAAAAGGCAGTCAGGTGGGGCAACTCAAGTATTTTTAAGCCGCAGTCCATTCTATAGCATGTAGCACCTCTAAGACAATCTGTAGCAGAGCCTCCACTCTCCCCAGCTTCGCAGAGGTTACAGTGCTTACTGCCCATAAGCTTTCATACCAAGGATGTAGTTCACAAAATTACCCACATTTGTTCCCCTATATCCTTGTTTTAAAGCAACTTAATGTTTGGTTTCTTATGTAATCTTAATTCTGAAAATTTTAAATGGACAAAAACAATCAGAAGTAGTTGCATGATTAACTTCATTTAAAAAGAATACCTTTGGGAACAAATATGGGGTATTCTATAGGCCTCCAAATAGAGAGTGAGAGATAGAGGAGCAAATCTGCAGGGAAGTCACAGAGAAGTGCAAGAACTATAGAATGGTGATATTGGAGGACATTAATTACCCAAATATCGATGGGGATAATTTTAGAGTAAAAGGAAAGGAGGAGGAGGAATTTCTGAAATATGTTCAGGAGAACTTCCTTGATCAGTATGTTTTTTGTCCAACTAGAGAGGAGGCATTGCTGGATCAGGTGCTGGGAAATGAAGTGGGCCAAGTGGACCAAGTATCTGTGAGGGAGCACTTGGGTAAGAGTAATCATCGTATCATAAGGTTTAATCTCCCAATGCAGAAAAGCAAGCAACAATATAATGTAGAATGGCGAGATTGGAAGAGAGTTAATTTCAATGCGATGGGAAGGGATCTAACCAGCATAAAATGGAACCAAAAACTGACAGGAAAAACTGTAACAGAACAATGGGTTATCTTTAAGAAAGAGATGCTTCAGGAAGAGGCTAGATACACTCCAACAAGGGTGAAACATAGGGGAACATAAAACAGGGCTCCTTGGAAAAGACGGAGATAGAGATTATGATGAAATAAAAAAGAGGGTGTATGATGCATGTCAGGTGAATTCTTCAAGTGAGAACCAGGCCATATACAATAAGTTGAGATGGGAGGTGAAGAGGAAAATAAGACTGGCAAAGAGAGAATATGAGAATAGAATGGCAGTGGACAAAAAAGGGAACCCAAAAATCTTCTACCGGCATGTAAATAGTAAACGGGTGGTAAGAGGTGAAGTGGGGTCTATTAGGGACAAAGAGGGTCATATATCCTTAGAAATACAGGGCAAGGCTAGAATACTTAATGAATACTTTCTATCGGTGTTTACTAAGGAAGAGGAATCTGACAAAATATTGGTGGAAGCAGATAGAGTAGAAGCATTGGATAGGGTAAGAATTGAGAGTGGGGAGGTACTAAAAAGGCTGGCTATGCTTAGGGTAGATAAGAAACCTGGTCCAGATGGCGTGCATCCCAGGTTGCTAAAGGAAGCGGGGGTGGAGATAATGGACTGGCTTGCCATAATCTTCCAATCTTCCCTAGATATGGGAGAGGTGCCAGAGGATTGGCGAGTGGCAAATGTGACACCCTTATTCAAGAAAGGGTGTAAGAACAGTGCTAGCAACTACAGGCTAGTTAGTTTAACATTTGTGATGGGTAAGGTTTTTGAAACAATAATCAGGGAATAAATCAACAAGGATTTGTAGACATTTGAGTTAATTAAGGATAGCCAGTATGGATTTGTAAAAGGCAGATCATGCTTGACTAATCTAACTGAATTTTTTGATGAAGTAACAGAGAAGGTTGATGAAGGGAATGTGTGGATGCAGTTGAGATGGATTTTAAGAAAGCATTTGATAAAATATCACTTAAAAGGTTGGTTAACAAAATTGAGGCTCATGGAATAGGAGGGCGGCACAGCGGCGCAGCCTCACAGCTCCAGGGACCCAGGTTCGATTCTGGGTACTGCCTGTGCGGAGTTTGCAAGTTCTCCCTGTGTCTGCGTGAATTTCCGCCGGGTGCTCCGGTTTCCTCCCACCTCCAAAAGACTTGCAGGTTGATAGGTAAATTGGCCATTGTAAATTGCCCCTAGTGTCGGTAGGTGGTAGGAGAATGGTGGGGATGTGGTAGAAAATATGGGGTAGTGTAGGGTTAGTATAAATGGATGGTTGTTGCTCAGCACAGACTCAGTGGGCCGAAGGGCCTGTTTCAGTGTTGTATCTCTAAATAAAAATAAAAAAATCACTGTCCAATTGGATAAGTAATTGGCTTAAGAACAGAAAACAGCAAGTTGTGTTAAATGGTTGTATTTCAGACAGGAGGATGGTAGATAGTGATGTTCCCCAAGGGTAAGTGCTGGGACCACTGCCTTTTTTGCTATATATAAACAATCTGGATCTTGGAACACGAGTAGAATTTCAAAATTTGCTGGTGATACCAAACTTGGAGGAATGGCAAACAGTGAGGATGACATGAACTGCCTGCAACAGGACATATATAGACTAGGAGAATGAGCAGACAAGTGGCAGGTGGAATTTAATACAGACAAGTATGAGATGATGCATTTTGGCAGAAGGGATAGGGTGAGGCAATATAGAATTAATGGCACAGTTCTAAAGAGTGTTCAAGAACAGAGGGACCTGGGTGTGTATATGCATTGATCTTTCAAGGTTGCAGGACATATTGAGAGAGTGGTGAGAAAAGCATATGTGATCTTGGGCTTCATAAACAGATGCACAGAGTACAAAAGCAGGGAGGTTGTGCTGAACTTTTATAAAGCTCTGGTTAGGCCCCAACTAGAGTATTTTTTTTTGCGTCCAGTTCTGGTCATAAGACTTTAGGAAGGATGTAAGGGTACTTGAGAGGGTGCAGAGAAGATTTACCAGAATGGTTCCAAGGATTGGGGGATTTTAGTTACAAGGTTAGGTTGGAAAAGCTAGGGTTTTTTTCCTGAGGCAAAGGAGATTGGAAGGATATTTGATGGAGTTGTACAAGATTATGAGAGGCTTAGAGAAGTTAACCAATGAAAAACTGTTCCCATTAACTGATGGCCCAAGGACTAGAGGACACAGGATGAAGGTTTTGGACAAGAGATGCGGGGGGAATGTGAGGAAGAACTTTTTTACACAACGAGTACTGACCTGGAACTCACTGCCCACGAGGGTGGTGGTACTGGACACAATCAATGATTTCAAAAGGAATTTGGATGGGCACTTGAAGGAAATAAACTTGCAGGATTACAGGGAACGAGCGAGGGAGTAGGACTGACAGGATTGCTCCCGAGAGTCAGCATGGACTCGGTGGGGCCGAATGGCCTACTTCTGTGCTGTAAATGACTCTATGAATCTAAGTAAAAGATTAGGATTGGGCAACTATATCATTTTAAAATGACTGAGTGGCTCAGGTCATATCGTCAAGTACATGACCTGGTGTGAATTATGTAATGGAAACATTTTCAGCATGATTGGAAATTGACAGCTAATTATCCTTATACAAAAGCAAATTGCAAAAGCTGGATATGTGAAATAAAAACAGAATGTGCTGGAAATACTATCCTGATGAAAGGTCACCCACTTGAAATGTTAACTCTGTTTTTTGTCTCCTCAAATGCTGCCTGACATTTATGTTGCCCATCCCTAATTGCCCTTGAGAAGGTGATGCTGAGCCACCTTCTTGAACTGCTGCAGTCTTTGTGGTGTAGGTACACCCACAGTACTGTTAGGAAGCGAGTTCCCGGATTTTGACCCAGCAACAGTGAAGGAATGGTGATTATAGTTCCAAGTCATGATTGTGTGTGACTCGAAGGGGAACTTGTAGGTGGTGGTGTTCCCATGAGGCTGCTGTCCTTGTCCTTCTAGGTGGTAGAGGTTGCGGGTTTGGAAGGTGTTATCATAGGAGGCTTGGCGAGTTGCTGCAATGCATCCTGCAGCTGGTACACATTGCTGCCGCTGTGCACCAGCGGTGGAGGAAGTGAGTGTTTAAGGTGGTGGATGGGGTGCCGATCAAGCAGGATGCTTTGTGCTGGATGGTGTGGAGCTTCTTGATTATTGGAGCTCCACTCATCCAGGCAAGTGGACAGTATTCTAACACACTGCTGACTTGTGCCTTGTAGATGGTGGACAGATTTTGGTGAGTAAGGAGGTGAGTTACTTGCCGCAGCCTCTGACCTACTCTTGCAGCCACAGTATTTATATGGCTGGTCCAGTTAAGTTTCTGGTCAATTGTAACCCCTAGGATGTTGATGGTGGGGAATTCAGAGATGACAATGTCATTGAACATCAAGGGGAGATGGTTAGATTCTTTCTTGTTGCAGATAGCCATTGCTTGGCTCTTGAGTGGCACGAATGTTATTGAGAATTTCCAGCACATCCTGTGTTCATTTCAGGTACTTATCCTTAGTTTATTGGCTTGCAGTGACTCAGAAAGCCACCTGGCATTTAGAGATTTGTCATATGAAACCCTCTGGATAGCATTTAGTTCTGTATCTTTGGGTGAAACGGTAGCATCGTGATAATGTTACTCAACTAGTAATCCAGAGGCTTAGACAAATGCTGTGGAGACATGATTTCAAATCACATCATAGCAGCTAGGTGAATTTAAATTCAATTATCTAATACAAAATCTGGATTTAAATACCAGTCTTATTAATAATGATCATAAAGCTACTGGGTTGTTGTTAAATCCCATCTGGTTCACTAATGCCTTTCAGTGGAGGAAATCTGCCACCTTACCTGGTCTGGCCCACATGTAACTCCAGATCCACAACAATGTGGTTGACTCTTAGTTGTCCTCTGAAATGGCCTAGCAAGCCACTCAAATTACATCAAACTGCTACTGAAAAAAGCACTGTGGGTGTATCAACATGACATGGACTACAGTTCAGGAAGGCACCACCACCTTCTCAAGGGCATTTAGGGAAGGGCAATAAATGCTGGCTTTGCCAGTGATGCTCACATCCCAAGAATGAATTAAAAAAGACTTGTGATTAAAAATAACCACACACAAAGAATGAACATATACCTAACATGGGTAGAGTTACACTTCTTAAAACCAGATTAAAATGTTAATTGTTTTGTTTTAATTGAAAAATCCAGTGCAGGGCAAAGCCAATGTTGTAAGAAATTACCAAAGTATAGGAGAAAAGGATCTAATAGGACCTCTTGGAATATGTTAGAATGGTTGTGTTACTATTTCACAGCTAAATTCAGGCACTTCCCTAGAATAATGTATTTATTTATTGTTTATTTCTTTTTAGTCACTTGAGACAAGCTGTTACACATCCTGCTGGGACTCAAAGGAGAAAATTTGCCATTGGCAACTAATAAACTACCACAGGGTTATGGAAAGCAAAATGTAAAACATATAATCACAGCACAAAGAGACAGAAAAGAAAAGCTCATTCATGGAGTGAAAATATGATAATGAATTATTATTAGTAGTTAGTAAACTATAAAATATCTGCCAGCAGGTTTTTGCTATTTTTATCTGAGTGTTATTTTCTCCTTCTTTGCCACATTGCTCTCCCCAGCTGATTCATGGGCAGGTCCCTCTTCCCAGTTCTTTATCAATATGGATTAATAGCAGGATGCTAGCTCATGGGTGAAAGCACTGCAGGCTGGTTTGCCCTCTGGTTTTTTCTGTGCTCAACAGAATTCTTTATTTCTGCTCAGGGGACTTTGCACACACGAGGCCAACCTTCTCCTCAAAACAGCCAAATTATCCTCACAACTCACCAAGACAAACACAAGCTGGGAGATGTCCTTGAATCCTAACATAAAGTGTCAGTTATAGTGAAGCAAGCACCATTTTGAATATATTTGGCCCTGAGAAGCAAACAGAGATTTGTGTCAGTTTTGGAGGTATATTGTAACTCGGAGTAGCTTGATGTGGGTATATTAATCATAAAGACTGCCTACTTTAACCTCTGTATTATCACCTGTCTCCACTGAAACCCTCAATCATGTCTTTGTTACCTCCAGACTGCACTTTTCCAAAACTCTCCTGGCCAGCCTCACATCTTCCACTTTCCTTAAACTTGAACTTATCCAAAACTCTGCATAAACTGGACATCACTGGCAAGGTCTGTATTTATTGCCCATCCCTAATCGCCCTTGAGAAAGTGATGGTGAGCCGCCTTCTTGAACCACTGCAATCCATGTGATGTTGGTTCTCCCACAGTGCTGTTAGGGAGAGAGTTCCAATATCTTGATCTAGTGACAATGAAGGAGCTGCGAAATATTTCCAGCTCAGGGCAATGTATAACTTGGAGGGGAACTTGCATGTGTTGATGTCCCATGCATTTGCCGCCTTTGCCCTTCTTGGTTGTAGAGGTCACGGCTTTGGGAGGTGCTGTCAAAGAAGCCTTACCAAGTTGCTGCAGTGCATCTTGTAGATGGCGCACACTGTAGCCACATAGTGGTAGAGACAGTGAATGCTAAATGTGGTGGATAGGGTGCAGGCTGCTTTGTCCTAGATGGTGTCAAGCTTCTTGAGTATTGTTGGAGCTGCACTCATCTAGGCAGGTACAATGTATTCTATCACACTCCTGACTTGTGCCTTGTAGCTGATAGAAAGGCTTGAAGGCATCAGGAGGTGAGTCATTCATTGCAGAATACCCAGTCACTGGCCTGCACTTGTAGCCATAGTATTTATATGACTGGTCTTGTTCAGTTTCCAGACAATGGTGACCATCAAGGGTGTTAATGGTGGGGATTCAACAATAGTACTTAAACTGAATGTCATGGGGAAGTGGTTAGATTCTCTCATGCTGGAGATGGTCATTGTCTGGCACTTGTGTGGCATAAGTATTGCTTGCCACTTCTCAGCCCAAGCCTGAATGTTGTCCAGGTCTTGCTGCAAATGGGCACGGATTGCTTCATTATCTGAGGAATTGTGAATCGAATTGAACACTGTGCAATCATCAGCGACCATCCCCACTTCTGACCTTATGGTGGAAGGAAGGTCATTGATGAAGCAGCTGGAGAAGGTTGGGCCTAGGACACTACCCTGAAGAACTCCTACAATGATGTCCTGGGACTGAGATGATTGGCCTCCAACAACCGCAACCATCTTCCTTTGTGCCAAGTATAACTTCAACCAGTGGAGAGTTTTCACCCTGATTTCCATTAACTTCAGCTTTGCAAGGGCTCCTTGGTGCCACACTTAGTCAAATGCTGCCTTAATGTCAAGGACAGTCACACTCACCTCACCTCTGGAATTCAGCTGTTTTGTCCATGTTTAGACCAAGGTTGTAATGAGTATATATGTTATATAACAATTTAAAAAGAAGTTTGCTTCTTATGATAATGTCATCTGTTTCCTGAATTACAATAACAATCTGAAGTATTCATATTTCAACTAAACCTCTCTTTAGATTGAGTCCCTTATGATATCTACCGGTGACCCATAATTACTTTATATAATTGCACACAAAGTGCCACAGCACAATAACCATCCCTTTATTTATCCCTAATTATTACATTAATTCTTTAAGGAAAATCTTAGCAACAACTGAATAATTGTGTTTGTCTCAATCTTTACCGGAGTCTAAGACTTCCTCTAGAATGATCCACAACACTATTAATACAAACCCAACAATAGCTAATAAAGTAAGAGTATAACTGTAACTGTATGTATATATCCTTCTCCTGATCAATGACTCTCCAATTTTGCACAACACTGTATTTGCTTTGCAAGAGATTACAATGAAATGTTAGCAGCCATTTTCTGTTGCATAATTTCTTGCTTTTAGTCAACTGTATTCGAGGATTACATTGCAGGTGACCTGTTTAACTCTTGCTGTTTTTACTTGGTGAGCAGTAACATAGTTAATGAAACAAGAATGTTGCTAAGGCTTGAAAGTTGCAGATATGAGGAAAGATTGGATCGGCTAGGGTTATTTTCCTTAGAACAGAGGAGGCTGAGGGGTGACTTAATTGAGGTGTACAATGAGGGGCCTAGATAGAGCAGACAGGAAGGACCAGTTTCCCCTAGCGGAGAGATCAATTACCGGGGACACAGATTTGAGGTGATTGGTAGAAGGATTAAAGGGGACATGAGGAAAAAAAATTTTACCCAGAGGGTGGTGGTGGCTGGAATTCACTGCCATGAATGGTGGTGGCGGCAGAAACCCTCAACTCATTTAAAAGATACCTGGACATGCACCTGAAGTGCTGTAACCTGCAAGGCTACGGACCAGTTGCTGGAAGATGGGATTAGATTGGGCGGCTAGTTATTTTTGTGCCAGCACAGACACGATGGGCTGAATGGTCTCCTTCTGTGCTGTAATTTTTCTATGGTTCTATGAAACATGTGCCTGTGTACTGTGCAGACTGTAAACTTAAGCCCAAGATCAAAATAAATAACTAAATGTAAGTAAAGAATAAAATGATTAAGTAAATGCAGTTTCAATGAAGTGGAACAGACTGTACTTTCTGTCACATACAACCCGCAAAATCAATGCTCTGTATTTCAAAGATGGAACATTATAAAGAAAACTATCGAGGGGAATTTTAGCCCAAAAAAATGGGTCGGTTTGGGTTGGGTGTGATGCAAATATTTTAAAAATCTCAGTCTTGAACACAACCCATTGTGAACTCACCCACTTCTGGTTTAATGGCGGTGGGATGGGGACAAGCGACCAATCTGCTCCCAGGAGTTGGGTTGCTCATTTAAATATTTTAATGAGGCTGCGTGCTCAGTTTTTTTCCTCCAGATTTAGTCCAGGCTGCAAACGATTGGATAAAATAAACAATTCTTGTTTCCTTCTGGTGGTGGGGAACTGGGTTGTACAATTAGTACTGTTACAGTCAAGGGTCTAGGGGTCCCTCTCAGCCTTCACCTGGTCTTACCATAACAGGGTTTTATTTTAAACACACCATGTTTTTAGCTACCCCTTGGTGAATCCTTGTTCACTAACTTACAATTATAAGGCAAAAAAACTAGCCAGACAGGTTTACTTAGGCTTAAAGAAAAAAGTTTGATATTTATTAAACTCGAACTTAAACTCTAATTTGGTTGACGCCTACGGATACACGACGCGCCCACACTAGCACGCATATGTGATTCACACATGCTAATAGAGACAGAAAACAGAAGAAAAGTACAGTGGAAAAGTTTAAGGCAATATCTGAAGAGTTGTTGTTATGGTTCTTCGAGCTCACTGTAGAGTCCTTGATTGTAGGTAGATCTTGCTTTTCGTTGGGGCCCAGTATTCTTCTTAAACCTTGTTCGCTGTAGGAGACTTTTCTCTCTTGGGGTTCATGTGTCTTCAGTAGATTCAGAGGCTTATGTGAAAGAGATGGGAGCAGACAGGAGAGATCTTCTCAGTCCAGGAGCAAACAGTCTTTCCTTCAAACTTTCTGTGGTTGGTTCAAAAAACCCCTGGAACAGCCAGTTAGTCATATGACCAGCTGGTCCAACCAGTCCTGGCCTCTGTGGATTGCATCACCCCAGCAGGCCCTGGAATGTGCTTCCGCACCCCCTCACTGTTTGATGATCAACATCCCTTGTGGGTTGAATGTGTCAGGGAATGTCTACACAAGCACCATCTGTTAGTATGCAAATGTTTTTTCCAGCCACCATGGCTGATCTGTTCAACAAGTCATTTCCTCGCTCCAGCACCAGTTCAAGATCAATGTTCATATGACAAAACCAATGTGCCTCATTCTTGGCAGGTGGGGCCTATATGACATTGCCTTATCACCTTTGCAATCTGTCTTCAAATCCAAACCAGAGTGCCTTCACTTTCTTCCAGTTGTATTGCTTCCAAGTATAATTAATTTTGGAATTATCAGTCCAATTCCTTGTGGACACAAATCAACAGAATAAACTGTTCAGAATTTAGCACTAATATCATAATCACACTGAAATGGAATGTAGGCGAATGGCAAAGATCCTGACTCTCCAAAGCATTTCCAACACTTACAAGGCACAAGTCAGAAGTGTGATGGAACACTCTCCACTTGCCTGGATTAATTACACTCTAACGACTCTCGATAAACTCGACACCATCCAGGAGAAAGCAGCCCATTTGATTTCACCATTTTAAACATTCACTCCCTCCAGTAACGGTGCAACACTACAGTGTGTACCATTGTTATGGTCAAGTGAGGAGGGGTCGAAGGGCTTCCCTCTTTTCCCTCTCCTTGTTTGACCACAACATGTTTAATTCTTTCTTAAAATGGATGTACTGGCCAATTCAGTATGTGTTTGATTACTTACTTGCTTTGATCATAACCAGAACCAATGGGACAGGTTTTCTTGTGTTAACAAAGAAAGAGGTTAACTTTATTGTACCTAAACTGAACTAATAAAAATAATAAATTACATGCCAACTTTCAGTCACAAACACACTCTCTGGAGGTTTACATAGACACAAAAATAGGTTATAGAATGGGGAAAAGTAGATTGGTTGAATTAGAGTCCATAAAACAAAAAGGTATACAGTCTGTGGAGTTTGGTGATTCAGCTGGCTTATAGCTGAATTCAGTGGTCCTGAGGCTTTTAGTTTGAAGAGGTAGATGACTAGTTCAGTGAATCTCTTGGAGACAGCAATGCGGATGATTTCCTCGAACAGGGTTTTTGATTGTAGCCAGAGTATGCAAACGTGGTCATTCAACAAGCTTTGAAGCTGGAATGGAGAGAGAGAGGGACCCCACTTAGGGTCTGCTCATGTCAGAGTCAAGTTGCTTCTCCTCTGCTGCAGAGAAAAATTCAGCATAAAACCACAGATGGAGTGGGGTTTGTCACATGACAGTCACTCAATGATTCAAACATAGCAGTTAGCAGTATTTCTCTGCTTGCTGAGAGAACAGGTAGTTCCTTTAAACTTCCTGGGTCTTGTTTCTTGCTGGGAAGTGCATAGACATTTTCTCTCTCTCCTCACAGTCCTTTACAATGTAGGATACAGTGTTGCAAACTAAGTGATCATCTTAAGCTCAAAGGATGACTTTGCTGGCAGCTTGTCTTTTAAAAATTTATTTAAAAAATATAAATTCACATCTCCAGTCAGTGGATTAAAGAAAATTATCATTCAACAAAACACATTGGTGAAACAACCATCTACAAGATGCACTGCACCAACTTGCCAAGGCTCCTTCAACAGTGCCTCAAACTCGTGACCTCTATCACTTAGATGGGCAGCAGCCACATGGGAACATCACCCTTCCACAACCCGTGGGCACCGCAGGGACTGGAGTGCATCGTTGACGCCGAGAATGGCATTTTAATTTGAGTTTTTTGTTTATTTATCTGGTTTTAATAAAGTTATTTTAAAACTGTAAATATGTATATAAAGGGGGCCTGAGGAATAAAGGCCCCCTCGATGTGAAAAATATAAAAGGGGCCTGGGGTATAAAGGCCACCTTATTTTTAAAAAAAACGGGGTTAGATACAAAGTGAAGAAAAAAGAAAAAAAAAATGGGACCATCACCAGGCCCAGGATCCTCTCCAAGTCATTTGGGTGTTTAACCAGGTCACATTGCAACATTTCTATTTTATATTTGTGAACCATAACATTCATTTCAAAGCTCCATTGTCCCATCCTGCCCCTTTTTCAGCTGCCACCTGCCAAATGGCCTTCTGTCCTGTATGGTATGACGAGCAAAAGGTGAGCAATAGCTGTCTATGATAGGAGGGAATTGTTGCTTGTGGGACTGCTTTGTGCGATGGGCTGGGCGGGCATAGTGGGTTCAGAATTGGTGTGCCAGATGGCTGCACTGCCTCAGATTAACAGCAGCGTGTCTGAATGAAAATGTCCCGGGCATCCCTAGGAACTAAGTGAGCAGCTGCAGGTCCCCTCACCACATCAGGATCCTCCTCTGAAAATACAGAGTGTTCCTCATCTCCCTCCTCCTGCAGCTCCAGTCCTCGCTGTTGTGGAATGTTGTACAAGGCAAAGCAAACCACTATGATTCTGGAAACACTTGCTGGTGTATAATAAAGGGAATCCGCCCACTCCACCACCACCACCGCCACTCCCCCCCCACCAACCTCCTGCAACTCCCAGATCTGTCCAGGAACCTGAATCACATCTTCAGCATCCTGATTGCTTGTTCAATTGTAGCTCTTGTGATCATGTAGCTTCTGTTGTACTTTCCTGAGCGTCACTGCTTGGGTTTCTCATAGGTGTCATCAGCCATGTCTTTAGAGGGTAGCTCTTGTCTCCAAGGAGTGATCTCCTGAATCTGCTTGGAGGTATGAATATCCCTGGGAGATCTGACTGATGCAGGATGAACACATCATGGTAGCTCCCTGGGTATCTTACAGAGACGTGTAATTGTATACGAGCTGAAGATTGATGGAGTGGAATCCCTTTCAGTTGATGAACAATCCTGGGTGATATGAAGGTGACTAGATTGCCACACATATGCTATCTATGACTCCTGGGCCTTTGGGAATCCAACCAGAGCAGCGAATCAGAGTGCTGCTCATTTTGATTAGCCTCAGCAGTAGCAAAGTGCCAGCCCTGGCAAATATGGCATCAGTCAGTTATGAAATGCACTAGTGGTCAGCAGATTGTGAGATTCTACAATTATCACCCTTGAAGGAGCCAGAGGTGAAGAAATTAAAGGCTGTGCTGACCTTGACCTCCACAGGCAATGCACGCTCACCTGGTCCACTTGGAAGGAGGCCTTCTGCCAGGAGATTGCAAATGTCAGTGACCACTTCACGGAAAACTCTGAGCCTCCTGTGGCACAGGTACTTAGTCATGTCCAGGAAGCTAATCCTCTGCCTGTATCACCTGTGTTTGGGGCTATCACTTCATGCGAACTGGAGCTCTGTGCTCAACCCCTCTGTCCTGTGGAGAGGCAGGCGGTTGAAGAAAAGGTTGTTGCTTCTCCTGCTGCTGTTGGTATTGCTGCTGCTCTTGTTCTTTGTGCGAGGTCCAAGATAGAGCTGGATAAGTTATTCCCATGCTATTGTGAAGACTGGCAGTTGGGAAGTGCAAATCAAAGGCAAAAAACTCCAAGGCAGCAGAAGTGACCTCTTAAGTATTGGAAATCACCTCCCAAGCAGTGAAAGCACACTCTCAGAATAAGTCCTGTGAGCAAAAACTTAGGCAATGAAGCAGGTGTCATATCTCAGTATTTAAAGCCTCTCTTACCTGCCAATTGCTCAGCCCCATCCATTCCTGCCGTCCTCTGACCTTGTTTTACCCGGCGAGTTCCCAGGAAATGTGTTCACTCAGAATTGAAAACAGAATCCTGGGTTAAAGCAGCAGCTAATGATTGTTTTACATATTTAAATGGCAGACCCATCTGTCCCACGGGAGTTTCCCACACACTCAGGTTAAAAGTGAAAGTTGGCTGGTTCCTGCTGGCAGTTTCTACTGTTTTAACTTGCCACCCACACAGAAACTCTTGACAGGTTAAAATTCCTCCTGATAACTTTCAAATGAACATATGGTTTATATGCCACTCAATGCACTGACCATACGCCATTCAATCAGGCCAGCCTCTCATGTTATATACATCGTAAAGCACTACTGCTCATTGTGTGCCCTCTCTATCAATACTGAATCAAAATATACCAGTGACGTTCACACTCTAAAAGTTCCCATGCATATTCATGACCCTTCATCTATGTTGCTCAATCAAAAAAAAACTTCCAATTACTTTCCTAAGTCTCTTACATTTAATCTTGTAGTTCTGTCCCCTTGTTCCAATCATTGGAAAGAGTCTATTTCTATTGACTCTCTCCCATCCCTTCACCTCTTTATCATATCATCTCATAATCACCTCCGTCCTAATTGAAACAGCCTAATAGTTCAAGTCATTCTTCATATCTATATCCTCATAACAGGCAACATTCTCCTGAATCTGCACTATTACCACAACATTCTTCCTTGAATGTTCCGTTCCAAACTGCATTCAATACCCCAACTGTGGCTTTACTAAGGTTTAACATAGATTCAGAATTACATCTAGACTTTCATATCCTGTGGGCTAGAAATTGGATAGCCCCGTTTTATAGGAGCAGGAAGTCATGACACTCGAAATGAGGTGGGCAGCACGTAAAATTGGTGCACTCACCTCATCTCCCTGATTTTAGTATGGCCCTGAGCGGCTCCCACACTGAACTGCTCTCTGTAGTACTGCCAGCAGCATCTGTGCATCGCAGGGGACCGAGTTGGGTTCTGAACTAACCACATGCTCCAGACACCCTTGCCTTTTTAAATGCTGATAACAATGCACACCAAGATGGTTGGTGCATTGGCAGACCTGTTAGACTGCCTCCAGTCAATGGCTAGGAGCATGGAGGAGTCCTGGCATTGCATCAGCCCTTTGGGTCACTGACGTCATGATAGCTACCATTCAGGTCTTCAGACACACGCAGTCGGCCAAATGGGCCGCATGGTGTCACTAGAAGCGAGAACTGAATTTCATGTCCTAATCCTTTTGTCATGAACCCAGTTTTCCATTAGCTGTTTTACCGGCCTTATCCATTTGAGGTGGTACTTTAGCATTTTGTGAATCTGAATCCCCAAACCTCTTTGCTCTTCCACATTACTCACCATTCCACGATTCAAATTCTAATTATTACTTTGGTTATTTGTTTTGTTGAAATGTACCACTTCGCATTTACTGACATTGAATTCTATCTGCCATGTTTTGCCCAATTTTATTAATATCCCCTTGCACTTTCCTTTATTTCTCAGAATTATTCACTTTCCATTCTATTTTAGTATTGTCTAAAAATTTGGACACCAGACTCAGTAGCCCTCTTTCCAAATCATTGATGTACACAGCTAACAGAAGCGGACTGAATGCCATACCCTTTTCCAATCACACTGAGAAACTATTCTGTTCTATTCTGTTTTCTTTCTTTCAGTGTTCGCCAGAGCTGGCGGGCAGCCATAAAGACAGGGCTAAAATGTGGCGAGTCGAAGAGACTTAGTAGTTGGCAGGAAAAAAGACAAAGGCGCAAGGGGAGAGCCAATTGTGCAACAGCCCCGACAAACAAATTTCTCTGCAGCACCTGTGGAAGAGCCTGTCACTCTAGAATTGGCCTTTATAGCCACTCCAGGCGCTGCTTCACAAACCACTGACCACCTCCAGGCGCGTATCCATTGTCTCTCGAGATAAGGAGGCCCAAAAAAGAAGTCGGCTTTTAATCTAGTTTAATACCTTTCCCCTAATTCCCCTTAATATTCTCTCATATTCTTGTGTTTGGTACTTTGTCAAAGGATTTCTAAATGTGTACATCAAATCCATTGCATGCCCCCCATCCACTTGTTACCTCAAAGAATTTGGTTAAGTTTGTCAAGCATAATCTTCCTTTCTGAAATCTGTATTGGTTGCTTCAAATTATGTTCTTTTCACCTAGATGTTGAGTAATTTTAGCTTTAATTAAAGACTGTAATCTTCCCCCCACCACGAATGGCTTGTAATTACTCAGGTTAATTCTGTTTCTCATAGAATTCATCAAAACCATCTGGAGGAGGATACATGAAAGCCAGGAGCCTTGGGGTGGGATGGGAGGGGGGATAAATGGGAGAAAACAATGATCCTGAAAAAAATTCTGTGCAAACCTTTAGCATGTTGAGGGCGCAGCATGTGAGGTTTTATGAAGAGTTAAGCTGTAAAATGAATCTTTAAAAAATTAAGAGGAAATGTGGAATTTTTGAACCTACTTCAGCAAAACTGCATCCCAGTTCTTAATCTCAATTGTGTTAGAACAGGACTAAAACTATAGAATGATGTGCAGAAGGAGGCCATTCATCCCATCACGCCAGTGCTGGCTGTTTGTCAGAACAATTCAATTAGTCCCACTCCCCTGCTCATCCACATAGACCAGCAACTTTTTCCTTTTCAAGTATTTATCCAATTCCCTTTTAAAAGGGCATGCATTCCAGATTGCAACTATTTGCTGCACTGTTTTCCCCTTGTGTTGGCTCTGGTTCTTTTTGATAATTAGTCTGGAGCCAGAGCCCTTTGGTCTATCAATAGGCGTAGTGACATCGATATTCATTGAATACATCCTGTAAAAGGGAGGAATTATACCTTCAATAAAGGAACAGTTTCAGTTTGAACTCTGGTAGGTAAAGGGTACAAAGCTTGACGGTCATATTAGGATGGATTTGCTTCAAAAGTTATGAATTTTATCTAAAGACCTGCCTTGTTTTACAGTGTATTCAAGTCTTAGATCCCTGAAGCGTTGTCACAACAACCAGTTATCTCCATCAATGCCACTGCTAGCATTGAATTACATGTTCTCAACAACGGAGCCTTTGAGTGTAGGACAACTGTCTCCAGACATCAATTGTCCACAATCACCAGAGGGATTTTTCTTTATAATTTTGCACAAAAGGTGATTATTAAATCAGTTGATTAAGATCAATTTATCTTCATACAAAAGTTCCAAACTTTTTTTTTTGAATGGTGTAATGTAATGCTTGTCTCAGGAATAAAGTCAGAAGCTGATTTCTGTTGTACCACACCTTACAAAGAATGTACAGGCATTGGAGGGAGCGGAGCAATAATTGACCAGGGTTAATCCCAAAACTAAATGGAATTAGCTATGATGAGAAACTGGGTAAACTTTGGTGACATTCCCCACTGATGAAGAGGTTATGGGTAATCCAAATAGGGTATTTTAAGTAATGAAGGGAACAGACAGGGTAGATAGGGGATGAATATTCCTTCTGGTGGAGCAAAGAAGCATGATCTAAAACCAGAAGGAAGTCAGTTAGAAAAAAGAACAGAAAAAAAATGTTTTATGCAAAGATTTGTGAGAATGTAGAATGCACTGCCCACAATGCCATTATCCAGAACGAATTAAGGTGTCCAAAAGGGAGATAGTTACTTACCCTGGAAGTAAAGAACATAGGAGAATATGGTAAATGGCCGAGGAAATGGATGAAATGCTTGTCAAGACTTGCAAAATGGTGGAACAGGATCATCGGACCCTTTATATTACATTCTTCTTTATATTACATTCACTTGTATCAGTCATAAAATTGAATTATTATAATACATCTCTCCTCTATATTAGATTGAGAGGCATAAAATTGTAATTTATCGATAAAAGCTTACAGGAATTAATGGAAAATGATTCCAATATTTTACATCTTTAGCAAACTTGAAGCACTGGAAGGCTTGCATAAATATAATTACAGAGGAGAAGCCTGTGCAATTGCAGAGGTAACGTTATCCAGAATGATTCTAGAAACAGTTTATTGTGGGTGCTGTACCATTAAGCGCAGCTGACTTGTTTATACTGCAGTCACTGCATAAAAGCTCAGGGGAGGAGAAAAAGCAACAACTTGTTTGTGTGTAATCACTTGATAAAATTTGCTTCATTGCATTTACGCCATAAGAAAATGTGGTTTCTTGGCAACACAGCCTTATGGAATAAGTATTGCAATGTTGTACTGGAAGTTGGATTAAAGTACTGTTCGTTACTTGCAAAAATGATTTGGAGCTCACTGTCTGTGGAGTTTGCATTTATACAGTATTTACATTAAAGACTTTAAAACCTACTCTAGATTTACCTTGAATAAACATGTCTGGTATAAATGGAACTAAAAACACTCAAATCAGTGGCTGGTTAGTACAGGTTGACCCTGATACACCTAGAATGCCCTTCTCACTGTCTCTGAAGAGAAATACTGCTCATCTTACAAAGATAAAGGGGTGAAATTCAACCTTGGCGAGAATGCAAATTGTGTGGTAGTGACTCGGATCAGAGTTATATACCCTGCCCAATTTTTCTTTCAATTGAATTAGTGTCCCATTCACTACTGTGTGCTTTGTGCCCTTATCCAAGTTGAATTTCACTCCCAAAGAACGTGGAATGCAGTCCCCAGAAGGCTACAGATATGAAATGAATTGAAGTAAAATGCACCTTTGTAGCGTGATATTGAACCATGAGGACCTAGAGCATTCCAAATCCCATCCCTCGTCTGTGATGAGTTAGCCTCTGCACTACAATTGCCCTCAATGTTTTCAAGCTACATGGGGGGAAATCAAGATTGTGATTCCTCATTATTGTCTTGTGACCCCTGATATGAAGTATGTGTACATAAACATCAGGTAAAGGTAAAATCAGGATTGGTTGTGATGCTCCCAAGGTTGAATAGGTTGCTCACACTTACTCTTTGCATTCAGCCATAAAGAGTGACTGCTGGAACAAGGTACTGGATGTCTTCACGCACCTATCTACCTGCAGGACAATAAGGGAGAAACCTAGGGAAAGGAAGGGACAAAAATATTACTCCAGCGTTACTTTCATAACTCTGAATTACTGTTGTCCCTCCCCCACTGAACCCACCACTGTCTGAAGTTATGATCAATGCATTTACACAGCACAATAATCCATAATTTTATTGACACATCAAATCCTATTCGTTGAATCAAGGAATTCTTCCCAATAAAGCTATTTTTCAACAATCTATACATATATTCCCAAAGGTGCTGAGCACGGTTTTTGCTGCATTTGGTGGACATTAAGTCACTTTTTTTGTTAAACAAGCAGCACTTCCTGTGTTGTTTATAAAGCATTCCAAGAATGTGAGTGGATGAAGGTAAAAGAGGTCTGAGTAAATCATAATGGCCTATTTAATTTTCTATGTTGGACCAATAATTTCAAAAAGTATTGAACTTGCAGTGAACAGGCGAGAAAATTAAATGTGATCATTTAGACACTTCAAATAATATTTAATAAATAGCATCACGATTTAGATATTTTATTATTCAAAGTAGATTTACAGCTCTACCAGGTCTGTACAGCTACAAAACACGTAGGTAATTTTATATACTATCTATTGTGATATTACTATTTCAGATCTGCCAACATTGTGTGTGACTAGTCTTTTTCTACATCGAATGTCTTGATCTAATCTCCAAGTGAGTGGCCAGAATCTAAGCATTAGCTATCGTTCCTCCTTCCAAATAGGACTTACTTCTCAATTGATTTTTAAATGAGTTATTTTCTTGTCCGTTTTCTCCATTCCCCTCTTCTCTACAAATGCTAATGAAACCTTGTTGAGGTACAACTTGACAGTGCCATTCATGAATGTGGGAAATCATAAGACGTTGAGGTGTCTGATTTGCCTGAGTTGTCTGAACTGAAACCAGTGCATGTGCAGAGAAATTCTTGTAAACAGGAGCAGAATTTAGAATATTTGGTTTCATCTTTCTGATGTTTTGTATCAGAACAAGAACATTATAGAATGTTTCAATCATCAATTGCATCAATTCTAGAGGTGACAGATATGAAGTGATTGAAACTGGAAGTCAAGATTCTTGTGCGATCAGCCACTGTTGTTAGGAACATAGGAATACAGGAACAGGAGTAGGCCATTTAGCCCCTCAAACCTGTTCCATCATTCAATCATATAACTCCTCCTCCTCCCCACTTTGGACAGCCTCCAACTCCAAGGTGCTATGGCCCACATTCCTGCTGTCCTTCCCATAGTCTTTATCCGTATCCTCACAGGTAACAAGTACATTGCTGGATAGAATCGGTTTCTGCAGATCCCATTTCTCTATTCGGGTTTCCCTTACTCTGTCCACTATGGGGCACATTAACCCTGTTCTGAACCTGCATCTCTCCACGAGGGGTCACCTGCACCTCTCTATGAGGTGTGACCGTAGCCTGGAGCAAACTGTTCAGATACTGCCCTCCATACCCTCCCTTATGTGTCGGAGTGTCTCTAAATCACATTGCGGATCAATGACTCTCAACCTACTGCATATGTATTCACTCTGAATAGTCTGTCCACAAACTCTTGCATACTATAGTCCAGACACGCAAGCTGCTCTGCTATATCTGAGTCTAGATTGTTTTTATCTACTTTTTAGTTTGTTGTAAGTTGTAATCTGAAAAGTAAAATTATCGTGTTGAATTTGTACACCAGACTAAAATTTCTGAGCCTCAGTTCTGCTCCCAGAACAAGTCAGGGGCTTCAGACCAAAGAAGAGCTATGTTGATAATGCAGTCATTTCTCCGCAGAACCTAATTTCTGTGACATTATATGGCCTTGAGTGACAAGCCCCACCAATTTTAATGTTTCAGAATGTCACTTCCAATATTGCAACACATGATAGAAAGGAAATAAACAACTTGTGGCAAGAACTTTAACATCAGAAGAGCAGAGAATCTGTGATGCCACAAACTACATAAATCGCATCTTCCAAATTTTAACCTAAATACAGAAACGCACAGGTTGTTTTTTTCATGGATTCCAGGGAAATAGCCTCTGTGAGTAAATAATATTTTGATTTAGCCAGGCTGATTACTTAACAGAGAGTGCTACTGTTTTACTTTACTGTAACTATTGTGGATATTCTTTCCTTCAGTCCCATGAGTTTAGGTATGTTAACATCAGTAACATGTGTATAGTGTTAATCCCAACAGTCTGTACCATAAAAATAAAACATTTCAGTTCCTTAGGAGCACACAGAGGCATTGCACATGGTTGAGCTGCAATCTCCTGAAAGCTACAGATCAAATTCCAGAGTACAGCTTCTCACGAACTACTGAATATAAATGCAAATAAGATCTGTTCTTATTGCCTTAGATTTCAAGTAGAATTTCTTCAGTTAATAGAAAAATGCATTCTTTAAGCAGCACTTCCCTAAAGGCATTGCCATTGTAGAGTATGATTCCATGGACATCAATGATCTTCCAGTAGCACCTTCAGTGAACATTGGATGAAGGCAGAATTGGGTTTGGCCTCCTAAGGTTGAATAGCTTGCTGATTCTCACCATCCAGTTCACATCTGAAGAATGGTGACATACATGGGTATGTAGTATTTATAGTACAGAAACAAACCATTGGGCCCAACTGGTCTGTGCCAGTGTATATGTTCCACCTGAGCCTCCTCCCTCCCCCTTCTTCATCTAACCCCATCAACATATCCTTCCTTTCTTCTTCATGTGTTTATCTCATTTCCCCTTAAATGCATCCTGCTAGTTGCTTCAACTACTCCTTCTGGTAGTGAGTTCCGCATTCTCAACATTCTCTGGGTGAAGAAGTTTCTCCTGAATTCTCTATTGGATTTATTAGTGACTATCTTATATTTAAGATTTCCAATGCTTGTCTCACCCTCAAGTGGAAACATCTCTATTTCTGCCCTATCAAGCTCTTTCATAATCTTAAAGACATCTATCAGGCCACAGCTCACTTTTCTAGAGAAAAGAGCCTCAGCTGTTCAATCATTCTGGAAAGGAATAACTTCTCAGTTTTCGTGTCACTCTGGTAAATCTTTTTACACCTTCTGCATTGCTCCTCTATCCTTTCTCTGCCAAACTGTTCACAGTACTCCAAGTGTGGACTAACCAAGGCCCTATATAAGTTTAACATAACTTCTTTACTTCTTCTGGCACTATTCCTTTTTCTAATTAATTTTTACATATATGTAATTGTGCCTCTCTTCCCTAACTTCTTTTAATATGCAGGGATATAATCTATCGAAACAAGGGGTTTCATCCTTTCTAAACTTTATTCATCAATTATCCCCTTCCTTTCTATCTGAAATACCTTTTTTGATCTTTGCTTCTAATGTCATGTCCACCATGTTAGTCTACCTGGTAAATACCAAGGCAAAGTAGTTATTTAATATATCTACCATTTTGCTGTCATTAACTGTAAGTTTATCATGTGTATCCCTTAGTGACCCCATCCCTTTGCTGATTTTTCTTTTGTTACTTATGTATCTGTAGGATATTTTACTATTCCCTTTTATATTCCTTGATAATTTCATTTTTTTCTCTTTGCCTTCCTAATTGTTCTTTTGACTTCTTACCTAACCTTTTCATATTCTCTTTAATCATCCTCTGTTTTGCTGTCTATGTACATAGTGTATGTCTTTTTCTTTAGTTTCTTACATGGAAGAAGAAAACTGGAGGCCATCAATTTAAGATAGTCACTAAGAAATCAAAAAGTGAATTCAGAAGAAACTTCTTTACCCAGAGAGAGGTAAGAATGTGGAACTCATTACCATAGGGAATAGTTGAGGCAAATAGTATAGATGCTTTGAAGGAGAGGCTAGATAAGCATATGAGGGAGAAAGGAAAAGAATTAAAACTGTCATACAAGGATGTAAAGGGTTAATACTGAAGACAATGAGAGAGAGAGACCCCTCACACTGTACAAGCGATGATGTAACAGTCACATCAGATAGGCTTGAGAAAAAGATAGTATAGCAGGATGAAGGATGCTAGCTTAGGTGGCTTGCAGAGAGTGTATATAGTAAGTGAAAATAATAAAAAATTATTAGTTAACCTTTAGCGGAGTCTAAGACTTTCTCTAGAATGCCCTACAATGCTACTAATACAAATACAACTAAACCCAACATGGTGGCTGTGGTAAAACAACAGTAAAACAGCGGTAAATTAATAGTAAACGAGCGATGAAAGTGACCAGGAGAATTTGAAAATCTCCTTACGTTTGGAAGAAACACCAGATGAACAACAGAGAAATTTAAAGAGAAATACTGGCCCGGTACAGTAAGAAAACTACTTATCTGCAGAAGGGGCTATGAAGAGCTCCGCAGCTGTGGTGAGTCAGAGCACAGAAATACAGGCTGTACCACAGAACAGAAGCATGGTGGGCTGCATGTAGAATCCAGTGATAGGGTGAGTCACAATTCCAATGGTCGGGGATCGCGTTAAAAGCCTTTGAGAAGCTTCCAGTAGTTTTCTTAAGGCATCGTGCTCAGGGAGAAAAAACAGGGGAAAGCCCAATCCTTCACTAGGGCTAAACATGAGGGTAATGAGTGGGAAGACCCCGAAAAGTGTGCAAACTCCTGAAAAGCGGGAGGAAACCCCAAAACAGCAGGAACACCGCCATTAAGGCAACAAAGCCTGAAAAAAAACAGTGAATTTCTCAGACAAAGGGGAAAACCCTAAAAAGCCTATTACAACAGCAGGGAACTCTCATAAACAGCTGGCACACCTCCGTTAAGCCAGCCAAGCCCAAAAAGAAAACAAACAAGCAGAATTTCTTAAAAGGGGAACACGCTAAAAAAAAAGTCTATTAAAGAAAACAATATGGATCCAAAATTGGGAATACTTGAGAGTTTCCAGAATCAAGAGGGACCCAATCAGATTCAAAATTAGCGATCATGGAGAAAAAAGGTTCCTAAGGTTTAGAATTGCTTCGCAACTCCATACAAAATCTGAAGTGGAACAAGTGAATACCCTTCTACACTCAGCAGGGCCGATTCTGGACTATGCAATTGTCTGACCAGGGATCAATGAGGCTACCAATAAATTCGAAGAGGTACTCCAAGCCTTTGATAAATATTTTAATCTCTGTACCAATAGAATCTTGGAAAGAGCCAAATTTAATAAGCAGACACAGATGATTGGTGAATCTGTAGACTCCTATATTAATGAGCTTTATAGATTGGCAGAAGGTTGTGAAAATGGTGAATTAAAGGCAGAACTAATCAGAGACAGGATAGTTGTCAGCATAGCGGATGAATCCTTGTTGGACCTGCTGGAAAGCAAGGAAGACCTTACACTGGAAAAGGCCATTTAATTTGTAAGACAGACTGAAGTTCACAAAAAGAATAGGGACATCCTATGAGCTGAAGACAAGCCATGGATGAGAAGGAGTCCAATCCCTATCCAACTGTTAAGCCAAAGCCAGGGAAACACTTTGAGGAACAGAAAAAACATACAGGTGAGACGATGCAGGAAATAAGACAATCTTGCCAACATCGTGGAGCCAAGAAGATCCACAGACGAGAGCAATGCCCAGCAAGTAAAGCTGAGTGCTTTACTTGTGGAAAAACTGGACACTATGGGAAAATGTGCCATAGAAAAATTTCTTTGCTTCAAGGTACAAAGCAGAAGACCTTCATTCAAACAGCAGCCAATCAAGCACAGCAATACTCACAAGAGAAAGAACCAGGAGCATTCTTGTCAGAAATCAGTAACCAGACCAAGATTTCTGGACAGCAGACATCTACGTGAATGGACACCTCAGGAATTCTAAGCTCGACACAGGGGCTAGCATCACGGTATTGTCTGACCAAAAGCCTTGCATGAAGAGACATTACTTGCAACCAACAGATATACAGTTGCATGGTCCAACTGCGAATAAAAAGCAAACTCCAAGCAACTCCTTCAGCATAAAAGAAGACAACTGGCAGAGATCGTATATGTCTTACACAATCAAGAATTTTCTTTACTGAGCAGGAATGCATGTTTACAATTGCAATTGATTAAAAAGGTAGCCGAAGTCAAGCAAACAAAGGTAAACAATTCTTTTCAAATTCCTGAAGCTGTTCACAGGGCTCATAAACCAAAAGACAGAGTACAGGATCACTCTGAAGTAAGGGGCCAGACCAGTCTATATCTTCACACCAAGAAGAGTACCTCATCCCTTATTAACCAAAGTCCAAGAACAATTGGAGGAGATGACAAGAACGGACATTATCTCTCCGGTAACACAAGCAACTGACTGGTGTTCAGCCATAGTTACTGTCTTGAAGCCAAATGGAACTCTGCAAATATGCATGGACTTAACGTAGCTCAACAAAACAGTAGCACGTGAGATTTACTCAATGTCTATGGTGGATGATAGTTTATCGAAACTCTCTCAGAGCACCATGTTTACAAAACCCGATGCCAATATTGGGTTTTGGCAGGTACCCCTGGATGAGACCTCAATGTTATTGACTACATTCATAACACCTTTTGGGCAGTTTTGTTTTAATAGGTTACCATTTGGAATAATCTCCTCACCAGCGATTTTTCAATGATCAATGTCCAATACCCTAGAAGGGCTCACAGGAGTGATATACCATATGGATGATATTTTGATACACAGGAAGTCAGTAGAGGAACATGGCCACAAAGACAGAAAGGTTCTAAAGAGACTTTAAACGGGAAGTGTGAATTTTCCAATACTTCCATTCATTTCTTGGGCCACATTGTGAGCAGAGGAGGAATAATGGCAAATCCTCAGAAAACAAGGGCCATTAAGGAATTTCCTATCCCTACAACAGTTCAGCAACTCCAGAGATTTCTCAGAATGGTATATCAACTAGAAAAGTTTTTACCTCACTTAGCACAAATAATCAATCTGCGAAGACAAACTTTAACAAAACAGCAAGTGTGGTGTTGGGATGCCCGCCCATCAGGAACAAGCATTTCCAGAAAATTAAAGAGATGCTAATTTCTCCAGACATGTTGGCACACGACAATCCTACACTGCCTACAACAATAGCAGCAGACGCCTCGTCAGATGGCTTGGGTGCTGTTCTTTTCCAGGAGCAACCTGATGGTTCCCGTAAATCCATATTCTATGCGTCAAGAGCACTGTCAGATACAGGGACATGCTACACAGTTATCAAAAAAGAAGCTCTAGCTGTCACATGGGCGTGTGAAAAATTTTCAGACTACATCATTGGAATACGTGTGATAATCTAGACAGACCACAAGCCATTGGTTTCTTTATTAGATGAAAAGAAATAGCAAAAAGGCCTCCATGTATACAAAACTTTCGTCTCAGATTAATGAGATACACATACGAAGCTGTATAGGTCCAAGGGAAGTTCCAATCGTCAGCCGATGCGCTATTGAGGGCAACTGTAGAACATCCATCACAGGAAGACCTGAATTTCGTAGGTGACATAGAGTCATACTTGCAATACACAGCACAAGGTTGGCCAGCAAGCACACAGAAGTTGCAAGAAGCACAGAAGAATGACAAAGAATGCATTTGCATTCTTTACCATAATTGACGACTTATTAGTTTACATTGAGATCCGATATCTTAGATTGATTATGGCAAGGCCATTTGGGTATAACCAAGTGCAGAGCGAGGGCACAATCTTCAGTATGGTGGCCTGGGATATCTAAGGATATTGAGACCATGATCAACAACTGTCAGACATACGCGATACAAAGGCCAGAACAGCGCGAGCCACTGTTAACTACCCAATTTCCAATTTTCCTCGGGAAAGACTAGTCATGGATTTATTCATGTTTGGTGGAAAGTCATATATCATCATTATCGACTACTTTTCCAGGTGGGTAGAAGTCCAACAATTACATTCTATGACTACTGAGGTAGTTATCATAGTCATCTTCGCAACACATGGAATTCTGGATGAAATATTATCAGACAATGGACCACAGTTTGCGAACAAATATTTTACCCAGTTTGGCGTGAAAGTAGGCTTTTAGCATCTTACGAGCTCACCAACATATCCACAGTCCAATGGCAAGGCAGAACAAGGTGTGAGAACCAGAAAATCTTTACTTAAGAAAAATGAAGATCTTCCTTTCTCATTCCTAGTTTATCACTCAATACCACTGCTGTGCAGATTATCACCAGCAGAATTACTGATGGGAAGAAAGTTAAGAACGCAGCTTCCAGTATTGCCTCAACAATTAACACCTGGATTGAAGATTCAAGACTACGAGAAAGTTTAAGAAAGAGAAAATGCCTACAGAAGGAAACAAACCTGGAATTACAATAGGAGATTTCAAGTGAAAAGCTTACCCAAATTAAACAATGGTCAAAAAGTTTGGATACGTGGACCAGGAAGGAGAAGGTACAAAATCCATAAACATGAGGACTATCAGCAATCACGTGTTATACGAATGAATGAAGGGAACATAACAAAGGAATTGGAGCAATATCATTCCTATTCTGCAAAAGCAACAGCCAGTAATTCCATCTGCAAGATCCAGATGAAGAGGAACAAACCCAAACTGAAAGGAATACGACAACCTGTAGAAATTAAAAACAAGTCAGCAACCCAGACTTCCTACGAAGTCTACTGATCGCCCCAGAGAGATTACAACCAGATCGGGGAGAGTTGCCAAACCTCTGATGAGACTGAATCTGTAAAGTCAGAGACCTGGGGAGAATGAGAGAGTTGTAGAGAAGTCATAAATGTATATATAGTTTTAGTTTAGAGATACAGCACTGAAACAGGCCCTTCGGCCCACCGAGTCTGTGCCGACCATCAACCACCCGTTTACACTATTCCTATACTAATTCCATATTCCTACCACATCCCCACCTGTCCCTATATTATCCCTACCACCTACCTATACTAGGGGCAATTTATAATGGCCAATTTACCTATCAACCTGCAAGTCTTTGGCATGTGGGAGGAAACCGGAGCACCCGGAGGAAACCCACGCAGACACAGGGAGAACTTGCAAACTCCACACAGGCAGTACCCGGAATTGAACCCGGGTCGCTGGAGCTATGAGGCTGCGGTGCTAACCACTGCGCCGCCCCAATATGTTTGGAAAAATATTGGATAAAGACTTGGGTGGAGATGTAGTGTAAGGATGTAAAGTGTTAATGCCAAAGACAGTGAGAGAGACCCCTCCCCCTGTATGAGTAGTCATTTAACAGTCACGTGAGATAGGCTTGAGAAGAAGAAGGTATAGCAGCACGAAGGATGCCAGCTTAGGTGGCTTGCTGAGAGTGTATATAGTAACTGTAAATAATAAAGAGTTGTTAGTTAATCTTTACCGGAGTTGAAGACTTTTTCTACAATGCCCTACAATGTTACCAATACAAATACAGCTAAACCCAACAAAAAACTATGCTAGCTTCTTCTTTAAATGGCTCAGAAAAGGCATGTACCACCAGGCTGAACTCAGCCCATTCATCGTTTTCACTTGCTCTCTCACTATAGGTAAGAATAGACAGAATTAAAATTATAGTTCTCTAGAGAAGTCTATATAATTGAATCCCACTGTGAACAACACAGACATCTTTCTGGAACTTAATAACTATGCAACTGTTCACTGGGAATGGAAAGCTTCTATGCTGAAGTTTTTCCTCAACTAGACAAGCAACAATTTCCTTTAGCTCTGTGTTTTGACTTTCACATGGAGGGAAACACAGATGGTTTGAGATCATAAATCCCACTCCAGTATACCGGAAGAGGGAAGGTTTGGTTACCTCACAATTATCCCTAGGGACCCTACCTTTAGGGCACATTTCCTCAAAGCTCTGTTGGAAATTTTTTTTAGGTGTACATGGTTTAAAAGTAGAACTAACCTCTGCTGTTACATCCTCCACTGTAGAACAGCTGGCAACACTTGCCTTCCAGATTTATTCATGGAGGATGGTCAATTGGCAAAAGTTCCAGAGAGCTGATGGTGCACAAGGGACCCCAACATGTGCCAAAACCTTCAAGAGATGAGGGGAGAAAATCGGAAATTCAAACTAAAAAACCTTGTAAAAAACAAGTCAATATGTACAGTGTTGCTGAAAACAGAATGCTGCTGCTCGAAAACACAAACAATAAATACTCCAATGATAGTTTTGTTTCAGAAGCCTTTGGCCTAAATAGGAACATAGAAGCAGGAGTAGGCCATTCAGCCCATCGAGCCTGCTCTGCCATTCAATACAATCATGGTTGATCATCCACTTCAATGCCTTTTTCCCACACTATCACCATATCCCTTTATGTCATTGATATTTAGAAATTTGTCAATCACTACTTTAAACATACTCAATGACTGAGCTTCCACAGTCCTCTGGGGCAGAGAATTCCAAAGATTCACAACCCTCTGAGTAAAGAAATTGCTCCTCATCTCTGACCTAAGCTTCCCCCTTATTTTGAAATTGTGTCCCCTGGTACGAGACTCCCCAACCAGAGGAAACATCTTAGCTGCATCTACCCTGTCTATCCCTTTAAGTATTTTGTAGGTTTCAATGAGATCACCTCTCATTCTTCGAAACTCTGGAGAATACAGACCCAGTTTCCCCAATCTCTCTTCATAGGACAATCCTGCCATTCCAGGAACAAGTCTGGTGAACCTTTGTTGCACTCCCTCTATGGCAATAATATCCTTCCTAAGGTAAGGGGACCAAAACTGCGCACAGTATTCCAGGATCTGTGGAAAGAGAAGCAGAGTTAACGTTTCAGGTCAGTGACCGAAGAAGGGTCACTGACCCGAAACATTAACTCTGCTTCCCTTTCCACAGATGCTGCCAGACCTGCTGAGTGGTTCCAGCATTTCTTGTTTTTATTTCAGATTTCCAGCATCTGCAGTATTTTGCTTTTATCACAGTATTCCAGGTGCAGTCCAACCAAGGTTCTATACAAATGAAGCAAAAATTTGTTACTCCTGTTCTTAAATCCTCTTGCAATAATGGCGAACATACCTTTAGCCTTCTTAATTGCTTGCTGTACCTGCATGTTAGCTTTTAGTGACTTATTGATAAGGACACCCAGGTCCCTTTGTACATCTACACTTTCTAATCTGTTACCATTTAAGAAATACTCTGCACATCTATTCCTCCTACCAAAATGGATAATCTCACAATTTTCCACATTATATTCCATCTGCCATGTTCTTGCCCATTCACTTAGCCTGTCCAAATCCCCTTGAAGCTGCTTCGCAACTTCCTCACAACACACATTCCCACCTAGTTTTGTGTCATCTGCAAACTTGGAAATATTACATTTGGTCTCCACACCCAAATCATTGATATATATTGTGAACAGCTGGGGCCCAAGTACTGATCCTTGCGGTACCCCACTAGTCACAGCCTGCCAACACGAGAATGACCCGTTTATTCCTACTCTCTGCTTTCTGCCTGTTAACCAATCCTTAATCCATGCCAGTATATTATCTCCTATCCCATGTTGGGCGGCACAGTGGCCCAGTGGTTAGCACCGCAGCCTCACAGCTCCAGCGACCCGGGTTCAAATCTGGGTATTGCCTGTGTGGAATTTGCAAGTTCTCCCTGTGTCTGCGTGGGTTTCCTCCGGGTGCTCCGGTTTCCTCCTACATGCCAAAGACTTGCAGGTTGATAGGTAAATTGGCCATTAGCAATTGCCCCTAGTATAGGTAGGTGGTAGGGAAATATAGGGACAGGTGGGAATGTGGTAGGAATATGGAATTAGTGTAGGATTAGTATAAATGGGTGGTTGATGATCGGCACAGACTCGGTGGGCCGAAGGGCCTGTTTCAGTGCTGTATCTCTAAAACTAAATGTGCTTTAATTTTGCTAACCAACCTCCTGTGGGGGACTTTACTAAAAGCCTTCTGAACATCCAAGTATACTACATCCACCAACTCCCCTTTATCAATTCTGTTAGTAACATCCTCAAAAAAACTCCCAACAGGTTCGTCAAACATGATTTCCCATTCATAAATCCATGTTGACTATGCCCAATCAGATCATTATTATCCAAGTGTCCATTTATCACATCCTTGAGAATAGATTCTAGCATATTTCCTACTATTGATGTAAGGCTAACAGGACTGTAGTTCCCTGTTTTCTCTCTCCCATCCTTCTTAAATAGTGGGGTGACATTTGCTATCTTCCAATCTGCAGGAACCGTTCCAGAATCTATAGAATTTTGGAAGATGATCATCGGTGTTTCCATTATTTCCATAGCTACCTCTTTCAACACTCTGGGATATAGACTATCAGGTCCCAGGGATTTATCAACCTTCAGCCCCATTAATTTCTCCAATACAACCTTCTTACTAATACTAATTTCCTTCAATTCCTCATTCTCCCTACTCCCTTGGATTGCTCATTCTGGGAGATTTCTTGTATCTTCCTTGATGAAGACAGACACAAAGTAATCATTTAGCTTCTCTGCCATTTCTCTATTCTCCATTATAAATTCTCCTGACTCTGCCTGTAATGGACCCACATTTGCCTTAGCCAAATGTTTCCTTTTTACGTATCTATAGAAGCTTTTACAGTCCATTTTTATGTTTTTTGCTAGTTTACATTCATATTCTATTCTCCCTTTCTTTATCAGTTTCTTGGTCCTCCTTTGCTGTATTCTAAAATCCTCCCAATCCTCAGGTTTACTATTATTTCTGCCAACTTTATAGGCCTTTTCTTTTAATCTTATACAATCCTTATCTTTCTTGTTAGCCACGGTTGACTGACTTTTCTTTTTGTGTTTTTATGCCTTGAAGGAATGTATAATTGCTGTAAACTATATAATAATTCTTTAAAGATTGCCTATGTACTGTCATACCTTTTAATGTATTTTCTGAATCCACCTCAGCCAATTTGTCCCTCATACCTTCATAATTTCCTTTGTTCAAATTTAACACCCTGGCTTCAGATTGAACCACCTCACTTTCAAACATCATGTAAAATTCTATCATATTATGGTCACTCATCCCTAAATGTTATTTAACAAGATAATTAATTAGCCCTTTCTCATCGCATATTACTAGCTCTAATATAGCATTTTCTCTAGTTGGTTCCTCAACATACTGCTATAGAAAACCATCCCTAACACACTCCAGAAACTTGTCCTCCACAGCATTAGTGCTCATTCGGTTTATCCAGTCTATATGCAGATTGAAGTCACCCATAATTACTGTATTACCCATGCTACATGCTTCTCTAATCTCCTGATCAGTACCATCAGTACCACTACTGTTTGGTGGCATATAAACAACTCTTACCAATGTTTGCGACCTCTTGCTGTTTCTTAGCTCCACCCAAACAGATTCCACTTTTTGTTCTTCTGATCTGAGATCCTCCCTTACTAGTCTACTGATCCCAGCCCTTATTATCAGTGCAACACCACCTCCTTTTCCTTTTTGCCTGTCCTTCATAAATGTCGAATATCTTCGAATATTCAGTTCCCAGTCTTGGTCACCATATAGCCACGTTTCAGTAATGGCAATTAGATCATACCCATTACCTCTATTACCTTTAAATTATCAACCTTGTTGTGTATGCTGCATGCATTCAGGTAGAGTGCCCTTAAGCTTGTCTTCTTGACTTTATTCTGCATTCTAAGCAGTGTTGATGCTCGTCTTTGTTTCGCCTGCCTTCTGTCACTTGCTACTTTTCTACCTCCTGTTACCAGTTTTATTTCCTTCCAATTTGAGCTACCCTTCACGTTCCCATCTATCTGACAAGCTAGTTTAAACCCTTTCCAACAGCACTAGCAAATCTCCCTGCGAGGATATTAGTTCCTTAAAGCATACAACTCCTTTAGCTGTTCATCCAAATAGGTCACGTTAAAAACTCGCCATGTATTTACTGCCAATCTAGATGCTGTCCTTGTATAGTTCGAAAACTGTCTGATAAACCAATTTTAGCGTCTCCACGAGAGCACACATTCTTTGCCTGCATATAAATGTACAGAAAACAAGGGAGAACAAACTATGACACACTTAAAGTGTATTTGTCCACTTTTAAATAGTTTTTTTCTGCTTTTGAAGCACTCCCAAAGATAAGGGCAACAGTCCATGTACTGAGTGAGAGATTCAGCCATCATTTGCTGCAATGAATAAATCTTTTGTGCCAATGAGACGTGTCAGTTAATCATAGGAGTACAAATAGAGACAGCAGCTCTGCAACTTCTCCCTCCCCCACACTCTGACTGCCTGCAACCTGTGTCGGCATCACACGAATGATCGAATGTTTTGTTCAGTGCGAAGATTTAACATGGTAAATTCTCAAAGAGTAAACAGCTTCCAACTGCTTTTCTTTCGTCGTTGAAAGTAATTTACTACCTTTAAACAAAAGCGGGAGCATGCACCTTTAAGAGCACACATGATTAATTATTTTATCCAATTCTGTTTCAATACATTCAATGTTCCAAAGTGCTATCTCTGTTGTAACATTATTATATCATGTTGCATTTTATTCCATGTTCTTTTCAAATGTTCCACACAGTATAAAACCTTCTTGAAAATCCCATAATAATACTCCACTGCTAACATGTACTCAAGTTAAATAAAGTTGTACGTATAGATTATTATACTTCTGGACTGGCTTTGGTGGCAAAGGATCAAGTGCCATCAAGAAGCTTGTAACCTGACGTTCCCAAAGTATAGCACTCTACAGATAATCCATAGCATATTAACTCCTTTACTAATTCAGGCCAGCACCACTACCATATTTAAATCAGTAATTTAGGTTCTGATAATCGGCTATAATGTTGATGTGCCGTTCCCCTTTTCAGGTGCTTACAATCCCCTGTGTGTATTTAAAGCATTCCTCTTTTTATTTTATATTGAAAATTAATGCCTACTTTGAAACTATTTCCTGCCATCATTCCATAGCTATTAATAAAAAATATCTTAAAGTAATAAAACTGCAAACAAAGTACATCCAACCACTTGAATAATGGGAAATACGCATCATCTATCTACTAATATTTGGCACCAGTACATGTTGTTAAACTTGGACTTACAGCCACTAAGCAGCCCACAGCCTGAAGACCAATCAAAAACATGATTACACATGACTAGAGCATTGGCATCAAAGCAACTAGCCACGTGAGGACCTTTGTGACATGACTCATGCTTCCATCCTTTTTAATTTATTGGTCTGTCACATGGCTTAATTGAGAAACCCCAAAGGGACATTACCAAATATCTATTTCATAATTAGCAATATCATTCCACTGAAGTGATGAGGTGTACTGATGGAATTACTTTTATTTCTTTTACCATGGATTTAAAAGGCAAGAATGGATATAAATGTATTCATAAGTAAGATTTTATTTAAATTACAAAAATAGAAGTTAAACTAGGATTACCATTTCAAATGCATTCATTTTCTTGTGGAATTGCAAACAGGATCAGAAGAGCAGAAATTATCCTTTTTATTAAGATCTTTTGCAATGACTTAATAGAACCATAGGAAGAGGAGTAGACCATTAACAGCTTGATCTGTTCCGTCATTCAATTAGACCTGTACCTCAGTTCCATTTATCCACCTTCGATCCAACCTACCCTTACCTAGTAAATATGTCAATAACACTTCTGAAATTTTCAAATGACCCAGTAACCACAGCTTTTTGGCAGAGAGAATTCCAGATTTCCACTACGCTTTGTGTGGAAAAATGCTTCCTGAGTTTACTCCTTATAAAGACTCAAATTTCACAAGTGCTAATTTCTCCACATAACAAATTAAACAACTTTAATCTTGAATATTGAAGGGCCCAGTTAATTTTTACATATCTTACCTTGTGGTTGGTTGTGATTCTTCCTTCACTTCGACATTACCTTGGTGATCTCTTAATATGGGTGAACGCTCGCATATCACTTAACCACAAGATGGTCTCCACGGGGGTAGTTATTTTAATTAAGCAAATTCTTTGGTACTGTCTGGCCATTTAAAGAAATTATAAGCAACATGTTCAGAGTTATCTTACTGTGGTATTCAGATATACAGAAAGCAAGTTCTTTCTCATTAAACTCTTTCAGGAATGTAAGTAGCGGTTGTACTCAAGAACATTTAAGAAAAACTTGTGTGTGTATAGAGAGAGATAGAGAGAATGAGAGAGAGAGAGAGAGAGAGAGTACCCTATTACGTCCTTAGGATGTCTCAAAATGCTTCACAATCAATGAACACATTTTTAAGTTCAACTACTGTTGTTATGTAGGCAAACATAGTAGTCAATTTTTGGCCAGGGCTCCATAAACAGCAAATGAACAAATGACCAGATAATCAGATTTTTTTTGTTGTTGCTGTTAGTCAGAACACTGGGAGAACTTCCTCTTCTCTTTTGGGTAGTGCCATGGAATCTGTTATGTCGATCTGAATTGGCAAACGAGGCATAGGCTTAATTTTTTTTTTCATGGCATGTGGGCGTCCCTAATTGCCCTCGAGAAGGTGGTGGTGAGCTGCCTTCTAGAACTGCTGCAGTCCATGTGGGGTAGGTATGCCCACAGTGCTGTTGGGAAGGGAGTTCCAGGATTTTGACCCAGCGACAGTGAAGGAATGGCGATATAGTTCCAAGTCAGGATGGTGTGTGGCTTGGAGTGGAACTTGCAGGTGGTGGTGTTCCCATGCATTTGCTGCCCTTGTCCTTCTAGGTGGTACGAGGTTGTGGGTTTGGAAGATGCTGTGTAAGGAACCTTGGTGCTTTGCTGCAGCGCATCTTGTAGATGGTACACACTGCTACCACTATGCGTCTGTGGTGGAGGAAGTGAATGTTTGTAGATGGGATGCCAATCAAGCGGGCTACTTTGTCCTGGATGATGTTGAGCTTCTTGAGTGTTGTTGGAGATGCACCCATCCAGGCAAGTGCAGAGTATTCCATCACACTCCTGACTTGTGCCTTGTAGATGGTGAACAGGCTTTGAGGAGTCAGGAAGTGAGTTACTCGTGGCAGGATTCCTAGCCTCTGACCTGCTCTTGCATTTATATCACTACTCCAGTTCAGTTTCTGGTCAACGGTAACCCCCAGGATGTTGATAGTGGGGGATTCAGTGACCATAATGCCATTGAATGTCAAGGTAAGATGGTTAGATTCTCTCTTGTTGGAGATGATCATTGCCTGGCACTTGTGTGGCACGAATGTTTCTTTCCACTCATCAGCCCAAGCCTGCATATTGTCCAGGTCTTCTTGTATTTCTATGCAGACATCGAAGATGAAAATTGTTGAGTTTTCTTTCTTGATAGCTGTAAATCATCCATGCTTCACAGCCGAAGAGCCAGGCGCTAAGAACACTGGCCTCAAAAACCAACACCTTGGTCCTGAGAGTCAGCTGTTGTTTATCCAGGCACTTTCCGAGAGTCGGCCAAAGGTGGTAGCTGCTTTCCCTGTGTGTGTCGAATTTGCTAACACTTACGAACATACGGGCATATGAATTAGGAGCAGAAGTAGGCCATTCGGCCCCTCTAGCTTGCTCCGCCTCCACCACCTTCTGAGGCAGAGAGTTCCAAAGTCGCATTGGACTTACATTGGAGTTTTTCTAAGTGTGATCGAGGACAGAGGGATGACACCCTGTCCCATAACCACAGTTTTCTTGATGCTCATAGTAAGGTAGAACAGGTTACAGGCATGAGAGAGACAATCTGAGTCTTTGTAGTTGAGTTTCCATGTGGGCTGCTCGTGCAGCATCACCAGTGTAGAGGAATTCCCTGATCAAGACGTGCTGTATTTCCTCACTTTCAACCTGGACAGAACTAAAATGCAGGGAAACTCCTTTCATATCTGCAGGGAAGGCAAAGGTGAGGAGGATGGAGAAGAAAATTTGAGGCTAGGATACAGCCCTGTTTCACTCCATTCTTCACACTTTCACTGTCAGAAATGGTGCCGTCAAACTGTACAGCACTGTGCATGTTGTCATGAAAGGAATGGATGAGATCAAGGAGCTTTGGTGGACAAATTTTCTCCATAATCTTGTAGAGTCCTGCTCTCTTGACAGTATAGAATTCTTTTGTGAGATCTATGAAAACAAGGTAGAGAGATACGTAATAAAAACAAAAAATGCTGGAAATACTCAACTGGCCCGGCAGCATCCATGGAGAGAGAAGCAGAGTCAACGTTTCAGGTCAGTGACTCTTCATCAGAAATGGCAAATGTTAGAAATGTAATAGGTTTTAAGCAAATAAAGTGGGGGTGGTGCAAGAGATAACAAAAGGGAAGGTGTTGATAGGACAGAGGGTCATAGAGAATAACTGACCAGAAGGTCATGGAGCAAAGGTAAATGGTATGTTAATGGTGCGCTGAAAGACAAAGCGTTAGTGCAGAGAGGGTGTTAATTGACAGAAAAATGAACAGCCCTGGCCCAAAGCGCAAACATGAAAAAAAACAGTGGGTAGGCACATGGTAAAAAAATGAATGAAACAAACTAACATAAAACAAATAAAAAAGAAAAAATAGCTAAAAATAAAATTGAAAAGGGGGGCCCGTCATACTCTGTTATTATTGAACTCAATGTTCAGTCCGGCAGTCTGTAGAATGCCCAATCAGTAAATGAGATGCTGTTCCTCGAGCTTGCTTGATGTTCACTGGAGCACTGCAGCAAGCCCAGGACAGTATGTGGGCATGAGAGCAGGTGAATGTGTTGAAATGGCAAGCAACCGGAAGCTCGGGATTAGGTTTTCATAGAGAGGTATGTCCTGTTCCCAACACTTCTCTTGTAGTTGGTGCATGGAAAAGATCATGTCTACTGTAGATTTGCCAGCACAAAAGCTGCACTGTGCTTCTGGATACACTCAGTCTGCAAGTTGATGGAGTCTTTTCAGCGTGACCCTAACAAAGTCTTTCCCAGTGACACTGAGGAGTGAGTTGCCCTTGTAGTTCTCGCAGTGTACCACTATACTAAATAGGCTAAATTCAGAACAGATCTAGCAGCTCAAAACTGGGCATCTTTGAAATGCTGTTGACCATGAGCAACAGCAAAATTGTATTCCACCACAATCTGTAACCTCATGGCCTGGCATATCTGTCATTCTACCATTAGTATCAAGCCAGATTACCAACTTGGTTCAGTGAAGTCTAGGAGAACTTGCCAGGAGCAGCACCAGGCATACCTAAAAATGAGCTGCCAACCCAGTAAAGCTACAACACAGGAATACATGTATGCTATAAACAGAGCGAATCAATCCCACAACCAATAGATCAGGTTAAAACTCTACACTCCTATCACATCCATTTGTGAATGGTGGTGGACAATTCAGTAACTATCTGGGGGAGGAAGCTCCATGAACACCATCAACATACTGGGGGTTACCATTGACCAGCAAATTAACTGAAGCAGGCAAATAAATACTGTGGCTACGAGAGCAGGCCAGAGGCTAGGAGTTTTGCAGTGAGTAAACTGCCTCTGCACTCCCCAAAGCCTTTCCACCATCTACAAGGCACAAGTCAGGAGTTTAATGGAATACTCTCCACTTGCCTGGATGAGTGTAGCTCCCAACAATTCAAGAAGCTCAACACCATCCAGAACAAAGCAGTCCACTTGATCGGCACCCCATCCACCACCTTAAACATTCACTCCCTCCACCATCAGTGCACAGTGGCAGCAGTGTGTAACATATACAAAATGTACTGCAGCACCTTCCAAACCTGCGACCTCTACCACCTAGGACAAAGGCATGGGAACAGCACCACGTTCAAGTTCCCCTCCAAGTCATGCACCAACCTGACTCGGAACAATATCGCCGTTCTTTCACTGTCTCTGGGTCAAAATCCTGGAACTCTCTGCCTAACAGTACTGTGGGTGTACCTACACCATATGGACCATAGTAGTTCAAAGGGGGTGTATGTTAACTGTTATCAGTATGAATCATGCTTGAAAAATGCTTTATGAAGGAGTAACACCTGCCCACCCTGTTAACAGTATTCAAGAAATTAAACAAAATGCTTATGGGTAAATGTTCACTTTAGTGCACAAGTCTTTTTCAGATCTCAAGAGTTGAAAGGCTCAAAGGCACAAAAATCAAAGGTAACACTCCAGTACAGTACTGAGGGCATGCACGTGCAGTCTTTCAATGAGAGGTTAAAGCTAGGCCCTGTCTGTTCTCTCAGGTGGACAAAGAGCAGGAAAGTGATCAATATTTATCCCTCAATCAGTATCGCATAAACAGATTATCTGGTCATCACATTGCTTGCGAGAGCTTGTTGTATGCAAATTGGTTGCTGTGTTTCCTACCTTACAACAGTGACTACACTTCAAAAGTACAGCATTGGCTGTAAAGTGCTTTGGGATATCCTATAATCTTGGAAGGTGGTATATAAATGCAAGTTTTTCTTTCTTTGGTGGAGGGGAAAAGGACACAGCAATCACTGCTTCCTTAGTCGCACCAGATGTGTCAATGTTTCCAGTGTCATTTCTCATGGGAGACATTACAGCAGCAATTGATTGGCCCTCTACAGCTGCTTCCACTAGAAAGCACGGCACAGAATCAAAGGATCATCACAGTGCAGTTGCCTTCTTTCCTTTTTTGGTTAGCAGGTGGGAAGAATAATTCTTATATAATTATACAAGGCTCCCAAAGGCAATAACATGCTTATTCTGGGCTCACAAAACTCTGTTACAGTGCAGTCTCCAGAATCCAACTGATACTCTTCACAGAGTTGTGTTTTGTTGATGGTGCTTCAATTTCATCCTTAACACACTAAGGCCTGCTGGAAAAGTAAGTCCCAGCATAATAAATCACCTGACACTGTATTTGAAAGGAACATTAAGTGCACTTAAATTGAGTTATTGCCAATATGATCAGATGTGTAACAAAAACAAGAAATGCTGGATTCACTCAGCAGGTCTGGCAGCATCTGTGGAAAGAGAAGCAGAGTTAACGTTTCGGGTCAGTGACCCTTCTTCGGATCAGATGTGTACTCATTACAAATCTCTTACCACAATCAAAGTAATTGATCTTGTGATACAACACTTTCCATGAGGTTACCTTAGAGCTCAATATTGTCAAAACTCATTGTTAGTTAAACCAGCAACTGTGTTGTAGACTAAAGCACATTTATAAATAAGATGAAACCTGCAAGCATGGGCCACGATAGGAGACATACCAGGTTCAAACACTGCAATTAGAAGTTGGATGTGATATAAAAGATCACTTTGTATCTTAATCTGGATTTTGTTCTGGACATCCCTGAATAATCTTCCAAAATATGCATGTTTTCTTTGTGTGTTGGAAGCGCACAGCAGATAGATCTGTTCTAACTCTGATGAAGGGCAACACCCAAACCATTAACCTTTCTCTTTTAGACAGTGCTTTGTATTTCTCACTTGGATTTCAGATTTCCAGTTTTCCTTTTATTTGTTTTTATCTCTTAGCCTCTTGTCATGTAAATGCAGTCTACTCCCTCAACTTAAATCTGAGTTTATTTAAAATGAGAAATTGAATAAACTAGCACTATGGATGAGTCATCCTATAGCTCAAAAAATTGTGTTGTAAATTGCTGGAAGTGCAAGTTGATAATGGTGCAGCGAGGCCAACAGGGCATCTGGGACCTTGAACAACTGGACCAACAGTCTATCTCCTTAACTAATGAAATATTTAAGGATAGAGAACAAAACAGAGCAAACTACAGAGAAGAAAATAGGATGAATTAGGTACAGAAAGAGAGGGAAGAATGACTGGAATGAAAGAGAAAAAGACAAAGGAAAAATAAGCAAAATAAGATTTGAAATACATCCAAGAACAATTTACTACCTGCAGGATAGTTTCAATTGTTCCATTTCTGGGTTGGAAAGGTTGAGTGGCATTGCAGGAACTAAATCTCATAATTTTAAAGGACTCTTAGTAAAGGCCTGCTTGGGTCTGCAAACAAACAAAAAACGACCTGGCCCGTGTCCTTCCATTTTTCCCGCACTGGACCCGACCATCAGTTAACTTACCTTCAGTTCTTAACTGTTGCTGATCTGCGCAAGCTTAAAATAACTAACAAAACCACCTTTCTAGTCCAAAAATTAACATTGGAGTCACTTACCTGTGATAGAGCATATCCGACCCGAGCCCGAATGCCGGACCTTGAAGTACAACCTGACCCGACCTGAACCCAACAGGTCTTTGGGTCCCGTCGGGTTCGGGTCAGGTAGCCGGCCTTTAGCCCTTAGGTTGTTAAGGATGAGCCCTAACTTTATGTGATGAGTTTAACAGCGCAAATGCAGCAATTTCTTGAAACTCATGGTGAAGTTGACGGCGAGCTCCCGCTTTCGTGAGACTAATAAAAGAGGAGATTTGATAGAGATGTTCAAAATTATGAGGGGTCTAGACAGAGTAGATAAGAGAAACTATTCGCATTGGCAGAAGGGTCCAGAATCAGAGGACACAGATTTAAGGTGATTGGCAACAAAACCAAAGGCGACAGGAGGAAAAGCTTTTTTTTTAAATGTGGCGAGAGGTTGTTATCTGGAATACACTGCCTGAAAGGGTGGTTGAGGCAGATTCAATTGCGGCTTTCAAAAGGGATTTAGATAAGCACTTGAAGGGGGAAAAAAATTGCAGGGCTATGGGGAAAGAGCAGGAGAGTGGGACTAGCTGGAATGCTCTTACATGGAGCCGGCACAGGTTTAACAGGCTGAATGGCCTCCTATTTGCTACAACTATTCTATGATTCTATAATGGCAGAGCAACACAAATTAGCCAGCAATTTGTGGCGATTCGCAACTCATGGCATATCTCTCCCTCGCCACAAATAGCTGGATTATTTACACACTAATAACAGTGTGCCAATTAAACTTGCCATTATATTGTCAGCAAATTCTGGATTCAGTTAAATCTCTCTCTATGCTTTCACTGTAGCTCCCGATACTTGCTAACTCATGATGTTCTTTACCTATGGCATAACGTTAACCCATAGTATTACACACTAATCTACTTTCTTGTTGCACAGCGTGACAGGAAAGGAAGGGATCGGTGCTCAGATTAGGAGATGGTTTGGAGGTAATGGATGGGGAAAGTTCATCTCAGGGTAACAAGGAGAAGCAGTGGAAGGTGGGGAACTAGGGAACAGGCCCAAGATAATTGGCCCTGTGCAGAACAGCACCACCTGCCTTAAAGATGGAGCTGGGCAGACTCACTGGCATTCTAGGCAGGTGTGATGGAAGTAGAATGGTGGTAATGTAGTACAGGAAATAAGTAACAATGACAGGAAATGCGTACTAAAAGAAAGACGAATATGTTAGAAATAGAAAAAACATTTAAAAACATCTGAAGGCAATAAAATAAGATCACATTTTTGCTTTAATTAAATTGTGAAAGAATGTCAGAAATACAGAAGTTGTGGGAAAGATTACAATAAAAAAAAGAGGATCACATTATGTTTTAAACAAAGAAAACTGTTTACTATAAATAATATTCTTCTTTGACAAATTTAAGCCTAATCTTAAATGTCTCACATCCACAAACAGGAGACCCATACTTCCATCAAGTGTCTCTATTTCCCTGCACATAAGACAGGAAGTTATCTTCTGTACTTGTTTAAGATATAAAGCAAAACCCACAAAATGTTATTATACCAGTTTTACAAAGCTAAATATTTAATCAGATATAAAAATTATGCAAATTTGCCAGGCATCCAGTTCTCTGCACAGCCTTTCGATTTAGATACAGAGTTCAGGCAGTACAGGACACGGTCCTTGAATTAACGAGAGGGAGAAAGAATCTAAACCAACAAAGTATCTTTAATGATGGCTATCATTGCAGATATGAAACAGAGGTCTGGAAAGGGCAACATTTTAGAGATTCAGAGCAGTCCTTGTCGTTTTAAATCCTCGTAGGTCTTCTTGTTAACTACATTTCCACTTGAATCCTCATATTCTTCCTGAAATTTAACAGTACCAGTCAACAGTTAAAAGAATGTTTATAGTTAGAGTTAGAACATTACAGCGCAGTACAGGCCCTTCGGCCCTCGATGTTGCACCGACCTGTCTTTCATTAGTCTTTCAGAAAGCATTCCGGTATTGCTTTTCAATATGTTTATTGAAACTGCAAGTTAAAGTTTACTTACTTAAGAAACAAATGAATTTATAGAATATTTGAAAGCAACTGTGCATTGATTAATGAAAGATTTTAGAGCTGGAAAGAAAACCAGAATCACTACACTTATAATCACACTCATTGAGTTTCAGTTTGACTCAGTTGGGAGCACTCTCACCCGCATCAAAAGTCACGGGTTCAAGTCCCATTCCCGGGCTTGGGCATGTAACCAAGGCTGGCACTTCCTCAGTAATACATTTTGAGAGGGGTCATTGTTTGGATAAGATGTTAAACCAAGACCCCATACACCTGTTCAGCTTGACACATAAGATCTCTCGGCACTACTTGAAGAAGAGCAGAAGTTCTCCTGTTCTCCTGGCCAATCTTTATCTCTCAATCAACATCACAAACAGATTAACCAGCCACCCACCTCATTGTTGTTTACAGCTATGTGCAAATTGAGACTATACTTCTAAATTGATAGCTTGGCTGTGCAGCACTTTGGGACATCCCAAGGTGCCATGTTAAATGCAAGCTTTTAAACTATTTTACTTTGCATTTGATGTTCAAATATAAATTGATGACACGTTGAGAGAAAAAGGATCTGGAGTATTGCGCAAATACTACAGAAAACACCACAATGTTTGAGTGGGCAACATGCTTGCCCTGTTACCAGAGGCTGGCCAACTCCAATTTCCCAAAACCCAAGTAAATTCTTAAAGTGACTATAGGTTATGAATACATGCAGGGGTCAAGCCGGTCTGTGGTTGAGAGTTGGACAAAATGAATGCAGCTACAAATAAGCATGTTTCCTATCAGTTTTCCAAAAATGAGTAGGCTTAATAAAGGGCAAATCAATTGATTCACAAACTTAAGATCGACCTAAGAGTTTCAAATGGCTCAGGTCTGCCAAATGAAAAAGCTCCAAACCACAAATACTGTGTTAAAATAGAATGGGAGTGAGCTTTACAGAGGAAATGCTGCTATTGTAGAAAATGCTATAAACTTATATGGCAAACTTGATTCAAAAATAAGCTGGTAAACTGAACAAGCACAAAGGGCTGCATTAACTGGGGCTGCATTCACAACAGAACAGAGTTAGGTTCCAGGTTGGAGGGCTATGCACTTCATTTGGATAACTGGACTTGTACTAGATCAATTCTCAGACTGTTACTACTCAGAAATTACATAGCCAAGAAATTACAATAGTGCCTACAGATTCCCAATTCGTAAAGTTAGCTGGAACAGGCTGACACGGATTGCAACGAGCCAACCATTAGCAATAAGAAGTCTCCAACCCAAGGCAGGCATTGTAAATGTTATATGATATTGTGACTACTCTGAATGTTTTTGAGGAAGTATTGAGAGGTGGGAAAGAGTTACATCATTATACAAAAGTAACTGGCATTTCTATTAAGAACTAGTTATTAAATTTCAGGCGTGTTGTTTCACTGAAGCACAAATATAGCTATAAACGCCTAAATCCTTTAACAGCACTTTCAAGCATTGCAACTGAGTTGCCTACACAGGGACCCAATTTATTCAAATAACCAGCTCACAGTCCCCAGCGTTCCCTTCCATTTTGGAGCTCTTTAACTCACCTTTTATCGTTCCAACACCCTTTAGATGCTTGATTGGTGGGACTCTTGAACTTTTAAATCTGTTTTTTGGCTAATAAACACATTAGCTTTTTCATTGCGACAGTAGTTAGCATATCTGGACTATCACCCTCCATTTGTTTTCCCTTTGCCCTAATTGTGCTCCGTGCTATAAAAGTCCCTCTAATAATAGTACTGATCCAGAATATTAATCTGTCTTTTGCAGATGCTAACTGCATCATGTATTGCTATTATTTTCTGTTTTGATTTCTCTTCACTGTAGGTCTGTGAGACTCCACACTGAGCTATTCCCAACCATTTCTTTAACAGACTAGCAGCAATTTAAAACCATCATGTAATGTGCTTCGTTCAAAGCTCAAGCAGCTCATTTACAGTAATTACCTCTGTGTCTGGCTGCCATCTCTCTGCTGCCTTTGAGTGCTTCAGTTTCGCCCACACTGATTAGAAAAAGAAAGTTGTTAATATTCTTTTCCATATATAACTGTAGCATGAATTCTTCATGCCAGACAAGTCACAGAAAATAGCAATTGTCTACCGAAGCCAAAGCTCTTTCAAATGAATGCAATTTTTCATTATAGAACTACATACAGCACTGGAACAATGGATTCCAATTAATCCCTTGTAAGCAACAAAAAACTAAGCAATGCTATTGTTTCTGCAGAGAATTCCACATCTCAACCCAAACACAGGCTGGAGGATCTATAGGGCTTTTCCATGGCTAGCTTTCAAAATGGCTGCCCGGATTTTCACAGAGGAACTCTTTCTTTCTGCATGATCCCACTATCTGAGTGGGCGAAAAGGAATGAAAGCAAGAGAAAAATGAAGAAGCAGCATTTTAGAACCAGAGATCAAAACAGATAGATTTGAGAAAATACCAAATATGAACATTCTGTAATTTTTCTTAGATATGTTTTCCCTTCTGGATTTATGATGGCAAAGAATTGAAATATCAAGTTAAAAATTAGGACATTAGGAGTGAAAAGGGAGGTTCAGCATTTTTTTTAAAGCAGTGTAACAGCCTTTGAAATCAACCATAAGCAAGGCCAGTGATTTGCAGGGGTCATGAAAAAATTGGATGGAATCATGGAAGCTAACTTTTAAATCAGTATTAAAAACCCATGCATAGAAATAGAAGTTGGTTTATTCAGTTATCATAGAAGAGGGCCTGGCTACCAGGAATGGCTTTTTACATGAACAATATAAATGTACAGCAATCTAGAGCTGGAATCATAGACAATATTCCTCTTAGTTTGGCCTACTATTGCCAATTGCAATACCTCAATTGCTAAGAGCAGTTAAATCAGTGGAGTGAATGGATTGAATCTGGAACTTTCTTGGTTCGAGAAGCTCAGTACCCACATTACACAATGTCCAGCCCTCCAGGGAATGCAAGGCCCTAATGAAATGAATGTTTAAAAAAAAAGTGCAGTGAAGAGGAAAGTCTTGTGACTGCACAGCAGTATTTCAAAACAGGGTTTACTTCAGTGAGATGCAGTGTTCCACATGGACAAACTTAAGAGGAACCCTTTCAAACTATTGCTACTGCATTTCAATGATTTCTGATATTTGGGAGTTAATTAAAGAGAGTCAAGGAATCATATTTGGCACAATGATAACCTGCATGCAAAATAAACATAAAAATGCACTTCAAAAAGAGGTGTAGAAAAACAAGTGAAATGAACTTTGCTGAAGCAATGAGACTAAATTGTTTGGCAATTTCTGTAATATATAATCCCCTTATTGCAAATTCCTTCTCACTCTCAATGTTCCATTTTCAGGAGGTTAGGATTTAAGAAACAAAAAGAGAAATGATCCAACAGCAGATTTAGATTAGATGTCTAGAGCACATTTTTGAAATACTATATTGCTTTTTATTTTGAGTACTAGCTTTTTTATTTAAAGAGGCTGCTCGTCACATTTTGCCGTTTTAAGTGAAAAATAGAAAATTCAAAGGGGTATGTGTGGGGAAAAAAAAAACTTTCATTTAGCCATTCATTAAACAAACACAAATATCTACTCAACAATCTGCAATTATCATAAAGGGTCAATCTTTCCACTTCTTTTTGAAACTTGCTTTATAAATGGTGATGGTTTGAAATTTTCTAAAATCAACTTTCCACAGCGTTCCTACTATAATGATTTGTCCATTATGCATGATGGATGGCAAAACCAATATATACTGCAGAAATGAAATAACTCCCGTAATTGAAAACACGCTGCCCGAAATCAACCTACCTTTCAAATTGTCAAATACAGAACTGCACAAAACAGCCGATACGCTCAACATGTTTTAAGTGGTGCCTTTGTAATTGACGCCTATGGTGATGCTGAAGGTTCAGTGCTACTTGTCTGATAATGGTGGCTGTCCAGGATAAGTGTGGACAGTGGAAGGGGTGGAGACTGTATTAAGTGTTTGTTCTAGAAAATGCTTTGAGTTAGTGGAGATTTGCCATGAAATTTTATTCAGTTTTGACAGGCGTTTAATAGATAAGTACTTACAGGATACTGCATCTTCAATTTGGGTGACATTTGCAAAATGTGCTGTGTTAGGGATTCCAAGACACCGCATGCCATGAGCATGACGCCATTCCTAGAAATGGTAAAAATAAAATAAATAAATATGAAGTAATTGTGGAAAACTTAAACAAACCTACAACTATCGATGTCATGCAATTTACTGAACAGCTGTTAGATGTGATTTGGTTGGCATTTAGGTTTTACACAAACAGGGGAATTTAGTCAATCATATGTCTAACGGCTTGATCAGATTATCCTACTTCTTTCTCCTCTCTCCCAAAATATTTTCTACCAAACTTTGTAGATGTCTTCATTGAACATTTTGAGTTATTAAACACTTTGCAATCACTAGCCTGTGTTGCATATACTGGGACAAAGCATGATAGCACCAACCTCATTCGAGCAGAATATAAGGATAGCGTGCTCCATTTAAAAGGCCCAGCTGGGAACTGGTAAACCCAGGTCCAGCCTTAAATGGCAGGTTCTTCTGGGACTCAACTCCATGACCTACTTTTTTTTTTATATTGAAGAAAGTGAGCAGCCTCCAATGGAGTGCATATAAAACATACTGAACCTACTTAATATCACCATTATCGACATTTAAAATTACAGCAGAAAATGTCAGTGATATCAGTAATCTGACAGTGCTAATGCACCACTTAGTGGTACAACACACACACATCCTTGTGCTCTCCATGGGAAGGATTTCCTGATCTCAGCTTTGTCGCTCCGTGTAACTGCAAAGCGGGACCAGGTACCACCCTCAGAATAAAATCATTAAGATCTCAGCAATGCAATTCCCCACAAGACCATTTGTGGTGCAGAAGCAGAAGGTGCTTCCCAACAAGGAGGGAGAAAATATCAGCATGGGTGTCACCTACGTAACTTCCGTACATCACGTGGAAGCCAATTATAAAACAGCACCAAGTAAAGCTAACTCACTGATCCTTGTCCAGGAATTAGTGCATGCTACAGCAGAGGGAACTATCTAAACAGTAAAAAAAATTACCTTCAAAAGTATTTCTTTTTAAATGAGAAAGTTTACACACCAAGTTTAAATTATTGTTCTTACAGCAAAGTGGCGCTGGAATGCTTTGGGTCCTCTGTAAATATAATTTCCACAGATTTCACAGTTGTAGTTGATGTTCAAACCATGCAGCTTGTACAACCAGTAGGGAATGGGCTGAAATGGAAAGCGCAGAGTCACAAAAATGAAAAATATAAAATTACCATGCAAAAATAACACATTGAGAATTTCAAAGTAATTAGCACTGCCATCTATTGATGGTCAGTACCATTGCTGGTTGCTGAATATTATAATGGAAATAATTGCTAAAACACACTGAAATATCACTAATGTATCATACTGAATAGATAAAACTACTGAAAAGAAAAATAACACAACCTGGACCAAAAATGAACTACCACAGAACTCAGGTTATTGGGCAATCGACACTTCAACCCAGGCTGGAGTTGAGTTAAAAGACTAGTTTTTGGTCTTCTTTTAAAAATGAAGCAGACCTAAAGTACCACTCCAACTATTGAGATATTCCACAGTACCACAACTAAACTCGAAGTTTTCAAAATAAGTAAAAGAGTTCATGTGTGGCTGTTATGAAAGGCTAGAACTCAGTCAGGTATCCTAGTTAGAATTGTCCAATGTTGTAGTGTTCAACATACTGAGGAAACAAAACCCAGCCTTTACTGTTTTTTGAGAGACACTTAAATTTAGATTTTTCCTTTTGCTCTCTTGGGAGGTGAAGTAGATTCACCACCACTCAGGTGCCTACTGCACTGGGAGCACATTTAAAGACCTTGCTATTTTGCAGAGTACTCTATTTCAACAGTAAGGAAGATTCATCACTGATCAATTATTAGGCCTTATTATGAAACAGAAAAAAAATTATGATTCCTCATAGTTAACCAACAATTTACACCCTCACTCCTTGAAGTCATATCTAACATTACGGGATATGGATTTGAGTCAGTGCAATTTCTTCTTCAGCTGCACAAATGTTACCTAAAAAAATGATTCAATTTTAATCACAAAAGTGGATGGATAGATAAAAGCATTGCAGCATGGTATTTACGGTGAGATTTACAGGAATCAAAATTACAGAATTAAAACTCAGATCCTACAACATTCCATTAAAAGTTATTTAATCACAAAGATTAGAATGGCCCATTATGGAGGACAGGTGTGATCTTTCACCATTTTCTTTTAAGCTCACCTTGCCATCCCAACCCAAAGGCAGGTTCTTGGGATTGTAGATAATTTCATTTTCCTCGTCTTCACTTTCACTCTCACTGACGTGCTCCTCATCCTCCTCTTCTCGCTCTTCTCCAGTCCGAGCTTGTTTGCGTTGCACATTCTCTCTGGTGAGCTGTCTCTGTTCCTGTAGAGCAGGAAAAAAAATTGAACACTCAAGAGGGCCACAGGTACACTGCTGCATCAAAATAAATACAAAAACAATTACAGCAGAATTCACCAAATTCTGAGAATTGGGAAATCTTTTGTGATTGTAGAATTTGTACATTAATATTCATATCTAGAGAAATTTTTTTGCAGCTTACTAAATGTTAGAAAATTTGCTGATAGACATGGAATCTTTATACAACATTTTTATGCAATGAAAACTAATTCCATGTGATAAGATATCTTGCAGGGTCACAATCAACTTGCCTCCTGTTTATTTCAATTCACTACAATGTGATAGTAAAAATAACCCTACTTTTCCCTGCACCACAAAAGGAATATTTATCCTTTCAATGCTATAACATTTCGGCATCAAAATACTGAAGTAACATTCTACCATTGCCAAGATTTCTCCAAATCTTCCACTTTGACACACAATGTTCAAAAACAACAAATGTAATATTTTGATACAGGAAAATTTGTTTATACTTTCAGTAAGTGAGTATTATTCTGTAATGTAAAATGATCTATCATTTTGCACAAAATCTCAAAAATCCATCTGTACTTTGTAACAAAGAAATCTTACAGGACATCCTTGGAACCACAATACTCTCAAGACTGTATACTGAAGATGGCTGACAGCCAAGTAATAACATTTTGATAGCTGCACTACTGGGAGTTAAAATTGCACTTTAAAAAAAAAATTACAAGTTAAAGAAGTCTTTCCAGCTCAAGTTGTTCTTGAACATCACCGGTTAGCTAGTTTCGCTGAAACATTAGCAGTGGTCAAGGAACAAGCCATACCATTTTCTTGACTTTAGACATGATACAGCTCAGAGAATTCATGAGACAAAAGGGGAAAAAGAACACCTGGAGAGTTGATTAATTTACTGAAAGAAATGTGGTGAAAAAGTATTCCCATGGGCATACAGGGCTTGTCTGCAATTTTAAAGATCCCATAAGAAAAACAGACTTATCCCTGGGCCACTTGCAACTCTACAGATCTAGGCATTAAGAGGTACACAAATCGAGTAATGGTGACTTGCCCACCAATTTTTCTTTCTTAGAGACTCATGCTTCCCATCATTGGACATCTTTCAGAGAGCAGCACAAAAACCAAAAGCACCTCAATGAAGTCACATCCATGACCATGTGCCCTATCATTCAGAAAATGCAGCACCAATGAGCTAACTACTAATGTAGATTCCAATTGAGGAATAATCTGCAGCTCATGCTGCAGAATTATCCAGCCAATAAATTTTATTTATGGAATATATACATACTTTGGCAAATACTTAAATATAATGCTAGAGGAATGTTAGATCCTGAGAGAAAAGGATCATGTACAAGCCATTCCAACCTGTATTAAATACTAGTGGATCCCACATTACATTGTTGATGGCAATAGAGAATATGCTGTTTTATAAGGACAAGAGTGCTAATCCACAATAATTCTGTTAAGGTGGAGGTTTCTCTCTTTGAGGCCTCAATGTCCAACTGTTCAGTAGAGAGAAGTTCAGGTCACTGAGAGTTTAATTGTCATTTGCAAACTGAAAGGTGCTTGGCAATTTCAGGCTAAGGTCAGCATGTTAAGACTGTTTGTATCTGCAAGAATGTGCAAACTGCTGTTTTTAATATGTTACTCGCAGATCTCCTTCTGGCATTGCTTATGGCAAGTCAAATATTACACTGTTAAAAGAGTAAGGGAGAGATGTACATCTCCAGTGTAAGAGTTTGCAAAACACTTTCAAAGACCAGCGTCTAGACATAGTGAAGCAAGTGCTTTCTGATTGGTTTCTGGTGAATAAATAATTTTGTGTCCCTTGCCCACTGCAACAGTTAGCACTGCTGCATTACTAAAATCTTCCTATAAGCATCGTTTCTGAATAGCCAGTATAACCAAACAAAATATAGCTGCTGTAATTTTCTCCTGCCACTTGGTCCCTCGCTCCCAAAAGTGAAGAAAAGTGAAGCAACTCTGTTTAGTTGCTAGAGTGACAACTCTGGGAAAAGCATCAACTTTAAGCCCCGTATTTTGGAGTGTGATACAAGCCTCAGAACAACAATTTTATGAGACCAAAGTTTTACAGGTAAATTTAAAAATATTGTGCAACATCTATTTTGTATGCTTCTATTGTTACAAAGCTTATTTTCAGCCCTAAACATTTGACTTTCTTTCACTGTGATGTATAGTGTTTGCTTTACCCATTATGATTGTACAAAAGTAAATCTTTTCTGTAAGTTAAATCAAAACAATACAACATTGGTCTGCTAGAAAAAAGCCAGTATCTGTCCAGACAAAATCAAACAAGTGATCGACTTCAGTTTTAAAAGAGTGCCCATAAATAAATTTAAACCAGATAGGTCAGGCAGACTTCAGCAATCTCAGAATACTCACCCCGAGAGTTTCTATGTATTCATACACTTGAGCTTCAAGAAAAGCAATTTCTTTGTTGCGTTCTGAATCCCTGCAGTTGTAGTGGGGGAAAAAGACATTAACTATATTGAAAGACATAGTTCAAAATAAACCAATTCAATACAGGAAAGCCCCATTTCTTGTGTTCTTGTGCTGTAGAACATTCATATGGAGAGATCGCAGAATCTCTGCTCTGGTATAATTTTCAATTTTACAAAGCATGAGGAAGTACAACACTCTTCATCAGATTTTGTTTGAAATTCCAATATATGCACACAATTTTCCAGAGCAGTCACAATTCTTTTGTTTTGATGCTCATTAGGTTGAGAACTGATAGCGTTAGAGAAAGAAATATTTTTCGATTTCACGCATTAAACATTATAGGCCAGTTGTAGTATAGATAAATGTTCTTCGACTTGGCAACCTCAAGGGTTCTAATGATACCTCACACCTTGATTTTCATGGGTCTTGCAATGTGCTACCATATTAGGGGCTTCCTGTGCTGCCAAGCAAAACATGCATCTGAATGTTTGTGTCACAATGCACAGAATTAGTACCGTGTCATAGCCCAAGTACTCGGTGAACATTTCAAACTTTCATCTGCTTGAAACAGCAAATAAAAATCTACACTGGTTTGTTACACATTTACTTGAATTGAGGCCTAACGCCCACTCCTGCATGCACGGCATTAAGTGCAGTATGAAATAAATATTAAAAAGTTGGTTATGACATTAAACCTGCATTATCACTCCCCTGAAAATTCAGTAAGTTTATCCTGTGCACGATATAGAATGTTTCCAAGAATAGATTTTTGGTCTGTGTTGAGGAAGGTGCTACAATTGACTGCAGCTTTCTGAAGTTAAATAGAAGCAATATCAACCAAAGTTCCTGCTCCTGATCATCCCTTTGCATGCACTAGGGGTGACAAAAGAATTAATATTTGTCTGTAATGCTCCATAAACAAACAGCCTGCCAATATTGAATGGTTTATACATAAATGATGTCCAGTTGGCTGAACTACCACACGGCACCCAACACCAACAGAACTGTACCTCAAAAAGGAGTCAGCACCTATAGGAGGAAAGGGAGAAAATTGCTAGAGCAAGCTGGGAAAAAAAGCTATTTATAAACAAAATAATTTAAAATGTTAATATCTTGGGCCAATTGCAACCATCTTCAAGACAATGAGGAAAAATAAAAATAAACCCCAAGATCACAAGGCACAAGTCTGCACATATGGCAGAGCTTGCTCTGGGTGGCATCTGAACTGTGTTTGGGAGAGCAGACTGTCCAGTAACTTTGGGGATAATTGTAACCTAACCCACTCGGTGGAAAACTGACGGGATCAGACCGGTCGCCCATTTTACACCCCATCCAATTTTATTTTCCATTGAAGTCGATGGAAAGTATTCCATCAGGCAGGTTAGCTTAAAGTTACCACCCGCCACCCCCCGCCTCCCCACAGTCTACTTCATGCACTCTTCAGTACTGCAACAACACCTCATTAAGAGGCCTCAAGATAGGTAACTAAAAAGAACTGACATGAGAATCAGTGCTTAAAAATGTGCAGGCCAGATAATAGGTTGATATACAAAGTTACAGTAAAGGGCATTCACTGAGGTATAATGTCTGAAAAAATTAGAATAGTTTGCTTTTTGGCATTGTAAACAGCAATATAGAGAGACATGGACTGGTGGCTTGCCCCAGTGATTCAACTGATAAAAACAGGGAGTGACTAAGCCATACAGCCACAGAGATCCCAGGTCTGTGCAGAACTTGCTGATCTCAAACGTAGCAGCAGTGACACTACAACTGCCTGTGATGCCAGCTGGGGCTTGGGAAGGGGAAAAAAAAACTCTCGGGGCTCTCATTCCTGTTTGCTGTAAAGCCAGTTCTGACAATAGGTCATTGACCTGAATTGTCAACTCTGTTGCTCTCCACAGATGCTGCCCGAGCTGCTGAGTAAAGGTCTGCAAAGGAAACCCGACCGAGCCCGAATGCCGAACCTGGAAGTCCGATCTGACCCGGCCCAAACCCGACACACGTCGTTGGGTCCCATCGGATTCGGGTCGGGTAGCAGGCCTTTACCCATGTACTGATGTAAAGGCCTGCTACCCAATCCTGATGGGATCCGACAACACGTGTCAGGTTCGGGTGGGTCATGTTGGGCTTCCGGCTCCAGCATTCGGACTGGGGTTGAGTTTCCTTTGTAGACCTTTACTGCTGAGTATTCCCAGCCTTTTTTGTTTTTACTGCTGTACAACCGTCCCAGCTGAGATGATGCTTCAGGACAGGCTTAACCTTGGTCAAATAACTTACCAACACTCTGCTTCAGCTCATACATTAAGGGTGGTGTCATGCTAACCCCCTACCTGCCAAGAATGAGGCACATTAATTTTGTCATGAACTGGCTAAGACATCTGCATATTAACAGATGGTACTTGGAAGGACAAAGGACCATTCCCTGACACGTTCAACCCACACCTTGATCACCAGGTATTGTGTGCAAGAGGAGCATTCCAGAATCTGCTGAGGTGATACAATCCAAGATGTGGTCAGACCAGTTAGTCACATGACTAACCTGCTTGGCAACCTGGGATTTTCTGAATTGTACAAACAGTTTGAACTGAGTGCGTCTGTTTGCTCCCAAACTGAAAAGATCTCTCCTGTCTGCTCCCATCTCTTTCTCGCAAGCCTCTGAATCCACTGAAGACACATGAACCCCAAGAAAGAAAAGTCTCCTACAGTGAACAAGGTTTAAGAAGAATACTGGGCCCCAACGAAAAGCAAGATCTACCTACAATCAAGGATTCTACAGTGAGCTCGAAGAACTGTAATAACTCTTCAAACATTGCCTCAAACCTTTCCACTTTATTTTTCTTCTGTTCTTTTCTTTCTCTATTTGCATGTGTGAATCGTGTATGCATGCTAGCATGGGCACGTCGTGTATCCGTAGGTGTCAATCGAATTAGAGTTTAAGTTCAAGTTTAATAAATTTAAACTTTTCTTCTTTAAACCTAAGAAAACCTGTTTGTGCTGGTTTCTTTGCCTTATAATTGGAAAATGGTGAACAAGGATTCACTAAGGGAGAGATAAAAATACAGTGTGTTTAAAAATAAAACCCTGTTACAGTAAGACCAGGTGAAGGCTGAAAGGAACCCTAGACCTCTTTCTCACCTGGTGATAACAGTGGGAATATGGGCAAAGTACCGGAGAGCACCCACTGTGAATGGAACTCTACTCCAGTACTTAAAGATGAAGAGGAGGGGAATAAGTTACAGAAAGATGTAGAGGTTGTGTATGTGTGTTTTAAAAAAATTTTGTGAAGAGAGTTCTGCCGAATCAACAGAAGGACAATGCTGGCAGCACGAGTCTCCTGCATAAATTGGGCTGAGTGTACATGATACTTAACTACACAAATATCAATTTTCATAATTACTAACTTTTTAGTGCCTTTGGATTTAGATTTTGCGAATAGTGAAGGGTCCAGTGCCTCCAGAGATTTCCCCTTAGTACTGAATAACCTCTGGGCTCTCTCTTCTAAGGTTCTGAAAGAAGGAAAAAATTATTTTTACACATTTTGGACTCCTAATTATAAGTGCATTAACAATGGATATTTAAAGTCTTTAAATGGTTTTTAAGGTCATCAGCCCAGTAATTCTAGTACATGATTACAACTTTACAGACATTGAATATCAGCACATCAAATTATACCATCTGCAGTCATAGGTAGTACTCGTCACATTTTCCCATACATCAACACTCAGAAAATTAATTAATTTTGTAGAATGATTTCAAAAACTTCCACAATGAAATTTGCAAAAATAACAAAATGTATATCCTCAATAATACACCAATCTTAATACATTTCCCTTTATAAAAATCTAGACAAAGCCTCCAAACTCTCAAATTAAGGTTGTGTTTTACGTCTTTAGCCTCGAGCAGTGGCACAAACAGACAGCACTGGATTAGCTGCCTGTTATATGCAGTACCTGACATTTAATTCCATTTACTGCAATGAAACGGAGTATCAGATGCTGTGTATTATGGGCAGCTAATTCAATACCAGCCATTTTGCACCACTGCTCGAGACAAATTTCCACCCACAGTGTTTATTCCTGTAAACTGTTGACTTAGGTTGAACACTTACCCTCCACATTTCAGACCCAAAGCCATCAGAGCAGATTTCAGTCTGTCCAAACCCAAGGAAGCCAATTCCTGCCGGTTCAAAAATACCAGTTTATAAAGAGAGTTTGACGTATTATTTTTATATTTATGAATGCCCCATGCAGTCATAACCAAACAGAGAACTGTCCAGCAGGTCCAATCCCAAAGATGCATATCATAAGCTGCTTTTGCAATCACATCAAAATAAAAAAGGCCCAATCGTCTACTGAGTCAGGCAACATTAGTGAGCCCACTGTCACACCCAGTGCACCGACCACTGTTAAAACCACAGTCTACATTCCTATTCCTGATCATTATCCAGTCACCTTTGCTGGACATGTGGGCATGGGAACACTGGGTGAGCAGATCATCAGGCTTGGCTGTGAGAAGCCAGTTGATACTCGCTGCATAGCCTCATACGTAAGAAATAGCCACTTGAAGATATTGGACACCTGCTGGTGCCACTGTAAATTAGCTTAACTTTTTTTGCCATCAGGAAAGGAGCAGCAAAATGCAAAAAAGTTCAAAACTTGGCATTTTATGAATGACAGGTGCCTTTCCTCAGCCTTGCCCCTCTCTCCATTCAAGCACCGTCACTGAACTGTTGCCATTATAATCTGGATGTACTATTTTATTTAAATTCTTTTCAGATCGACTGAATGCTTTATGTTAATTTCTAATCCTAAGGCATTTGTGGCTGTGCATTCAGCTTCCGAGGACCTAAGCTCTTGGATTCCCTCTCTACCCTCCTTTAAGATGCTCCTTAAAACTGACCAGTTTGGCCAAGTTTTTGGCAGTAGCCCTAATATCTCCTTATATCTTTTGGTGTCAGATTTTGTTTGATAATGCTTCTGTGCCAGCACCTTGGAGCATTTTACATTAAAGATGCTATATAAATGAGAGTTGTTGTTGCCTAACTTCAGTGACCATAACCCAGGAGAATAGCACAAATGATGATGTATTATTTTTGTGCATTAGCCCCCCCCAGTTTACAATGTGATTTGCCACACTTGCTGCAGGCCAAGTCTATTGATTTTAACAACTGTGCGCGAGCAAACTAGGGATTGTGCATCAATATGTCAAAGTATTGTAGTATTCTCAATGCAGTGATTTTTTTTTGCTGCAGTTTCAGTTAAAAAAATTTAAAAAAGCTTACTACATTGTAGGCACTGCATTTTATTTTGGACAGTCCTGACAATTGAAGAGAAGCTGATCTGTGTTTCTGTATGTTTGCAGAATACAAATAGGCAGATATGCAGAATTTTCTATGCTTATTTAATAGGCAAGTACATGAAGTGTTTAGTTTGACAGCCACTCAACAAACCCACAAATGACCAGATAATGTTTTAGTGGTGTTGGTTGAGGGCCAACGGTTGGACAGAACACTGGGAGAACACAGCTGCTCTTCTTCAGAGTGCTATGGGGCTTTAACGCCCACCTGAAAGGGCAGGAGGGGCTCTTTGTTCAACATTTCATCCAAAAGACAGTATCTCCGACAGTGCAGTAAAGCCTAGATTATTTGTTCAAGTCTCTGAAGTGCGGCTTGAACCTACTGACTTAAGCAAGAGCGCTAACACAGAGTCAAGGCTGACACCTTGAAAGCTGCCCACAAAAATCTAGCAATCTCAATGGCATGGACATCACTTTTCCCAATGTTAATTTGAATATGGCACCAGGTCAAGGGGCCCTTCAGTTGTCCAGCAACAGTGATGTCATCAAGCAGGATAAGCTGACAATCACTTTGAAGAATTCTCACAGGCAGCAAACCAGGAAGTAAAATGCAATAAATATCCATCACTTCTTATAAATGTTAGAAAGAGTGAAATAACAATTGGGACACACACATTAGAAGCTGAAATATCAAACTTAAAATTTAAAAACTACAGAATTTATCATAATGGAAAAATTTGATAATACCCTAATATAAAGTTAATTTTTCAGAGACAGAGAGGTTGTTCAGCAACCATTGAAAACTCAGTTACACCTCATTAACAAGGCGTAGCTTTTTCAGGGGGTTTAACCGCAATATCACAGCATTAAAAAGCGGAAGTTCTGGTCAGTTCAGTGATTTATAAAGACTGCCATCTGCAGGGACTTCACCAGTGCATCATGAGAAGAGCAGGGAATCATTGACAGCAACATGCATTTAAACTGCGCTTGTGCAGACTCCAGAAGTTGACATCAGTTTCACAGTTGTAGTGACTGCGAAGGCTGTCAGTTCCTTCATCATTACAACTGCAAAATCCAGGACAATGCATCAAAATGGAAAGCACACATTAACAGCCTATGTGCTTTAGGCAACTGCAATTAACGAGTTTCAGGATTTGTAGCTTGTTTCAATATTTAGGGAATAAAGGATTACGAACTGCAATTTTAAATATATTCCAATGATCAGCTTAAAAAGGAAAATTAAAGTTGAGATTGTGTCGAGAGTAGTTTTTATTTAAAGTAGTTCCCTATTTTCCAGGATCAATTATATCTCCATGGGAGATTATTCTTTATTATAGTGTATCTTTTTTCTAAGTACTCATTCTAGAATTTCCTAACGACAACTTGCATTTATACAGTGCCTTTAATATAGTAAAACATCCCACGGCTCTTCAGAGGAGTGTTATCAAACAAAATTTGGCACACAGCCACATAGTTATTAAGACAAGAGAGAAAACTTGGTCAAAGAGGTAGGTTTTAAGTAGCATCTTAAAAAAAGGACCACCATCACCACCTACAAGTTCCCCTCCGAGTCTCACACCTTCCTGACTTGGAACTATATCACTGTTGCAGGGTCAAATTCCTGGAACTCCCTCCCTAACAGCACTGTGGGTGTACCACACGACATGGACTGCAGCGGTTCAAGAAGGCAGCTCACTACCACCTTCAAGGGCAATAAACATTCACATCCCATGAACAAATAAAAAAGCTAGAAAAGCGGAGAGTTTTCAGGAGGGAATTCCAAAGCTTAGAGCCTAGGCAGCTGAAGGCAAGACATCGATGATGCAGAGAATAAAATGGGGGATGCGCAAGAGTCCAGAATTGGAGGAGCACAGAAATCTGAGGTTTGTAGGTTGGAGGAGGTTACAGAGATAGGATGGGAGAGGCCATGGTGGGGGGAGAGATCTGAAAACAAGGATAAGGATAATAATTTTTTTTTAAAAGGTGTTGCCGGACCAGGAGCCAATGCAGGCCAGTATGCACAGGAGCAATGGGTAAACAGTTAGCATATGGGCAGAAGAGTTTTGGATGAGCTCAAGTTTACAGAAGGCGAAAAATGGGAGGCTGGCCAGGAATGCATTGGAATAGTCAAGTCCAGAGGAAACAAAGGCCTGGATGAGGGTTTCAGATGTCGATGGGACATGGTCGGCGAAGGGTGATGTTACAGAAGTTGACGTAGGTGGTTGACGATGCAGCAGCTATGTGATTGGAAGCTCAAATCAGGGTCAAACAGGACACCAAGGGTGCAAACAGTCTAGTTCAGCCTCAGACAGTCCCCAGGGAGAGGGATGGAGTCGATGGCCAGGGAACAGAATCTATGGTGAGAACCAAAGACAAAGGCTTCGATCTTCTCTATTTAGTTGGAGGAAATTTCTGCTCATTCAGTACTGAATGTTGGACAGGCTGCATGATAAATCAGAGACAATGGAGGGGTTAATAGAGGTGGTGGTGAGGTAGAGGTGTGCGCTATCAGCATAGATGTGGAACCTGACGCCATGTTTTCAATTTATGTCACCAAGGGTCAACATGTAGATGAGAAATAGCAGGGGCCTCAAGAATAGATCCTTGGGAAACTCCAGAGGTAAAGGTGTGGCAATGGGAAGAGAAACCATTGCAAGTGATTCACTGGTTATGACTGGACAGAAGAATGCAACCAGACCATGGAGTCCCACCAAGCTGGATGGCAAGAGAAGCACTGCAGGAGGATGGTGCGAAAAATCAAGTCAAAGGCTGCACTAAGGTTGAGAAGGATGAGGAGATAGTTTACCTTGGTCACAGTCAGTCACATAGAACAACAGTTGTAACTAACACATGGAGAACAAAAAATGAATAGCATTTACTCAATGGACCAGAATTTCCTTCATCCGAGTCACATGGAAATTTACTCCAGCTTCTACCCTGATTTTGCCAATGACAATTTAAACCAAAGCTGTCGCGGAATCTCGCCAGCGTATGCCTAAATGTAAAAACTGGCGTAAAACAAGTGGAAATCACCATAAACAATCGAGGCCTCAGGAAAGCTCGGAAAATGTTTTATATCTTTGGTGTCCGTTTTTCCTTGTTATGAAAATTAAAGTTTGAAGCTGTCAAACCATCATTTATACGCTAACACAGCCATATTTAAAAAATATAACTGAGGAAGCTTTTCTCTTTCTAACGTGATGTAATACCAAAAAATGCATTTGAAGATATAGAAAATAGGACTTTCCAGGAAATTCCAGGCCAATATATTTTGAATAATGGTCACCATAAGCTTCAAAACAAACCAGATAGAAATCAAAGCCACAAGCAATTAAAAAGAGAACCTACTTCCCAGGATGAGAAAGCCGAAAGATCTAAATGAGCTCCAGCGTGAGTCAGGGCGCTGCTCGTCTCTTTCTGTTAAGAGAAACTACAGTTATATTCACTCGTTCAAGCTATGTGATACACATATAAAAATTATCCTAAACTCCTTATGCAATATTGCTGACTTAGCTCAAACCATTAAATTTGGGGGCTTCCCTTAATTCAGTAATCCTTCCACAGCATGGAAATTTGATACACCTCTGATCATGGAACTCCATTTAGACTGCAGAATGGAAAATGTTTTCATGGGCATCATGGTCCAGGGCTCAGCTGTGTGAAAATGTTCAAACCGCTCTGTCATCAAATGCTACAATACCAGGTTCCTGGCACGCAAATCATTCAGGTTTTTTTTTTTAAAACTTCCTCCTCCTCATGATAGAGGTTTACAAGGTTATGAGTGGCATGGACAGAGTGGATAGTCAGAAGCTTTTTCCCCAGGATGGAAGAGTCAGTTACCAGGGGACATGGGTTTAAGGTGCGAGGGGCAAAGTTTAGAGGGGATGTGCGAGGCAAGTTTTTTTACACAGAGGGTGGCGAGTGCCTGGAACTTGCTGCCGGGGGAGGTGGTGGAAGCAGGTACGATAGCGACGTTTAAGAGGCATCTTGACAAATACATGAATAGGATGGGAATAGAGGGATACGGACCCCGGAAGTGCAGAAGGTTTTAGTTTAGACAGGCATCAAGATCGGCGCAGGCTTGGAGGGCTGAATAGCCTGTTCCTGTGCTGTACTGTTCTTTGTCCCCAGTATAAAGCCACATTTCATCATACACTGTCCCCCTCTAGTGAATAGTTATTGTATCAACTTGCATTTATTTTTTTTAGGTTAAACTTTACAAGAATCTCAAAAGACAAAAATACAAACACAATAATCTCAAACAAAAGCAAAATACTGCAGATGCTGAAAATCTGAAAACAGAAAATGCTGGAAAACTCAGCAGTTCCGATGAAAGGTTGGTTTCTTTCTCCACAGATGCTGTCTTCCTTGCAGAGTGCTTTCCAGCATTTTCTCCTCTTATTTTTTAACTAAGTAACCTTGTATGGGCTGGGGCAAGCAGGTGGGGAGTGGGAAATGACATCTAATCAGTTCTTATCCGTCTTTAATCAGCAACGCACTTCAGGGAGGAGTAAGGAGGAAAATTTGGAAGGGGAGGGGCTTACAATTCATAAGCAATTACTATCCATTTCAAAAATTCTAGGAACAATGGCATAAAGCCATGTCGAATGATGAGTTCAAACCAATAAGTCCAGTATTTAGGACAGCAGCGACTGAATCGAATATTGGAATACATTGCTCGCCAATAACAAATACAGTATGAATTTCAGTTACACAACAGCAATCAAACCTTTTTTAAGAGACTTTAGTTTTATTCTTCATTTATTTGATGTAATCCAGATTTTAGTAGGTAAAAGTAGTCTGTCTGTTGGCTACAAGAGTCCGATTTGAAATAAGTCTGGATAATTTCAATCCTGTTATATGGGCCCACAGACCAAACTTGCCCCAACTTCTGTTTGAATTAACAACCTCACTAAAAGGCCACAGGACAGCTCCTGGGGGAAATGCGGTCGTGACAAATGAAGCCAGGACCCTTCACCTTCCCTCTGCCCGTTTCTTGGGCAGGCTGGGATAGAACATGGGACGCACCCGCGACTGCGTCCCTATCTATGATCTTGCTTACTGAACAAGGCATGAATCTACTGAAAGGATAATCAAATTTAACAGATATATCATTTGACATGTTTGCCAACATTTGGTCCACAGCAACACTGGATACCAGGGACCAGAGATGTCTGCCGATCCCTGGTGTCCAGTCTTGCTAGTGACAGGATAGGGGTCATTTAAAAATCCCAGTAGTCAGTGCAGAGTGATTAGCTGCATAGGTTTAAGCACCTATTGCACTTGCTAAAAAAATTGTTTTAAAAAGAACCCTTCAGCCAGCAGCATGGTTGCCTGCACACAAACCCTGCAGCAAGGCACCACACCACCTCCACCAAGACTCTTCGACAGACCAGGAAAGTCTGGCATATTTATATTAGGGATTCTGAAACTAGAAACTCGGCTGAGGTACATCTAGTGGAGGGTGAACCTCCTTTTATCCTGTGGTGTGCCCCAATTCACCTAAAAAGGAATATTTGGGCCTGGGCATCTGAACATCTCGAGAGGTACAAAAATTAACATTATGTATTACATGGAATGAAGGAGCAAGAAATGTTTTTTCTTGGACTCTGTCATCTTGGGTATACACAACCACTGAGATTGCAAATGGAGAGGAGTATAGTTATATTTTTCCACCAGCTTTTCCAGCCAATGTCTACAAAGCTATTTAAGAAGGCTAATGTATTGCCGTCGGCTGTGTTTAATTCACAAACCCAAAAGATTAATACAGATATGTTTCACAGTCATCTAACAATATCATATATAATTTTGGGTAATAGAAGTGAGCCCTAGCCAAGTGAAAATGACACTGAGTACAAACAGTCCAGGTTTATGGTTGCTGAGAATCCCACAAAGTTAGCTTTTTTGTAATTTTGGCCAACACTAGTCTGATACATTTATTGTAACATAATGTTATACTACAATAATTGAAATATTACATACTGGCCAGCCAGGAAAAGTGCCATTTTCCCATTTTTTCTCAAAGTCAATTTGTATTTTTCCAAAGAGTTCATTCTGATCCAGTAAAGGTTTCACTCGGTCTGTATAATCCTGGAGGTAATCCAACAACATTTCCAGATACCTAGAGGAATTAAAAGCTGGATTCAGTGCAATTAAAACGGACTTCATCTTGGTGCTCATGTCCTTTCAAGTACAATAACTAGATGTTAAATAGCGAAGAGGGTTGTGATTTATATTTGACCCAGTTAAAGCAAAACAAAACATCTAATTAACGAAAATGTGTTCACTTAACTCAAAGAACCTAATTGATTCGAAGGGAGAAAAATTGTGGCCCTTAGGTTTCATCTTTGAAGTCAGTTTCTCTAATACACACCACATTTTTCTTTAAACCACCCATGGTGATTTCAAAACTTTTCAGAAAAATTCTCAGACATTTGCATCTTTCATAAACATGTACTCAATCCATTACCCACCCTGATTTTCTGCATTTGCAAAAATTAAAAAACACTTACATAAAGATATTGGTATTAATTGGTATTCAAAGAGGTAAAATTCCAGTGTCAAATTAGACCAATTATTACCCACAGAAAGGAAAACCATTACAAAATTCAGCACTATTGCCAAGTAATGGATTTACTTTTCACCTTTTAAAATACTTCAAGGAAAGACCTGCATTTAAATAAGAACATAAGCAATAGGAGTATGAGTAAGCCATACAGCGCCTCGAGCCTGCTCAATCATTCAATAAGGTCATGGCTGATCTTACCTTAGCCTCAACTCCACTTACCTGCTTGTTCGCCATAGCCCTAGACTCCCCTACAGTTCAAGAATCTGTCTATCTCAGTCTTGAATATATACAATGACCCAGCCTCCACAGCTCTCTGGGGTAGAGAATTCCAAAGATTAATGGCCCTCAGAGAAGAAATTCCTCATTTCAGTCTTAAATGGGAGACCCCTTATTCTGAAACTATGCCCCCAGTTCCAGATTCCCCCACGAGGGGAAACACCCTCTCAGCATCTACCCTGTCTAGCCCCCCTCAGAATCTTCTATGTTTCAATAAGATCACCCCTCATTCTTCTGAACTCCAATGCAGAGAGGCCCAACCTGCTCAATTTTTGCTCATAAGACAACCCCTTCAGCCCAGGAATCAACCTAGCGAACTTTCTCTGAACAGCCTCCAATGCAAATATGTCCCTCCTTAAATAAGGAAACTAAATCTGTTCGCAGAACTCTAGGTGTGGTCTCACCAATGCCCTATACAGTTGTAGCAAGACTTCCCTACTTTTATACTCCATTCCCCTTGCAATAAAGGTCAACATTCCATTTGCCTTCCTAAGTACTTGCATACTAACTACCTGCATGTTAACTTTGTGTTTCATGTACTCGATCCCTCTGTACCACAGCTGGATATCACAGCTGTGCTGAAGGAGGGCACTATGGAGGACTCGAGCAGTGAGGCAATATGGGCAGAACTCAGAAATAGGAAGGGTGCGGTAACAATGTTGGGGCTGTACTACAGGCCTCCCAACAGCGAGCGTGAGATAGAGGTACAAATATGTAAACAGATTATGGAAAGATGTAGGAGCAACAGGGTGGTGGTGATAGGAGATTTTAGTTTTCCCAACATTGACTGGGATTCACTTAGTGTTAGAGGTCTAGATGGAGCAGAATTTGTAAGGAGCATCCAGGAGCGTTTTCTAGAGCAGTATGTAAATAGTCCAACTCGGGAAGGGGTCATACTGGACCTGGTGTTGGGGAATGAGCCCGGCCAGGTGGTTGACGTTTCAGTAGGGGACTACTTTGGGAATAGTGATCACAATTCCGTAAGTTTTAGAATACTCATGGACAAAGACCAGAGTGGTCCCAAAGGAAGAGTGCTAAATTGGGGGAAGGCCAACTATACCAAAATTCGGCAGGAGCTGGGGAATGTAGATTGGGAGCAGCTGTTTGAAGGTAAATCCACATTTGATATGTGGGAGGCTTTTAAAGAGAGGTTGATTAGCGTGCAGGAGAGACATGTTCCTGTGAAAATGAGGGATAGAAATGGCAAGATTAGGGAACCATGGATGACAGGTGAAATTGTGAGACTAGCTAAGAGGAAAAAGGAAGCATACATAAGGTCTAGGAGGCTGAAGGAAGACGAAGCTTTGAAAGAATATCGGGAATGTAGGACCAATCTGAAACGAGGAATTAAGAGGGCTAAAAGGGGTCATGAAATATCTTTAGCAAACAGGGTTAAGGAAAATCCCAAAGTCTTTTATTCATATATAAGGAGCAAGAGGGTAACTAGAGAAAGGATTGGCCCACTCAAGGACAAAGGAGGAAAGTTATGCGTGGAGTCAGAGAAAATGGGTGAGATTCTAAACGAGTACTTTGCATCGGTATTCACCGAGGAGAGGGACATGACGGATGTTGAAGTTAGGGATTGATTACTCTAGGTCATGTCGGCATAAGGAGGGAGGAAGTGTTGGGTATTCTAAAAGGCATTAAGGTGGACAAGTCCCCAAGTCCGGATGGGATCTATCCCAGGTTACTGAGGGAAGCGAGAGGGGAAATAGCTGGGGCCTTAACAGATATCTTTGCAGCATCCTTAAACACGGGTGAGGTCCCGGAGGACTGGAGAATTGCTAATGTTGTCCCCTTGTTTAAGAAGGGTAGCAGGGAAAATCCAGGTAATTATAGACCGGTGAGCCTGACGTCAGTGGTAGGGAAGCTGCTGGAGAAGATACTGATTGATAGGATCTATTCCCATTTGGAAGAAAATGGGCTTATCAGTGATAGGCAACATGGTTTTGTGCAGGGAAGGTCATGTCTTACCAACTTAATAGAATTCTTTGAGGAAGTGACAAAGTTGATTGATGAGGGAAGGGCTGTAGATGTCATATACATGGACTTCAGTAAGGCGTTTGATAAGGTTCCCCATGGTAGGCTGATGGAGAAAGTGAAGTCGCATGGGGTCCAGGGTGTACTAGCTAGATGGATAAAGAACTGGCTGGGCAACAGAAGACAGAGAGTAGCAGTGGAAGGGAGTTTCTCAAAATGGAGATGTGTGACCAGTGGTGTTCCACAGGGATCCGTGCTGGGACCACTGTTGTTTGTGATATACATAAATGATTTGGAGGAAAGTATAGGTGGTCTGATTAGCAAGTTTGCAGACGACACTAAGATTGGTGGAGTAGCAGATAGTGAAGGGGACTGTCAGAGAATACAGCAGAATATAAATAGATTGGAGAGTTGGGCAGAGAAATGGCAGATGGAGTTCAATCAGGGCAAATGCGAGGTGATGCATTTTGGAAGATCCAATTCAAGAGTGAACTATACAGTAAATGGAAAAGTCCTGGGGAAAATTGATGTAGAGAGATTTGGGTGTTCAGGTCCATTGTTCCCTGAAGGTGGCAACACAGGTCAATAGAGTGGTCAAGAAGGCATACGGCATGCTTTCCTTCATCGGACGGGGTATTGAGTACAAGGGTTGGCAGGTCATGTTACAGTTGTATAAGACTTTGGTTCGGCCACATTTGGAATACTGCGTGCAGTTCTGGTCGCCACATTACCAAAAGGATGTAGATGCTTTGGAGGGTGCAGAGGAGGTTCACCAGGATGTTGCCTGGTATGGAGGGCACTAGCTATGAAGAGAGGTTGAGCAGATTAGGATTATTTTCATTAGAAAGACGGAGGTTGAGGGGGGACCTGATTGAGGTGTACAAAAACATGAGATATATAGACAGGGTGGATAGCAAGAAGCTTTTTCCCCCAGAGTGGGGGATTCAATTACTAGGGGTCACGAGTTCAAAGTGAGAGGGGAAAAGTTTACGGGGGATATGCGTGGAAAGTTCTTTACGCAGAGGGTGGTGGGTGCCTGGAACGTGTTGCCAGCGGAGGTGGTAGACTCGGGCACGATAGCGTCTTTTAAGATGTATCTAGACAGATACATGAATGGGCAGGAAGCAAAGAGATACAGACCCTTAGAAAACAGGCGACATGTTTAGATAGAGGATCTGGATCGGCGCAGGCTTGGAGGGCTGAAGGGCCTGTTCCTGTGCTGTAATTTTCTTTGTTCTTTGTTCATTCTGTAATCTTTCTCTATTTAAATAATATTCTGCTTTTCTGTATTTCCTACCAAAATGGATAACCTCACATTTTCCCATTTACTCCATCTGCTAAATTTTGTCCACTCACTTATCCATAACCCTTTGCAAACTGTGTGCTCTCACAAGTTGGTTATCTTTGTACAGTCAGCAAATTTGGCGACAATACACTCGATCCCTTCATCCAAGTCATTAATACAGATTGTAAATAGATGAGGCCCCGGCACTGATCCCTGTGGCACTTAACTAGTTAGTTTGCTAACTCATTCAACATGTCCACCATTTCCTTATTTTCATTGACAATGTCACCGTTCCCAGTTTTCAAGAGGCCCACATTGTCCTTGACCATCCTCTTGTTCTGAACATAATTGCAAAAATTCTTGTGTTGATTTTGATTTCCCTTCAATATCACCTTTCATGATCTCAGGATATTCCAGAGCACTTTACAGCAAATGAAATATTTTTCAAGTGTAGTCACTGTTGTAATGTAGGAAACTTGACAGACAATTTGCACACAGCAAGCTTCCACAAACAGCAATGAGATAATGGCCAGCTAATCTGTTTTGTGATGTTGAGTGATAAATATTGGTCAGGACACCACAGATAGCTTGCCTGTTTCTCTTCAAAACAGTGTCATGGAATCTTTTACGCCCACTTGAAAGAGCAGATGGGGCCTTGGTTTAAAGTCGCATCTGAAAGCAGGCACCCCCTCAGTACCACACTGGAGTATCAGCCTAGAGTTTTGTGCTCAAGTCTTGGAGTGGGACTTTAATCCACAGTCTTCTGAGTGAGGCAAGAGTGCTATGAACTGAGCCATGGGTGAGACAGAAATGGTTTACATAAGTGAACATAATGGAGATGTTCCAGAGATTTGTGTCTCTTACATGATTACATAACCAATATTATATCACTTATATAAATATACTCCACTAAACATTTCCAACTTGTAATTTAAGCAAGCCTCAGTCAAGCTCCAACTGCTCCTGGAAAATAAGAGCAAGTATTCAACTGTAACTAACTCTGGGTTCAATTCCCAATGAAAAAAAAACAAACATCATGTAAAGAAACAGAAGGGAGAACTTGCACTTATAATCACACCTTTCACATCATCAGCATGTCTCAGAGTGCTCCACAACCAATGAGTATCTTTTTGATGTTTAGTCACTTATTTTGTAGGCAAAGTTGGCACCAATTTGCCTACAGCAAAAATAGCAAATGAGTTAATTACCAGTTGAATCTGCTTCTGGTGGCTCAGAGAGAAATGCTGCCTGAGACAACAGAAGAACTCTATGCTCTTCTTCATATAGTACCATGAGATCTTTTACATCCACCTGAACAGGCAGAGAGACTTTGGATTAACATCTCATCTGAAAAAATAGCATCTCTGACAATATAACACTCCCTCAGCACTGTTCTAGTTTTGAAGTGAGACATGAGCCCACAACCTACTGATTCAGTTTTGGGTGCTATCACTGAAACCAAATATAAAATACCTTTTCATAGAGCCTTGTGTATACTGCTCGTCTTTTTTGCTCTGCCAGTTTTCAGTAGGTGAGGCAAATTTTAAAAAAGCAGATAGACGCTACGTGGTTAACTCACACATAGGAACAGATGAAATTAAGTTATATTGAAATTCTTGAAAGGGAACCTTTAGTGCAAGGATAAGCAGGAATAAGTACTTGTATATGATAAATTATAGCAGTTTCCTTCTTTCCATTAAGCAAATTATTTAACATAAATTCAGTTACAGGGCTTTTCTACCTGTACTAACTTGTGCGGCAAACCACAGCACTGCTGTCAATTGTGCTTTTGGACAGAGCTGTCTATTACTCTGTCATTAAGACTCTCTCTGGACTAATGCTTTGTCTTTCACATCATTAGCACTCCCTTTGCCTTTGTCCCATGACATCTTTGTCATTTAATCTCACCTGCCCACTGCCTATCACACACCTTCCCTTTTGTTCTCTTCCCACCCCCGCTTCACCTGCTTAAAACCTATTACATTTCTAACCTTTGCCAATTCTGATGAAAGGTCACAGACATGAAACGTTAACTCTGCTTCTCTCGCCACAGATGCTGCCAGACCTACTGAGTATTTCCAGCATTTTCTGTTTTTATTTCAGATTTCCAGCATTCACAGTATTTTGCTTTTATTATACTGCTGTTAATTGCATAAGTCGGTGAGGTCAGAATGGAAGGAACCCTGTATGTAAAACTAAACAAATCGGACTGACAGGAGAAGAAAAATTGACAATTCTAACAGATAAGTACTTAAAACTCTTTGCCACCCTGGTTAGCCATTAATATTTTGCTTATTTAGAAGTTGATTCCTGAAAACAGCTTTTGTCGCATGGTAGTAAAATAAAGCAGCAGCTAACCGAGAAAGCATTTGCAGTCTAAACAGTGAGGGGACAATATTAAAAAATTAATTTCACTTACCTCTTATATTCTGCATTTTTTCTCTCTTTCGGAATATCAAAAAGTTGGTCAAAAGTAATCAAGTAGGTAATATAATCAAATTTCTGGAAAAAAAAATTAGTTACTGGAGTTTTACAATCTGTTACATTAGATAGAGACAATTAAAATTGTTTTATGCTTATTTTCATGGTGCAAATATTGATTTTCAGGCCAATGTTTGTTAAAAGTGAAGTGCCAGCTGTGTCCCAAGACAATTTCCCTCAGTAAAATTACTGACAGCGGCACCACACGTGCTTCATCGAAATCCAAGCGAAAGACACCTACAGTTCAGTTACAGGAGTATTTTCTATGCTAGTCTTTATCCTTTACTGAAATCGTCTTCATAACAGATTGTGGTAACATTTAGTTTATTTAGACAATCCAACTACTTTGATTCCACAGAAATTCTTCCTCTCAGATATAACAGGACACAAGAGCTATAACCATTTTAGCACCTCTAAATGGGACCAGAGACTTTAATATAAATTCACTACAATACTTCAGAAAGACACTATTACAGTCAGAATTAGTAATGCTTCAGTGAACATAAAAAAAAAAATCCAGATAAGGAAATATAACTACCTGCCACCAGAGGGATCATTATCCGAATTGAAGACATACCTCGACTGACTTGTCACATTAATACCGCTTTACTGCACGCATATTAGCTGAATGTTTTTATTTATGTTGGAATATTTTTGAAATTGGCACTCCCATCTCCTGAAATCCTGAACACTATCAATTATGTAGTCAAAGATAGCAGCATTTTGAACACTTCCACTACAGCCTCTAACAGTTACAATTAATAATTTCTTGAAGATAATTTTTTTTTAAAAAACTGAATATTCACACCAACTCGATTAACAATATCAAGAATCGCAAGTGTGTACAGGATAGATAAACGTGATCCTGCATGATGGTAAATCCCCAAAGAATAGCTACGCTATTTCAGCGTAAGTTTAAACAAATTCACAGAACCAGTCAACCTATGGATTACTTTTCAAAAGCCAAGTCCCATTACATATCCTCTAGCCAACACACAATTAATTTTCATAATTCAATAATTAAAAAGTCAAGAAGGAAATTAATGCTCTAATACAATTAACAGATTCAATTTTGCTAACACTCCAATTGCTAATTTACCTTTATTATTTTTCCTCTACCTCTATAACCAGGTGTATGAGAAGTGGACTTGCTGAATATCCCTTTGATTTTTTTTTTGATAGTGTGGAACTTCCTTACTTTCACTTGGCATCATCCACCATGATGTCAAAGACTGGTGTTTAATTCAACAGACAATTGCAGCCTAACATGCCACGAGAAACAAGCAAGAGCACCAAGGTGTTAGACCACTGCACCATCCCTAACTTTACTGAACTTCCTGACAGCTGACTTTCTTACTTTGCATCATGACTCACCTCTGAACCTTTCAGGTTGATGTATTTGAGATAACAGTCATGAAGGTCAAGGTAACGTCCATATCCTTCCTCATCTGTGAACTCCACTAGATCTACAAGAAGCAAGCAGATATAATTTTCATTCACATATGTATTTCAATCACAAGCTAGAGTAAGTCTAATGTGTGAAAGAGTCAGTGGCACTAAGATGATTCATAACAGCAACTGTGAAATATGAGACAAAGAAGACAGATATGTTGCAGGGAGGAATATTTAGTTGTAGAAATACTGCATGTGAAGAGAATAAAAAATTCTCTCAATGCTAAAAGGATTCATCATACTACTGACTGCACCTATCAGAGGCATTCGCATATAACTAAGAGGTAAGCCCCAAGTAACATTCATTAACCAAGATGCCTTAACTTAATAAATATTTTGTACATTGAATGGGTTAAGAAAAGATAGGTCATATGTCCATTTGGAAACTGAAGGTGGTCAGTGTATTTAAATATGCATGGATGTGATCACTTGCTACATAACTGTGTACCTCATACCTGTTGTTTAGTTACAGCAATAATTGTAAACCATGGCAACTATATTTAACAAGAATAGTAAGCAGATTATAAAGATTAAAAAAACCTCCATACTTGGATAAATGGAAAAAATGTAACACTTGGTTTCAATAGCATTTCGTATATCGTGGTCATTGATATAGTACATACATTGTTCAATATTACTGAACCATTAAAAACAGTTAGTTAGAAAGTACTGACAAATTAATTTTCACACGGGATCTAATGTCAAATTAAGATTACACAAAGATAATAATTCAGTGTTGCACATAAAAAAAAAGGTAGAAACCCTAAAGAAAATTGTGCACTTACTCTGTGCTTCCTCACTTGGACTATCCCTCGTCTTCATTAACTCCTCAAACTCTACAGACATTGGAATACTTATCTAGAACAAGGAAAAAAAAAAGTGAACAATCTCAAAATAGCTTTGTTTGGCTTATCCAGTTGACAGATAATCACCTTAATTGAAACATTTCTGTGTTCTATTTATTTACATCATATCCAATTTCCAGGTTACGAGTTGATCAACAAGTGATGCTGAACTGTAAATTGTGGGACATGCAGTTTACAAGATCGGTGGTAAAGTGATAAGGATAAATTCATTACCCCATTATTTCCTATCGTGCAAGACACTCTGCTTATACAAGACCTCAAAAATTGTTTCATGAAATGGAATGGCTTATACTAAAGACAGTTAAACTTATTTTTGTAACAGGATCAAGCTAGTGCAGTAACTCAGAGCCAATATATATTACATCTGCACTGGAATACAGGTTTTGGAGATTCCACATTACTCCTTGCATGAGCACTGCAGATGCAAACTAATTAGGAGATCTTTCTCAATGAAATTAAATAAATGACCTGCTTAGGAACTGAACTCACAGGGAGCATTGACAACCAATTTGGTTAACTTGTGACAAAGATCTCCAAAGTGAGCTCATGAAAAACTGAGCAATCTTTTACATAATAACATGCCACGTGCCTGTGTATGTTTATTAAACGACAAATGCAAAATGTTAATGCAAGTATTTTACTTTATGGGTTTGAGAAGTAATCTGAAATACTGTTTAGTCACTTAGTGGAAAGAATTATAAAGAAGTCACGATACATTTCAAGCTATTCCATAGTGGTGTTAATTGTGGACAGACATTTTACAAAAATGTCAGATTACTCTGAAATGAGCTCCAAGACTCTGAGGATACCAACCTCATTTGGGTGCTTTCTGTGGAATTCTTTGATCATCTTCAACCGGTTGTAGAACTCCCCAAATTCATTTGGTCCCGAAATGGCATTTAACTCATCCTTCCTCATACTGTCAGCAAAACAAAACCATAACAATGTAAAGGACTGCAATATGCACAATATAACAGACAAAACAGATAACAGCAACACATCATTCTACAGGGCACTGAATGTTCTCTACAGATCTCAACCAGGATGCACTTGCAGTCAAAGAAACGTGCAGTAATGAAAATATAGAACCAAACTGAAGAGTTATAAAAATTGGAAAGTTTTAAAGAGACTGGTATATGTGCTATCAATAAAATGGAGGACAAGGCACATGACCCTCAGCATCTCTTGCACTCACATAATCCACAACTTTCTCTACTAAAATTGAAAATCAATTAAGTCCCATCTGCATGGAAATGGGACAGATAATCACACCTGGACGTCAGCTATACTCAAACAGAATGAGACAAGACCTTTCTCAGACTTCCCGTCTCCAAATAATCTCCATTACAATGGAGTGTAAACCACCCTCATCTCTCAGAATGGGGACATCATCAAGGTCATTATACAGCCCAGCTAGGACTGAAACCTGAAGTCACATGGGCGAAGCCAACCCTTGTAAAAATATCCACCTTAAAAGGTAGTGGTTCTGAGGAACAAAGGGGGACCCTTTTCAGGACAGGACTAGAGACAACAACATAAGTCTGGTCTCTCCTCAGCCACAAAGTGCAACAAAAAGCCATCTTGAATTCTAGCACTGCTGTGTGAGAGAGAGAGAGAAAGAGAGAGAGAAAGAGAGAGAGAAAGAGAGAGAGAAGAGAGAGAGAGAAAGAGAGAGAGAAAGAGAAAGAGAAAGAGAGAGAGAGAGAAAGAGAGAGAGAAAGAGAAAGAGAAAGAGAGAGAGAGAAAGAGAGAGAGAAAGAGAGAAAGAGAAAGAGAGAAAGAGAAAGAGAAAGAGAAAGAGGAAAGAGAAAGAGAAAGAGAAAGAGAGAGAGAGAGATCATTTCCAGCCAAAACAGTTGAACCCTGCTCAGACAAGTTGGAAGCTAGCTACAACAGAGAGAAGAGAGTGCCTTTGCAAAAACGACTTTTCTACCGATGAGAACTGACGCAAGAAATCAGCACTGTCTTCAACCCATAGTGAACCGTCAGGAGACTACGACAACCCAACGAATACCAGACAACCAGCAAACTAGCCTGCAACTTTAAAAATTCACCTTCTGAGGAGGATCCCACAAATTATTCCTGAAATAACAGACTTTTACAACCTGAACTCTTAACACCTCTTACTGGGTCTTCCATTATCTTCTCTCAAGAGAGCCTGAGTGAATGCACAAGTGAGTGGTGTTGCAATCATTTCAGGATTTGCTTAAAATAGTTATCTTTATTTTTTTTTTTAAACTATTACTTGTCTGTTTATTTGGCAAATAAAACACAAGGGGTTAAAACACTAGTAACAAAACACTTGTTTTGGATAGCTGGGAGGTGAATAGTGGGAAAAAGCCATGCCATGAGCTCCTGGCCATAACAATAGCTACAGAATATTTGTCAAATATTGATCAAAATTGAAGAAATATTGCTTGTTTTGTTTTTGAACAGGATTAAAAAGCTGTAATTTTTATTTACCTTATTGGAGGCAGAGGCACTTGTGCTGGTTAAGGCACAGGAGAGTAGTGCCAGAGAAGGAATACATTCTTTTTATTAGTGCAGCACCAAGAACAACCAGGCAAAACAGATGATGAGTTTGATGTCAATGCAGCACAGCCCTCACCAGAGACAAGCACCATTCCTTTGTAATTGCTCCATTACCCCACCATTTATGCAAATAAAGTGGAATGAGTCTTTGTACCAGCTTCATCATTAAATAGTTCTAAAATGCTCAAGTTGCATGGCACTTCTCACCAAGTACGAAACCTATTACTTTCTGAAGTTGGTACACCAGGAATAATACATACCTATCTTTATCTTCATACAAGTCTCTTAGATTTCCAGCCACTTCCATGTATCTCTGGAAAATAAATTTAGATATTTCTAAACTTAATCCATTTAAAACTGGTAGTGCTGAGCAGGAGACAGTAATCGGCCTTTAAAGAGAAAACTCTTCCAAGCTTCAAAATATAAAATATTGCTCACTTTTCCTTCAATTGACTAGATTCTTACAAACAAATAACATTAAAAAATGTCTTTTAATTCCAGCCCAACTTGCAATAATCGTTGCTGAACCATTAACATTCCAGCAATCGTCTTAAAACTCCAGCACCCTCAATCCCAGAAGGAAGTGTTGGAATTGAAGATTGGTTGTTTACAAAACAGAAATCGAGAATTATTCACCCCCGCCAGAAAACCCCCTTTTAAAGAAAGATTACAACTTGATTATTTGGCGAGGAACCATTTCAACAGGGAACTTTAAAAACAGAATATCCTTGCTCATGAGGAATGTGTACATTTCGAGTTAATTACAGTATTAGGAAATCCTTGGCTTACTTTTTATTTTCAAGTGAAACACATCTAAAACAATGAAAAACTTGGTTGTCTGGGATTTAGTGCTGTAACAAGAATGGATAGCTACCAAAATAAATTGGCCTTGGAGGGAGCGCAGCACAGATTTACGAGAATGATACCAGGACTCTGAGGATTAAATTATAAGGAGTGACTACACACACTAGAGTTGTATTCCCTGGAACTTAGAAGGTTAACGGTACATTTGATCAAAGTTTTTAAGATATTAAGGGGAGCACATAGGATAGACAGAAATTATTTCTGCTTTTTGGGAATTCAGGACTAGGGGACTTGTGGAGTGAAATTAGGAGATACTTTTACACGCAAGGTGTGACGGATGTTTGGAACTCAAATGACATATGGGGATATGATGATAGTGTGGGAAAAAGGCACTGAAGTGGATGATCAGCCATGATCATACTGAATGGCAGGGCAAGCTCAATGGGCTGAATGGCCTCCTGCTGCTATGTTCGCAAACAGCAGTTGATGCTCAGTCAGTTGCTAATTTTAAATGAAATTTATATGAGCTCTGTTAACCAAAGGTATTGAGGAATATGGGGCAAAGGCGAGTATATGGAGTTAAGTCCCAGATCAGCCATAATCTCATTGAATGGCAGAACAGGCTCAAAGGGCTAAGTGGCCTACTGCTGTTCCTATGATCCCAGGTCTTCAGAGTGAGCTGAACTTAATGTAGTGAGAATGGGGAAGGACAGAGAATGGCCCCGAGTTTCTGTTCCTCATCGTTACCTAATGAACCCTGCTGATAAATGTATGCGAACAAGTTCAAGCTCAATTGAACAGCCTCCCCATATTCACATACTGCAGCATCATCAATGCCTATGAAATCTCACCTGCTTTGAGGATAAAGAAAACTGATTAATTACCATCAAGAATATGTCCTAATAAAATGGCAACTTAAATTATCAGATGGTTCATTATATGCAATGAAGTTTAATAGGGAAAAAATAAAACTAGTGCACAATTCAGAGTCTAAACAGACCTACATAGATCTGATTTATACAACAGATTTTACTGCAAGCAAATGTAAATAACAGCAGTCCTAAAATGACACACAGATATGAAGATCGGATCACAATGACCTTACTTACATCAAGCACCGCTCTGGCACGATGATCAGAGTTGATTTGATCTCGAAGCTGGAAAATTAAAAAGTTCATTTTTTAAAAAAAAAACTGGTAGAAATGTGAATCCTAGCCTCACCATTTAAAGTTGATCATCAGCAGAGCTTCACCACTTGTTCAGACCTACAAACAGTCAATGCTTCTCCCTTCATAAGATAAAGTAAAAAACTGATGTGTTTACTCCCTAAACAGAGGCTTGGCATCGGATCTTAAAATAGCATTGAATAATCCATAGCTCAGACTACATTTATGTGAACAGAAGCCTTGTCTATATCTTAATCACTTCCAAGTCAACTTCAGGAATGGTTAAAATTTCAATTTGTGATACCTGAGGGTAAAAACTCCTATCATGGATTGATGCATAAATCCTGCTCCAAAGCAAACCGATTTCCTTGCAGAAATGTAACTAGTGCAGTTCACTGGAGCGGGGATTACTGCAGTTCCGCTGAGGTATGGAAGCTGCAGCCAGGGGCTGGGAGCCTCCTGGGCTCGGGGTCTGGAGCTGGGCCCCTGCCTCCCGTTAGACATGAGCTCTGGGCTCCTAAGGACAGAGTGAGCGGAGGCCGGAGCTAGAGCGGCAGATGTTTGCCGTTCATCCCAACCAGTGAATTTCAGCCCAGCTCGGGAGACATTTTATCCAAAGGAGCATCATCGGCCTGGGCCCGGTGTTACCGAGGACCCGCGGCCTAGGCCTGGGCGGCGCGGCCCGCTCTCCTCACCGTGGATTTCTTCACCATCATCTCCTTCACCATCACATCCATCAACCGCTCCTTCTCCTCGTGATAACGGCGCTGCTGCTCCAGAATGGTCTCCATGGTGGCGACGGACACACGGACCTCGCAAACTGACGGACCCGCTCACGGATTTGCCAGTCCAGCGGATGTGATGTCACCCGCCTGGGCTTGCGTTCTCCCTCCGCCGCTCAGCGAGCGTCGCAGGAAGGTTCCACTCCGGGGCGGCCACTTCCTTTGGATGGGTTTGTTTATTTATTTGTGTCTGTTTTTCTTTTCTCTTTAAAGAAAAGCAGCTCACAATAACCATGTTCCACTTTAACTGCAAAGAAAAGATGTTGCCATTTGACCCCATCTGGGTCCAGCCAACCATTGCCAATTCACTGGACCCACCGCCAACCACATCACCCAGTTAAACAACCTGTTTGACCCAATATGACGTAATCAAAGAAAATGAAGGGAACACTATTTATTATTGTCTCTATGATTTTTCTCCTGAGTTACTTGCAGCAGGGTCCTGGAGATTAATGTTCAATTCCTGGAGATCGCAGAGCAATCCGGAGAGTTGGCAATGCCACGTCGGCCTTTTCGTGGAATATGTGGAACATTCTGTGTTGTTGTCCGACTCATTTCCCCCCTCCTGACCCCTTTTTCCTGTACATAGGTGACTGTGTCAGTGCTTTTTGTTCTCTCGCCAAACTGGGAAAAGGTGATCAACTTTGATTCTAATTAACTTCCACCTGTCTCTCACCTGCACATGGTCCACCTCTAATTCTTCCCTTCCCTTCCTCGACTTCTCGATCTCCAAAGTCTGAGGATAAACTGTCCACCAATGTGCACAAGCTTGCTGACTTCCACAGCTTCCTTGATTACATTTCTTCTCACCCTTCTTCATGCAAGGATTATTCCACACAGTCTCAATTTCTCAGTCTTTGTCGCATCTGTTCTGGCGCTGCCACCTTCCACACTAGCTTCCAAAATGTCTTCCCTTTATCGCAGCTGAAGATTCCCATCCACTGTCCTCAACTGTATCTGCCCCATTTCCCGCACTTCCACCCTCACTCCTTCTCCCTCCCAGAACCATGATGGAGATGCCTTGTTCTCACCTTCTACCCCACCAGGCTTCACATTCAACAGATCATTCTCCGCCATTTCCACCATCAATAGTGTCACCACCAAACACAACTTCCTGTGCCTTTCAGCATTCGAAAGGGACTGTTCTGTCCTTGACACCCTGGTCCACTCTTCTATCTGCCTCAACACCTGATCCCCTTCCCCCTGGCACCTTTCTATGCAAACGCAGTTTAGGGGATGCAACACCTTCCTTCCTATCGTGCAGTGACCCAAACATTCTTCTGGATGAAACAGTCATTTACTTGTACTTCTTCCAGTTTGGTATACTGTATTTTTTTTATTCGTTCATAGAATGTGGGCATCGCTGGCTAGGACAGCATTTGTTGCCCATTACTAATTGCCCTTGAGAAGGTGGTGGTGAGCTGTCTTCTTGAACCGCTATAGTCCTTGGGGTGTACGTACATCGACAGTGCTGTTAGGAAGGAAGTTCCAGGTTTTTGAGCCAACAACAGCGAAGGAACGGTGATATAGTTCCAAACCAAGATGATGTGTGGCTTGGATGGGAACTTGCAAGTGGTGGTGTTCCCATGCATCTGCTGCCCTTGTCCTTTTAGGTGATAGAGGTCGCAGGTTTTTAAGGTGCTGTCAAAGGAGCCTTGGCGAATTGCTGTAGTGTATCTTGTATATGGTACACACTGCTGCCAATGTGCATCTGTGGTGGAGGGAGTGAATGTTTAAGATAGTAAATGGGTGCCGATCAAGTGGGCTGCTTTATCGTCCTGGATGGTGTTGAGCTTCTCGAGTGTTGATGGAGCTACACTCATCCAGGCAAGTGAAGAGTATTCCATCACAGTCCCAACTTGTGCTTTGTAGATGGTGGATTGGCTTTGGGGAAACAGGAGGTGAGTTACTTGCCACAGAATTCCCAGCCATTGACCTGCTCTTGTAGTCACTGTTTTTATATGGCTGATCCAGTTAAGTTTCTGGTCAATGATAACCCCCAGGATGTTGATAGTTGGGGATTCAGCGATGGTAATGCCACTGAATGTCAAGGGGAGATGGTTGGACTCTTTCTTGTTGGAGACGGTCATTTCCTGGCACTAGTGTTGTGACATTGTTACTTGCCAATTATCAGCCCAAGCCTGAATCTTCTGAGTTCAAGTTTGAATGTTGTCCACGTCTTGCTGCATTTGGGCATGGACTGCTTTAGTGTCTGAGGAGTTGCGAATGGTACAGAACACTGTGCAATCATCAGCGCACTACCCCACTTCTGATCTGATGATGGAGGGAAGGTCATTGATGAAGCAGCTTAAGCTGGTTGGGCCTAGGAACTACCCTGAGGAACTGCTGCAGCGAGTTGCTGCTCACGATATGGTCTCCTCAAAATTTATGTACACTTTTTGCTGAAGTTGAGGGCCACAATACCTAAGTTTTAAACTTTAAAATTGAATTGTCATCTTTTAATGCAGAATTTCAATCTTTTTCTAGGAACATGGGAACAGGAATAGACCATTCAGCCGCTCAAGGTTGTTCTATCATTTATGACTTTATATTTTATTGCCTTGCAGGCCCCCACCTGCCAAGAATGAGTCACACATATTTTGCCACATGGACATTAAATTTTAAAATTGTTTCTGGGAAGAAAAGGAGGCCCATTACAAGGGGTTGCCAAGCCCCGGCTGGAAACACATTTTTCTCATACTAGCAGACAGTGTTGGAACAAAGAAACCAGTCCCTGCCCCAATACACAGAAGAGACCTGAACAAACCAGTCAGTCACGTGACCACCTGCTGGCCAACTACGGGTGTTTTAAATTGGAGAAACAGAGTTTGAAGACAGAAAGCTGTTTACTCCTGGAACTGACAAGACCTCTCCTGTCTGCTCCCATCTCTTTCTCATGGAACTGAAGATGCATTGAAGACACATGAACCCCAAGAGAGTCACAATTTGAACTGGTCCTCATGTTCCATTTGTGAAGCAAGTGGCCATGTCTTCCCCTCCTCAAGTGGTCCAGGGTTGTCCAGATTTTCCATGTGTGAGTGGAACCTGGGACTTCACAGCTCGGGTCAGTTACCACGTTGCAGTTGGTGATGTTAGCAGTCAACCAGGAGGTGCACCATCGAGAGATGTCAGTTTGTAGGATATGGATTATGTTCCAGTAGGGGCTGCAAGATTTCAGGTGAGTATGTAGTGTTTTTCTTGAGGTCCTGAATCAGTGGGAGTGCGTCGTTATCTGTCAGCTAGTGGTGTTCTTTGAGGAGAATATTTTCCCTGTGGACATCAGGAACTTCAATGTGTGCTAGCACAGGAAGCCACTTGAACTGTGTCTCAACGTTCCAGAAATTATCTTCATGGTTTCCCGGAGGTGGATATCTACCATTTATGAGTGCTGGCTCCTGAGCCATGTTGAATGGCAGTACTCTGCTGTTGGGTAGACCAGAGCAAGTGAAGCAGTGCGTAGAGTGTTGGCTTTGCTGCCTGAGGTGATACCCACCAGTTTCCTTATGAGATTCACTCTTGTCTTGACCTTGGCTCCAGTGTTCTGCAGGTGTTGCTGGTAGGCCAGTGTATAGTCAAGAGTGATGCCAAGGTATTTCGGCATTGGGTCGTGGGTGAGTTGTTAGCTGCAGAACTGGATGTGAAGTTCTTCCCTGGCCTTCGAGCTGTTCAGGTGGAAGACTGAAATGACAGTTTTGGTGGCATTTGGTCGAAGTCTCCATTTTCTGAAGTAGGCTTCCAGACAACATAGATCTTAGTGAGTGTTTTCTCGATGTCCTGAAGTCTTTAGCCTGGAAAGCCAGAGCCATATCATCAGCATAAATGAAGAGCTGTGACTTTGTGGGAGGGAGGTCACTGGTATATATACTGAAGAGGGCCGGTGTGAGAACTGATCCCTGTAGAAGCCAGTTGTTGGTTATGCGAGGGCAGCTGATTTGATCTCCAAGGTGCACACAGAACTGTCGGTTGCTGAATATGGAGTTGATTAGTTGTAGGGTTTTCACACGGCAGATGATTTTGGACCGTGCCTGTACGCCACACTGTGTCATAGACACAGGATAAGTCAACAAAGGTGCTTCCTGTCTTCAGGCTTTTCTGAAAACTGGCCTTGGAGCAGTTACGGCCTGTGCGAAACTCTGCCTGTGAGGGTGGATGGCGGGGGAGGGGGGGGGGGGGCATCGTTGCTTCCAGGAGGGGACTCAGTCTGTTTAGCAGGAGGCGTTCCAGGACATTAAATGTTATTGAGAGAGGGGCGATGGGGCAGTAGCTGCGTGGGTCGTCGAGTGGTTTCCCTGGCTTGGCAATGACCACTATCTTATATTGGCGCCAAATGTTTGGGATGATGCCTGTGCTGTGGATATTGGGAAACAGCTTTGCTCGCCACTTCTGTCCCTATGATCTGATGTTATAGAGTCATAGAGTTCTACAGCACAGAAGGTAAATCCCATCAACTCCTGCCGCTTTGCCTGGCTTGGTAGCCAACAGGGTGCTGTCTGCTTCATCTTGTGTGCAAGGGATTGAGAAATCTGTCTGTCCTGGAACAGTCTTGAGAGACTGTATCAGGGCTGCTTTTACCATCTGCTTATCTTTGCTGCTGACCGGTATCTTTGAGTTATTAGGAGTTGTGAAGCGTTGACTCTGGGCTGTTGGTGCGGTTGTTGCTCGGCTGCTCCCAGGCGGCGCAGGAGTTTCCATTCCCTTCAGCTTGAGTGTGTGAAGTCAATGTTCTCCACTGTCTCCCGCCATCTTATGGGCGTCCTTCATCAAGGGACTTGAGGGGTGCTGTTGCCACTTCGGGATCCTCATGTTCCCTATCTTCTTCCAGGAGTCGTTCACTTTCTGGGGTCCAGCATGGGATGAAGATTTTTCTGAGGCCTCAGGGAACATAATTGGTGGCTGCCAGTTTGAGAACTTGAGTGAAAGGGTTATAGTTTTTGGGGAGGGGTGGGATCTGATTAATCGTGGTTTCGATGTATCTGCTGTGGGTCTTCCAGTTGCCCTTCCATAGATTCTGGTGTGGTTTCAGCTTTGAATTCATGGCTGATTTGTGTTTTAACTCTATCTACCTGCCTTGGTTCCCTAACTGTTAATATCCTTGCCTAACAAAAATCTACCAATCTCGACTTTGAAATTTTCAATTGACCCTTTTTGGCACAGAGCCTTCCAAATTTCCTTGACCCTTTGTGTGACGAAGTGTTTCCTGACATTTTTCTTTTTTTTTGTAACATATTTTTCATAAAATATAGTCAATTTCATTTTCATTTTGTGCTAGTTGCTCAGTACTTTTCTATCATTATGTCTGAACATTAAATAAAACAAAGTGCTTCAACATAACTAAAAATCTTTCTCTCATGTATGTTTTAATTTGTGTAATTTTGATACTTTAGGAATTTGGGCTGCACAATGTATAATCTTAATATTTCTCATGTTTTAACAAAGAACAGTACAGCACAGGAACAGTCCATTCGGCCCTCCAGGCCTGCGCCGATCTTGATGCCTGCCTAAACTAAAACCTTCTGCACTTCCGGGGCCCATATCCCTCTATTCCCTTCCTATTCATGTATTTGTCAAGATGTCTCTTAAACGTCACTATCGTACCTGCTTCCACCACCTCCCCTGGCAACATGTTTCAGGCACTCACCACCCTCTGTGTAAAGAACTTGCCTCGCACATCCCCTCTAAACTTTGCCCCTCTCACCTTAAACCTATGTCCCCTAGTAACTGACTCTTCCACCCTGGGAAAAAGCTTCTGACTATCCACTCTGTCCATGTCGCTTATAACTTTGTAAACCTCTATCATGTCGCCCCTCCACCTCCGTCGTTCCAGTGAAAACAATCCGAGTTTATCCAACCTCTCCTCATAGCTAATGCCCTCCAGACCAGGCAACATCCTGGTAAACCTCTTCTGTATCCTCTCCAAAGCCTCCACATCCTTCTGGTAGTGTGGCGACTAGAATTGCACGCAATATTCTAAGTGTGGCCTAACTAAAGATCTGTACAGCTGCAGCATGACTTGCCTATTTTTATACTCTATGCCCCGACCGATGAAGGCAAGCATGCCGTATGCCTTCTTGACTACCTTATCCACCTGCGTTGCCACTTTCAGTGACCTGTGGACCTGTACGCCCCAGATCTCTCTGCCTGTCAATACTCCTAAGGGTTCTGCCATTTACTGTATACTTCCCACCTGCATTAGACCTTCCAAAATGCATTACCTCACATTTGTCCAAATTAAACTCCATCTGCCATTTCTCCGCCCAAGTCTCCAACTGATCTACATCCTGTCGTATCCTCTGACAATCCTCATCACTGTCTGCAACTCCACCAACCTTTGTGTCGTCCGCAAACTTACTAATCAGACCAGCTACATTTTCCTCCAAATCATTTATGTATACTACAAACAGAAAAGGGTCCCAGCATTGATCCCTGCGGAACACCACTAGTCACATCCCTCCATTCAGAAAAGCACCCTTCCACTGCTACCCTCTGTCTTCTATGACCGAGCCAGTTCTGTATCCATCTTGCCAGCTCCCCTCTGATCCCATGTGACTTCACCTTTTGTATCAGTCTGCCATGAGGGACCTTGTCAAAGGCTTTACTGAAGTCCATATAGATAACATCCACTGCCCTTCCTTCATCAATCATCTTTGTCACTTCCTCACAAAACTCAATCAAATTAGTGAGACACGACCTCCCCTTCACGAAACCATGCTGCCTCTCGCTAATAAGCCCATTTGTTTCCAAATGGGAGTAAATCCTGTCCCGAAGAATCCTCTCTAATAATTTCCCTACCACTGACGTAAGGCTCACCGGTTAACATAATTTCCCCCAGATTTGGAAAGCTTGTCAAAACAAGAAATGCAGGGGACAATTTTCGCCTCCATTACCAGCCGTTAAAGGACTGGTGACTGCCTCAAAAGGGGGCCAATTGTAAAAGCAAGCGCTACCAGTTTTCAGTGGTGGAAGCAGAAAATAATGGAAACACTCAGCAGGTCAGGCAACCTCTGTCGAAGAACCATGAATTGACATTTCAGGTATAAGTCCTTCCGCAGAACTTTCAGTGTCTCCAGCACTTTCTGTTCTTTGCTTCTGCAGTAATTTTTCGCATCTGCAGTTTTCAGTGAATGTATTATTTGTTCAATGATCACTAGATGGCAGCAGATGCTGTCTTTCAGTTTGTAATTGTGACAGGTCAATTGAGCTGAGGTTCTGACACCAGTATGAATAATTGAGCTGGAGAATGAATGCCAGAGTGTGTTCAACCAGCCTCTTAGATCCAACTCCAATTGTCTTATTTCTCCGTTGGCTGTAAAAGTTCAGAAATTTCTTACTGAAATGGTTCTGGGCAACAGTCTCAATCCAGTTCCCACTGGATGTGAGTCTAAAGCATAAAATTGGCCTCACATGTCACAACTGGCGCACACAAGTAAATAAATGGATGGATACATGTGGGGGCTGAAGAATAGAAAACATTCTTTTCATTGTTGACTTGATCAGTATCATTTTTTAAGCAGTGTGCAATGGAATGGCTGAACTCAGCTTTAAGTCATTAGCTCTCCATCTGGAGAGGCGGGGAGATGGTGAATAAAGGCTCTGTTCTTAATAGAGAGGAAGGTTTGATTGGTCCCTGATAGTTTAGTGGTTAAATGCGAGATATCGGCATAGTCTGTGCCCAGTTGCTAATCATGGACAGGATAACAGCTACAATTGGGTTGAAGGCTGATGTGCCAGGCAGGGAGGGGGAACAAGATTCCAGCTCCTGATTACTACCCAGTGACAGTGTACGTGTGTGAGCACTGGGTAAGCACAGAATTGGGCTCATCTGTATTCCTGCCATAGTAAAAAAAAGCTGCTGATACTCATTGACACACATGAAGAATGGCTACTTGGGTATGGTACCATAGGGTGTGGAAAGGAGAAAATGTGGAGGGGTAAAAAGGGAGTCGAAGGGATGAAAACAAAGTAAAAACAAGGAGAGGAAGGAACGGGAATTCTGTGGGGTGCTTTGTTTTGGTCTTCTCTCTGGTTTGAAAATCATAGAAAATTTGCAACACAGAAAGAGGCCATTCGGCCCATCATGTCCGTGCTGGTTGACAAAGCACTACTTAGTCTAATCCCACTTGCCTGCACTAGGTCCTGCAGGTCACGGCTCTTCAAGTAGACACCCAAGTACTTCTAGAGTGTGGTTTCTGCCTCAACCACCCTTTCAGGCAGTGAGTTTCAGGGTCCTACCACCCTCTGCTTGAAAAATTGTTTCCTCATCTCCCCTCTAATCCTGCTACCAACTGCTTTAAATCTATACCAGCTTGTTTTTGATCCCCCTGCTAAGGTAAATAGGTCGTCCCTATTTATTCTGTAACAAGCCCCCTCATAATTATATACACCTCGATTAAATCACCCCTCAGTCTCCTCTGTTCCAAGGAAAACAACCCCAGGCTAGAGACAGAGGCCGAGGAGTAAATCATGTGCTAAACCTCTCAGTCATTGGAGCAAAGAGGGAGAGAAAATTCAGATCTGAGAGTAAGCAATCACTATTGGTGCAGCTGCAATTTTTGATGAAATGTAGGAGATAGATAATTACTGTAGTGGTCACAAATGGAAAAGAAGTGAGCGTCTAAAGCCAAATCATTTATAAGAATATCCAACTGTCAAAATTGCCCAGAATGATATTTACTGTAAGTGTTTGACAGACCTGATCTGCCTATTGCTCTTACTTAAACCATAATGATGCCAAGAATTTCTGTTCTTAACGTTTGTCAGCAGGAATTTGGGATTTGCAAGTAAGAAATTCTTAATGACGCCAGATCTGGCTCTTTAAATGAAAACTGGTATCGTAAAATGAGCTGCATGTCTTGGTCTGTTTCCAAAAGGCACTAGTTTATGCCACAAAAATGCTGGGAGTTTACAACAAAAATAAATGTTAGACTAAGTAAAATAGACACACAAAATGAAAGCCTAATCTCCTGGATTGCTCTTTAAGGTTCCTGAGTGAAATAACTGAAAACACACTCAACCTAGTTACCAGTGCTGCCTTGTCCTCAGCATAAAACCTGGAATCATTCTGTACTCATTCTGCAACCCCATAATTTGGGTTGAAGTTGGCATCTTTATGGAGCCATTTTGCTGCACTGCTGCTGGCCGAGGGCTACTCTCATCTCAAGGCCTAGCTTCTTGATTTTCTCATAAGATTTCCAAAGTCAGTTTTTTTCATTGGCTGTTGGATCGTGCCAAATTAAGAAAATTCTTTTGCCTTTGCTTCATTGCTCGTCCTTCAGACTTGCTGCCATAAACTCCTGATCAGCTCAACACTGGCGCAGATATGTTTACAGTTTTAGCTTTTTATTCAGTTTCTGCTTGTCCTGGTCAACTTTGCTGTGCTCTCTTCTGCCTTTCTGTCACTCTCAGTGTCCTTGACACTCCCAGGGGCTTTTTTCTCAGTCCCACCAGCCTTGTTGTCAGTCCCAGTGTTCTCTTTGTTACTCTTGCTGGACTTGTGCCTGAAAAACTTCCCAGATGAAAATTGGGAAACCATGGTCTTGGTTTAAGTTGGAGGTTAGCTTTGGTCTCCGATTCAGGTTAATGTTGCCTTAGATTCAGGTTTGGGTTGACCTTAAGGCTGTGGTTAGGGTAAAGTTATTTCAAGGCTGTCTTTATTGCATTGAATGCAAAGGTGAAGAAACTGTATTAAATGGTTGGGTGAAAGTAAGGAGGAATCTATTATGGGGACAAATAGATTTCATGAAATTAACCTTGGTGCCATCCTGCCAGCCTTGCTGCTCCCAAGCATTGGGGAAAGAAGATTGTATTCAGGGTGAAGTATTGCAGAGGCAAAGTCAAAGGTGCACAAACAGTGGGAGGGAATGAGTATACCCTCTTTCCTAATCCTCTATTATTAACTACTGGCACTGGGGTCCAGTGCCGTGCATGCCAACAGCTTTCCAGTACCTTGCCCAAGTGGGCAAATGTGAAGATAAATAGTGACTGATGTAGGAAATCTGATTCTGGAAGGCATCACAACTGGGCCCAATTATATTCATACGTGATGCAGACAGAAGGTCATTTTTCATCAGTGGGGTCACTCCTGATTAGAAACAGGAATCCTGATTGTTGGTAGCAACAAAAAAAATCAATGGAGCTATTTTAAACTCATTCTTGGGATGTGAGTGTCATTGGCAAGGCCAGCATTTATTGCCCAAACCTAGTTGCTGAGGGTGGGGGGGATTTGTCTCTTGCACTACTTCGATCCGTGTGGTGCAGATGCTCCCTAATAAGGCGGCTGTGAGTTCAAATATATTGTCCCAGCCTCATGCACTGGAATCAACCTGGAATTGAACAGTCTGGTATGTATGGCACAGCATAAGTTGCATTTATCCATTGTCATTGTGGGGGGGTGGTTCTACATTTTTAAAAATTCATTCACGATATGTGGGCGTTGCTGGCCAGGCCAGCATTTGTTGCCCAGCCTGAATTGCCTTTGAGAAGGTGGTGTTGAGCTGCCTTCTTGAACCGCTGCAGTCCCCCACAGTGCTGTTAGGGAGGGAGTTCCAGGATTTTGATCTAGTGACAGTGAAGGAACGGCGATATAGTTCCAAGTCAGGATAGTGTGTGACTTGGAGGGGAACTTGCAGGTGGTGGTATTCCCATGTGTCTGCTGCCCTTGTTCTTCTAGTTGGTAGAGGTCGCGGATTTGGAAGATGCTGTTTAAGGAGGCTTGGTGCGTTGCTGCAGTGCATCTTGTAGATGGTACACACTGCTGGCACTGTGTGTCGGTGGTAGAGGGAGGGAATGTTTAAGGTGGTGGATGGGGTGCCAATCAAGTGGGCTGCTTTGTCCTGGATAGTTCCTATTGAATCTGCTTCCACCACCCTTATATTATGTCACTGAATTGGACTTAGACAAGTGAACTTTTGCATGCTCATTCGTAGAGATGAACATTTGAATTGATATGAACTTCAAGTGTGAAACATGGAAACCTCCCTAGATTATCAGAGGTTTTGTCAGCCTCCTCCTCCAACTCCTCCACTAAACTATCAAAAGAATTAGAAGTTTTTCCACCATTAACTGCTAGTAAAACGAAAAGTAGACAGTCCCCTCATTAATCCACTTCTACCCTTTCCAGATCCTCTCGTAGCTCAGCAGGTAAACTCACCAATCCGTGCGGTCCTGCCATTCAGGTTATAGGAAAGTTCTCAGTATGAATCTAGGATGGCAGTTGGGGTAATACAACTGCTCTCAGTGTCAGTGGGTTTGGTAGGGAAAGCATCAGCTAGGGTTCCTGCTCCTGATCACTATACACAGTGTGTACATGTGGACACTGGACAAGGAAATGATCAGGCTTGGGTATGATGCCTTCTACAGTTGGACAGCCTGTCAACGGTGACCATCAAGACACACATTTGATGGCCACATGTGCAAGGTATCAGAACATGAGTACTACCTGTGGAATTATACACAGTAATGAATCAAATCCTTCAGGAGAGGAAGGTAGAAAAATGAAGGAATGAAAATGTAAGTAAAAATAGGACCGACTATCCCAAATTTGATAAACTAAATAGGCCAAAGTTCTGCTTTTGTGGAATAAAAGAGCGTCGAGCTTATCCTGATCGATTCAGACTCAACCTTTGGCTTCAGTACTCATCATATCAGCCATAGAGATACAGAAGATATTGCACTCCTTGCGGGATTTACTTCCAAGGGAGGAGGGAATTATAAAAGAAAGGCAGTCGGTTTATGATGTCAGTTTTCTTTGAATTGTGCTGAATACAAATGGAAAATAGAACATTGTATGTTATTTCAACATAATTTGTTAGATAGATGTGGTGGGAGTAGTGACAGATGGTTAATGGTCTCTACCACTGCTGTCTACCAGTAAAGGACTGTTATAATAGTCACCTCACCAATGGTAATTGGGTGCCTTTGTGAAACAAGGAATACAGTTGGCAGACAGAGGAGGCTCTAGCCCAGAAGTTAAGTGTGGAACAAATAAATTTGTTTTAAATAAGCATGGTAAAGTTCTTCCCAGTTGAACTCACAACTAGAAACCAAAACTTCTAAGTGGTAGAATGTCTAAAAATAATCTTATTGAGAAATGCAGTAATAAGAGCTTCTCTTTTGCCCTTATCACCATCAGTTGTTAACTTGAATAATCAGGAGAGGGCAGCAATTACCACCAATCCAGTCCTGTTTCCTCGAATCTTCTTGCCTCCCTTCCTGATACAGCTGGATCATGTGGGGGTAGGATTCCATGGGTTCAGCTGCCATCCAGTACCTCAGGCAAGTAGTCAATTGTCATGAATGAGCTTACATGGTGAGGGTCGGCAGGTTGCCAAATTCATTACAGTGCAGCCCCATTTTATTCCCTTCTGATATCCATGCCCACAGACTTTCCAGCAGGGACCACTAGATAATGATCAGGAGAGAGAAAGCTGGCTGATATTTCTTTCCCTCTAAAGTCAACCCTTCCCAGCTAAGATTAGCTAACTCAGCACTGACCAAGATTGAACCTAGGATTTTCCTGGTCTATTTGACTACATACCAAATGGGGTTGGGCATTATGTCCATTCTGAGAGGTTAGGCCCAATTAACATACCGCACCCATAACACCTACAAGCCGTTGCTGCTTCTGTGGCTGCCCAGCAGAAATTGGGATACCAACCAGAATTATAGTATTGGACAGTTGCATAAACACTATCCAGAGGATGGGTTCTCCCACATCCTTGTAATTTTAAGACCTTCAGATTCTAGAGTGGGTACCCAATGCTTACCATATCCGTGCTCGTCAGGCCTATGACATGTTGCCCAGTAACTTCAATGAGCGAAACAGCACAAGCTGAAGAACGCAGAAGTAGGAAACCCTGGTGATTGATTTTGCAAAGACACAACAATGAAAGGCAGAACCAATGAATTGAATTGAATGATTGGGGTGAGGGAGAGTTTGGACAATCATTATGTTAAGGAAAAAAAAGTTTAAATATCTATACTTTAAAAAAATCTGTAAAAATAATGAACTATACCCCATCCATTCATAAACTCAACAAGAAAGAAAATGGCTATTTAAAAAGGTCAAGTGACTTTACCACACACTCAGTCCCCTCATTTAGTGATCACTATCTGTAAAGTGCTAATACAGAATGACTTGTATGCTGAATTGGAATGCGAAATGTGGGTGAATTAAGTGTGGGCTTTTCTGAAGTCATAAGAATGATGGAAGAATTTGCATTAATTTGAGACAAGGTTTGGGTGCATTATCCCATCCTTGATGATAAAGCCTTATCACAGGAAATAAGAAATAGCCAGTTAACCTTTAGACTGCTGATGCTTTACAATTACAATTAAGACACAGCCTGGTGAGTGGGAGAAAGGTTAATGGACGTTTCAGTGATGGGCCATCTGCCAAAACCATTTATGGATTCTGGATCTGTTCCAAAGCCTGTTATACATTTATGGTTTTCCAGTCCTTGTGTTGTTGCTTCTCGGAACAGCCAAGTTAACCCTTTAAGTGCTGAATGCAGCTTTCAATCTGCACATCCAAAACGCTGCTACCTGAATCCTATTCCACTTGCCCAATATCCCTGTTGCTGAACTACCTTGGCTGGAGAAGGTTACAGACATAGGGAAGAGATTTAAACACAATAATAAGAATTTTAAATTTGAGACCACTTAAGAAATACAGTGCAGATTCATCAGGATTTGCCTAGTATATAAAGCAATACAAATAAAAGCTGGAAAAAATTAAGATTTTGTTTTGTTATGTCAGCCATGGCTCAGTTGGTAGCACTCATGCCTCTGAGTCACAAGGTTCTGAATTCAAGTCCCACTCCAGGGCATGAGCACAAAATTCAAGGCTGACACTCCAGTACAGTAGTGAGGAAGTGCTGCACTATCAGAGGTGCTGTCTTTCGGATGAGATGTTAAACCATGTCCCCAGCTGCCTGCCTGCGAGGGTGGATGTAAAAGATCCCATGGCACCATATCTAAGAAGACCAGATGCCCTGGTCAATAGTTATGCCTCAATCAACATCACAAAAACAGATTATCTGGTCACTATCACATTGCTGTTTGTGGGATCTTGCTTTGCGCAAATCAGCTGCCTCGTTTTCGACATTACAACAGTGGCTACACTTCAAAAGTACTTTATTTACTGTAAAGTGTTTTGGGACATCCAGTGATCATGAAAAGCTCGAAATAAACACAAGGTTTTTTTAGAGCAGAGGAAATTAAGGGGTGATTTGATAGAGATGCATAAAATTATCAAGGGTTAGGACACAGTAGATAGAAATATAGGGGATCATTTTAACCCCTAATAACAGGCGGGAGAGGGTTGGGGGGCGTTAAGTTGATAAATATGTGAAACCCAACACCAACCCGCTGTGAACATGCTTACTTTTGATTTAACCGTGATGGGTTTGGGGCTATTCGACTAAGTCACCCTGGAGAGGTGGTTCTGTAATTATAATATTTAAATGAGGGTCTGTTCCTCAGATTTTGGGAGCCCTTAACACCTGTGGGCCAGGTTTCCCAGGGCTCGGGAACCCAGGCAGCTAAAGGGAGGTGAGAGTCTCTGGCTGTAGCAGTTAAATGATTTTTACAGCACTACTTATAGGCCAGGAGTGCTTCCCCATAGCCCCTCAATCAAACCTGCTACCACAATCTGCTTCTCTCCCCGTGATCTAACAAACCTCCTAACCTAACAACCCCCACCCAATTTTTCCTTCCCTCTGTCCTCCTCACTGTTGTGCTTTGAGTTCCCCCCAACCACTCCCCTCCCCTCCCCTTCCCCCCCCCGCCCCCACCACCAAGCTCATTTCAGATTGCAGCTGTGGCCTTCTACTGCTGGCTTTCCTGACCAATAGCTGACCAGTTTCTCAACCTGGCCAGATGCTATGTGGGCAACAGAATTTTTAAAAAGATGCTTTTTCAGCCTTTCCAGGTATTCCAGCCGCACACATGTGCCTCATCCCTCCCCCACCTCCCAGTAAATATCGGGGGGCAATAATATTTCCCGTATTAGAGGGGTCTCGAATAAGGGGAGCTGGTAATAAGATTAAATGCAAGAGATTTAGAAGAGCGAGCAGGAGAAATTATTTTATAGAGGGTTAAGAGACTATGGAATGCATTAGTGATAGTGACAACATTTAAGAATAGGTGATTGAAAAAAGGGAAATAAAGAGATACGGGAAGAGAGGGGGCATATGTGATTAAGATTACTCATCGTAAGGAGAATAAACACCATGTGGACTGGCTGGACCAAATGGCCATGTGGTAATTTCTGCATAATTGTATATAACCACACTTGTGAGAGAATGTTAACGTGCAGTGAAGAACCGCACAAAATCTGGAGAAAGGAGAAAAGAGCTCATATTTCAGCACAAAACCACAACTGACATCATGGTCCCACGAATGCACAAACTCACTTGAACTGCAGGGAACTACACCCCGCTAAAGAAATGACTTAATGACTATTGGCAAATTGTCATTAAAGAATCTTATCAGGATTTCTAAGACCATTTTTACCTTTGCCCACTTTGCTATCACCAGTTTCTCATGCCATCCATAAACCATGGGCAGTTCAATAAAAGAGTTTGCATTTATATAGCATCTTTCACAACCTCAGAACAGCACAAAGCGCTTTACAGCCAATTGAGTATTTTTGAAGTGTAGTCACTGTTGCAACACAAGAAATGCGGTAGCCAAAACAGCAATGAGATAATTGCCCAGATCGTCTGTTTTAGATGTTGGTTGAGGGATAAATGTTGGCCAGGACACTGCGACAACTCCCCTGCTCTTCTTGGAAATAGTGCCATGGGATCTTTTACATCCAACTGAAAGGTCAGACGGCGCTGCTATTGAATGACTCATCTGAAAGACAGCATCTCGACAATGGAGCACTTGCCTCACTACTGCACTGTAGTGCCAACCTGGATTATGTGCTTAAGTCTCTGGGGTGGGACTTGAATCCACAACCTGCTGACAAGTTTGGAGCTGGCCATTTCCAATGTTATTTAAAAGGATCCTCAGCAATTCTCAGGTAAAATGCTGGACAGTTTTGGAAGACATTTTGCTTGCACGACATTTTGACTTTTGTTTACTTAGACCATTTCAAAGTGTATGTAGTGGCTGTAGAATACTCTGAATTTATCAGGGCCTTCTGGCCACCCATATTTTTCTTCACGGGGGTCATTCTGGAAATTTAACTTTGACAGAGCATGAACAACAAGAGAAGTAGCAGCAGGATGAGGAGGGAGGAGCAAACACAGCTTCAGGGAGAGCAATATGGGTGATGTTCGCAGGATTCCCAACTCTCCTAACAGAGTTTATAGATTTAGGACAACCTACGTAAAGGCTAGCTTGGGTCTGCAAATGAAACCTGACCTGAGCTCGACAGAACCACATCCGACTCCGAGCCCGACCCGGTCCGAGTTCTTTCACTTTTTCCTGCGTCCGACCCGACCCGACCATCAGTTAACCTACCTTCCATTTTTCACTTTGTTGCTTATCTGCACAAGCTTAAAAAAACTGTAACAAAACCACCTTTCAAGTCCAAAAAGTACATTAACATTGGAGCCACTTACGGAGGTGGTGATAGAGAGTGTCCAATCCGGCCCGACCCGACCTGAGCCCGAATGCCAGACCCAGAAGTGTGAGCCGACCCGAACCCGACAGTCGTCAGGTCCCATTGGGTTCGGGTCAGGTAACCATGCTCTAAACCTACGTACAGTTCTCAGAGGAGCAGTGCATAAGGATGGTGTGCTTCGCAAGGGAGGCTATTATAGAGTGGTATCACCTCCTACAAGAAGACCTACAAACAACTGTCAGAACGACCAGAACATTGCTTATTCCAGTCAAGGTCTATAGTGCAGCCCTGAACTTAAATAGTTAACTGAACAAACGTTTGCTGTAGCAAACACTTTCATCACATTCCCCATTGGCAACCCCAGAAGTGCTCAGGGGTTTCTGCAGATTATAGGTCTAAATGCAGGAAAAAGCACACTGAATGCATGAAACTACCAGCTCAGTGTCTCTTTATTCCACTGGTATCAAACATGAAAGTACACTCATGAAAAAAAAACTTATCTTAAAGAAGCAAACTCATTACAATGGATGTCTGTTGCTTACCCCCACTAAGCAGGAGAATTGTTGAGAATCGTTTGTGTCAAATTAGCAGTGTTGCAGACTTCTTGTTAAACAATGGGATGCGGGAATGCCTCACTTTCAGCAGGAGTGCAGGTTTGTGATCCTGAACCTCTCTCTCTACCTCTTATCCCCATTCTTTGCAAGGAGCTGTAGACTTAAATGCTGTATTTGAAGCACCACAAGAACAAATTTGGGGAGCCAGCGTGCTCATGACCCTCCTGTTGCTAGTTCCACTCAAACCTGTAAGTCACAGATTACCTTGATATCCAGATCACCAGAGCCCTCTTCAGCATCTCAGGGTTTCTCGATCTCAGGGGCTTCTGTGCTCCCTAGCTAGTCCTCAGTGGCCCTTAGTAGCTAGATGCACACCCCAATTCCCCCCTGCCGGCACTATATCCCAATGGCCAACACAGACCTTAGGCTGCTCCCTCCGGCTCTTTCTTCTGACTGCTGGCCATGGCTTTCTCACTTCACCCCCGAGCCCGCCAAAGACACTGCTCCAGTCACTGAAAGGACTTCGGAGTGCTGAAAACTGCCCCAACCTGGCACTCTCCACCCCCACCTACTGGCCCGGAGGTGTGCACCCTGAGGAGATTATCTGATGAAGAAGAAGTTGCTCCAAACTCCAAGGAAATGCCTGCTCAATGGTTCACAACAGCTGAGGAGGAGACTGCGTGACCCTCCTCCATAGGCATGCCATCCCCCCCACCCCAAATTCTGTGCCCCCTCACACAGCATTCTGTGAGCTCCTCCATACGAACTCACTGCCTTCAGGAATCTCAAGGGTTCCCACTCATTAACATTCAACTGGTGAACCCATGTGTGATCACCAGCAATGCATCATGGTCTGTGCCCACTTTCCTGGCTGCTGCCATGATTCTTTTATATTGTGACAATCTTCCAACTTCTTGCCCCATTCTTTGCCCTTGCACAAGTGAGAAGCCTGCTAACTGAGGGAAAAGGCTATCCCTTGCAAACTTGGCTCCTGGAAACAGCATGGGGCCAAACTACCACATTGCATCTTCAGCAGAACTTCCAAGTTGGAGCTGGGAGAGCAAAATAAATTCAATCATTAAACAGAAATAGTATTTAGCATTTTAAATGTTTGAACGATATAAGGGATCCATTATCACTTAGAATGTTGAAGGGTTCTGGCTGATAATTTGGGCAATTTAGTTCCACCAGAATTAGCCAATTATAAAAATGACTTTATAAATTATACTTTACACTGACATTGTCTTGTTTTTAATTAGAGAGTGTTTCTGCTTAACTTGAGGTGGAGTTCAAAAGTGCCAGCAACTATACATTTCAAAAATACCTCCTCTCTTTAACAAAATATGTAAATAGTCATTTAATGTGCCTCTTTGTAGTCCACCATTTGCTTTGTAGCTTTCAAGATGCATGCTATATAATAAGGATAAATACAAGAGCTTGTGAAGCAGGATATGGTAGGGTGTAATTAGATAGTAACTGGCTGAGTTACAAGACAGTTTAATTATCGAGGTGTTAAGGTGATAATGTAAATTGTAAGAGCATTCAAATGTGATATTATAAACCTGTGAAATCATAGCCATAGTGACTTACAGAAACTGCACTAAGAGCTGTGCCACTGTTCTTAACGGGCTCATTTCCATTTGTTACCTTATTTTCTGGGGTTGTCAGTTAGCTCAGTTGGCGAGATGGCTACCATGTGGTACTGAAAAGATGCCAACAGCATGGGTTCAATCTCTGTACCAGCTGTAGTAGTTTATGGAGGCCTGCTTTCTTACCTTGCCCACATGCTTGAGGAGCGGTGTCCCTCAAGCTATCCATTACCAACTCTCTCTCTGCTGGAGAGAGATGCCTTTGGGACTACAGCTAAAACAACAACAACCTTATTTTCGATGTCAATTCTATAACTAAATGAATTGAGAGTTTTATCCAAAAATGTGAGCTTCTGTGATGCCTGTGGATTGTTTTTTTTCCCAAGCAGATGACGCACAGCTGGCATTATTGATTAAGTGGTGATTTCATAGTGTTCTGCTTTGGGATGGAGAGGGCTTCTATCCTAAAAAGCCAAAGAAGGCAATCTTATACCCGCTTGTCATTTATGGTAACAATACACCTGAAATCCTTGCTGCATTTGCTCACCTTATTAGTATTAGCATGCCTGGGTGAGAAAGGACTAAATCGGTCAGCTCCTGATCACTGCCTGGTGCCCTTTGCTGGAAAACTAGAAAATGCATGTATGTGTGTGGATAATAGATGAGGTTATGTCCAGCTCAACTGTGATACTCACTGTGGTTGAATAGTATATTGACACAAAGAAAGGTTTACATTTATATAGTGCCTTACATGATCTCAAGACATCCCAAAGCACTTTACAGCCAATGAAGTACTTTTTGAAGTGTAGTCACCGTTGTGACTCCTCATGGAAACATGGCAGCCAATTTGCGCACAGCAAGCTGCCACAAATGGCAATGTGATAATGACCAGATAATCTGTGTTAGTGATATTGATTGAGGGATTAATATTGGCCAGGACACCAAGGATAAATCCCCTGCTCGTTGAAATCATGCCTAGGGATCTTTTACATACGTTGGCCTGAAAGAGTAGATGGGGCCTCAGTTTAATGTCTCATCTGAAAGATGGCACCTCCAGCAGTGCAGTACTCCCTCAATTATGCATTGGACCCTCTGCCACATAGAAACGATACCCATAGAGCTACACCCAGCAGGAATCAGCACTTCCAAGAGAAGAGAGGATAAAACAGGAGAAAGTTGTGAAAAATATCAATAAGGACAATCACTCCAAAAAATGAGGCCAATCCCCAGAAGTAATCCATGACCATTGCTGCTTGGCAGCAAGGGGTGTAGGTGTTGATCTGTGTAACATCGAGGAACCAGGCTGAGGGCCCCAGCCAAACACAACAAGAGTCAAAAGCAGCTTCTCCCACTTTACCCTAAAAGGACTAAAATTGAATGTAGGAACTGAAAAACCAGGTGACAAGGGAAGCAACCATTTATCAATAGGACTACATGGCTAGGGACCTGGAGAGGCAGGTCATGGGTCTGGACAAGGTACTTGTCTCCAAAGGCAGCTGAATGACAGGAGACTCTGCCCTGTCACCACCTGTGCACATAAACAGAAGCTAGGTGGATTTTTAAAAATTTATTTGTTCATGGGATATGGGCATCACTGGCTCGGCCAGCATTTATTGCCCATTCCGAATTGCCCTTGAGAAGGTGGTAATGAGCTACCTTCTTGAACCGCTGCAGCCCTTGGAGAGTAGGTACACCTACAGTGCTGTTAGGAAGGGAGTTCCAGGATTTTGACCCAACGACAATGAAGGAACGGTGATATAGTTCCAAGTCAGGATGCTTGGAGGGGTACTTGCAAGTGGTGGTGTTCCCATGCATCTGCTGCCCTTCTAGGTGGTAGAGGTTGCGGGTTTGAAAGGTGATGTTGAAGGAGCCTTGGTGAGTTGCTGCAGTGCATCGTGTAGACGGTACATACTGCTGCCACTGTGTGTTGGTGGCGAATGGAGTTAATGTTGAAGGTGGTAAATGGAGTGCCAATCATCAGGCTGCTTTGTCCTGGATGGTGTCAAACTTCTTGAGTGTTGGAGCTGCACCCATCCAGGCAAGTGCAGAATATTCCATCACACTCCTGACTTGTGCCTTGTCGATGGTGAACAGGCACTGGGGAGTCAGGAGGTGAGATACTCGCCACACAATTCCTAGCCTCTGGCCTGCTGTTGTAGCCACAGTATTTATGTGGCTGTTTCAGTTCAGTTTCTGGTCAATGGCAAACCCCAGGATGTTGATAGCGGGGGATTCAGCGATGGTAATGCCAATGAACATCGAGAGGCAATGGTTAGGTTTTCTGTTGTTTGAGATGGTCATTGTATGGCATTTGTGTGACGCAAATGTTACTTGCCACTTATCAGCCCAAGCCTGGATATTGTCAGGTCTGGCTGCATCTGGACACAGGCTGCTTCAGTATCTGAGGAGTCACGAATGGTGCTGAACATTGTGCAAATATCAGCGAACATCCCCACTTTTGACGTTATGGTGGAGGGAAGCAGCTGAAGATGGTTGGGCCTAGGACACTACCCTGAGGAACTCTTGCAGTGATGTCCTCGGACTGAGATGATTGACCTCCAACAACCACAACCATCTTCCTTTGAGCTAGGTATGACTCCAACCAGCAGAGAGTATTTCCTCTGATTCCCATTGACTCCAGTTTTGCTAGGGCTCCTTGATGCCATACTCAGACAAATGCTGCCTTGATGTCAAGGGCAGTCACTCTCACCTTACCTCTGGAGTTCAGCTTTTTGGTCCACATTGGAATAAGGCTGTAATGATGTCAGGAGCTGTGTGGCCCTGGCGGAATCCAAACTGAGCATCAGGAAACAGGTTATTGCTGAGCAAGTGCTGCTTGATAGCACTGTTGATGGCCCCTTCCATCACTTTGCAGATGATCGAGAGTAGACTGATATGGCGATAATCGGCCAGGTTGGATTTTTCCTACTTTTTGTGTACAGGACATTTCTGGGCAATTTTCCACATTGCTGGGTATATGCCAGTGTTGTAGCTGTGCTGGAACAGCTTGGCTAGTTCTGGAGCACAGGTCTTCAGTACTATTGCCGTGATGTTGTCAGGGCCCATAGCCTTTGCAGTATCCAGTGCCTTCAGCCGTTTCTTGATATCACACGAAACAAATCGAATTGGCTGAAGACTGGCATCCGTGATGCTGGGTATTTCAGGAGGAGACCGAGGTAGATCATCCACTCGCCACTTCTGGCTGAAGATGGATGCAAATGCTTCAGCCTTGTCTTTTGCACTGATGTGCTGGGCTCCCCCATCGTTGAGGATGGGGATGTTTGTGGAGCCTCCTCCTCCTGTCAGTTGTTTAATTGTCCACCACTATTCACGACTGGATGTGGCAGGACTGCAGAGCTTACATCTGATCCGTTGGCTGTGGGATCGCTTAGCCCCGTCAATCACATGCTGCTTCTGCTGTTTGGCATGCAAGTAGTCCTGTGCTGTAGCTTCACCAGGCTGACACCTCGTTTTGAGATATGTCTGGTGCTGCTCCTGGCATGCCTTCCTGGACTCTTCATTGAACCAAGGTTGGTCTCCTGTCTTGATGGTAATGATAGAGTGGGGGATATGCCGGGCCATGAGGTAAAAAGGCCTGCTCGGGTCTGCAAAAAAAAAACACGACCCGAGCTCAACAGAACCACATCTGACCCGAGCTCGACCCGGCCCAAGTCCTTCCTTTTTTCCGGCGCCTGACCCAACCAGTTAACTTACCTTCCATTTTTCACTTTCTTGCTGATCTGCACAAGCGTAAAATAACTGTAACAAAACCACCTTTCCAGTTCAAAAATTAAATTAACATTGGAGCCACTTACCTGTGATAGAGCGTGTCCAGCCCGACCTGACCCGAGCCCGAATGTCAGACCCGGAAGTGCAACCCAACCCGACCCAAACCCGAAACATATTGTCGGGTGCCGTCAGGTTCGGGTCGGGTAGCATGCCTTTACTGTGAGGTTACAGATTGTGGTTGAATACAATTCTGTTGCAGCGCCTCATGGATGCCAGTTTTGCGTTGCTAGATCTGTTCGAAATCTATCCCATTTAGCATGGTGGTAGTGCCACACAACACGATGGAGGATATCCTCAATGTGAAGATGGGACTTAGTCTCCACAAGGACTGTTCGGTGGTCACTCCTACCAGTACTGTCATGGACAGATGCACCTGTGACAGGTAGATTGTGAGAACGAGGTCGAGTATTGTTTTCCCTCTTGTTGGTTCCCTCACCAGCTGCCGCAGACGCAGTCCAGCAGCTATGTCCTTTAGGACACAGGCAGCTCAGTCAGTAGTGGTGCTACCAAGATACACTTGGTGATGTACATTGAAGTCCCACACCCAGAGTACGTTTTGTGCCCTTTCTACCCTCAGTGCTTCTTCCTGTTGGTGTTCAACATGGAGAAGCACTGATTCATCAGCTGAGAGGGAGTGGTAGGTGATCATTAGCAGGAGGTTTCCTTGCCCATGTTTGACTTGATGCCATGAGACTTCATGGAGTCTGGAGACAATGTTGCGGACTCTCAGGGCAACTCCCTCCCGATTGTATACCACTGTGCCACCACCTCTGCTGGGTCTGTCCTGCCGGTGGGACAGGACATACCCAGGGAAGGTGATGGTGGTGTCTGGGACATTGTCTGTAAGGTATGATTCTGTGAGTATGACTATGTCAGGCTGTTATGGTTATTTTGATATCAGCACATCACAATTATAGAGGGTGCATGACCCTGTGAACATAAGCACTTGGTGGGTTGTTTATGATGTGTTTTGAACCAACTTTAATTGCATTCCCAGGTAACCACTGTCCACATCAGTACAATCCCTAATTGAAATGATTATTTTTTTTTCAAATTTTTACATTTGGTGTCTTTTATTTGGGTCTTATTCTTTTAATGAAGAGGGAGCTCAGACTACACACACCAGTCTTGGACCAGCTCTATGAAAAGTTGTTACATGAGTTACAGCAATGTCTTTTACTCTAATGATAACAGATTTTAATAGCTTTAAGCCTTCTGTTTTAATTGTAACTAATTAATGTTCTGGTGTTCTGATTATTGGTGTATGGAATGTTTACTTCAGGTTCGGAGCATGCTTTGCTCGAGTTGTAATCTATACATGGCGATCGGAAAAACCTGGACGAGGAATGTGTTTGCACGATGTGGACGGCCTATTGGGAATAATGGTGCCCCCGAACACGATAAAAGCCACGACCCAGCCCCAGCTGACTCCATCGCGGAACAGCTCCTTGGCCACAGCCTCAAAGTGCCCATGGGCGGTGTCCGGCTCGAAGCGCATCTGCAGCGCAAAGTCGGCGAATTGCTGCTGGTACTGGTGCTCGAAGCTGTTGCCCACCTCCCAGAGAACGCACTGAGCTTTCTCGGCAGCGATGGTGGGAGCTGATGCGTTTTATTACCTGCACCCCCTTCCTTGCACCCCCTCCCCCTTCCCAGCTCCCCCCTCGCACCCCCTTCCCCTGCAACCCCTCCCTTACCCCCTGTAGCCCCCTTCCCAGCTCCCCCCTCGCAACCCCTTCCCCTGCACGCCCTCCCCTACCCCCCTGCAGCCCCCTTCCCAGCTCCCCCTCTCACCCCCTTCCCTCCACCCCTTCCCACCGTACCCCTCCCCGTTGTACCCCCTCCCCCCCCGCACCTCCTACCCCCAACCCCACTTCCTCCCACCGGCATCCACCTATCCCTGAGCAGGGGCCCTAACAACCCCACTGCCTTGTGGGCATCTCGGGACAGACCAAGGCTAAGGGAGTAAACCCGAACAGAAAACCCGGAGCGGAACCCCGAAGGCGGTAATGTGTCACCTTTGGCATGTCTCCGACAGTTCCTGCAGCCATACCGGTGCCAAACGTCGTGTTCTGCACTCCTTTGGACCCCACCGGGAAGGCCGAGAGGGGGTTTTGACGCTTGGACAACTCACAACCCCCATACATCCGCCCAGGCATGCGCCATGGAGAGGTCACTCCATAGTCGCCTCACAGCGACTGAAACAACACGGAAGGCAGCAGTTACGGAGTATAAGTCCAGCTCAATTGGCGTAGAGATTGGGCGCCACGGGTTGCCTTTGTCGGTGGGAGAGGTCATCGCATCTCACTGGATAGCTACCGCCCGCCTCAAACCGGGCAGCCCCCGGTCAGTAAGGTTCTGTCCCGCCACAGTCCACCTACTTCAATGGGTGCTTGGAGCTCAGGGTCATTGCCCGAAAAGTGAACTGCAAACCCACACCAAACAGCACGACAAAAAAAGGAAAGAAGGTACCAGTCCTTCGTTTTGCAAGCTGGAACGTCAGAACTATGTGTCCTGGCCTGTCGGAAGACCTTACACAAATCAATGATTCTCGGAATATCGCCATCATTAACAACAAGCTCAGTAGACTTAATGTGGACATTGCAGCACTTCAGGAGACACATCTCCCTGCGAGCGGATCTCTAAGAGAGCAAGGCTACACCTTCTTCTGGCAGGGTAGGGATTCTGAAGAATCAAGACAGCACGGAGTGGACTTCGCCATCAGAAACTCTTGGCTCAGCATGTTAGAGCCACCTTCAAATGGCTCGGAACGCATACTGTCCATCCGACTGCTCACCGCCTCTGCTGCAGTACACCTACTCAGCATCTCTGCTCCAACACTCTGCTCCACACCTGAAGGTAAAGACCAGTTCTAGGAGGAACTCCATAATATCATCAGTGGCATCCCCAATATCGAACATCTGTTCCTGCTGGGGGACATATATGCCAGGGTTGGGGCCGACCATGACTCATGGCCCTCCTGCCTTGGACGCTATGGCATTGGAAGGATGAATGAGACTGGACAGAGACTGCTTGAGTTGTGTACCTATCATAACCTCTGCATCACTAACTCATTCTTTCATACTAAACCCTATCACCAGGTTTCTTGGAGGCACCCAAGATCACGTCGTTGGTACCAGCTGGACCTCATCGTCACAAGGCAAGCCTCTTTAAACAGCGTTCAAATCACACGCAGCTTCCACAGTGCGGACTGCGACACCAACCACTCCCTGATGTGCAGCAAGGTTAGACTCAAACCAAAGAAGCTGCATCACTCCAAGCAGAAGAGCCGCCCACGTATCAACATTAACAGAATTTCTTGTCCACAGCTGTTGCATAAGTTTCTAAATTCACTTGAAAAAGCCCTTCAAAACACTCCTACAGGGGATGCAGAGACAAAGTGGGCCCATATCAGAGACGCCATCTATGACTCAGCTATGACCACCTATGGCAAATGTGTGAAGCAGAATGCAGACTGGTTTCAATCTCACTTTGAAGTGCTGGAGCCTGTCATAGCCGTGAAGCGGATTGCACTGTTGAACTACAAGAGAGCCCCAGCAAGTTAACATCCGTAGCACTTAAAGCAGCCAGAAGCGCTGCACAAATGACTACTGGAAACACCTATGCAGTCATATTCAGCTGGCCTCCAACACCGGAAACATCAGAGGAATGTATGATGGCATTAGGAGAGCTTTTGGGCCAACCATCAGGAAGATCGCACCCCCCTCACATCTAAATCAAGGGACACAATCACTGACCAATGCAAGCAAATGGACCAGTAGGTGGAGCACTACCTAGAACTGTACTCCAGGGAAAATGTTGTCACTGATACCGCCCTCAATGCAGCCCAGTCTCTGCCAGTCATGGATGAGCTGGACGTACAGCCAACAAAATCGGAACTCAGCGATGCCATTGATTCTCCAGCCAGCTAAAAAGCCCCTGGGAAGCACGACATTACCCCTGAAATAACAAGAGTGCCAAGCCTGCTATACTCTCAACACTCTAAGAACTGCTTTGCCTGTGCTGGGACGAGGGAGCAGTACCACAGGACATGTGTAATGCCAATATCATCACCCACTATAAGAGCAAGGGTGACCGCGGTGACTGCAACAACTACCATGGAATCTCCCTGCTCAGCATAGTGGGGAAAGTCTTCGCTTGAGTCGCTTTAAACAGGCTCTAGAAGCTGGCTGAGCGTGTCTACCCTGAGGCACAGTGTGGCTTTCGAACAGAGAGATCCACCATTGACATTCTGTTCTCCCTTCGTCAGCTACAGGAGAAATGCTTTGAACAACAGATGCCCCTCGACGTTGCTTTCATTGATCTCACCAAAGCCTTTGACCTCGTCAGCAGAGGTGGTCTCTTCAGACTACTAGAAAAGATCGGATGTCCAACAAAGCTATTAAGTATCATCACCTCATTCCATGACAATATGAAAGGCACAATTCAACATAGCGGCGCCTCATCAGACCCCTTTCCTATCCTGAGTGGCGTGAAACAGGGCTGTGTTCTCGCACCTGCACTGTTTGGTATCTTCCTCTCCCTGCTGTTCTCACATGCGTTCAAGTCTTCAGACGAAGGAATTTTCCTCCACACAAGATCAACCTTGCCCGTCTAAGAGCAAAGTCCAAAGTAAGGAAAGTCCTCATCAGGGAACTCCTCTTTGCTGACGATGCTGCATTAACATCTCACACAGAAGAGTGTCTGCAGAGACTCATTGACAGGATTGCAGCTGCCTGCAACGAATTTGGCCTAACCATCAGCCTCAAGAAAATGAACATCATGGGGCAGGACGTCAGAAATGCTCCATCCATCAATATCGGCGACCATGCTCTGGAAGTGGTTCAAGAGTTCACCTACCTAAGCTCAACTGTCACCAGTAACCTGTCTCTCGATGCAGAAATCAACAAGTGCATGGGAAAGGCTTCCACTGCTATGTCCAGACTGGCCAAGAGAGTGTGGGAAAATGGTGCACTGACACGGAACACAAAAGTCTAAGTGTATCAAGCCTGTGTCCTCAGTACCTTGCTCTATGGCAGTGAGGCCTGGACAACGTATGTCAGCCAAGAGCGACGTCTCAATTCATTCCATCTTCGCTGCCTCCGGAGAATCCTTGGCATCAGGTAGCAGGACCATATCTCCAACGCAGAAGTCCTCGAGGCGGCCATCATCCCCAGCATATACACCCTACTGAGCCAACGGCGCTTGAGATGGCTTGGCCATGTGAGCCGCATGGAAGATGGCAGGATCCCCAAGGACACAGTGTACAGCGAGCTCGTCACTGGTATCAGACCCACCGACCGTCCATGTCTCCGCTTTAAAGCCGTCTGCAAACGTGACATGAAGTTCTGTGACATTGATCACAAGTCGTGGGAGTCAGTTGCCAGTGATCGCCAGAGCTGGCGGGCAACCATAAAGGCGGGGCTAAAGTGTGGCGAGTCGAAGAGACTTAGCTGTTGGCAGAAAAAAAGACAGAAGCGCTAGGCGAGAGTCAACTGTGTAACAGCCCCGACAACCAACTTTATCTGCAGCACGTGTGGAAGAGTCTGTCACTCTAGAATTGGCCTTTATAGCCACTCCAGGCATTGCTTCACAAACCACTGACCACCTCCAGGCGCTTACCCATTGTCTCTCGAGACAAGGAGGCCAAAGAAGAAGAATTCTTTTCCAAATATCATTTCGAGCCTGGAAGCAAAAGATGATGGTGCTACTGCTCAACTTTAGAAAAATAAATCTTTTCTTTTAAAATTGAAACCGAAGTACAGCTACAATGTCTCCTGAAATGTTTATAAATGCTATTCAATCATTTCAGTCGAACAGCAAGTTAATATTTGACAATACAGTTGGGTGAAAAGTCCCAGATCCCATCAGCAAGTGTAAACTGTATTTTTATGATTCATTGCAAGTTATAATATGATACTGGATGTGATGACAGAGGGAGCCTAATACTTTACCTGTTCTGGCATAGAAAGCTGGTATCAGACTTGTTCAAACAACTGAGCTGCCATCCTACTACTGTAATCAAGTTAAAAAGATTCAACCTCACTTTATCAAAGTGACAATGATTATACTTGGGAAAAAAGTCCTGTGGAAAGAAACCCTTTAAAATGATAGATGGGATCATTTAAACAAAAAAAGTTTTACATGCAGCTGCTGCTCCCATTTTAAAGGGGCATTATCACCCTGGTATGATGTCTTGTTAGGAACATAGGAACAGGAGATGGTCATTCAGTCCCTTGAGGCTGTCTCACCATTCAGTCCCTTGAGGCTGTCTCACCATTCAGTCCCTTGAGGCTGTCTCACCATTCAATCAGATCATGGCCGATCTGTATCTTAGCTCCAGCCCAAAGTCCCTTGTAGCCAATAACCTACATTTGAACTTTAGTCACTGTTATACTGTAGGAAACACCACAGCTAATTTGTGCACAGCAAGCTCCCACAAACAATAAGAAAATAAATCATCAGATTGTCTGTTTTAGGTGTTGGTTGAGGGATAAAGGTCAATCAGAACACTGGAAGAACACCCCTGCTGTTCTTGAAATAGTGCCAGAGGATCTTTTACATCTACCGGAGACACCAGACCTTGGTTTACTGTCTCTTCCAATTGATGGCACCTCCAACAGTGTAACACTTGCTCAGTACTATGCTGAAGTGTTAGTCTAGGTTACATGTTGAAGTCTCTGGAGTGGGACTTGAGCCCATAACTTTCTGACATAGAGGTGAAAGTGCTACCACCTCCCAAGGCTAACACTTAAAGAAGAAGAAATTGATCCAAAAAAATGACATGGACTTCATATGAAGTGCTTTCAAAAGAGATTTAACAAGGGCAAGATTGGGTTAGTGAAGGGACTGAGAAGCTTGCAAAGATGGCTTAAGAATCTCAGGAAACTCTTCAGAAGAGAAACTTAATATGAAAAATAGAAAAATCAGCATGATTCCAAAACACACACAATATATGGGAAAGAAGTTGAGGAATGCTCAGGGTTTTGTGAGAAGTGCTGAATTACCAGGTGTTTTTCTTGGCTACAGGAAGCAGCAAATTGTTGCATAATTACAGGTATGGATGATCACATGCTCTCTGAGGTTGGTGTATGAGCGCTGTTGTGTCATGTATTCCTCAATTTTCTGATTAAACAAAACATTGTGAGTTCCAAGAATCCAAGCCAGTTATAAGCAACAGTTCTTACTGAGTGTAAATATTCATTACATTCAGTTGATTCAACCATTTTTCTGAAATGCTAAGAATGTTCTTGAGGAAGTGGACATTAGTGGACTACACTTCCAAAAGGCATTTAAAGGCTACTGATTTAAAACATAAGCTGTTCAGCCCTACGAGCCTGCTCCACTGTTCAATACGATCATAGTTGACCTTCTACCTCAACTTTAGCTTCCTACATTCCACCTTAAGCTTGACAGGATGAGGATTGAAGGTTAATTCTAGGAATGGATGAGAAATTAGCCAAAGGATAGAAGGCACCAGGTACCCGTTGGAGAATTTATGCACTGACCCATCTCAACCTCTCTCCAGTTTTGGACTTGACAAAGATGGCGGTATATTCCATCTACAAGATGTACTGCAGCAACTCACCAAGGCTCCTTCAACAGCACCTTCCAAACCCACAAACTATACCACCTAGAAGAACAAGGGCAGCCAGTGCATGGGAACACCACCACCTGCAAAGTCCCCTCCAAGTCAGATACCATCCTGACTTGGAACTATATCCCCATTCCTTCACTGTCGCTAGGCCAAAATCCTGGAACTCCCTGCCTAACTGCACTTTGGGTGTACCTATCCCACATGGACTACAAGAAGGCAGTTTTTCGCCCCACCCACCCCGCCCTATGTAAAGTGCAACAGAGGCAGGAGTGGGTCAGGAAAGCCTCCCGCAGCCTCCCGCTCCATTTTACGCCTCCCCCCACCCCCCCCCCCCCACCAGTGGGAGGTCAGAGTGGCATGAGAGTTTAAGGATTTCTAACCTTTAATGGCAAAAAATGGCAAGGCTGATGTCTTCCCTGGCAGAGGCTGTCATTGTGTGAGCAAATCCTGGAGACTGATGTCTCCGATAGTGCTGGGGTGATGCTGTTCCAGCCACTCCCATCAGATTGATGGCACCTCCATTGCATCCCTCCTGTACCCGCTGCATTCTCTCAGAAGTACCCTCACTGCAGATGCAGTAAAGGCTGCCGGCCACCCTTGCAGTGGGATGCGCTGAATCTACCTCCTGCCTCCGCAGGCTGCCCACAGTCGCTAACTGGATGGCGATCCCGGAGGCGGGTTCTTAATTGGCTGCCTTCTGATGATTGAACTGGAAGGAGCGCTGCTGTTGTGAATGGGGTCGGGACCCGAAAATGGTCCCAAAGGCCAAAAATTTTCTAAGTCTGGAAAATTCTGCCTATTAACTCTGTTTCTCTCTCCACAGACGCTGCCAGACCTGCTGCGTATTCCCAGCATTTCCTGTTTTTATTTCAGATTTCCAACATCTGCAGTATTTCGCTTTTGTACCATTTACATTAAACTGCCACCCAATGGAGTTTCTTCGAAAGTGCATCACTTAGCCACATTAAATTAGATCTGCCAACAATGTGTCCATTTCACCATCTGTCTATGCCCTCCTGGTCCACTACCAATGTGCTCACTGTTTACTATGTTGCCAAGTTTTGTATCATCCACAAACTTCAAAATTGTATTTCCTATACCCAAGTCAAGGCCATTTATATATATCATGAAATTTTTAATTAAATAAAAGAAGGCAGTTTATAAAGTTTCTGTCAGAAATGGATCCTGCTGCTGAACAATGCTTTGTGCCAGCATTATGGATGTCAGAAAGTATCTACAGGGAGTAAGAAAAGTCCATTTCAAGTAGAGTGCAAATTCAGTAACAAAGGCATGTATGCTTGGCAACCATAGCTATGAGCTAGTGGTGTAATCATTTTAAAGTTCCTTTATGAATTATATTTCACATGTATGGTCAGACTCAGATACTTACATTATAAACTGCAGTGCCGTACATTGGGAAGGAAGTAGGTTCTTAATCTTTGGCATAAACAGAGTTTGTTTTGATTGGAGAAGATATGCCCACTGGCAGAAAATTACTTGTGTGGAAGAAATGCGCATATTTGGTCAAATTAATGCAATCGGGATTGATGATCAGCTGAAGATTAAAATGGTACTCCAAATAAGAAGAGCAAAGTGCTCTACTTCTTAGCATTGTATAATAGAGTGAGAGCCTGACAGCTGTGCACTGGACAGTCAGCATGAAGGAAGCATTTTCGGAATGGTTGGCAAAGACCGTTGTGCCTGAAAGGATAATTCTCACAGGGTAATAATGCTTTATGCTGTTTATCTGCTGTAGGGTGAATTTTTTTTTCTCAATTATCGTTTTTTCCCCCTGTTCTCTTGAAGTCGCTAAATTTTTCTTGGATATAATTCCATAGATCTGGCAGCACTCTAGTACTTACTCAAGTGCTCATTCTTCATCTGGGAGTGTAGGCAGTGAGCGCTTAATCACGGAGGGCAATATTGCCAAGTCTGCATCCTGTTCTTATCCAACCTCCATACATGCACACTTTCCAGCATGGGCCATTGGACAGGAACCTGGACAAGAAACTCTAGCCCAGGTGCGCTGAGTCCCACTGAAGCCTCCCCCGACCCCAACTGCTGCTGCTCTAGCTGACCTCAGCTAACTTTGCACAGTCTATGGATTGAACCTCGGACATGCCATTCTGTGTGACACGTTATCAGCCATTCCAGGTGGTGTATTTCCCCACCGAGCCATCAGGGTGCTAAATTACTGCCTAGATCCCCTGAGCCTTTGCTGTTCTTCGCTAAACCCTTCCAAATCTTTCCATGTTCTGGTTTGCATAAAATGTTCAAAAAGATGTGCAGCATACCAAAGCAATTTCATAAACAAATTTGCAGCATTAAAACATAACTTGTTTTAACTTGTAACTATTTGCTCTCATGATGCATCCATGTTCTAAATTAACCTTCCTACTAACAGACTCACATTGACTCATACTTATAATTGACGATATAGATTATACAAATTACTTATCTTTTTTTTCATGCTTATTAATTGGACCTATGTACCGTATACCTGTTTATTATATTAAAGTGAGTTATTTGATATCTGTCAGAATTAAATTTCCCTCACCATGCTTTAGGCCATCTATTTAGACTCCATCCCTTTGAATGTTTTCAATCTTCCCTGTGCCAGACACCTACCTGATGGCCCCTTCTAGAAACATACGAACATATGAATTTGGAGTAAGAGTAGGCCACTTGGCCCTCCGAGCCTGCTCTGCCATTCAACAAGATTATGTCTGATCTGATTGTAACCTCAACACCACATTTCCACCTACCCGAATAACCTTTCACCCCCATGCTTATCAAGAATCTATCTACCTCTGCCTTGAAAATATTCAAGGACTCTGCTTCCACCGCCTTTAGGGGAAGAGAGTTCTAAAGACTCACAAACCTCAGAGAAAAAGTTCTCCTCATCTCTGTCTTAAATAGTCGACCCCTTAATTTTCAGCAGTGACCCTAGTTCTTGATTCTCCCATAAGGGGAAACATCCTTTCTACATCCACCCTGTCAAGGCTCCTCAGGATCTTGTATGTTTCAATCAAGGCGCCTCTTACTCTTCAAAAATCCAGCGGATACAAGCTTAGCCAATGGCCCATGCAGGAAAGTGTGCATGTATGGAGGTTGGATGAGGACAGGATGCAGACTTGGCAATATTGCCCTCCGTGGTTAAGCACTTTCCTCATAAGACAACCCATCCATTCCAGGTATTAATCGAGGAAACCTTCTCTGAACTGCTTCCAATGCACTTACAAGCTTTGTTAAATAAGGAGACCAGTACTGTACACTGTACTCCAGATGTGGTCTCACCAATGCCCTGTATAGCTGAAGCATAACAAAAAAAAGAACAAAGAACAGTACAGCACAGGAACAGGCCATTCGGCCCTCCAAGCCTGCGCCGATCTTGATGCCTGCCTAAACTAACACCTTCTGCACTTCCGGGGCCCATATCCCTCTATTCCCTTCCTATTCATGTATTTGTCAAGATGTCTCTTAAACGTCGCTATCGTATCTGCTTCCACCACCTCCCCTGGCAGCAAGTTCCAGGCACTCACCACCCTCTGTGTAAAAAACTTGCCTCGCACATCCCCTCTAAACTTTGCCCCTCGCACCTTAAACCTATATCCCCTAGTAACTGACTCTTCCACCCTGGGAAAAAGCTTCTGTCTATCCACTCTGTCCATGCCGCTCATAATTTTGTAAACCTCTATCATGTCGCCCCTCCACCTCCGTCATTCCAGTCAAAACAATCCAAGTTTTTCCAACCTCTCCTCATAGCTAATGCCCTCCAGACCTGGCAACATCTTGGTAAACCTCCTCTGTACCCTCTCCAAAGCCTCCACGTATTTCTGGTAGTGTGGCGACCAGAATTGCACGCAGTATTCTAAGTGTGGCCTAACTAAGGTTCTGTACAGCTGCAGCATGACTTGCCAATTTTTATACTCTATGCCCCGACCGATGAAGGCAAGCATGCCATATGCCTTCTTGACTACCTTATCCACCTGCGTTGCCACTTTCAGTGACCTGTGGACCTGTATGCCCAGATTTCTCTGCCTGTCAATACTTCTAAGGGTTCTGCCATTTACTGTATACCTCCCACCTGCATTAGACCTTCCAGAATGCATTACCTCACATTTGTCCGGATTAAACTCCATCTGCCATTTCTCCGCCCAAGTCTCCAACCGATCTATATCCTGCTGTATCCTCTGACAATCCTCATCATTATCTGCAACTCCACCAACCTTTGAATCGTCCGCAAACTTACTAATCAGACCAGCTACATTTTCCTCCAAATCATTTATATATACTACAAACAGCAAAGGTCCCAGCACTGATCCCTGCGGAACACCACGAGTCACATTCCTCCATTCAGAAAAACACCCATCCACTGATACCCTCTGTCTTCTATGACCAAGCCAGTTCTGTATCCATCTTGCCAGCTCACCTCTGATCCCGTGTGACTTCACCTTTTGTACCAGTCTGCATACTTTTGTATTCAATTCCTCTCGCAACAACCAGTAACATTCTATTAGCTTTCCTGATTACATGCTATATCTGCATACTATCCTTTTGCAATTCATGCACTAGGACACCCAGATCCCTCTGCATCTCAGAGCTCTGCAATCTCTCACCATTTAGATAATATATTTCATTTTTATCCTTCCTGCCAAAATGGACAATTTCACATTTTCCCACATTATACTCCATTTTGCCAGATCATTGCCCATTCACTAACCTATCTATATCTCTTTGTAGCCTCCTTATGTCCTCTTCACAACTCATTTTCCTACCTATCTGTGTGTCTTCAGCAAATTTAGCAACCATACCTTCGGTATCTTCATCTAAGTCATTTATAATAAATTGTAAAAGGTTGAGGCCCCTGTGGCACACTATTCATTACATCTTGCCAACCAGAAAATGACCCATTTATGCCTACTCTCTGTTTCCTGTTAGCTAGCCAATCTTCTATCCATGCCAATATGTTACCCCCTACCCCATGACCATTTATTTTCTGCAATAACCTTTGATGTGCCACCTTATCAAATGCCTTCTGGAAATCTAAGTACAGTATATCCACTGGTTCCCCTTTATCCACAACACATGTAACTTTTTCAAAGAACTCCAATAAATTGGTTAAACATGATTTCCCTTTCACAAAACCATGTTGGTTCTGGCTGATTACCTTGAATTTTTCTAAGTGCCTTGCTACAACATCTTTAATAATAGCTTCTAACATTTCCCCTGTGAGAGATGTTTAGCTAACTGGCCTGTAGTTTCCTCCTTTCTGTCTCCCTTTTGGAATAAAGGATTTACGTTCGCTATTTTCCAATCAAATAGAAGCTTCCCGAAATCTAGGGAATTTTGGAAAAATTAAACCAACGCATCAACTATCTCACTAGCCACTTCTTTTAAGACCCTAGGATGAAGTCCATCCAGACCAGAGGACTTGTCAGCCCCCGCAGTTCCAACAACTTCCTTCGTACCACTTCCCTGGTGATTGTAATTTTCTTGAGTTCCTTCTTCCCTTCCATTTCCTGATTTACAGCTATTTCTGGTTATAACTTAACTCTAACTGTGTGTATATAAAATATATAAAACTATATATATATATATATATTAAAAATATATATATAACTATTGTTATAACTGGTTATAAATAAGGTAGGTAGCAGAGGGCATGGAATAGGCTCCTGCGGAAGATAAAATCTTGGCCCATTTATCATTACTATCTGCTTGGTTTCTTTCTTTTCTGTCTTCTAATTTTAATGTATTGCTTCACCTTTGGGTTCAACATAGTAAGTACATATAGTGTACAACACAGAAATGGGGCTCAGTTGGCTACACAGCTAGTGTATAATGCAGAAAAACGCTAACAGCGTGGGTTCAATCCCTGCACTGGCTGTGGTAGTTCATGGAGGCTTGCCTTATCCTATGCTTAAGGAGTGGTGCCCCTCAAACTCTACATTCTCTAATAGAGAAATTTCTTTTGGACTACAACAACATAGGAATGGGCCCTTTGGCCCAACTTTTCTCTGCCAGCATTTATGCTCCACATGAGCCTCCTCCCACCCTACTTCATCTCAGCATATCCTCCTTTCTTTCTCCTTCACTTATCTAGCTTCCCTCAAATGTGTTATATTACTTATCTCAAGTTCTCCATATGGTAGCAAGTTCTACATTCTTACCATTTGTCGGCAAAGAAATTTCTCCTGAATTCCCTGTTAGATTTATTGGTGACTATCCTGTATTTATGTATTTGTAATATATAATTTGTACTTAATCACAAGCCATTTTATTCTGTGAAGCCATACTCACTAAGAATCGCTTTGCAACTACTTGAGCTCATTTCTTTAGGACACTTAGGCCCCATTATTTACCAAGGTGCGATCCTGGAGTCAGGGGAGGAGTTATGATCAGGAAAATAGTCGTCCGCGTTTCCCCGACAGCCTTGGAGTTTTAATTTATGTTTTGAATTTCTTCCCGTCATTTCCCACCTGGCAGTCGGCCAGATTGAGAGCATCAGAATGACCTTGGAAAAATTGTGGATGCAAGGTCGAGGGTGAGAATGATGGGTCAGGGTGAACTTGGTGAGACATGGGGCTGAAATTTATGAGCGCACCACAAATCACGGCGGCGCGCTCTACTGTCGGCGGTCTACAGTCACGGATGCACCGTCGCTGAGCCGATAACGTCGAGGGGTCGGCTGCTGCGTCCCCGGCAACAGCATCCGTCGCCATTTTTAAAGGGTTTCAAGCCCTGCAGTAACAATTAAAATTTTAAAGGGACATTAATTTGAAATTTGTGCTAAAAACTAAATAAAACTGAAATCCCCTCTCTTCACCTCCCTCACCCCCAACCCCCCATCTTTGTTTTTCGGCCTATCCCATCCAAAATAAAATTAATTCCCAACCTGAACTTTCCCCCCGAACTTAGTTACCTTTGCCCTTCAACCCCTCCCCACCATCCCCCCAGCCAGTAGGTTTCCTACATTTTCCCTCCCCCCGACCTGAAAACTAAACTCCTCTCCACTCCCCAGCAGTGTCTCGCCTTGAATCCCCAAACGGGGATTGGAAGGTGTGCGACTTCTGGCCACCCGGTCTGAATATGTTTATTTACATTTATTTGCATAGATTTTGCAACACAGATGAAGGCTCCGTCGCTTGGCGGTGGTGAGGGGGGGGGGCCACACCGAGGCCTCACCGCTGCCGGTAAAATGCGGCGAGGCCTTCTTGGCGTCGGGGGTCATGGCGGGCCTCTCCCAGAAGAATTTACCAAGCCTCACTGCCATAACCCCTGACACAGGAGGCCTCATAAAATTCAGCCCATGTTGAGTCAGAGGTCTGAGCTATTGGAGGGGCCAGAGGTGGTATGTCAGAACTAGGAAATTTGGGAGGTGGTGGGTGGGGGGGGGGGGGGGGGGCGTGGGGAAGGTGCCCAATTGCGGGTGTGTCTGATCACAGGGATGTTAACAGGGTAGCTTGGGGAACCGGAGTAGGGAAGAACTCCTGCTCCTCCTGGCCCTTAAGCAGTGCTGGAAAAGCATTTACCTGTCCCATTCAGCAATCCACGCTTCCCTTCAGCTGCCGGGCTTTCCAAGGCCTGGGAAACCCTGCCGGCCAGTGTTATAGCTGGATCAGAGATAAAGACTGAGGCACACAACCACATTAGCATATTTAAATGAGGGGCCCACCTCCTGAGAGTGGCTCGGTCTCCTATCCCACCTCCATTAAAATCAGAAGTGGTTGGCTTTGAGGCAGGTTGGGTTTATGTTGTAAATGTTGAAAATTTTAACTTCCCACCTGACCCAAACACCTGCTTTTGGGGATTGAAACTATCCCCTAAAGTGGCAGGAGGGAGGCTTTCACCCTTTCAATGTAGAATGAATTTGAGCTTTAAATCTGCTCTTCCAAAATCTTCACATCTGAATGCTTATTTTTGGTGTAAGCCTCAACCACGATATTTAATTTAACTTCAAATTAGTAACCAGAGCCCAAGAGTTCCCCCTGCTTCAGATCGTTAATTATTTCCAATCAGACATAGCATCTCCCTCAGTACCCTGGGAACAGAAAGGCGATAGGGAGTGCACCAGAAAAATAAGAGATGCAGCAAAGGTCAGGTGGGGGTGCACAACAGACAGTAGACAGGAAAAGGTCACCAGGGCTGCTCCATTTGGTTAAACATTCATGTTATTTCCCAAACAATTTTTACTTTTCCCCTGTACAAGGAACCAGTCATTATTTTTAAATGGATTGATCCGTAATTAAACCAAGGTCATGTTTTTAATTCTAACCTTGGTTATTATAACTTGACATAATCATTTCATAAATGATGATGGACTGCTTCATGAAACTAAGTTTGAACCTCGATATCAGCCTTCGATGATTTAGTCTTAAAGTTCACAATTCTTCCTCTGTGAATCCATAAAACAGCAAAACAAGCATCGACCTGCAGCTGACATTCTGATGAAAGTTAAATGGTGGTGGTGATAATAATGAATGACTCAATGTTTCAATAAGCATAGGAGTTTATGAGCTTTAACGCTGTTACTGTTCATTTCAAGTGATGCCAACAAAAACCTACATTTTTACAGTGCTTCTCATGTGCAGGAAAATATCTCAAAGTGCCTTACAGATAAAACACTGGGCTACAAGTAGGGGGAAAGAGGGAGAGCAGAGAGAATTAGGGTGCATAGTCAAAGGGAAGGGCTTTAAGGAGATTATTGAAAACAGGGAGGAAGGTAGCAAAGCAGAGGGAACCAGGCAAACAGTGCGAAAGAAACAGCATAGTAAAGGAACAAATGGAGGAAATTGCCAGTATTTGGTGTGGCAAAGCCATGTAAGGATTTGAGAGCAAGAATAAACATTTTTAAGCCAATTCATTAGGACATGGGCTACCATTCATGCTTGCAGAGTAGCAATGTGCATGTGGGACTTTATATGAATGAGAATGGAGGTTGTTGGTGTTTTGGATGAGTTGTAACCTGAGGAGGTTTGAAGTAGGGAGGTTTTCCAGGGGAGATCTTTCCCAATCTATTTCATTCTGGCTCTTTTTCTTTCCTATTGAACTGCTAGTCTATCTGATGCCCACTTCTTCCAGACTGGATGTCATATGAACATAAGAATTAGCAGCATGAATAGGCCATTCAGCCCCTGGAGCCTCCTCCTCTATTTGATTAGATCATGGCTAATCTGACTGTGGCCTCAACTCCACTTTCTTGTCTGCCCCATAACACTTGACTCTATCAAAAATCTACCTAACTCAGATATTGAATGACCCAGCCCCCACTGCTCACTGAGATAACCCCTTCATCCTGGGAATCAGTCGAGTGAACCTTCTCTGACCTAGTTCTAATACAACTTTATCCATTCTTAAGTAAGGAGACCAAAACTGTACACAGTACTCCAGATGTGAACTCACCAAGGCCCTGTACACTTGTAGCAATACTTCCATACTTTCATATTCTATTCCTTTTGCAATAAACAACTTTCCATTTGCCTGTCTAATCACTTGTTGCATACTAATTTTTTGTGATTCATGTACTAGGACACCCACATCCCTCTGTACTGCAGTATTCTGCAGTCTCTCTCCATTTAAATAATATTCTGCTTTTCTATTCTTCCTGCCAAAGTGGGCAAGTTCACATTTTCCCACATTATACTCCATCTGCCAAATTTTTGCCTACTCACTTAACCTATCTATATCCCTTTGGAGATTCTTTATGTCCTCTTGACAACTTACCTTCCTACCTATCTTTGCGTCATCTGCAAATGTAACTACCATACATTCTGTCCCTTCATCCATGTCATTGATGTAGATTGTAAATAAGTGAGGCTCTAGCATTGATCCCTGTGGCACTCCACTACTCACATCCTGCCAACCCGAAAATGGCCCAATTATCCCGACTGTCTGCTTCCTGGTAGCTAAGCGATCCTCTATCCATACCCCCTACACTATGAACTCTTATTTTGTGCAGTAACCTTTGATGTGGCACCTTATCGAATGCTTTTTGGAAATCCAAGTACACCACATCTACAGGTTCTCTTTTATCCACGTTGCTTGTTACTTCCTCAAAGAACTCTAATAAATTAGTTAAACACGATTTCACTTTCACAAAACCATGTTGACTCTGCTTGATTGCATTATGATTTTCTAAATGCCCTGCTATAACCTTCTTAATAATAGATTCTAGCATTTTCCCTATGATGGATGTTAGGCTAACTGGCCTATAGATTCCTGCTTTATGTCACCCTCCTTTCTTAAATAGAGGTGTTACATTAGTGATTTTTCAATCCACTGGGACCTTTCCAGAATCTAGGGAATTTTAGAAGATCACAACTAATGCATCTACTATCTCTGCAGCTACTTCTTTTAAGACCCAAGGATGCAGGCCATCAGGTCCTGTGGACTTGTCAGCCTTTAGCTTTAATAGTTTTCCCAGTACCTTTTCCCTGTGATTGTGATTGTTTTAAGTAATTCCTTCCATATTGTTTTACCTATTGTTTTTCAAGTATCTTTGGGATTTTTTTGTGTCTTCTATAGAAGACTGACACAAAATACCTGCTTCCACCATTTCCTTGTTACCCATTATTAATTCAATAATTAATGTCATGTTCCCTGTATACCTGATAACCGGAGTTGAGAGAGTGAGAATATTCATTCAGCTGGCTTCAAGCAGTCACTGAAATAATTACACTTCAGCTCTAGGATTGGTATTGTCATGCAGGCCCCCACCTGCCAAGAATGAGGCACAGAGCCAAGACATGCAGAGTTTGAACTGAGAGTTTTAAATTGGAGAAGATAGTGTTTGAGCTGGCAGAAAGCTGAATGCTCCTGGAATGAGAAGAACTCTCCTGGCTGGCTCGCCACAGCCTCTCCTGCCTGTCTATCTGTTCCCATCTCTTTCTCACGGAACTCCAAAAACCGACTGAAGACACATGAACCCCAAGAGAGAAAAGTCTCCTACAGTGAAAAAGGTTTAAGAAGAATACTGGGCTCCAACAAAATGCAAGATCTACCTACAAGCAAGGACACTACAGTAAGCTCGAAGACCTGTAACAACAACTCTTCAGATATTGCCTCAAACCTTTCCACTTTATTTCTTCAGCTCTTTTCTGTCCCTATCTGCATGTGTGTATCGCGTATGCATGCTAGTGTGGGCACGTTGTGTATCCGTAGGCGTCAACTGAATTAGAGTTTAACTTTAATAAAATTTCACTTTTCTTCTTTAAACCAAAGAAAACCTGTGTGTGTCCTGGTTTCTTTGCCTTATAATTGGAAAGCGGTGAACAAGGATTCATCAATGGGGAGCTAAAAACACGGTGTGTTTAAAATTAAACTCTGTTAAAGTATGACCAAGCGAAGGCTGAAAGGGACCCCTAGACACCTTTCTCATCAGGTCGTAACAGTATGCAGAGGAAACAAATCTCCAGTGCCACCTTGGATCAGTGGTAGCACCCTCCTCTCCGAGCAGAGGTAGTATTTTCAAGCCCCACACCAGGCTTAAGCAAATAATAGAGGCTGAACTTCAGTACTGAAGAAGTGCTGCATTGTCAGAGATGCTGGCCTTCGGATGAGGTGCAAAACCAAAGCTCCTGTCTGTATGCACAGGGAGCAGATACCATTGGCAGTATTCAAAGTTCAGGGAGACTCTTCTGGGGTCGTGGCCTACATTTATCCCTCAACTAACACCATAACATTTAGTTAGTTGTTCATCTCATTTGCTGTTTGTGGAACTTTGCTGTGCACCAATTGGCCACGTAGCAACAGGAAATTACATTTCAAAAATAAAACATTGGCAGTAAAACACTTTGGAACATTTTAAAGATGTGAAAGATGCTATATAAATGTAAGTTATTTCTTTACTGCCACCTTTCCCTTGCTTCAGCAATTATGCAGGCCATAAAAACTAGCACAAACATAAGAAGAATAACTCCCAGTAGTTAATGTGCATCTTCACAAATATCAGCCCAATCAGCCCTGGGAAAGTCTAGGGAATGGTGCCCAAGTTTTGAGAGTTGTCCCACAGATTAGTCCAGCAACAACCTGATTTGGTCATGCACACTGAATTCAATCCTTCAGCCTGCATCACCATCCCTGTATATGCGCTGCACCACTAGCAGGATAGGCTCACCAGAGATGTGGCATAGTGGTTACTTAATCTGCTGTCTTCCCTGGCCTTCCCTTCAAATGACAAATCAGGACTTCTTCATGTTGAACGTTGGTTGGAAAATGCTTTGAAGGAAGCAAGTGCACTGAATGTACTCTGGGTAGCAAGTGAGGCAGACTTAGGATATGTCTCGCAGTCCAAAACTCAGCATCCAGGAGGCACTGTGGGCCAAGCCTTTTTGTACGTGAAGGGTTAGAAGGACCTGCCAGGAGTAGCATAAGCATGCCTTCGGTATCAATCTGGCGAAGCTATTACTTAGGGCTAATTGCATATTAAATAGCAAAAGTTGCAGGCTATATACAGAGCTAAGCAGTCCCATATCCATTGGATCAAATCAAAGCTCTGTAGCTCTACCACATCAAGTTTTGAATGATGGTTCATAACCACGCAACTAAATGGAGGAGGCTTTATGAACATCCCCATCCTTAATCATGGCAGAGTGCAGTACCGGAGTGCAAAATACAAGGCTGAAATATTTGCAAGTGACTTCAGTCAAAAGTTTGTAGTGGATGATTGTACTCAGTCTCCTCCTAAGGCTCCCACCACCATTGGTGCCAGTGCCCAGCCAATTTGGTTCATTCCATGTGTCATTAAGAAGCAGCTCAGTGCACTGGACACAGTAAAGCCCATCTGCCTTGGCAAATATCGCCACATGTACTGCAGCAGTTCAAAGACAAGGCCAACCACCATCTTCTCAGGGTCACTGCAGATGGACAAATAAATGTGGCATTGCCCAGATACCAAGAACAAACTTTAAAATGTGCACTTGGAAGATCTTTACATAATTCTAATGGTTATTTAAATTTGGATGAAAAATAGGTTCTTAATGAGAAATTCATTTTTAATCCTCAAATTAAATTTTGTCTCATTTAAAGTGGCAAAAAATGTGGTCAGGAAGAGGCTAAATCAGCAGCAACCGAAACCATAACCCTGAAGAAAGCCTGTACTTTAGTGATTTGTTTATCTTGGTAAAGGAAAGGGTTCTTGATACGCAAAAGTTCAGTCCTGTATATCTATATAAATCAATGCACAGTTTGGCACTGACTGTGTAAAATGGAGCCAGAATTCAGAGCTGATCGGAATCTGGATGGTTCAGTCGGGCTCCGATGGTTCAGCCAAGAATGATGCAGTTTCCCTCAAAGAAACATTGAAGACAAAGCATTTTCCAATAAAAGCAATGTAAAACAAAACAGACATGGTGACTTCTGCTGCTGCCTTGCGGACATTTTGATTACATTGGCTGCTCCAAGGCAGCTGTGAGCTTTTCTATTTGACTGTTGTAACAAAGTACTAATAAAGTATGTTAAGTCTTTAAAAAAAAAAGTGACACAAGGCAGAAATTCACATATTTCAACTGCTGACAGATGGAAGAAAACTGCTGCTTTATAATTAAAAGACAATGGGCCTGGTCACCTTTTCAAGCACAGTGAATACAAAATGGTTTTGCATTGTGGCTTGTGCTGACATTTCACCATGCTGTTTTGAACAAGACTGAAACTTCCTCTTTTTGATGTATTTATGTCTCTAGCACCGTTTATGTTTTTCCCACACAAGACATGACAGCCCATAACTTCCTGTTTAAACACCTGAGTTAGAGGCTGGAAATTTACGCCCCCCTGGGAGTGGGCTAGGAGGCGGGGTTAGGTGTAAAATCATGGGGGAGGCGGGGAGTGCCGTGCCCGTTGCCTATCCATCACCGCCGCTATTTTATCAGCGGAGGTGGGGGAGGTGCCAAACAGCCCGCCAGCCCCAGGCCAATTGAGGCCCTTAAGTGGCCAATTAATTGGCAATTAAGGGCCTCCTCCTGCCGCTGCTGATATTTTACCAGTGGCGATGGGCACTACAGCCCCTGAGGAGACCACATTGTAATACTTACAATGGGGGGGGGGGGGGGAAGTTTGGGGGTCCCTCCTGATCAGGCAGCCTGTGCCCCACGGAGCCCCCCTCAAAATCACAGGCCATCCCCCCCAAAACAACCAGCCCTACCCTAGACTCCGAACTTCCCCCTCGCCGGGGCCTAGCCAATTGTCTCTGGCGAGGCCCGACTCCTGCTTACCTTTTTGGAGGCCCGGCATCCATCGTCCTCTTCTCTCTGGTTGCAGTTCTAGCAGTGGCCACCGTTCCAGTGGCTGGGACTGAAGAACTGCCGGCTCTGATTCGCCAGCAGCTCTTGAAGGTGGGACTTCCTGCCTCAGAGGGGCAGAAGCCCAGAATGAAGCCAATTAAAGGCCTGGCCATGCAAAATAGCAGTGTGACTTTCAGGCCTGTCGGAGGCAGGCTCACCCCCAACTTATCAGCCAGTGGGTGGGGCAACCGCCTCACCGTTAAATTCCAGCCAGAGTTTTCGTCCGGTTACCTCACCCAAAATCAGTCAAACCAACATCAAAGATTGAAGGAGTTTGAAGTAGCAGATACTTCATGTGCAAATCGAGTTTACATGACCTTTTTATACTGATTTTAAAACATTGTGCTGCAAGCCAACAAAACTGACCATGCTCCCTGATTGAATTAATAAGCATGGAGAGTTTCTGCTAATTGCACCCATCTCTGGAAGCTCTTCAAATCGAGCTGGGATTTTAGATGCAAAGGCATGACTAGGCACCCTTTAAAAGTTTTTAAATATTACATTTTTTTAATTCACTAAGAAACTGACTAGTGCACACAAATGAAACTACTAAATTGGGTGGTTCTGTATCGTTATTTAAAGTCATTTTCAGTCATTTAAAAATCAGGCTACATCCAGGTACACTCATTAAAATGCTTATTTTTTTGTGATGAACCCATTTTCAGCTGTATTTAATAAAACTGCAGCAGGTTACCACTCTTAAATACATCAGGAATTTTTTTTTAATGTAAGGAGGAAAAATAGCATTCTATTATGCTGCCCGGTTGTGCTGGTTCATGGAAAATTTTATGTTCACCATCATGCAAATGAGTTTGAGTGGAAACTTGAATCATGTTTACTTCAGAAAAGCAGTGCAATTTTTAGCAATTTGCACCCAGATTGCCAATTGTGCCAAAGTGGAAACTTTATCCCCTGAGCTATGAGATTCCCTGGAAATACAGGAGAAAATAGGCAAGGAAAATGAGGCAGAGGCACAATAATTTAGTGCATCAAATGGGAGGAAGCTGCTTCACTGCCACAATGTACCACATAGGATATTCCTGATTTGTTCATCGTACTTCTTTGTGGCTGGTTACAGAACAGCATAAGCAGAAGTTGGGTGCGGGTTATTTCCCTCACCCGCTCTCCCCAAAAAAGGGGAGTGCTGCTTAGTGTAAGGGGTATCTGAAGAGTGTGAGGAAATAACTACTTGTTTAATTAAATGAACTTTCACGGAGTGTTCCTTTTCTCAGGAGCCACTTCATTGTGACCCTTGAATTTTTCTAAACCTATTGCAATCGTCGTGATGGAACAAGTGATCAGACCAGTGGGTGAAGTGGCTTTGTCCACACCCTGTTACTGCATGGTTAATTCCTGTGAGAAGATATGAAGATCGTCCCAGCTGTGTTGATGGTCTCCTCATGCTGGCTAGGAGCCGCAGCCGACAGATAAAGCAAATCATTTTGTCAGTGCAAAAGTTTTAATTTATAGTGGATGGATAAAGTACATTCAGAGTAATAACAGGCATTGCATGTTTTCAGTGAAACGCCATCACACCTCATAATTTAAAAGGAGCTGCAAGACATCCATGGCATGAACAGGGGACTTTTTAAATTGAAGGAATTGTTGGAATGCTCCCCCTTAGAGATTTCCTGCTGCAGCATCCAATTTTTCATTAACTTTGATAAATCATGACTTTTGTTTCATAGAAATGAATGTACACATTACTGCAGAGCTGCATAAAATGCATGATGGGATAGCTGACCCCTTGGAGGGATGGTTCCAAGCTTATGGCAAAGATAAGGAGAGAGGAAGTCAATTAAATTGATTCCTTTAAAGAAAACAAAGAATAAAATGTATGTAAAAATAGATCATTTTAAATGCAGGTTTGTTGTGGCAGAGTCTAGACATCAGTGATTCCGGGATACAGCATTTCTCTATAATGCATTAATACAAGGGGGATTTCATTTAATTTCCTTGTAAAGTTAAATTTCTCCCCCCCCCCCATAAGGAGCTGGCACTTTGATCAAAAGCCAATGTCTGGTTGAAAGGAAATCGCTCTCCTTCCCTGTGAGTAGAAAAACCAGTAATGGAAGGAAGGGTGGGATGAGGCAGTAAATAGCATCACTGTCTTCAGTTTTTATCAGATCTCAGCCTCTTTGAGGCACATAATCAACAGTGGATGGTACACAAAGGGGCAACTCTCCGAATTTGCACTTGCAAAGAATCTATCACCTTCCAGGGGTGGAAAATGAAAGTTTAGAGATATGCTACACCTAAATTTTGCTCACATGGTTGAAAAATACTTTGCAGAGCATACCCAAGTATTTGATAAACACTGCCAGTAGGTAAGGCTCCCCATCAGGAGTGCAACATCAAAAAATTATCCCTAACAAGTACACTTCACATAAGAAGTACATTTTATTCAAGAACAAGCATATATTTAAAATGTATTCATTGTCAGGATGGGGCCGTCGCTGGCAAATCCAGCATTTATTCGATGCATTTTTATTTCCCATTTCTAATTGCTCTTGACAAGGTGGTGATGGTTAGCCGCCGCCTTCAAATGTTATAATCCCTGTGGTGAAGGTGCTCACACAATACTGTTAGGTAGGGAGCTTCAGGATTTTGGCAATGAAGGAATGATGATATATTTCCAAGTTGGGATGGTGTGTGACTTGGAGGGATCTTTTAGGTGGTGGTGTTCCCGTGCATCTGCTGCCCTTGTCCTTCTAGGTGGTAGAGGTCACAGATTTGGGAGGTGATGTTCAAGAAGCCTTGGCGAGTTTGCTGCAGCGCATTTTGTATATGGTGCACATTGCTGCCACTGTGCGCAGGTGGTGGAGGGAGTGAATGTTGAAGATGGTGGATAGGGTGCCAATCAAGTGGGCTGCTTTGTCCTAGATTGCGTTGAGCTTCTTGAGTGTTGTTGGAGCTGTACCGATCCAGGCAGGTGGAGAATATTCCATCACGCTCCTGACTCGTGCCTGTAGATAGAGGAAAGACTTTGGGATTGAGGAGATGAGTCACAAGCCTTGCTTTTATAACCATAGTATTTATATGGCCGGTCCAGTTAAGTTTCTGCTCAATGGTAACCTACAGGGTATTGATGGTCAGGAGTTGATGATATAATGCCATTGAATGTTAAGGGGAGGTGTTTATATTCTTTCTTGGTGGAGATGGTCATTGTCTGGAACTTGTGTGGTGCGAATGTTGTTATTTGCCACTTATCAACCCAAGCCTGAATGTTGTCCATACTTGCTGCATATGGGCACAGACTGCTTCATTATCTGAGGAGTTGTGAATGGAATTATCAGTGAATATCCACACTTCTGAACTTATGATGAAGGGAAGGTCATTGATGAAGCAGCTGAAGATGGTTGGGCCGAGGACGTTGCCCTGAGGAACTCCTACAGTGATGTCCTGGGACTGAGTTGATTGGCCTCCAAACAACCACAACCATCTTCCTTTGTGATAGGTCTGACTCGAGCCAGTGGAGCGTTTTCCTCCCAATTCCCATTGACTCCAATTTTACTAGGGCTCCTTGGTGCCACACTCGATCAAATGTTGATCTCAAGTGCAGACTCTCACCAGCTCTTGTGCCTACATTTGGACCAAGGCTGTGATAAGGCCTTGAGCCAAGTGTTTCTGGTGGGCTGTAAACTGAGCATCAGTTAACAGGTTGTTAGTAAGTAAGAGCCATTTGACAACACTGTCAATGACATCTTTACACTTTGCTGATGATTGAGAGTAGGGTGATGGAGCAGTATTGATCAGGTTGGATTTGTCTTGCTTTTTGCGGACAGGATATAGGTGCACAATTTTCCACATTGTCAGGTAGAAGGCAGTATTTTAGTTGTACTGAAACAGTTTGGCAAGGAGCTGAGCGAGTTCTGGATCACAGGCCTTTGCAGTATCCAGTGCACTCAGCCTTTTCTTGATATTATGTGGAGTGAATCAAATTAGCTGAAGTCTGGCACACGTTGCAGTGGGGATCTCAGGATGAGTTGGATCTTCCATTTGGCACTTCTAGCTGAAGATGCTTACAATGCGGTCACGTGCTGGGCTCTGCCATCATTGAAGTTAAGGATGTTCATGAAGCCTCCTTTTCCTGTTAGTTGTTTAATATGGCAATGATTGGATATGGCAGGAGTGCAAAGCTTTGATTGATCCAATGATTGCGGGGTCATTTAGCTCTGTCTATAGCATGCTGATTCCACTGTTGAACATGCATGCAGTCCTATGATGTAGCTTCACCAGGTTGGCACCTCAGGGTCACTCACCTGCTTTGAAGGTAATGGTAGAGTGAGGGATATGCTAGGCAATGAGGTTACAGATTGTGGTTACTAGCATGGTAAAGCAGTAGCATTGTTTATCCAACTGAGCCTCTGATGAAGAGAAGTTGGGTGTTGAGTAATTTGTGTATCTGTTGAACTGTTGACCCTGCCTGTATTTCTGGGGTCAGCCTCATTAGTATTTTGGCGGGGAAGCTATGACATGAGCAAAAACTCTGATTTGGAGATGGCTTCATTTGTTAGTTGAAATTCATTATGCTGCTGCACAGCTTGAGGGAGATTTAAAGAAGCATTTTATTATTATTGTCATACTGTGAAGTGAAAGAAGAAGAAAATTACTCTACATCTAATTTTAGTTGCACTGCCTACAGGATGAGATTCACCCACCATGCACTGGACAGTGACACATGGATATCTCTGCATGTCCTTCTGACAATCATAATTATTCAAGGAAATGGTGCTGGAGATTCATGGCTGAGGTTCCATTGAAGAATCAGAAAAACAGGAAACAAGAAGCTTACTCCAGCTCAGGACTCATGCTAGCCTTCTCCTGCTCTTTCTCCTCATTCTATTCACTCATGAGCACCAAAGTATATCACACATTCAGCTGTGAGCAATCTCTGAAGGGTCATCATGAGGACACCACCGATATATATGCTCGTCTTTTTCTCTCCAGACCAGGAGGATAGGCTCATAATCTGTGCTGCGTTAGATAATCACAGGTCGGGCAATTGTGAGAGGGTTGCAATTAATCTTAGCATCACGAAGTTAAGGAAGAGAAAAAAAAAGTTAGGGCTCTTGGTCTTGATCACTGTCCGGCTGAAACGTCCACGTTAATGATTATTAGCTTGTGCATGTTACTCTACTTGATCAAATAGCAGGCCAAAACTCATTGTATAGGTTCACACTTGGTTTGTTAGTAACTTGAGTGAGATATGAGACCACTGACACCATCAAGTGTCAACTTGGTTCAGTGGCAGTACTCTCATATCTGAGTTAGAAGATTGTGGGTTCAAGTTCCATGGCAGGACTTAAACACATAAACTAGTTGACCATTAAGTGCAGGACTAAAGTAGTGCTTATTGTCAGTGGTGCTGTTTTCCAGATAAGGTGATAAGCTGAGGCCCTTATTATATTGCAGAAAGTCAGTTGGTGAAGGATATAACTAGAGCCAATCTTTAAACATTTTTATAAGCATTTATTTACGCAGTTACAGATTACAAGCAAGTACCTCCTAACTCAGCAACTACAGTTGCAGTCTGTGTGTCTTGAATACCTCTTGATTCAACCATAAGGTTACCAATAAAGATGAAATAAGTGCCTATTCTGAAAGGGGCACCACTAATATAATGTAACAAAAAAAACTCAAAAAACTTTAAAGGAAACTTAGTGAATCAGATTAAAGTGATATTCCTGGGGTGATGATATACTGCAGTCCTCATGGTGCCCATCAGTCACAGAAGGCCAGAAATGTACTGACGGATACCGTGAGCTCCCTCTCCAGGGACACTCAGGAGTGGACGTAGCCACAGACGAGAGGCAGGCAGTTGGGCCGAATGACTGCTCAACTGTCCGTTGCCTGGGCTTATTGATGACCACCTGGGTCAGCCCCAGGAACAGTCCCATGAGGAGGTCCTCCAATCTGCCCACTCTCCTTTGCCAAAGATCAGGAGTGTGGGACTGAACTGCAATCAGAAATTGAGGAGCAGCTTTTTCTTGATTCATTCATGGGATTTGGGCGTCGCTGGCCAGGCCAGCATTTATTGCCCATCCGTAATTGCCCTTGAGAAGGTGGTAGTGAGCTGCCTTCTTGAACCACTGCAGTCCATTTGGGGTAGGTACACCCACAGTACTGTTAGGAAGGGAGTTCCAGGATTTTGACCCAGTGACATTGAAGGAACGGCAATATAGTTCCAAGTCAGGATGGTGTGTGACTTGGAGGGGAACATGCAGGTGGTGGTGTTCCCATGCATTTGCTGCCCTTGTCCTTCTACTTGGTAGAGGTCACGGGTTTGAAAGATGCTGTCTAAGGAGCCTTGGTGCACTGCTGCAGTGCATCGTGTAGATGGTACACACTGCTGCCACTGTGCATCAGTGGTGGAGGGAGTGAATGTTTGTAGATGGGGTGCCAATCAAGCGGGCTGCTTTGTCCTGGATGGTGTTGAGCTTCTTGAGTGTTGCTGGAGCTGCACCCATCCAGGCAAGTGGAGAGTATTCCATCACACTCTTGACTTGTGCCTTGTAGATGGTGGACAGGCTTTGGGGAGTCAGGAGGTGAGGTACTCACCTCAGGATTCCTAGCCTCTGATTTGCTCTTGTAGCTATGGTATTTATATGGCTACTCCAGTTCAGTTTCTGGTCAATGGTAGCCCTTAGGATGTTGATAGTGGGGGATTCAGCGATGGTAATGCCATTGAATGTCAAGGGGAGATGGTTAGATTGTCCCTTGTTGGAGATGGTCATTGCCTGGCACTTGTGTGGCGCGAATGTTACTTGCCACTTATCAGCCCAAGCCTGGATATTGTCCAGGTCTTGCTGCATTTCTACATGGACTGCTTCAGTATCTGGGGAGTCACAAATGGTGCTGAACATTGTGCAATCATCAGTGAACATCCCTACTTCTGACCTTATGATTGAAGGAAGGTCATTGATGAAGCAGCTGAAGATGGTTGGGCCTAGGACACTACCCTGAGGAACTCCTGCAGTGATGTCCTGGAGCTCAGATGATTGACCTCCAACAACCACAAGCATCTTCCTTTGCGCTAGGTATGACTGTAGCCAGTGAAGGGTTTTACCCCTGATTCCCATTGACCTCAGTTTTGCTAGGGCTCCTTGATGCCCTACTCGGTCAAATGCTGCCTTGATGTCAAGGGCAGTCACTCTCACCTCACCTCTTGAGTTCAGCTCTTTTGTCCATGTTTGAACCAAGGCTGTGATGAGGTCAGGAGCTGAGTGGCCATGACGGAACCCAAACTGAGCGTCACTGAGTAGGTTATTGCTAAGCAAATGCCGCTTGATGGCACTGTTGATGACACCTTCCATCACTTTACTGATGATTGAGAGTAGGCTGATGGGGCGGTAATTGGCCGGGTTGAACTTGTCCTGCTTTTTGTGTACAGGACATACCTGGGCAGTTTTCCACATTGCAGGGTAGATGCCAGTGTTGTAACTGTACTGGAACAGCTTGGCTAGGGGCGCGGCAAGTTCTGGAGCACAGGTCTTCAGTACTATTGCTGGAATATTGTCAGGGCCCATAGCCTTTGCAGTATCCAGTGCCTTCAGTCGTTTCTTGATATCACACGAGTGAATCAAATTGGCTGGGACTTCAGGAGGATGTGATGCAGGGGACCTCAGGAGGAGGCCGAGATAGATCATCAACTCGGCACTTCTGGTTGAAGATTGTTGCAAATGCTTCAGCCTTATCTTTCGCACTGATGTGCTTGGCTCCCCCATCATTGAGGATGGGGATATTTGTGGAGCCACCTCCTCCAGTTAGTTGTTTAATTGTCCACCACCATTCACGGCTGGATATGGCAGGACTGCAGAGCTTAGATTTGCAACCTCACACATCCTGAATCCTGAATCGAATTAACAATCAATTGCACCATGAGCAACACCTTCCACGCCAAATCCCCAATGGACAAAGGGAAGATCCCCTCATAGAGACCCCTACCTCCTCCAGACAGCAGAACGGAATGCCATGGCATGTCTGGATGGTCGATGAGGGAGAGGAAGTGGAGGGTATACAAGAGCAGCCTGTACAGGAAACCCCTCCGCCCAGAGTGGAATGATATGGAGGGGATTTCCGAGAGATGGCTCAGGTTGTGGGGCCGAGGCTCCCAATGAGAGATTCCGTCTGAATGGGGACCAACTTGAACAGGAGTGCTCCACATCTTGAGTCAGCTCAACACCAAGTGCAGTCGGGGCCAAGCACCACTTTCAGATTCTCAATGGTTTTGGCTGTGAGCTGGATGCTACCCAAGGACTCACGTCATGCTCCGTTTTCTGGTGACATCCAGCCTGCTCCTCTGCCATCCAGTATGTCCATGACTCTGATCACTTTGACAGCCAGAACCCTCTCCTTCACTAGCCATATGAAGCCGCACTGACGAAGGGGAGGATTCCCGAGCAGTGGCTCCCTGAGAATAACAGCCATTCCTGATGGGGGAGAGCTCCGGCTGGAGGAGGCCATGTTCCAGATCATGATCAGTTCCTGGTAAAAGGCAGACAGCTCCTGCAAGGAGGCACGGAGGCATGGAGAACACCCGCCCCCTCCACCCCAGGTTCTTAACAGGAGCTGCATGTTGTAACTGGGGCCTTGCAGCTGGCGGAAGAACTACCTCGCCAGTGCACACCATCTAGGACGAGGTTTGGCGTGCAGCTATCTTTGCAGAGTCTGAAAGCAGAAAGTTGCCACCTGAGTGTGAAGGCACACCAGTGCCTGACTGCCCTCTCTAAGCGGGAGACTCAACACCGCGGCAGAGACCCAGTGCACTCTTTTGTCCCAGAAGTCGATTACTTTCTGCTGTATCTTGGCGACAAACTCAGGGGGAGGGATCAAAGTGACCGACCGGTACCACAGCATCGCAGCCACGAGTTGGCTTATGACCAGCACATGACCCCTGTAGGTCAGGACTCATAGCAGTACTATCCAGTGCCCTAGTAGTGATCTTGGCCTCCTGCTCTTGCCAGTTCACTGGCCAGGTATCCTTGGCAGGTCTAAGATAAGCCCCAGGTAGAGGAAGTGAGTGGAGGCAAAAGACCCGAGCTCCTCCAGCATGGAGTCTGTCACTGACCCACTAAGATTCGAGAATATTTCTCCCAGTTAATCCTGGCAGAGGACACTGTGGAGTTGTTGTAGTCAGTCCCTCAAAACGAGGATGATGTCTGCCAGGCTTCATGATTTGTGTGTCCTCAGGTGACACAGCAGGCCAATCCTGGAACCACATGTCTTTGAGCAGAGCGGACACGGGTTGCCCTGAGGAAGGGGGGGGTTCTGCAGCTTGGGCTCTGCACTCTTTCCTTCCACTTTCGCCTCCTCTCTGCGGCAGAGTTTACGCGGTCAGTTTCCGAATGTGTTGCGGCTTGTTGGATGAGGGACTGTCACAAGATGCAGTTTGCGGCAAGTTCCTCCCAAACACTGATGTCAATTTGTCCCCTTTTCAATGGGGCCTTCAGAGTGTCCTTAAAACGTTTTCTCTGTCCTCCTCGAGATCGAGTGTCATCCTTATGTTGTGAGAAGAGGATTTGTTTTGGAAGCCGATTTGCAAATGTAGTGCCCAGATCAGTGGAGCAGATTTCACATAATCATGATTGTGATGCTGGAGGAATTGGCTTCAGTCAGGATGCTGGAGTTTGTTCGCCTGTCTTCCCACTTGACTTTCAGAATCCTGCAGAGACATCACTGGTGGAAATTCTCCAGCCCCCGGAGCTGCCTTTGGTAGGTGACCCAAGTCTCACTGTCATATAGAAGGGTGGTGACAACAACAGCATTTTAGACAAAGCCTTTGTCCTCTTTTGGAAATCTCTGTTGTTGAAGACCTGGTAATGCAACCTTTGAACTTACCTCGAGGACCCGCGTGTTTCCCCACCACCACCCCCTCCCGCCCCCCAAGACATCCCAGAATGCCTTGTGGAATGCATGTCCAGCACATCTAGCCCCGGGGATTTGCCTCTCGAGAGCCTGTCATAGGCACCAGTCAGCTCTGCCAGGCTAAGTGGAACATTGAGCCACTCAGCACCCTCTGGGCTGACCTTCAGCAGGTGCTCCTACAGGGCATCCTCCAGAGAGAGAGCACCGTAATAGGCTTGGGTCCGGGCACTGATGCAGCCCGGATCAGAGACCAGGGATCTGTTATAAGCCAGCAGCCCCAGGATCTGCTTATAGACTTCCTACCTTTTTTTCCAGCAAGTAAAGGAATGGGGAGCCAAAGTCTAGGTCCTGAAGGAAGCAGATCCACAATCTCACAATGCACCTCAGGACCCAACAAGCTGCAAGCCCTTCAGCACACCCTTCTCCTCCTCAGACACCTTCCACAGGGCTGGGTCTTTGATGGCCTGACCGAGACTGGACTCCAGGTCTCGCGCCTCCTGTTCCAACAGTTAGACCCTGGCCTTCCCATCTCCTAGTCGACCGCCTCACATATTCCTGACTGAAGACCCAGATGTGAGCCTTGCCCACATCCCACCATAGCCTGAAGGAGGGAAGTCTCTCCTGCTTCTTTCTCCAGTCGGTCCAGAATCGATGGAACGAGTTCCGGAACCGCTTGTCCTCCAGCAGCAAGTTAAGATGCCAATATGTGGATGCCACCCACGCGTGACACAGTTTCAGCTGCACCCACACCAGTGGTGGTCTGAGCATGGCATCAACCGCATGGAAGGCACCAGAACGCGGGTGATGTACGCCCGAAAAATGTCTTGGCAGTCAATTGTGGACCGTCCTCCTACAGACCTCACGAAAGTGAAAGTGCTGGAGTTGGGATGAAGATTTTGTCAGACATCCAAGTTGTAGGACCCAACATGGTACCTCAAGATCTCCATTGGCACCTGGTGGCATGGGGTACCAGAGCAGACTGTTACCGCGATGGTACAGTTGAAATGCACCCCCTCACCCGTCACCTCCACAAAGGATGATGCACTTGTCGGTGTCGATGGAGATCAGATGAGCAGACATTTCTTCAAAGAAGCAGGCCTGCTGCACGCCAGCTTGGGGAGCGTACATGTTCACTAGGTGAAGTGACACATTCCCCAGTCGGACGGTGAGATGAGGCAAGTGGCCCGGCACAGGCTCCCTGACCCCCGAGATCTCCAGCTGAAAATGTGGGGCCAGCACGATAGCCACCCGTCCTGAATTGGAGGTGAGGTGGCTCAAGGAGATCCCTCCTTACTACTCCAAGAGCCAAGTAGACTTGTAGATGGTGTGGGTTTCCTGCAGGAAGCACACTACATACTCTCCTTCCTTAAGGAGTGAGAAGTTGAGAAATCTACAGTGTGCCTCTCTGCTGCTGTTGATGGTAAGGCTGGCTATGGTCGGCTTCATGGCAAGAGTCAAGCGCAACCACCACCTACACCCTACTGTGGGGAGGGAGCGGAGTCACTCGTGATCCTCCACTCCCTCAGCAGCCCAGTGAGGAATGCCTTGAGCTGGTGCAGCTCAAGTCAGCTCACGTCCTTGTTGATGCCTATGGTCAAGGGCCAGCTGGACGTTGCCACAGTGACCCAAACTATTGACTAGGAATTCCTAGAGTTCTGCAAGGGGTTGAGGGAAGTCTCGGTAGGGGGAATGAGGGTGTCCAACACCCCACTGGTGATGGACTCCAAATCAACCCTTGTGCCCTCTACTGAGCCGCAGTCCTCCTCCAGGTCATCACCATTAGCGGCCAACCTGCCCACTGCAGAGGTTTCAGTCGGTGGCCCAGAAGTACCATTCGGCCCTACCTCTGACACCATCCCAACCTCAGAATCGACAGCAGAGGGTCCTCCAGGGAGCCCAGGTCAGAGGACGGCTGCGGTTCGGGGCCCCGCCCAACCTCAGACACCGGGCCACATGGCGAGACAGGGAAAAGCTCCATCCCCAGCACCAGTTGCCCCGGCACCAAAGTCAGAGACAGAGAAACGGGGCCTGCCCCTCCCCCACCACCATTCAGTGACCCTTTTTAATCAAATCCTTGACCAGGTTGAGCAGGTCCTAGGGTATGTCAGCACGCGGCTGGGCACACAGCCTCATCAACTCTCCACCTCAGCCTCCAAGATGACCCACCTGGTGACGAGTGACAGGGTTATACTGGGTGGATACTCTGCCCCTCCCTCGGGCAGGGGTTCTCTCACATCATTGGGAGGTACAGGCTGGACAGAGGGATCTGGGTTGTTTTGACAGCCCGAGAAGCGGAACAGTTTTTCATACATACCGACCTCCTTACAGGTGTAGCACCATACACCGTCCAATGACTAGAAGACACGGTCGGCAGCCGCCTGGTGCTGAATTGAGAATGCGCTTTCCATGTTCTTCTCCTGCGCCATCTCCACGAAGAATTGGTACCGAAAGAAGATGTGTCGGAGGCTGGTCTCTGAAGCCAAGCAGGATTGGTGCTATCCCAGACTTCACCTCCCCCAGTCAGCGAAGGTAAGGGAGGAGAAGCCCACCTGGGATAAAGGGTGGGACATTTGAGATGACGATCTGCTGCACAGTGGCCTCAAGAGGGTCTAACAACAGGAAGGTCCCACCCACCATGAGTCCCCTCTCGAGGGCCAGCTGCATTGCCCTCTCTGTCCTCAGAAAGAATGCAGCCTTCCCGTATATCTTTGAGGTGACTACGATGGCTGAAGGGCGGCGTGGCTTTGACACATGCCTCGATCGCCATGTTGGGGTGAGTGTAGCTCTTCACCCCATGTTTTTTGCTGATTAGAGTGAATGGTGACAGGGCTGCAGGAGCAGTAGAGGCAGCCACTCCTGTGTAGGTCCTCACAGACCCTGTCACTGGTGAAAGTGGAGTCACATTGAAGCTTTGTGAGCCACACCCACTCCAAGTCTCAGGCCTGATGTTCCTGATGACGGCCTTCGTCTGCACAAAAGGGCACCGAAGAGAAAAATCCACCCCTCACTTACATTGGGATGGGAGAGTGGCTTCCTCCCTCTGTGCAGTTAGGGAGGGAGACCAAAGATCAAGTCAGTTGCCTCTAAATGAGAGAGAGAGAAAAAGGAGGCAAAAAGGAGGGAAGGAGGATGATTACAGAACGGGATCACCACTCAAAGTCGGGCTCAGTGGATGGATGGGCTTTGTTGGGTTGCACATTCTGGAGATTATTAAAGTCTCTGGTAGTGATCTTCCTGGTAGGAGGTGGGGGAGGAAATGTCTTCATCTGGGAGAGCTGGAACTGCCCAGGCACACTCCCCCATCAGGTCTTATTGATGAGATTAAAGAAAACTTCACCCAGGCAGCTCCAGCTGTCCCGACCCAGGCATTATGGGGGGTAGGATTGGGTGGGGAGTTGTGTGTGCAGCCTGGACAATTTTCAGGAGCACACAGACACACTCACTCACCACCTCTCGATCTTCCAGCCTCTGTCTTCTTTCCTCCCCCCCCACCTACAAATAACAGTCTTTATCGAAAAGTGCATCAAGCACCCACCTCTTGCTGTAAAAGCTGGTCTCTCCCTCTCTTTCCCTCCTCTGAATCAGATGTTGTTAATTCTTGTTGTTGTCTCTTCCTCTCTCTCCCCCTCCCAATAAGGGGAATCAACAGCAAAATAACTTGAAAAGCTCCCTCTCCCAGTCTCTCTCTCTCTCAAAAGTAAACCATTGGCTTTGAAGTACTTTGGGACATCCTAAAGATGGGAATAATGCTAGTACAATGCAGATTTTTTTCTTATTGCGAAATCATATCTCAGTAGGTGTCAATGTCTTTAGGACAGCTTTAGCAACTTTTCTAAAAAGTACCAATGCTTTCAGAAGGAGACAAGCCCAGAGTTAATGGACCAGGAAAGAGATTTGACATTGAAAATGAACCAAGAAAACAACATTTGGATTCAGGGAATGGTCACAGACCTGAAACTTTAACTCTGTTTCTCTCTGCAAAGATGCTGCCAGACCTGATGAGTATTTCCAGCACTTTCTGTTTTCTGTTGTTTCCAGCATCTGCAGTATTTTGCTTTTATTTCAGATTCAGCTGGATGTGATCTATAGTTACATTTTGGGAGGAAGATTGACATTTTTAAAGATTTGTTACAGACCTTTGACCACATCAGATTTTATTTTCATGGTTTTAACAAATAAAAATGTTTTTGGTTTCTTTATGATCTCCAAGCAAGAGTTTATTGCTGTCATATTATCCCCAGTCATGGATTATAAATAATCTAATCTCTCCGGATCAGAGTTACAACATATCTGGTACTCTGAATGTAAAATTAATCCACAGTTACTCTAGTGATACTATATATTATTCCTTATGTTTATTCATATAACTACTGTATTTGCTACAGGCTGCTTTAATGATCTAACTTTGAATGATTTATTCGACTGAACGCATACATGTCAAACATCTATCTTTGATGTAAAGACTTGATTTTCAGGACTGCACTTCCATGCAGACAAGGTCCTTCTCCAATCACTGCTCATGATACTGCTACAATTGACAATGTTGTACGCTGTGGGTGGGAATTCTCATGAGAATGGGCATTTCCCACCTCGAGTACAGCCCTGTCAATCACTTCATGTATGCAAGCAAGTAGGATCCCAGAATGGCACTTGAGGAAAAGGAAAGGGCAGCATTTGGAGCTGGGCGCATCAGTGGCACTTAGGGGAAAGGGCTGGAGAGAGAGAGGAAGAGGGGATAGGAAAATGGAATTGAAGTAGAAGATCAGCCATGATCTAGGTGAATGACAGAACAGGCTCGAGGGGCCGAATGGCCTACTCTTGCTCCAATTTCCTATGAGAAAGGAAAGAGTAGCACTTGTGTTGGGTGGAGGGAAGAGGATAAAATGCCAGGACTTGGAAGGGAGGAGAGAAAAAAGAGAGAGATAGAAGCCTGCAGCACTTGGTGAGGGGACTGAAAAAAGCCAGCAATAGCAGCAGGTTTTGGGTGGCTGGACGGGGCGGGTAAAGGAACCTTCTTTGCTACTGTATACTTTTTTTGAAGGGAGCAGTTTAAAATAGAAAGACAAATAATTAATTCCCAAAACAGAAGAAAAATTCAGTACATTTGAGCAAAAAACCTTTATTTATGAGCTCCGTAAAAACAGGCCTTGTGCCTACAGCACTTTTACCACCTTGCATTCTTTTATGAAATTAAAGCGAAGGGGTTTTATGGCTTTTCCACATTTAAAGGAGATGGTGTGCTTGGAGGGAACATTGATTAAGACCTACAATAAATGGGTTGCTGTCCAATATAATTAAACTGTGGAAAATTAAGACCTGCAGGCATGTAGTATCTCAGCTTGTGCTCTCCGTGAGTGCTGCTCATCACCAGGAATGCCTGAATTAAGAATCAGCCCTGTTTGTATGCCTGCAGCTTAGGGCACAAGCTTTTGTCCCACTGCACTTTCAGTGTAATTACTTGCTTTCACATGTCATCACTATTATTCAAGGCTGTTTATCAGTTATCAATTGTTTAGGCATCTATGTCCGCTTTAACTAGTTTTCTGAGTTGAAATGTAAGTGAATTTGATGTAACTGGTATTTCCTTTCAGTTGATGAGGTTGCAGCCTGCTTTTACATCTACATAACTGTGGTTAATTATGCTACTAGTAGGTGAATTCAACCAATGTTGATAATGTGAGGATGAGGTCAGTGTTACTTTCTTAAAACTGTAATATTTACATAGCTGGGAAATAGAACTTTTTCTATTCAGGCACCGAAGGCTGGATTGTATACTCTCCCCCAGGGTGAGTTTGAAGGCAGGGAGAACCTTAATCAGGTGGGATGGTGATGGATGGGGATCCCACCTCCTTCCCACCTCCACCCCAGTTAAGTCTGTGGCGTGATGCCCCGCCGCCAATTGAGGCCCTTAAGTGGGCAATTTAATGCCCAGTTAAGGGCCTCTTCCCACTACCACTGGCATTAGCCCAGTGGCGGGTGGGCCTGTTGCCATGCAGGGAGCATGATGAGTAAACCTGTGGAGGTTGCTTGCCGGTTCCTGGGGGAGAGATTCCTTGTTGATAGGCACTCAGTGCCTGATCAAGGGACCTGGCATCGGGAAGGGGGGTGGGGGGGGGCAGCTGAGAGCCACCCCCCTGTTCTTGATGCCAAATCCCCTACATTCTTACCCCCCCCCCACCCCCCTCACCCCCCTCACCATGAAACCCCTCTTGTCATCACTTACCTCTGGCTTGGGTCCATCGATGATGCTGGGCCTTGGGTGGGTGCATTACTGGCAGCAGCCACCACCTCCCCAGAGGCGCTGCAGAGTAAAAGAGCTGCTGGCCTCTGATTGGCAGGTGGGAAATCCATCCTCAGGGTTCTTAATCCCAGGGAAAGCCCCTGCTGCCCAGTTGAGTGCCTGATTTGCACATAGTGCAGCTGGCCTTCCCGAAAAGCGGCAACATGGGTGTCTCGCTGGCTCTCCAGCCAGTGGGCGAGACCCCTGTCGCCTCCATTAAATAGTGCCCCCAGTGTCAGCTTCAGTAGTGCAGCTATGTACAGAGTAAAGCTCTCTCCACACTAACAATGTGCTTTGGAAAAGCAGCAATGCAACTTTTCCAATTCTTACACCAACCATTCAGTGACCAATTCCTCCCAAAATTTTATGCTGGTGTCCCATTTGAACTAGGTACTGCATTCAGACTGTCCAAACTCATTGCCCATAGATTTGTTTGCCCACCAGACAGAGCAGGCTACTGTTCCATTTGGGCATATGAATCAAGCTAAAAAAGTTAAATTATTTGGACAGGTTGCACAGACTAGACTGTATTCCATTGAGTATAGGAGATTAATGGTTGTTCCAGTTGAGGTGTTTAAGATGATTAAAGAATTTGATAGGGTAGATGGATGGAAACTATTTCCCCTGCTGGGGGAGTCCAGAACAATGGGGTATAACCTTAAAGTTGGAGTGAAGCCATTTAGGGGTGATGTCATGAAGTACTTCTTCACACATAAGGGTAGAAAAATTCTGGAACTCTATCCCCCAAAAACCAGTTGAGGCTAGGACAATTACATTTCAAATCTAAGATTCAAATAGATTTCAAATAGATTCTTATTGGTTTGGGTATTAAAGGATTATTCTACCACGGCAGGCAGAAGGAGTTATGATACAGATCAGTCATGATCTAATTGAATTGCGGAACAGTGTTGAGGGGCTGAATGGAACATAGGAACAGGCCAAGGTGTCAGAAGTGAAAATCCAGTTTTCAACCAATGCATCATCTAGTGCCCATGGCCAAAAATTGCTTACGTTATTCCAAACACAGTGAAAGAGACATATTGAAGCTGGAGTGTTATGGTGCCAAGATGTGAAAGACAGAAGGTTTCTATTTGGTGGTATGAGTGCCTAAATGGAATGCTGTATACATGTGTAAAATTCACAATGAGCAAGGCCTCTCCCTGGTATTTTTCCAAGGAGAACAATTTACTCTTTATCAAAGTTTCTGCTGCAAATCTTGTATGAATTGGGCAGCCAGTTGGAGTGCAATGGTCTGGTATAGTTAAGTACAGAGTAATGGGAGACAGATTGCTGCCTGTAATTACCCAGCGCAGTGAGTTTAGGATCTCATGGGCTATCAGGGAGACATTCATTAAAAGGAAAGGTTCTTCTCTGCGAGGCAGGAGGTGAAGGTTGGAAGAAAACACAACTCAGACCAGTCCCGGGCACCTCATTGCTGCTGCTGCTGAACAACAAATAGCCTGGGAGAATCTGGGAAAATTGTCAGTGGGCACCTAAAGACAGGAAGCAGCTGAGCAGGTAAGCTGGAGGAGCATTGTGCCCGGTCATGGGTGCAATGAAGAAAGTTGTTTAATAACCTAACTAGATTGGAAAAGTGAGCATCTGATGATTCAACTGCATCCTGTGGTTTAAGCCTCCCCACCCCACTTCTCCCATTTTCACACTGTCCTGTTAAGCGTTCTCCATTACATTACTTCTCAGACCCACTTAACTTACAGCAGCACCCAGTCTTCCTTTAATTATCTCGCTATTTATCCATCGACATGCATCCTTCTGAATGTGCTCCATTACAGACAGGACCTAAAGCCATGTACCAGCACAGACACTTGCACTTTGGTGGGTGTAGTTAGTTAGTTAGTTGGGTTTTCACCTGGTGATTCACACCTCACAAGTGAGCACGATCAGACACTGGTGGAAAGGACAGCGAAACAGAGTCCGTGTTGGGGAGTGAAATCCACTCAAAGATCAACACAAGTGGACACAAATGGTAATTTTGAGAAGGACAATGCTAGATGTGCATCAGCAACTTAGCAATGTACTAACGGATGTGCCATGCGTGTTCCCCAAAATAGTGGAGAAGATGGAGCAGTCTGATTCAATTGCTAGCGGATTGACGGCACAAGGAATTGTGAAATGTCATGGAGAGACAGCCAGCCTCAATGTAGCTTCAAGCAAGCCTATCAAATGAGCCCCACCCCCGCCAGGCCATGACCATGCCCATGCAGACATTTGATGCCAATTTGTCTGCTGCCTTAAACACGACAACAGATACCTTATCTGTGACCTTACAACATGTCGCTGATCATCACCAATCTGTTCTGCAGCAGAATGGTAGGAGTAATATGACAATGGCCCAAGGTAAGGATAATGGTGAAAGGGGGCATGGAAGTGGGAGCTCCACTCAAAGTGCTCTCTCTTCTCACCCATTGTGTCCCCCCACACTCTGCCCTCTCCAGACAGTATCTGACATGCTGTCTCATCTCCCAGTGGTCAAGTCTGGCCCTGCACAGGTGCAGGTAGAGCAGTCTTTGGCAGGGCCCTCAGGGGCTCCCAGACCCAGATGGATTAGGCCAGAAGCAATTCAGCAGTCAGGGCTGGGATCTGAGCAGCTTGTCTTTACCTCTGCTGAAATCACACAGGTAGAAGAGCTAAGAAGCATAAATTGAAGAAATTGTAATTCAACAAGCATACATGACTGTTTGACAAAATGATATGTTGCTGAGTTTCCTTTCTTTTGTAACACCACATAAAATTTAATGATTAGCACAACTTTCACATCTTGCCCATTATTGTGTCCCGAGGGCCAACTCGTCCTTTCACTTGGTTCATGATGTGCTGTCCAACAAGTCCAAGGCTCCTCCCATACTGATTTTGGCAACTTGAAATCCTGAAATGTTGGAAAATATTGTATCCACACAGACCCTCTCTGCCAGACATTTGCCAGAGAGAACAGAGACAGGAGAAGCAGTAAGTGCAGTTTTACTCAGATGGGGCTATGACAAATCCCCATTTGAACTGCTACTCAAACGTGCCTCCATTTCCCTATTCAGTTTCCGAAGGCCTGGGAAACATGTCCTACTCAAATAAAATTGGGAACCAAGTTAAATCAATTTAAAAATACCTCATTAACATCTCCCAAGGACGTTAATTGCACCAATAAGTACCTGCACCCATCCAATTAGGCAATACCCGACTTGGGCGAGTAGCTTTCTTGCTGGTCTCTAAATTTGCCTCTGTTAAACTGGAAGTGGGCACATTGGGAGCTCGGTTGCACTCCTTCTCCAAAAAGCAATAAAGGTTACCCTCCATCTATGTTATTATTTGTCCCTTTGGCATGTGATCTGTTGTAAGACTCACAGGACTACAAGTAATATCCCCAAGAAATGTGGGTTTTATTATAACTGAACTGGAACCTATATATACAGTTACTACACGAGCTAGATCTAAACACCTCTCACTCTGCTAGGTTCCATCCACAACTGCCTGGTCATGTGGGACCCAACATCACTTCCTCTGATGATCTTCACTTGCAGTTCTTAAGGTGGTCCATTCTTGAGGGCATTCCACAACAGCAACCACTCCCAATCCACCCATTTTGGGGGGTTAAAATTCCCCCAGTATGTTGTTTTTGGAGAAACTTATTGTAGCAATCCTAGGGAGCTGGGCTGAGGAAAGATGGAGTGGGGACTCTTCCATCTCAGGGGGAAAGGGGCAGAAAAGTTGGGTGTAAAAGGAAGATTGTGTGAAGATAGGGAAAGAGAGATATGGAAGGCAAAGCACAACTGTAGTTGAGAACCATTATTAAATAATCCTGCTTTATATACATAACTGTATATGGAACTTTAGAAAAGCTGAAGAGCTTGCCATTCAGTGCTCACGTGGTCCTCATGTTATAATTTATCACATGTAATTTATTTTATCTGGAAAAATAATTCTATCAACTAAGTGAAGTTGTTTAATAGCATCTTTATATTTGGCACATCTTTTTCTAGTCTGCTTACGAACATGTGAAGCAATGGACATTAATCAGATCAAAATGTATAATTGAAACACTTGTATGGGAAAAGGTCGACACAGGAATATTTCATAACTCCCAAAGTTCCCTCATCTAAAGATTAACCATGCACCTTCTCATGAATGGACTGTATCTGGGTAAATCAAATACCCAGAACAGCAGAGGTTGATAAATAAAAGCATGAGTACCTGTACTGTAGATGGAGTCCTTATTCATTCTTCTGCATGATAAATAGGGACAAAAGACATGTAACAATCTATGGAGGTAATTTTGTCTTTTGCTGATAGTGGAAACAACAACAACAACTTGTATTTATCTAGTGCCCTTTAATGTAGTAACATGTCCCAGGCGCTTCACTGAAGCATTATAAAGCAAAACCTGACATCAAGCCACATAAGGTGCTATTATGACAGATGACCAAAAGCTTGATCAATGAAATAGTTTTCAGAAGCATCTTAGAGGAGAAAAGAGAGTTGGAGAGGTTTAGAGCCTAGGCAGTTGAATGCATGGCCACCAATGGTGGAAGAATTAAAATCAGGGAGGCCAGAATTAGAGGAGTTGTTACAACCAGGGTGAGAAAGAGGTCTAGGAGTCCCTTTTAGCCTTTGCCTGGTCTTACTGTAACAGGGTTTAATTTTAAACACATTGTTTTTTCAGCTCCCCCTTGGTGAATCCTTATTTACCGCTTTCCAATTGTAAGGCAAAAAAACAGCACAAACAGTACTTTCTCAGATTTAAAGAAAAGTTGAAATTTATTAAACTTAAACTCTGATTCAGTTAACACCAATGGATACATGATGCGCTCACACTGGCATGCATACGCGATACACACATTCAAATAGGGACAGAAAAGAGCAGAAGAAAAATAAAGTGGAAAGGTTTGAGGCAATATCTAGTTGTTGTTATGGTTCTTCGAGCTCATTGTACAGTCCTTGATTGTAGGTAGATCTTGCTTTTCGTTGAGGCCCAGTATTCTTCTTAAACCTTGTTCGTTTTAGGAGACTTTTCTCTCTTGGGGTTCAGGGGTCTTCAGTGGATTCAGAGGCTTGTGAGAAAGAGATGGGAGCAGACAGGAGAGATGTTCTCAGTCCAGGAGCAAACAGCTTTCTGCCCAAACTGTTTGTACAAATTCAAAAAGCTCAGGTTGCCCAGCTGGTTAGTCATGTGACTAGCTGGCTTGACCATATCTGTTTGTGTATTCGGCCATCTTAACAGTCAACCTGGATGTCAACCTTCAAAGTCTGGTGATCAAAAGTCCGTTGTGGGTTGAATGTCAGGGAATGGCTGCTTTGTACTTCCAAACACTGTCTGTTAATATGCAAATGTCTTTTCCAGCCACAGCTGATCTGTTCAACAAGTCCTCCCCTCACTCCAGTAACAGTTTAAAATCAATGTTCATGACAAAATTAATGTGCCTCATTCCTGGCAGGTGGGGGCCTAGCATGACAGAAGTGCAGATATCTCAAAGGGCTATGGGGCTGGAGGAGATTACAGAGATAGTGAAGGATGGCACCATGGAAGGGTTTGAAAACAAGGATGAGAATTTTAAAATTGAGATGTTGCTTAACCAGGAGCCAATGCAGGTCGATAAGCAACAGGAGTGATGGGTGAACAGGACTTGATACGAGTTAGGACACAGACAGCAGAGTTTGGATGACCTCAAGTTGGTGGAGGGTAGAACATGGGAGGCCAGCCAGGAGTACATTGGAATAGTCAAGTCTAGGAGGTAAAAAAGGCAGGGAAAAGGCAAAGGGAAATATCAAATTGGCCACACATTATACACCTCCCCTGATTCTTATTTGCATTGAAGTCACTGAAGTTGAGAGGGAGAACTGATATCGCCAAATTTAGACTTTCACCAAAAGTTAAAATTACCCCTTTGTTTTCTTTAAAATTGATGTAAATGTCTTATATTACGCACACGGTAGTATTAACCTTTTCACAGTGTACACTGTAATGTCTGGAACACAAACTTACTCTTACATCAACATCTATTCAACAGCTGAAGGGTGCAATTGTTCTGAAGGCTTACTTTACCTTGTTTTGTAAGCTTTGAAGAATCAGATGCTTAAACATGACTGTTGTGTAATTACAGCGCACAGGCCAGCAGTGAAAGAGATCAGATTGCTACATATACTGCTCCCTAAATGGTACCAAATCTCTGTTTGGATAAGTTGGAGGAAGGGTCAGGTCAGGGGCTGACCTCCATGTTCTCACTTACGTTTCTGTCCTTTTTTTTCCCTCTCTTCTTTTCCTTTTAAAGTTGTTACTTGCTGTGGCAATAAATAAAGCTGTGGATTGTTCAGTGCTGGATTTGGCAGCATAGGGACGTAGTTTGTAACTGTTCCTACTCAGTTCTCAGGCTCCGGAATCTAAAGCTCTATTTCCATTACAAAACTGCATTCATTTTGAATTACACTCACCTGCAGCCTAATTCAGTTTGTCTGGCATTAAAGGGACATTCCCAGCTCCAAACTTCTGCTCTTTCCTCTTTGCAGTTTTCACCCTTCTGCTTCTGAAGGTGTTCAGTTGAGCTGGGCATGGCACCACAAGCACCTGCAGTCCTCAGGTGCCCCATCCTAGCCCATTGTTCACTTGTGAGCCTGGATGTGCGAGTCAGAAAGTTGTGGGTTCAAGTCCCAGTCCAGAAACTTCAGCACAAATTCTAGGCTGACACTCCAGTGCTGTACTGAGGGAGTGTTGTGGTCTTGTGGTCTTTTCCAGCCTTGAGATTTTCTATGCTCCAAGCTAACCTACCTCAGGCCAAATGCATATTTTGCCCTCTTACTAGGCAGTGTGCCCCAAGGGATGTGTTTTGAAATTCTTTTTCTATACACTGTATGCACTATGTATAAGTCTGCTCGACAATCACATTCACTCAGTTACACTAGAGTCACATTAAATAATTGCTTTTAGCTTTCGCAGAGTTAAAATGCCCAGTATTCATAAGGACAATGAGATTTCAGATTTCAGAAGATGGCTTGACTTAGCATTCATGATGATGGCATGATTTTAGATTTATAAATTCATGTGTGATTGTGAATGCATATAGATTGTGTGAACTCTTGCAGACTGAGTGATTTTTATTTCTAAAACAAGAGATAGATTTTTTGTTTTCCTCGTGGCAATCTAATTTCACATCAGACGATGGCACACAATGATTTATTTAATGACTTGCTGCAATGTGAGATAGAGGGAAGGGAAGTTGATATTAAGTAATCATAGGCTAACTATTGAGATTATAATTTAATCTTCTAAAGTTGATGCTACTTGACAGTTTAAACTGCAATGAATTTAAATGGCATAACAGATAATCAATTTTTTTGAATATAAAGATTCATAGTTTCTCATCTGATCCAAGTTGCTTTTAAGTGCGCTTGGGTTACTCATCTTTCTAACTCAAGGTTGTTAATACTTAACAGGAGTAATTGCTGCATTATACATTGCATTCCACATATCTGACAAACAACTTATCATCAAGGTTTAAGGTCACGGCAATACAGTTTCAGCCTACTAGATGCTTTTGTGGTTAAAATGCAAATCCCTGATGTAGGCCCAACAGTTACGAAGCAAGATTCCAATATCATTACGGAGGTAAAAATAATTCTGGATTGCAATTTCCTTTGGATACCCAGACCTTGAGAAATCAGAAAGGCTTGGAAGGGAGGAGTGAATGTGTTTGATTCATTAGGGTCAGCTGCACAGTGGAACGGGACACGAGTGGAACAAGAAACAAAATACTGCAGATGCTGAAAGTCTGAAAGCAACAATGAAAATGCTGGGAACACTCAGCAGGTCAGGCAGCATCTGTGAAGAAAGGAAAAATGTGAACATTTCAGGTATACCTCTTCATCAGAACTGGAAAATATTACAGGTGAACAGTTTGTAAGAATGAAAGGGGAGGAGGGGGAAAGCACCTACATAAGAACAGAGAAAGATTAACATGTAAAGTGATTAGTTGGAGAAGTGGAAGTTGTTAAAAGACAAAAATGACAGAAATGATAATGCAACACCAAAGGAAGCATCATGAGAGAAATTAGGGAAATATGAGGCTCAGAATTACATAGAATTTACAGCACAGTTGCAGGTCATTTGGCCTATGGTCTATGCCAGTGTTTACGCTGCACATAAGCCTCTTCCCACCCTACTTCATCCACGCTATGTATGTGTCAATAGTTAAAGCCGGTTAACTAAGTAGAGAGAGAAGGATGAAAAACTGGCAAAGCAGAACAGGCTCCAATTGTCCAGGAGTCTGGTATACAAACACTTCCACCAGACTCCAGGACATAAATAGAGTAAATTATCTCTTCAAGATACACAATGCAACCCATAAACTCGACAAATTTCACAACATGGGATTTATCAATCATCCTCTTCCTCTATCACATATCTCCTATCCCCAAATATTGAAGCCATCAGTGCAAAAAATAGAAGAAAGAAGTTACTGGTACAAAGCACACACTACGGAACCTATCTCCTCTGTATTAATTGAATATGTCATATATAGATCATCTAGGTTATACAATATATTATAACAGTATGCATTTATAGAATATTTTTAATGGAACGAGGAGTTAGGAAGGTGGCAGTTGTGGAAATAGGTCTTAAGGGAGACTTTAATGAGTGGAGTTGAGATAGTACAACAATAAGGGTTGAGAAAAAGAATATCAAAATGTGAGGAAAGATGGCTGTAGGCTCTTCCATGAACAATGGTTCGGAGGGAAGGTGCAACATGCAGTAGGCCAGAGTCAGAAGAGAGGACAGTGCAAGTGGAGACTTAGAGCCAAAGCAAGTTGTGGAGATGGGGTGAATTGAGGCCATGGAGGGATTTGTAGATGAGGACAAAAATTTTAAAGTCAATGCACTGAAAGATGGGAAGCAAATGGAGGTTGGTTAGCAAGGGAGATGGTAGTGAGTAGAACTTAGTGTGGGATAGGTCGTGGGTGGTGGAGTTCTAGATGAATTGGAGTTTATGGTGAAGCTTAAGAGGTTTATGTAAAAGGCATTTGAGAAGCCATATCTACAAGTCTTGAAGGTGTGGAAGAGATATATCACATATGCAATATGATTTATTTTGAGTGGTACTAATATTGCTTCTAGTTAAAATATCTTGGGATAAACCTCCCAGTGTTTTACTGCAAATGCCTTCATTGGTTCATATTTAAACATCCAAGTTCTTTCTGCCCTGTCCCTTTCACTTACACTGCTTCCATCATTGCTTCTCTTATCCTCGCCAACTCTTTCCTTCCTTCTGTCCCTCTCTATTGCACTGTCTCTCACCAGCCCTGCCGCCCCACACTGTTCGCATTTACTTGTTCTCTCAACCAGCTCACTCTCATAGCCCATGCCAACGCTGACTGATGTCTCAACAATTTCCTTAACTGAGACAGTATGACTCATCTCCCATAGCAAATTAAGGACATAGAAGAATCTTCTGTTCAAAACAGCTCAAGTATATTGCATAAATTGTTCATTATGCCATTCATCTGAGCAATGTGCATCTACCTCACAGTGTTCCATTTTGTTAGAAACAAACCTGAACTGATCCAGAGTCATTGAGGCCAACAGTAGCATCTCTATGATCCACCTTACACACTTCCAGCCAAGATCAGCTAATTCAGACTGTCTGGGGATTGAACCCTTGTGTTTCTTGTTCTGATTGTAGAACTCAGTGCCAGCACAACACTTATCTAAATAACAAGTCACTGCACTTCAAAGTAGCCCAATGTACACAAGACAATATGAGAGATGTGCTGCACAATAATGCAAGTCTGTCTTTCTAAAGAAATGTCAATCATCCTACAGTCCTATCAGAAGACTTGGGCACATTTTTATAGCAACTGGAGCAGCCTGGGACACTGATGGTTCTTGATAGCAGCACATCCTTTTGACAACAAAGCAATAATGGTGTTAAAAGGCATTATGACACCACCCCTTCAGCCTGCTTACAGTTTGTTTTCCTGTATATCATTCGCAATGTTAAGACAGAATTGACTGCCCTTCAAATTTGATTTTTATTCATTTGAATGTGTAGTTTACACTACAAATGAAAACACCTCATTCAATATTGAAGTTTGCTCTTTAAAATGCCATGCTGCCCTAATCTAGGGAGCTCGAAATTTTTCCACTCTTTTCACAATGTGGTTCAAAAGTTTGAGGCAAAAATGAAATTCAAACCAGATGGATGAAATCTAACCACCTCCAGCTCCTTTACTTTCTGCTCCCTCGCCTGCCCTTACCCCCCTCCCCCACTAAGGCAGCTAACTTTCAAACGGTTTCCATATATGGAATAGCAGACTGCAGTGTGAGCATGCCTGTGTTTCTTCTGATTGTGGCTGAACCAAGGTTGTTGCCTTTTCTCGGGAGTGGGGACTAATACTAAAGTACAAAGCAAAACAGAGACATAAAATGTTGATGCATCTAATTACATGACCTAATTTAAGCAAGCATTCTTCCAGACCAAGCCAGGTTGGTCAAAGGGAGAATGCAGAAAAACCAAAAAATTACAAATTCATTTCCAAACAGTTCTCAAGGGATGATTTCTTTTGCAAATGTTTTAATCACCCATACTTCTAACGTTTTAAAATTCACAATAGAAATCCAGCGCATTTCTCATTTTAATGAGAGAAACAGATCCTTGGGACTGAGTTCCAAGGTTGTGCAACCTAAGGGATTGATTTGGATGTCATCATAAAACATCCACATCAAAATCTGAGCAATTATCAGCTTAATCTCAAAATTGGATCCCAGCCATTAATTGGTTTCCGTGATCCTTTTTATTAAAAATGCTGGCAGATCTGCCATGGCCTTGCTCAGAGTAAGCCAGAGAATGGACTATTTTATTGCAGGTGTGTTGATGCACAATGTTTTATTTAATAAGTAGTTGATCTCCCAAAAAAAAGAGCAATTGTGTCTTTCCCTTATCTTAACTGTTTCCTCCTTTCTGTTATATGTGACACTATGGCTGTACACTAGATACAAAACCATTAATTATTTATACAGAGCTGGGGTATGGTAGCGTTGTGGTTATGTTAATAGGCTAGTAGTCCAGTGGCATGCACTAATGATCTAGAGTTCAAATCCCACAATGGTAGTGGGAGAATTTAAATTCAACTAATTAAATAAATCTGGAATAAAACATTACTATCAGTAATGATGACAATGAATCTATCGGATTGTCATAAAATCCCATCTAGTTCACGAATGTCCATTAGGAAAGGAAATTTGCTGTCCTTACCCAGTCTGGCCTGTATGTGACTCCAGATCCACAGCAATGTGGTTGGCTCTTAACTATCCTCTTGTTATGGACAGAATTGAGAGAACTGAAACTCCAGTTCTTTTCCCTTTACTGTCCGTAATCAGTGTGTTTGAGAAGGAAGATGTGTGTGTTTCTGAACCCCTGAATGTGTGGACAATTTGAATAAGCAGCAGCACACTTTTTATGGGTTTAAATAAAGAGGATTCTTTTTCTTCACATGTTCAAGCCGAAAGTCTAACGCAACGCCACACACACACAGGAGGATAGCGCACTTTTACAAATTGCAAACAAAGGAATAGTTCATAAGTGACGTGATCTGGCTCGTCTTGGGGAAAAGGCATATGTTGCGGGCCCGATGAAGAAAGCGATTTCCCTCCTGAAGTGTAATTAGGTGGATTTGATAGCCGGCGTCGTGTATCAAAGTCGTTGCAGGATTCTCTCGAAGAGGCGGATTTTCAGCAGGTCATGAAGTTAGTTGCTTGTAGTCTCGTCACTTGGCAGTTGGTTTTCTGTACTGGTGGTCTTGAAAAGGAACAGGTTTGGAGACTTTAAAACGTTACAGCCTCCAGTTCTTTTAAGGCACAATGGTACTGCCTGGTCTGCTTGCTGCTTTTTCAGCAGTCTGTATTTTAAAGATTTTTAAAAGGAGACCAACATGGCTGCCCTACCATTTGACTTCTCACAGTTACTTTTCCAAATAAGGTGGGGGTCCAGATTGATTAGCCCCATCCTGGTTTATTGTAAGACATTCATCCCGAGGAGGGTTAAGACAATCACCTTCTTTGTTTCAGGAGAAACCCATTCAATTCAGGAATGTCTCTTGATGGTATCAGGATGGGCGTTGATGCCACCTCTTAGTCTGGAAGGTATTCTTTTGCCCTTTTCAGAGAGTGAATCAGGTCTTGAATACACAGGTCAGGTCACCTGACCTTCAGTGGCCATCTTTGCAGCCCATGCCCACTTTTAATGTCCATTGTGGTTCATTTAAAACAAAAAGGAAAATTCAGTTCCAGAAGATGCTATGCTGAATATAGTCCCTGTTTAAAGTTATGAATAGAACATACCTCTACTGGGCATGACACTCTGAAATGGTAGCAAACTACGCAGTTGTACTCAAGAAAGTTCATACCACCTTCTCAAGGGCAATTAAGGATGGACAATAAACATTGACCTTTCCACTGATACCTACATCCTTTGCGTGGATTTTTAAAAAGATGTTGTTTTTGATACTTTAATTCATTTTCAGTTGTTTTTCCATTGTCGTGTATGAAAATCGTCACAAATTACATTGATGCGTTTTGCTGCATGACATTATACTGGGATTTACCATATTTTTGTGCACAATAACTTTTAATTTGCAACAAGAATTGCACCTACAAATTACAAGGATATCAAACTTGAGGTTAATTGCTGGCTCCGCAGTTCGACAGAATATGTAGCAAAATTGAGGGACATAATATGGTTTGTAAGCATGAAAAGCATCGATCAGTGAATGGAAGCTAAGCATTACGAATAAAACAGAGAGACAAAAAGGGTTTTGTGATAACTTGCTCATTTGGGATTGAACATTTAGGCCTGGTATTTTACCAGTGGTGGGGTATTTGTTGGGTGGCCTGCCATCGTTGGGCCAATTAATGGCCACTTAAAAGCCTCTTCCCAACACTACAGGTATTTTACTAGTAGTGGGGTGGAGTGGGGGGGCGGGTCTGCTCATGCAGCTTGATTGCGGGCTCGGGGAGGGGGGAGGGTCCCTCTTGCTTGTACACCCTGTATCCCATGGAGAGCCCCCCTCTGCAGAAAGGGCCGCCCCAGCTTGATTCCTCCCCCACCACTGGGCTCCCAGTCGCCACTCTTCCCACCACCATGTACCCCACCCCCCCCCCCCCCCCCCCCCCACACCAAGCTGCCTGACTGGCCACGGCGAGCCCACCCCACTTACCTGAACTCCAAGCCTCCATCACTGGCTGTGTCTGGGGCCGGGAGTAGTCCCTGCAGCGCCCACTGCTTCCAGTGGGACTGAAGAGCTCCTGGCCCTCCGATTGGCTGGCAGGTCTTGGGAGGTGCGACATCCTGCCTCAGGGGGGCAGAAGCCATGAGCCACCCAAAATTGCATGATAGCTTCCCGGCCAGCGGAGGCAGGCTCACCCCTGACTTTCCAGCCGTTGGGTGGGGCCACACCTTCCATGCTAAATCCTGGCCAGCATTTCATCCTCTCTTGCTGGAGGAGTAGTAATATGGCTATTACAGGCTTGTCCATGTTGCAGGTGCCAATGACTGCACGCACATTGTTTTGTAGGCGCTTGATGTCAACTGTGTCATGTGCTGGAACAGAAAGGAATTCCACGCCTTCAACATCCAACTGGTGTATTTTACCAGCATACACAAAGAATCGTGCAGGACAATACATGGCAGCCATCATGATGCCTTCATTCTGTGACAGTCTGCTGTGCCAGCTGCATTTGGCCCGCCCCACCAAACCAAAGGGTGGCTACTGGGCAACAAGGGCTATCCACTGACGACATGACTAATAACTCCGGTGTATAACCCACACTCATGCGTGCAGCATACTAACAATGAAAGCCGTACTGCCACATGAAATGTGATTGAGCAGACCATTGGAGTACTGAAGCAATGCTACCGCTGCTTGGACCACTCTGGAGAAGCCCTGCAGTACTCGGCAGAGTGGGTGACATGGTTCATGATGGTCTGTGGCATGCTGCACAACCTCACCATCAGGTGGGAGTAAACCTTGCCACCTCATATGGTGAGCAGCTGAAGAACAGGAACATGAGGAGGAAGAAGAGGAGGAGGAAGAGGAAGGGAGGAGGCAACACAGATAGCCCCTTTCTGCTTGGGCTGTTTGTGAAGAAATCATCCAAGTGCGATACTAGTAAACACAGCCACAATTCCCCATTCAACAACAGTCCCACACCTTGCCTTCCCTCTGTTATTGACCATCATAGTATCCGCTTGGTCACAATGTGAAAGTAAAAGCCACCACAAAATAAACATTCCAAACAAAATTTTTTAATGAATTCATGCATATTGCATACAAATGTCCACTATTTACTCTTGTACTTTCCCTTAGTGCCTGCCTCCCGTGCGTCTTTGCCTGCCCTAGCGTTCCTGAGCAGTGATACCCCAGGGACTACAGCTTGGCTGGTGGAAGGCTGCTGACTTTCAGTGGAGGAGCAGACTGGTGAGGAGGAAACTTGCAGGATGATCTTGAGAAGTTCTGGGCCAGGAAGGCCCGACTGCAGACTGCACCATCTTGGTATGCGAAGCAGCAATCTGGGCTGGCTGGTTGACCGGCCAGAGCAAGGGCACTCGTAGAGTGCCAGGGGTGGGAGGGCGAATCCTGTCTTCCCGAGAGAGGATTGCATGTTCATGCTTAATGGAGCCACTGCCACTCAGGTGAAGTGAAGCAAATGAATATTAGGTGTGAGGTCTGATCGATAAAGATTGTTGTGGTTAGTGATGGGGTTGTGGTGAATTGAGCAGTGTTTGAGGCTAGTGGTGCAATTGGTAGGATATGGCATTTGAAGATGCATCTACTGACCTTGACCACTCGTGTGAGGTCATTGAACTTCTTGTGGCACTGCATTCAGGTCCTCGGGGCTTGACTCCTGTCATTAACTTCTATGGCTATCTGCTCTCACTGCTTTTTCAGCATGTGTCTGGAGGGTCTCCTGTCCCTCTGTAGATACAAGACATCTCTCCTCCTTTCCAACCTCTTTACCAAGACCTCCAGTATAACATCCATAAACCTTGAAGCCTGCTCTCTGCCCTGTCGTGCCATTCCTCATTCTTTCCCGGGTCAGATTCTCTTCAACCATGACTCCAAGCACCTGCTCCAGCCACAATGCACCTCTCCTTTAAAAGGTACAGGCTAGTTTTCAGCAGTGCAGACCAGCTTTAACTAGTGTTAGCCGCTCATGATAACAGCTCTTGGCTGATGCATCCAGCCAATGAACAGCACGGTTAGCATTGGCTGGATGCACGGATCGTTCAAATGAGTAGGCAGCACAAAGTTGGCATACTTCCTGCATTGCAGCCAACTGGTGTGGGTTAATTGCACATCACGATGCCCTCACCCATTTTCAGGGGGCTTTAGGGGTGGTTCTTCCTCCCCGCAATTTTCTCCACTTCTCTCTTGAAAGACTGACCCATGGCAGGGTTTGGTTCCTTATCCATGGGCCACCCTATGGCAACTTGCCTCAGAGGTCACTCTTCAGGTGCGAGTTTTGACAATGTGTCTTGGCAGACTATTTGACTGAAGGGGGCAACACTCGAGTCCAATTCTATCTTCATCTGATGTCCATTCAATTACTTTCCAATGAGTGTCATTGGTTGGCCATTATGAGCAGGAACTCTGGCCGATTTCTCCCCTTTTTTCCCCATCGTGCAACCTCCCCCCCCGCCCCACCCCAACACCAGCTCCTAAATAGAAATTGGTTGGCTTATTCGACACAAAATGGGGAGCAAACTAGGGCATTCCTGGTCAATTCCACATTACCAACTGAGTCAAACTGACATAGGAAGGAAAGAAATATCAGAAGGAAAAGCAGACTCAAGAAAGACATTGGAATAATAATGACAATGTGTTGTTCAGCAAATCTGATTAAGGAATAATACACAATTCAAAAGAGTGTCTTTAAAAAATTTAGGGCCGGGAGGGGGGGTAAAATAGTTAAATAATTGAGGAAAGGAAGCAAAAATTCAAATTTGTTTCTACTGAGGAAAGCCGCTTTTTTTGAAACAAAGTAACAAAAAAATGACACCAAGACTCTGAACACAGCAGAACGGGGAATCTCCAAACATCGACTGAAGCATGCGTGCAAAGTTCTATACATTGTATTTGCATAAACAGTTATACATGCTTCTCTTCAGATGCTCTCTGTTGTTCCAGTGGTTCAGGTGGGCATTTACTAGCCAAAACATCTGCATAGCTGTCTTTTTCTTTTCAACATACTTGGGGGGGAATTTTATGCTGGCAGCAGGGATCTCGTCGTCGGGGGAAACCAGCACCGAGATCTCCATGTCGCTGCTTTTCTGGAAGGCTCGCTGAATTTAGTGCCAATCAGGCACTTAAGTGGACAGCGGAAGGCCTTCCAGAGGATTTAGGATCCCGTCAGCGGAAATCCCATCCTTGGAGATTTGCCAGCCAATCAGAGGCCGGCCGCTGCAGCACCACCGCGGAGGCAGTAGCTGCTGCTGGAGGTGACCATCCGGGAGGACCAGGGCTCAGGTAGGTCAGGATGGGAAGGGTCTCGTGGGTGGGGGGGGGGGGGGGAGGGGTCAGCAACAAGGACTGGGGGGGTGGCCGTCAGCAGCGGTTAATTGGGATTTAATTACCCAGTTAAGGGCTCAATTGGCAGCAGGGTGGTAGATTTCAGCAGAGGCGGGATGGGGGTGGGAACCCCCTGCAACCATCCCACCAGATTTTATGCTCTCCCCCACCTCCAAACCCACTGTGCGGGGGAGAGCATAACATTCCCCCCACTTTCTCCCATTGCGCTTTCTTGGGCCTCATTCAATGCTGCTCTGAAATGGATTGCTGTGTGATGTGGGAGCCCAGCCTTTTGTAACTATGGCAGGGAGTATTATCACAGCACATTATATTTAGACAGTATATCTACCTCAGCCTGTGCGGCAAACATTGTGTCAGCTGGGAGTGGTGTAAAAATATGTAATGCTGCCATTTCATGTGAAGAGAAAAAGAAATGAAAGAGTGTGTCAAAAGTTGGCAACTTTCACTGGTATTGATGTTATAGTCCAGAGATTCAGTTGGTGAAGGATTATACTGGAGCCACTCTTTATTCAATCTAATATTTATTTACAGAATGAAACATTCCAAGCATATATCTCCAAACTCAAGCCCCACACAGTTTCAGTAAGTGTCTCTTTATATGAGCTCAAGTAAGACCCCAATTAATGACCTCCACCTGCATATGATTGACATACAATGAATGGTTCCCACTGGCATATGTTGTAGAAATGGTTTCTTTAACCTTCCTGCACACAGATGAGTTTTGACATTTCTGGCACACTTTGTGGTTGGGCAGAAGTGGGTAATGGTGACGTTGAAGATGAAAGCAGTGCTTTAACAATTTTTTTCAATGAGCAAGTATGTCTTGAAACAGGGTATAGTACAGTCTGATCTATTTTGCCATGTCACAATTCTAGCTCATCAATACAAAGATCACTAGAAACATTTTAAATTAGGATGTTAGTATTCATTGGTGGTGCAAAACCATATTGTGTATTAACAAATAGTTTGTTTTGCATGGTTAACATTTGTGCTATTTAATGCCAGGTAATGATCAATCCCAACAAGAAAAGGCCCAATGACCTGGCCTGACCTTCAACAGCACCAATGCTGCTTAGAAACTCACTATGAACATCCTTGAGATTATCACTGACCAGAAACTTAACTGGTCCAGCCATACTAACACCATGGATGGGTTTTATCAGGGCAGCTGCCAGTGAGAACCCCACATCGCCTCTTCTGGGGAAGGCCTGCCATAGTAAGTGCCAATTAGGCACTTAAGTGGACAGCAGCTGGCCTTCCCTGGGTTCAAGGACCCCGGCGGCAGAAGTCCCTCCTGCTGAGAGCTGTCGGCCAATCAGAGGCTGGCAGCTCTTTAACTGAGCAGCGCCACTGCAGACGCAGTGGCTGTTGCAGGTACAGGACTCGCCTGAGGCGATGGACCCAGACCACAGGTAAGTCAGGGTGGGAGGGATTTTGAGGGGTGGGGGTCACAGGGGAGGGGGTGTAGGGGGGTCTGCAGCAAGGGCAGGGGTGTGGCTCTCAATGAGCCACCCCCTTCCCGATGCTGGATCCCTCAATCAGGCACTTAGCGCCTTTGAACGAGGGACCACCCACCGAGAGCCAGTAAGCAATTCGCAGGGGTTTGCTTAACATGCTTCCCAAGCGGCGACAGGCCCACATGCCACTGGGCTAATTCTAGTGGCAGTGGGATGAGGCCCTTAATTGGGCATTAGTTGCCCACTTAAGGGCCTCAAATGGTGGCAGGGCAGGAAGGCGGGTCACAGGCCTTCCTACCCCAGAATTAATTAGGCGGAGGCGGGAAGGTGATGGTGTTCCCATCACCTCCCTACACCATCCCACCTGATTATACGATCTCCCCGCCTCCAAACGTAACCCAGAGGCGAGCATAAAATTCCCCCCCATGTCTACAACAGCAGAGCAGAGGCTAGGTGTTCTGTGATGAATGGCTCACCTTCTGAACCCTCAAAGCCTCTCCATCATCTAAAGGGCTCAAGTTAGGAATGTGATGCAATGGATGGGCACAGCTGCAACAATATTCAAGGAACTTGATAATACCCAGGACCAAGTAGTCTGCCACTGGTGTAATGTTGCTGTGCTATGTACTATCTACAGGGTGCACTACAGCTGCTCACCAATATGATTTCAGTAGGATCTCCCAGCTTTTCCACCAAGAAGATCACAGCAAGATCACCACCTTCAAGTTCCCTTCCAAGTCACACAGCATCCTGACTAGGACACCAGCAGTTCAAATGTCTATCAAATCATGGATTTGAGATCAAACTCCCTGCGTTGCTAATCCAATGCTCTAACACTGGAGTTATCCAGCCCAAACCTACCTAATGACCCAATCCATGAATGATTAGCATTCAGGTTCTGTGTTGACTTGAAGTTTTGACAAACATTCCAGGACGATAGTGCACTGCTCTAAAATTCTGCAGATCAGATAGTTCCATAATTAAGTGATTAGGTGAAACAATTTTGCTTTTCCTTTATTCACCCAAACACACCAGTTAAATGCCTACGGAGTGATTGCACATGGTTGGATATGCATCCTTGATCTACCTAATAAACCCATGCTGTAGCTAATCACCTACAGCTGCAAATCTTGAGGGAATAGGCAGCTTTCATTGAAGAACCAATTTGGAGGCAATGTAACACAAACTGGTGGATGAGGTCACTAAAGAAATAATGGTAGATTTTATGAATCAATTCACCATTTGAGATGACATGAATTTGAGCAAGTAGGCCTTAGGCTATCTATTTATCACATAATTCAAACATCATGTGATTTTTCCAGACAGAAAATGTTTCCAGTGCAGAGAGTTCCAACATGTTTGAGGAACATAGGAGGAGTAGGCCATTCAGCCCCTCAAGCCTGGTCTACCATTTAATTAGATAATGGTTGCTCTGTATCTCAACTCCATTTCCTGCCTTTGCTACACATTTCATGATAGCTTTACTCAACAACAACAAAAATCAGCTAATCTCAGTCTTGAAAGCTCCAATTATCACAGCATCCACAGCCTTTAGGGAGAGTGCTGAATTTCTAATACTCTGTGTGAAAAGTGCTTCTTGATTTTGCACTTGACTGACCAACTTCTGATTTTGAGATTTTGTTCTTGCTTTCCCCCACCAGAGGAAATAGTATTTCTGTATCTACCCTACCAAATCCTTTTAACATTCTAAACAGCGCAATCAGATCACCCCTCAATTTCAAGGGAATACAAGTCAAGTTTAGGCAACCTGTTCTTATAATTTGTGATGAAATGTCATCAACCTGAAATGTTAACTGTTTCTCTCTCCACAGATGCTGCCAGACTTGCTGAGTATTTTGCATTTGTCCTCCTAATTTAACACTCTCACCTTTGATTTATGAGAGCTTCATTCAGCCCTGGATTTTTTATAAAAGTATGTAAAGTCTCTCCTGGGCTATCTCTCTGAGAGCAGAATGTTTTTCTTATACACCTATTTTGAATGGTTTTGCTAGGTGAATAGCATGTTGTGTGATGGTACTCTTAAAGCAGTGTAGGACTTCTGTGCAACTTTTCTCCTTCATTTTTACAGAACCTTTTTAGTACAGTGCTTTTATAGTAGCTTTTGCCATCTTCTGCATTTTTGTACTTTTGTACAAATTTTCAGAGAATAATTTGTACTCATAAGTGTAGGAACTTATAAGCTGTCCTGAAAACAAGTCAATTATGCACAAGAAAGTGGATTTGGGCGAAGTGCTTTGAAAGCATCAGTAAAAGAGGAACTGATGAAAGAAAAGAGGGCTCATTTCCTGCTCTGTTCCCATTGGTTCTGCTCTTGCACAGACTCCGGCAGGAGTCTGACTGATAAATGTAAATTGGATTTCCAGGTGACACATGAGGCCCTAACAGCATTTTAACCCACTCCTGAGTCGGGTACCCACTATGGATGCTGCACCAGGTAAAGCTATTGGGAAACCAGTGAGGCCCTCTGTAGAATGTTTAAAAAAAACCAGCCTTTTGTGATGCCAGGAGGACTAAAGTTGCTCCTCCAGGCCCCACAAGGAAAGTCCAAAGTCCAATCAGATAATTTCAGCAGGTTCTTGTTATTAAAGGAAATTAAGTGACAGTTTCAGTTGATTGACAGCACTTACCATCGGTTCAAGCTTTAGTCCAGGATGTGAATATGTTACATTATCAGATGTGTCAACTTTCAGATGAGAGTTTAAACTGAGACTCTCATCCGACTGTTCAGGAGTCTGTAAAATATCTTGTGGCACTATTTGAAGAAATAAAAGGGAGTTTTTCTGGTATTCGGGCCAAAACTTAACCTCAGCCAACACCACTGAAAGCAGATTACGTGATCATTCATCTCATATGCTTTTTGGGGCACTTTACTGTGCAGAAATTGCCTACTGTGTTTGCCTACGTAACAGTGACTGCACTTCAAAAATAATGCATTCTTCATGAAGTGCCTTGGGATATCCAGAAGATATGAAAGGTGGTATATAAATTCAAGCTGTTTTCTTATACAGGGTTATTAGTTCAAGAATCAAGGTAAGGAACCATATGGGAGATATAGAAGGATCAATGCAATGCACCTTCTAATTTTTGGTGTGCATGGGCAATATGTTTAAGTGTGTAACCTCTTTTAAACTTTTTTGCACAGCCATGCATGCGCAGTGAGTTAAAGGGGCCAACTTGGGCACAGCATGCACAGGAACTTAGCTTAGAGGGAACATTGATCAATGGTCTCATCCTACCTGAAACCTCTTGTTAGAAGGAGGGAGTTATTTTCCATGTCTGGCCTATACTCCTTCATAAGAACATAAGAAATTATAGAATGAACAAAAAACTTTCAACCCTTTATGACAGGTTCTTTGATAGCCATGTGCAGCTCACACCTATATAAAGTCCATCCAATTCATTTAATCTTCTGAGAAGAGGATCAGCAAAGTTTCTCCCCGCTTGCTAAAGGGTAAGGGACCTTATTTTAAAATGCTCAGTGCTGACCTGGGGTGACAAAAGTGAGAAAATGTTTCCCTCGCCAGCATGTAAAATCCTCCCCTTGATGCACATAAATCCTTCCCTCCCAATCAAAGAAGCCAGCTTCAGATGTATAGATAATCATGATGTTGAGGCAAATAACTTACTTCATGTCTCTCTCGCATGAGAACCATTAGACCCCACGTCATTCTCTAGCTATTTTTCACATATTGCTACTCCCACATAGAGAAAAAAGGGAATCAAGTTAGATCCCAAGTAAATAGCTGCTGGGATTATCAGGGCAGCATTCCTGTACTATCTTTCATCCTTCTATTCATTGAAAGCACAGCAGCAAGAAGGAACATATGCACCAATGCCCTTGGGCCCAATTTATGCTCTCTCCATTGAAATGCAGCCTAGTTCAGAGTGTGCACTGTCTATTGGGATATCCATTACATCATTGCTTTCTTACATAAATCAGAAGTTAGCCTGTGTTTATCCGTGACCAACATCAAGACAAGGATAAAATCCAGATGTTTAAGTACTTAGCTTTTCCAAGAAAACATTAAGCTGCTCATTTCCTTTTTTGGCAATAAAGCCTAGTCCTTTTGCAAAGTTAACCTAAGGCTGAAAGTATAGTTTGTAGTGCACACACACACACACGTCTGTTTGAAATTAATTAAAAGATGTTTATTTCTTCCTATTCCCTGCAAACACTGGGAAAACATTCCCATGTGTCCCTAGTAACCAAATGTATTGCAATCACTAGGTCATTCAAGGTAAACAGTTAATTTAATGCAACAAATGAAATATTTGAGGTTGAACTGATCACTATGGTGTTTTAGTGCATTCAGTCAGCCCTCATTGAAAAATTTGTGATTTTGGTTTTGGGACTAGTTTCACTGTTGACTGCCAAATCTCATTTTGCACAATTAATATTTGCCTACATAACAATAATGAGTGCATTCACAAAAAAATTGATTAAGGAAAGGATTTTAAGATATTTCAAGCTGAAAAGAACCTTCTAAAATGAAATTACTACAAGTCTAATGCCATAATCGACAAGTAGTAAAACATTAATTATTGAGCTGTGGACATGACCAAAATGAGCCTACTGATAATCTTGGGGATTTCTTTGGTGCTAAACCAGTCTGATACAATCCACATTTCAAGTAGGGGTTACTAGCTCCTTATTGTAAAAGAGATGATTCATCACTATTCTATAATGTATATTATAATGTATATAAAACAGCTGCCATCAATAAGATCTTTGGAATTAATAAGCATCTAGTTGGAAACAATCATGACAGTTTTAGTATTTGTGAGCAATGCAAGATATTTACAAATGTGTTAATGATTGAATGATGCTGCATGCTATGCTTAAAAAAGATATTAATGGGTTGGAAACGACTTTAACAAAATAATTAAACAAACAAGGATATAGCTGCATAGTATGAAATAAAATTTTGATACCTTTAGGCAGTTCCATATCCTATCTCAAGTGGTATCACAAGACTTCATTAGATATTACCAAACATAACGCAGTTCAAAAACAACCTCCAGGAAACTTTTCTTTCTACTCTTCTCTTCCTCCTTTCGCTTGTAGACTCTCAACCTCCATTTTTATTTTAGATCAAATTCACCTCATTCTGACTGGAACTAAGTGTAACTACCTCCTGGACTGATAAGACCTGCCCTCAATCAACCAGACTTTGTGTAAAAGCATCAAATTACTAGCCCAACACGAGTTTGATTGACAGCTGAAAACTGAAGGCAATTTCTATCAGGAGTTTATATGAAGCAGATAGGAATTTCCTATGTAAGAACTTGGAGAAACTGAGGGAGGTAGTACTGCTAACTCTGTAATAAGTGCCATTATTAATATTTGATCAGAGGCTGAGCACAGTCCACATCTACAAGCACCAATCTGAGGCACACACATAAGCAGGATAAGAAAGCAGGAGAGAAATAGAGGAACATGGAAAGAGGACGTCTAACACCCTGTGTGAACTGGTGGTGATGGACTCAATTGCTGGCCTGCTGCCCCTATAGACGTGGTTACAAAAGAGGCCAGGAAAGGCAACTTAAAAAAAAAAAATGGGGTTTCCTTGTGAGTCAGGAGAGCAGGAGGTCTCCTTCAAGGCCCCATGAGGAAACCTTAAGCCATCCCTGTCCTTCACCCGATCGCCATTCCCTTTGGACTACGCAACTGACCACCTACATTAGTGTTCTGTTGGGTTCCTGGTGGTGACTTCCTGCCACCAGAAATCCACTCCTGCTCACTGGCTAGATAGCGATTTCTCCTCGGTTTGGCAGGAGTCTAAGTTCCAATATGGAAGTGAGGCCCCTAAAGTCAAAATCTCTCTAAGCCTCACACTGTGCAGCATGTGAGCTTGGCACTCTGCCCCAATTTCTCCTCCCTCCCAACCTCACCACACACTGATCCTACTCGCCAGTAAAAATCACCCCCAGAGATTGTTGGGATGGTACCAAGTAAGGCTGAAGGTCAAGTCAGTTTGGTCTCTGTTTTCTCTTTACAACTGCAATGTCTTTTATTTAGGAACTTACATGCAGTCTTCTAAACAAAATCAGATAATTAGGATCAGATAATGTTGGAAATACTCGTCAGGTTAGTCATGCTTTTGTGAAAACCTTATGGGTGTAGCTGCTTCCTCAGACCTGAAAAATATTTCAGATGAACACCTTTACAATGGCAAGGGGAAAAAGAAAAAGCACCCACTTGAGTGAAAGATTAGAATAACCTGTAAAAATCCTGTTTCTTCTCTTGTTTGAGTTCCCCATCTACCTCCACTTCCCACAACCCCTTTGCTTGTTCTGGTTCTTTTAAGCCATTGTTCATCTGTAATTTTTTGCAGTTCTGATGAAATGTTTCTATCTCAATTATTGTGTGGGGGATATTAATTGCCCTAAGGGTGGTGGCCTGAAAATCACAGTGCTGTGCTTACTGTTCTGTTCCCGCTCAGTCCCCAAACATCAACATTTTCCTGGGGCCTCCAGATGTTTCCAATATTTTCTGCATTTTTGTTTCAGATTTCCAGGGTCCTGAGTTTTTTTGTTGCTTCTTGTCAGATAATTAAGATCCTATGCAGCAGTTTGCTTTTCTTCTTTTTTTGCAGTGTAGATAAATTCTTTCTTCTTTGGCCTCCTTGTCTCGAGAGACAGTGGGTAAGCGCCTGGAGGTGGTCAGTGCTTTGTGAAGCAGCGCCTGGAGTGACTTTAAAGGCCAATTCTAGACTGACAGACTCTTCCACAGGCGCTGAGGAGAAAATTGGTTGTCGGGGCTGTTACACAGTTGGCTCTCTCCTTGCATTTCTGTCTTTTTTCCTGCCAACTGCTAAGTCTCTTCGACTCGCCACTCTTTAACCCAGCCTTTATGGCTGTCCGCCAGCTCTGACGATCACTGGCAACTGACTCCCACGACTTGTGATCAATGTCACAGGACTTCATGTCGCGTTTGCAGACATCTTTAAAATGGAGACATGGACGGCCAGTGGGTCTGATACCTGTGACGAGCTCGCTGTACAATTCGTCCTTGGGGATCCTGCCATCTTCCATGCGGCTCACATGGTCAAGCCATCTCAAACGCCGCTGGCTCAGTAGGGTGTATATGCTGGGGGTGTTGGCCTCCTCGAGGACTTCTGTGTTGGAGATACGGTCCTGCCACTTGATGCCAAGGATTCTCCGGAGGCAGCGATGATGGAATGAGTTGAGACGTTGCTCTTGGCTGATATACGTTGTCCAGGCCTCGCTGCCATAGAGCAAGGTACTGAGGACACAGGCTTGAAACACTTGGACTTTTGTGTTCCGTGTCAATGCGCCATTTTCCTTCACCCTCTTGGCCAGTCTGGACATAGCAGCGGATGCCTTTCCCATGGGATTATTGATTTCTGCATCGAGAGACAGGTTACTGGTGATAGTTGAGCCTAGGTAGGTGAACTCTTGAACCATTTCCAGAGTGTGGTCGCCAATATTGATGGATGGAGCATTTCTGATGTCCTGTCCCATGACGATCGTTTTCTTGAGGCTGATGGTTAGGCCAAATTCATTGCAGGCAGCCGCAATCCTGTCGATGAATCTCTGCAGACTATCTTCTGTGTGGGATGTTAATGCAGCATCGTCAGCAAAGAGGAATTCCCTGATGAGGGCTTTCCGTACTTTGGTCTTCGCTCTTAGACGGGCAAGGTTGAACAACCTGCCACCTGATCTTGTGTGGAGGGAAATTCCTTCTTCTGAAGACTTGAACGCATGTGAGTGCAACAGTGAGAAAAAGATCCCAAACAAACAGTGTAGGTGCGAGAACACAGCCCTGTTTCCCACCACTCAGGATAAAAAGGGGTCTGATGAGGCACCGCTATGCTGAATTGTGCCTTTCATATTGTCATGGAATGAGGTGATGATACTTAGTAGCTTTGGTGGACATCTGATCTTTTCTAGTAGTCTGAAGTGACCACTTCTGCTGACGAGGTCAAAAGCTTTGGTGAGATCTATGAAAGCAACGTAGAGGGGCATCTGTTGTTCGCAGCATTTCTCCTGTAGCTGGAGAAGAGAGAACAGCATGTCAATGCTGGATCTCTCTGCTTGAAAGCCACACTATGTCTCAGGGTAGACACGCCCAGCCAGCTTCTGGAGTCTGTTTAAAACGACTCGAGCAAAGACTTTCCACACTATGCTGAGCAGCGAGATTCCATGGTAGTTGTTGCAGTCACCGTGGTCACCCTTGTTCTTAGAGGGTGATGATATTGGCATCGCGCATGTCCTGTGGTACTGCTCCCTCTTCCCAGCACAGGCAAAGCAGTTCATGGAGTGCTGAGAGTATAGCAGGCTTGGCACTCTTGATTAGCCAGTGGAAAAGCCCCTGAAAAGGATGGCATTACCCCTGAAATAGGGAATCAATGGTATCACTGAGTTCCGATTTTGTTGGCTGTTCGTCCAGCACATCCATGACTGGTAGAGACTGGGCTGCACTGAGGGCGGTCTCAGTGACAACATTTTCCCTGGAGTACAGTTCTAGATAGTGCTCCACCCACTGGTCCATTTGCTTGCTTTGGTCAGTGATTGTTTCCACTGATTTAGACTTGAAGGGGGGGGGCATCTTCTTGATGGTTGGCCCAAAAGCTCTCTTAATGCCATCATACATTCCTCTGATGTTTCCGGTGTTGGAGGCCAGCTGAATACGACTGCATAGGTGTTGCCAGCAGTCATTTGTGCAGCGCCTGGCTGTTCTTTGTGCAGTGCTTCTGGCTGCTTTCAGTGCTACTTATGTTAGCTCACTGGGGGCTTTCTTGTATTTCAACAGTGCAGTGCGCTTAGCTTCTATGACAGGTTCCAGCTCTTCAAAGTGAGATTGAAACCAGTCTGCATTCTGCTTCTCATGTTTGCCATAGGTGGTCATTGCTGAGTCATAGATGGCATCTCTGATGTGGGCCTACTTCGTCTCTGCATCCCCTGCAGGAGTGTTTTGAAGGGCTTTTTCAAGTGAATTTAGAAACTTATGTAACAGCTGTGGATAAGAAATTATTTTCGTGTTGATACGCGGGCGGCCCTTCTGCTAGGAGTGATGTAGCTTCTTTGGTTTGAGTCTAACTTTGCTGCACACCAGGCAGTGGTTGGTGTCGCAGTCTGCACTGTGGAAGCTGCATGTGATTTGGACACAGTTTAAAGAGGCTCGCCTTGTGACGATGAGATCCAGCTGGTGCCAATGACGTGATCTTGGGTGTCTCCATGAAACCTGGTGACAGGGTTTAGTATGAAAGAATGTGTTGGTGATGCAGAGATTGTGATAGGTACACAACTCCAGCAGTCTCTGTCCATTCTCATTCATCCATCCAATGCCATAGCGCCCGAGGCAGGAGGGCCATGAGTCATGGTCGGCCCCAACCCTGGCGTTAAAGTCCCCCAGCAGGAACAAATGTTCGGTATTAGGAATGCTACTAATGATATTATGGAGTTCCTCGTAGAACTGGTCTTTAACTTCAAGTGGGGAGCAAAGTGTTGGAGCATAGATGCTGAGTAGGTGTATTGGACCAGAGGCGGTGAGCAGTCGGATGGACAGTGTGCATTCCAAGCCATTTGAAGGTGGCTCTATCATGCTGAGCAAAGAGTTTCTGATGACGTAGCCATTACTACAGTCCTAAAAGGGAAGGGCAATTTTCACTGGAAGGTCTTAATTCAAATCTAAGCCTCGCATAATTTGCAACATCGATTTTGCCTGATATTTGAACCTTCATTTCAAAACTGTGGCTGTTGACAGCCCATTTTATAACGTGCATAGGTGTAGGTTGTTCCTTATTTAAATATATCCCTCGTTTAAAAAAAGACTTCTACAATTTAAATGGGTTCAGCTTACAAAGTAATCGCTGCAATACATTTTGTTTCTGTTTCTGAATCTGTTTTCAACTCCACTATTAAAAGTGCAGACAGTTCTTCGTTACTGATTGCTCTGCAGTACCTCTCTCCAAGTGGCTGCTATTCAGTAGCCTATTTCACTATGGTGGGCATCACTTGAAAACCTGATCCTGTCCACACCGGTGACAAACATGGGACTGGAGTGAGGTTTCACCAAGTTTAGTAAGAAATATGAGTTAGAGACTGAGACAGAAGCAGCGTGTTGTTGAACACAATGGAGTCGTCTTTATTCTGTTTTACTTTCACTTTCAGCTCCCTCTGCTGGCTCATGTGTGCATGGTAGCCTGAAGTGAATAATACGTACAAATTCTCAAAACACTACAGCACCTTATAACCGCACGCAGTCACTTTCCAATGGAGGACTCTGATTAATGATCCCAGCTGATCTTCCCCCTTCTCAGGCCAGGAAAACTGCAGCTTATCCTAACACCTGAACTGCTCCCCTAGCTGAAATCGATCAACCAAATGCGAGGTCTGAACCAACGATCTCCTGATATTTATGGCTCAGGACTCTTAACAGGAGGTACATTTACTAATCAAGCCATTGAGAGGGGCTCAAAATCTCATTTTTTTCTTATTTTAATAAGATTTAGTCAATCATTTAAATTACACAAGTCTAGTTATACTTAAATTCCGGCTGTATACAATTAGTGAACGTTAAACACGCACCTTTTTTTTCTTCAAACTTCTAGATGTTAACTTTTTACTAATTCAAAGCGACTTGCTAAAAGTGTACATGTTAGCTTTGTATAGGAGCCAGCAGCACAATGACTGAAATAAACAGGTAATGCTGGAAATACTCAGCGGGTCGGGCAGCATCTGTGGAGAGAGAAACAGAGTTAACGTTTCAGGTCTGTGACCTTTCATCAGAATGGTATTTCTAGCACTTGCTGTTTATATTTCAGATTTCCAGCATCTGCAGTATTTTGCTTTTGTTTCAGTGCAATGACCGATCTATGTATGAACATCACAGTCCAACTATGTAAGGTTCTAAATAATATCATAGATGTCAATTTTAGTTGGCAACCAAGTACATATAAAGCACACAAATAACTGTGAAAGGTCACAGACCTGAAATGTTAACTCTTCTTCTGCCTCCACAGGTGCTGCCAGACCTGCTAAGTATTTCCAGCACTTTCTGTTTTTATTACTCAAATAACTGTTACATTTTCAGTGCTTGTTGAACTGTTCCTCTCTCTAAGTAAGAGCATTTCTATTCTCAACCCTGTAGTATTTTGTCCAAATGGACATTCTAGTTGAGTGTGAACCCAGACAGTGAGTGTTGGCATCTCAACTAAGACAACAACTTGTATTTATATAGCACCTTTAACATAATAAAACATCCCAAGGTGCTTCACAGGAGCGTTATCAAACAAAATTTGATACTGAGCCTTATAAAGGAGATATTAGGGCAGATTGGCCAAGAGATAGGCTTAAAGGAGCGTCTTAAAGGAGGAAAGAGGTAGAGAGATGGAAAGGGTTAGGGATGGAATTCCAGGGCTTAGGGCCTTGGCAGCTTAAGGTACGGCTGCCAATGGTGTTCAAATTGGGGATGCACAAAAAGCCAGAATTGGAAGAGTGCAGAGATCTCGAACAGTTGTAGGGCAGGAGGAGATGGAGACAATCCTGTTCTCACTCTCCACACCCTCAAATGGTAACGAGGAATTGGGAACTTGGCCGATCTTTCTTCCTTACCCAGGGGGCACGGAGACCAATTGCAGCGATGAGTTAGTTAGTGCTCTGCTGGCAGCGACTAGATCACACAGCACAGATCACAGATCAAACCTGGAGGCTATCACGGTGGCGTATATACCCACCGAGCCACAGGTGTAGCTGCTGTCGTAAAAATAATGAGTGTAATGTATAAAAGAGAAGAGTGACATCAAAGCCAACTGAAGGCTCAGTTTAATTTTTTTTTATTGTGTAAGCATTTTAGAGACACATAAATGAAAATGTAAGTAAGTCAGACAGGACAACTACACTAAGCAGACATTGCATGCTGCTGATCACAGCTCTCAGGTTAAACAATACACAGTACACTCTGACTTACCAGCATCAAAGCTTTTACAATAGTGTTATATATGGACTTTGCTTTGGTGATTAATAAAAAAACAAAACATGCATAACATTCTGTTATATGTAAACTCTCGTGACATGTGGGACTGGCCCACCAGTCCCAATAGTATTAGGTTACAAATCACATACCAAAATCAGGAAAGCACTTTTAAAAGAGAAACAAAAAAAAAAATGCGCACCAGCAACGTTTGGCAATTTTACACATTTTTAGTGGTAACACCAAAGGATTTTTGATGAGTAGACAAGTAGGAATGTATGAACCATTGCATGGCAACCATCACTGAAGCTGCATTGCTGGCAGCTAGCCACATGTAAGATTTTAGACAACCCTCAAATGGCACAGCTTTGGATCTTGTCCTCATCTCTACAAATCTCTATTCACACAGATCTTTTTATAATTTTCAATCCCTGTTAATAATACTAACTGGAGTGGACAGTGTTGGTGGGGTTAATTTATGCTAAGGGTTGTCACCTTATAAGGGCATTAGCCATAAATCTGCTGGAAGGATTCAGACAGGAAGGAACCCATTGGATATGTCTCACCTACAGACAGATAATGAAACTCATTTTTAAATTAAAAGGTGCTAACCTTACACCTGTAGCATGGAAGAATATGAGTACAGTTTGTTGGGCAGATTCCTCGAGCTGAGATGCCTCCTCAATGCAATAATATTCAGATGATCTAAGGTAACCGTGCACATTGATAATGCTCATTTTATTATGTTCATAGCCAACTGTGATTGTGTCCTCACCTGGTACTCCCTACAGCAGACGCTACATGGTAATTAGGAGTGGGATCACAAGCCAATTATTCCTCCCTAGCATTGGAGTGCTGTGGCCAACTGAGATTAGCTACCAGAATAATCCAGGGATTGAATCTGGGTCTGTAAAGTACCAGAGACAGCATACTGACCTCTTCACCATTTGAATATTCGCTCTTATTTTCTATATAATCAAAGCTGCTGGATTATCAATTATTTCATGTTGTTTGCAATTTACCACCCAGACACGCCTTTTAACAATGTGAATAGAACACTCACACTGAAAACTATTCTATAACCACCATCGGGTTTGTACTGATAAATCAACTTTTAGCAACATGAATCAACTATGCCAACTCCTGCCACTCCATCTTTCCCAGATACAATGTTAACAAGGAAACTCCATCAATAGCTCTTCACTCCAAGGTGACAAGATCGTCCTAGAATTCAAAGCGGAGTCCACAAGTGCCCATCCCATTGCTAGCACGAGGTGCTTTCTGATTGTACAGGATATAGGTTGGGAGCTGCTATATCTTGGGAGTGGTTGTGATTTCCTTTAACAGCAAAATAGTAATGGTAAATATTATGATGGATATGATATATTCTAAGAATAGGTGTACATGTGAACACCAAACCATAAACCTCTGAATCAGAGACTGGATGTATTTAAAAAATCGATCAGCTGTAATCCATCTGTCATAAACAAGGCTTCATATTTAATGTAAAGTTTTAAACTGAAACCAGTAACACAGCAGGAATGTTTGTATTTGCAATCCTTTAATCCACCCTTTTTTCAGCAATTGAAACGTAACTTAATCAGTGACTTTACAGAATGGACTTTCACCAAAACTCAACAGCTTATCTTGTAAAAGTAGTGAAGTACTAATCCTCACTGTGCTCAGTAAATAGGGTGCTCAATACGGACAGTGGAACAAATACTGTGACTAAAATAAATGGAAATAAATTCTAGTTTTTGTTTTCAGATGGTATCTTTGAAATTATTGACAAAACACAGCTGAACCATAATTCGTATTGCACAACTCTGCTCATACTACAGTTCTGCTTGTAGTGATTTCCAAAGATGTCCCATTTAAGTCAGTCAAATGTAAAGTGTTAATCAGACCATTGGTAACAATATCTTTGGTCAACCTAAAATAACTATTATTCCCACAGTGCACCCTAACTCTCTCAGACTATAGTCAAGACATCTATGGAAAAAACATAACTGCTTCTATTTCAATATTGTGAGATGCAAAATTCCAAACACAGCTTGTAGTCTCAATTTTAAATCTCTTCCAAACAGACTGAGATTTTCCAAATAAGGTGCAAAACACCCTCTGTTTCTTTTAATCGTTACTTGGTTTATTTGTCTGATTAATGCAACCATGCATTTCTGACCTGTTTGAAGCCAGTTCATGTCCCTCGGTCAAACAAATGCTGAACTCTGAATTAGATCAGATGCATTTTCTGTAAATACCGGCAGGTGTGACAGGCTCAGCTTTCCATTTCAGTTTTAACAAGTAGCCCAAATTAGGTACATTGTTAGCTCAAGTGCTGCATAATGGATAGGGGTGTTCCACCTGAGCAGCCATTTCAATATCAGAACAGGAATTAGGGAAGAGATCAAGTGTGCAAAGATCAAGCGTCACTCATTAATTGATCCTCGGAACAGGGAAACTGTGCAATTGGGCAACTTGTCAGGTCAAGGATTGTACTCACCCACTACACCGTAATTTTTTTTATTGTCATGTACTACAGTCCCAATTTATTCTGTGACATTTAAATAAGGACTGCAGTGAGAACAACATGAAACAGTGTCTTATTGAGTTAAATCAGATTCTGATTGCTTAATTAACTATGTGCCCAATTCTGGAAACCGACTTAGTGAACGATCAGGTTAGAAGCCTCACTAGGCAGATATAGTGGCCCTGATGTCAAGGGCTACAATAGATAAAGTGGAACTAACTGCACGAGTTGATGACTAACAGATATAATCACATAACAGAAGATTTAGGGTTGCCCTTCCCAGAAGATAGACTTGGATAAAGAAGACCCTTTGCTCTCAACATTTCAGAATACCAACCCGACTGATTTTCTGTTGCAACATTTAGTTGTTTCTTAAATTAATCTAGTGTTGGTTCTCAACCACTCTCCTGACAACCCATTTCAAATGAAGATCACCCTTCACATAAAGAAATGCTTTTAGATGTCTGTCCTAAATTTCCTCCTCACTATCCAAATCAACGTCCTCTTGTTCTGCTGCCCCTGGTGTACCTGAAAATATCTGAATGAATTGTGACACCTCTGCGGTCATATGTCTCGTCAGAGATCCACACAACAACCCATGCGACCATGTATTCCTCATTGTGCTCCACTAGTGCCACTCCGTTGGCTTTCACCATATGGAAAAAAGTCTCCTGCAAAGTTCAGAGCCATGTGGTAGGATCAAGGCCAAAACCTGCTGAGAAGTCAATGACCTCAATGTTCAATCAACCAACTGGAAAGCCTATCCTGGCATGAGGGGTTAGAAAAAGGGTGTAGAAAAATAATGGTCAGAAATTTCTAGACTGAAAATATTTGCACGAGTCGGGACCATTTCCGGGTCTCAACACCGCTCATGTCAGCGGTGCACCCTCTGGCATGATCTTCCGGAAGGTGGCCAATTAAGACGCCACCTCCGGGAACACCATCCAATTAGGGACCAGACACGAGAGGGCCAATCAGAGTGGCTGTTGGGAAAGGCAGCTGGCAGTCCCCCTAAGAATGGTGTGAGCTGTTCAGTTCATTGGAGAGGGAGAGGGCGCTACAAGATGGAAGTGTGCTACTACTGCTGGAACCGGCAGACAAATCCTAACATCTAGAACAATCAGGTGGATCTGTCTGCAGGGGAAATGCTTCTACATGAAAGTATTTGCCTGTGGATGTGCTGAGTGAAGCCTATAAACTCCTTTAAAGATCACTCTGCATATTCATTTCACAGCTCTCCAACCTCCCACTGTGCTGTTGCCTCCTGTGAGAAGACAAGCTGCAGACATAATGAGGGTCCTGTGCGCCTCCGGCAAAATGTCAGTGCCCTAGGAAAATGCCAGTTAATTAGCGCCATAATGGCCTTCATTTGCTTCCTGCTGCCAGGCGGGTTGCCAGCCAGCCACGCAGCTCGCCCCTGGGACAAGTGGCCGGCGGCAGGAAAAGTGTCGGGGAGCCAGCCTGATGCACTTTTGCAAGGTTTTCCGAGCATCCCCCCCCCACAACTCCTGCCTTCAAAGGGCTGTGAAAATTCCTCCCAATAACTCTCAAGTAACCCCCTCACCTTTCCTCTCCTGAAGGTTGTGTTTCATACTATGAAAAGGTTCTGGTTGACTTCTGGTACCTCACCAAGTTACTATTCTTCATATGTGACCCTGGACTGTAAGTATCAGAATGTCAAGGAAATTCTATCTTCTGTTGATATTCACAAACATGTGCTTGCACAAGCAATCACTAGACAGCCCTGAATGGTTTAGCTACTCCTTAACCCAGTAATTCTAGCATCCTAACATGACTGCGATCAACAAATGCAGCACAGTCCAGGGATCAAACTTAGGTCCTTCAGGTCTGAATGGCTGAGTTTAATCCCCACTTGGGCAGACGTGTAAAATGGGTGGTATTGGATCAGCTGCCTATTACACACCCAACCCGATCTCTGATCTACCTTTTCATTGAAGCCAATAGAAAGCAAATTTGGGCAGGGTGTCTTGTGGGTAGGTGATGTTGGGCCATTTACATCCCCACCCAAGTTGAATGTTAGTCCCCATGTATTTATTTACTGACCCATCAGGAAAGCTTTGCTGCCAAGAGTTATTTTGGACGTGCTACATGAATCCGCAAGTTTAATTCCATTGATTAAAATCTAACAGAAATGGCCATGTTGCTGCCCCAATTGAAGAGAATTGGGGGGGTGGGGAGGAGGAGAAGAGAAAAAAAAAACTTTGCTGTTGTTTATCTTTTCTAGAAAATTGCTGGGCATTGTTGATAAGGTAGAGAGACATAGGGGAGAGAAAGCAACCTCTTAAATCTTTATTGTACAAGATTATCAATGCACGAAAAGTCACTAGGAAAGCATGAAAGAAAAGGTTTTGTCCAAGACACAAACTGTGCTTTAAATGGCCTAGTGCTGCACTGGTGCAATTTGTGTGTAGAAAAATATATGAAGAGTGGATTGGTGTCAGCAATCAATTCATAAGTCACTGTTACATTCACGACAAAGAATGTCATCCTTCTCTGGGAAAAATCCCTTTCCAACCAGCGAGGCCGAACATCGTGAGCAGGTGAAGCAGCTCTGGTGCCACTGGCGATCTTCAAAGGAAATGTACTTGCCACCTCCGAAACCTTTAGTGAAAGAAGAGGGTTTTTAGAAACAGTTACCCAATAGTATTTTGCATTCTGTACATTCCGACTGAAGTGTTTAAAGTGAAAAGGCAAGCTCTGCTCAATAACAATACTCAACAACATTTGCAGTGCCAGGTACAACAAGTCTGTGCAACCCAACGACCTGCCCATGTTTGAAAACTTATGGGATAGATTGAGAAGGGGAAGTGCCAATTCAACTATTGCTTCCTCTAGCAAATGCAGGAGGCTACCAATGTTTCCGTCAACTAGTTTGGCCTGAGGATGTACATTAGGCATAACAAACTCACTCTATAGGAAAGTTGTATAATGTTAAACTATAGGATACATAGGCAATGGCCTCCTTTTACACTGTAAGATTCTATGATGAACTCTACACCATCATTTTGCTTTTCTTCCTTTTCAGTGAAATTGAATGGGTTCCAAGTCCAATGACCATGATTCGGAAAATCCGTAGAGTCAAGGAACAGGATTCCCAGGTCACTGTCCTGAACACATGCAAACTGAATCAATTGGCTAATTTACAGGGCCTATTTTCTCCCCCTGTCAAAAGGTACAGGCTCGAAATGTTGGGTGCCGATATCTCTCAGGTGACCTTGTCCAAATGGCCAGTCCTCATGCGAGCCTCATCAGGAAGCGTCAGGGAACAGGGGTGAGGGGGATAAACAGAGGCAAGTCCAATGCTTAAATGTGTGCACTTTTCAGCAAGAGTCGGTGGAGTTCGATCAAGAGCAGCAACAATGGCTGATTTTGCTTCACCCTTGTCCAATAGCAGTATCAATTATGGTGTCCTTTCTGCTGACCTGGCTGAGCCATATTCATCATATTTGCAGCAGTGACCACGTACAACTACGGCAGACAGTAAGTAGTTAAAGTCACTTAAATAGAGGACTATGCTCAATTACAAGTACACATTAAAAAAAATAGGGTGCCTATTTAAATCATAATTCATGTATCTCACATAATTGCAAGTCACAGCCTACCTAGGTATCCAATTAAATGTTTCTTAGGACCCCCACAAATAACTGCATACACTAGCACAGTTGTCATTAATCAAAGAGGCATAAATTAGGACACAGATTATTTTATAAAGCTTTGTATTTGCAGATCAAAAGGCCCTGTAGAGTTGCTCATCAGCATTCCAGGTCTCATTGCTGATGCTATAACTGTTGTTGTTTAAAAACCCTTTATTATTGTTAATTTAACAGATACTGCTGTTTATACCTTACAATATCACAAAATATTTGATCCCCGAGAGGTTTTTCTTCAAAGCTTTAACTCCAGTGATTTGGCACTACACTAAGAAAAACATTGGGATATTTATCTTTCTGATTTCTGCCACATGAAATCCTTTCATGTATGACAGAAGTGTTTCTGATATTCCTGTGAATATGGAAGGATATTCCTGGAGTTGCAGTTTATAACAGTAGTCAACCTTTTGTCTCAGTTGGGAGTATTTTCTCCCTGCAAAACATCAAATAGCAGAAAGATAGCTTTCTCATAAAAGTAAAGGATTAGTGGAATCATTAAATATATGCTGCTCACAAAGTGCAAGGGTCGGTGAGAAGTTACAGACTGAAACATTAAAACAACAAAATGATTGGCTCTTGCAGAAGTTTTTTTTTAAGTTCCCAGCTACCTGTGTTTTCCCTTTCAGCCATGAACTCGAGGCCTCAGGCTTCTCTCTATTCAGCTGACAAAAGCATATTCATCTGCCAGGTGGATTGGCCCTGCTTGTATTTTTTCCGATCCCAGAGATGGAATCTTTCTGGAATGTGATTAACTCAGTTTACAAACCCAGCTCAGAGCCACAAAAAAGTACAGCTAACAAGGGCAACCAAGTTCAAATATTGCGCGTGGCTGGGTTTGAAACCTGGGCCTGCTGAGGGGTTTTGGATTGGGTGGTGCAGTCGGTTCCAAGGTTGGAGCAATGGAATGAAAGTTTTCTCTTCCTAATGGCTTCTAAGGACCCCCAAAGAAAATGGCTGCTCAGGGCAAACTGGTCAATCTGAATCATACATAGGAAATGCAAATGTCACACTGCTACAGTAGAGGGTGCTCTGCAGTTGTGGTTAGGGTACATTGTTGTAACAGAGCAAAGAAATTGTTCCATTTCCCAAGACTGACATACCTTACTTGGATGACAATTTATATTTATATAGCGCCTTTTACATAACAAAACATCCCAAGGCACTAAGCACAAAAGTTGTCAGGTTAAGAAACTGGGCTCTCCCAATTGCCAATCTAGCACTTTACAGCTAAGACCATTGGGCTGCTGCTAGAGTATGACATTTTAATTATTTTCTACTGACCTGAATTATGTTATTACGTTGAAGTAAAATATTTAATGCACAAACTGTCATATTGATGAGTTACTACTCAAATCCATAATACCTGGACCCTCCACAGAAACAAAATACATGGTTACACTGCATACTTGTGAGGTGGAAGTGCCCCATAATCGGCTGAAGTCCAATGACTGATGTGCAAAACAATTCCAATTAATTTCAAATTGGGTGAAACCAGAGTAAAAGGTTGATGCAATGTCTGGTTGGAGAATAGATTCTGTTTGAGACTGTCTGCATCACGTAAAACCCTTAGTTTAAAGCAGAGGGGCTCATTTCATATCAGACCAGAATAAGTCAACAGTCTGTGTAACCTCATAGTATTGGCAGTCGATGATTGGTAGTGGGATTTACATAGAAATTACAACACAAACAGGCCATTCAGCCTTGTTGGTTTTTACCCTCCATAAGAATAGTCACCACCATCTGTCCTGTCCTCGCATTGCTTTATTCTCCTTTCCTTCAACCACCTATCTAAACTATTCTTAAATGCTGACATGGCCTTTGCTACAATCAATAACTCTGATGATGTATTTTACAGCTTCACAATCCTCTGTGTAAAAAGGTTTATCCACAGGGCTCTGTTCTGCGACCAGTTCACTGTTCATTGTATATTTCAATTTAGATACAGAGCTACATGGAGTGGTGGAGGCAAAGTAAAATAATTCGAAAGAGCAGAGGAAGCTGTAAGGGGATGTTTAAGATGGTGTAATGCAAGTGTGAGGTGGTACATTTTGTTTGAAATAAAAAGCAAAATTTGAATGGGGCAAAGCTGGATGAAGTGAAAGTGCAGAAGGGTTTGTGGGGGGGGATATGGGTTCCCATTCAAAAGACATTTAATCTTATCTATGTTCTGTTATTCTAGACTCCTCAATCACGGGAACCAATCTGTTTCTTTCTACACTCTCCCATCTCTTCCAAATCATAAGCACCTCTATCAAATCACACCATAATCTCTGTTCCAATGAAAACAGCCCCAATGTTTCAACACTATCTTCATACTTATATTTCCTCATACCAGGTAGCGTTTAAGTGAATCTATACTGTACCCTCTATAAGGTTTTGTCATCCTTCCTTTTGTGTGGAGCCCAAGAATGCACACAGTACTCCAACTGTGCTATTAATGTTTTGTATCGAGACACCATTACATCTCAATGTTTATTTTCTTTATCTCTTGCAATAAAGCCCAACATTGCTTGAACTTGTTTTATAGAAATGGCCTTATCCAAACCAGGTGCAACTTTTAATGTCTTTTGAATGTGAACACCACCCTCCACAAACTCTTCTGCTCTTTCACATCATCCAGCTTTGCCCCATTCAAATCTTTTTTTATTTTAAACAAAATGTACCACCTCACACTTGCATTACACCATCTTAAACATCCCCTTACAGCTTCCTCTGCTCTTTAGAATTATTTTACTTTGCCTCCAAATTGAAATATACAATGAACAGTGAAATGGTCCCAAAACAGAACCTTGTGGGACACTGCTATCCACTTCTATCCATTATGTCTTCCACTTCTAATTGCTTTCCTGCTATTTAGTCATTTGATAATGTAATTTGTTCTCCTTCCCCTGATTCCATGCCCTTTAATCTTCTCCAATTGTCTCCTGGTGATACCTTGTGCAACACATTCTGAAAGGCCCTGTGCACCAGATTCACTGCAATTCCCCAATCCACCATATCAGTCACTTCGGCAAGTTCAGTATGACCTGCCCTTCTGAAATCCATGTTGGTTCTAATTACTTTCTTTTCATCTAGATCTTTAGTAATTTCACCTTAAAGATTGTAAAATGCTCCCTACCAAACAAATAAAACTAACTGGTCTGTACTTATCTCAGATAGCTCTGCTGCCCTTTGTGAAGCTGGGACTGTATTTTCAGCCCCACCAGGGCCAGGATTGGAGGTGGGTGGGTGGTAAAAATAGCCCCGCTGGCTGGCATATTGGTTGCCTGATTCCAACCCAGCCCCGGGGCATTTTTGCAGAGGCGAGTTTGGCTGGGGGTGTGAGGGGTGGGGGAGAGCTGGGGGCATGGCAAGGCTACCCACCTGCGTGACTCCTTAAAAACCTAATGAGGCCAATTAAATATGGCCGGCTGGTATTTTCCAGTTACCTCCAGGTCCTGCAGGTGGCAGTGACCAGTTTAGCCTGGTGGCGAGCTGCCTGGTGGCCACCTCCCAGTGGCAAACTGGGGGGCCAGCACTCCACAGGGCTAGATGCCCTCCCTGCCTGCCTGGGTGCTGCAGCAGCCACAGGCCGCCCTGTAGAGGGCCCCCCACCACAACTCCCTCCCACAGTGATGGCCTGGCTGCAAGATCCAGTTTTTAATTTAAGTTCAAAAAAGTTGGAGAGAGGGCACCTCCATCTTGAAGCACCCTCATCCTTACTTGCCTTCTATTGCAGCCTGCTGCTCCTTTCAGGCTGGAAGGCCTCTGATTGGCCCTCTAGCTTAGAGAGCACGCCTGCCATCCTTAATTGGACAGCGAGCCTGCCCTCTGGCTGCCCCCCTGAAAACCGGGGCCTGTGACCGTTCCCCCCTGGGAGTCAGGTTCAGGAAACAGTCCCGACCTCTATTTCCTGCCCCCGGATGGAAAATCCTCCGAGTGTTACATTGGCTCCTTTCCAGTCCTCCAGCACACATGCACCCTCAATAATACCCTGAAATATCAATTTGAGCCCCTCGCTAATTCTTCCCTTATTTCACACACAAGATCCATGAATGTATCCAGTCTGGTCCCAGTACTTTTGTTCTCCTTTAGGTTAACTAATTCCTTCAACACTTTCTTTTTATTTTTCCTCTTCCCCAACATTAAGTCTCTTTTGTAAACACTGAAGTGCTTGTTAAGCATAATTCTTTAATATTCTTTTTATTATTGAGATTCCCTCATTCTCCTTCCTGGCTTTATATCTCTTTCTTAAACTTTTTTCCTTACTTCCTCTCTTGATTTTAATCACAGGTACATGTAAAGATTTTTAAGCAAAGTAACACTTGCTCAAGTTTAGGGTGAGGGTCACAATTGTGGATTGATCCAAAGTAAATATAATGTCTGCTGCTTTATACCAAAGGCTCAGTGGGTTTTATGACTCAACATTAAACGGATTGTCCAAAGCATGCACTGGTTCCCTTTACCTGGACATTTATACCATCCTGATGTTAAATTCCTACTTTTGCACCCACGCCAGTCTGCAGACTCTGCTTAGAATGACTAACTGGTGACTGGCCTTTGTGAGACAATCAACTGTAAATCCACTTTTTGTGTAAGCAGGGCTCCAACTATCAAGAACCTCATGTCTAAGAGGCTGTGATATATAATGTTATTTAAAGTCTTAACATTATTTTAATTAAACAAACTTAAGACCATAGGCAATGCAGTAATTATAAAAGGTATTCTAAACCATTAATTTCCTGCAATTACATTTCAGAGTTGTGAGTTTGTACTTGTTATCTAGCAGATTTCCATAAGAATTAATTGGGTGATCCCATGCTTCCAGCAGCAAAGCCACACTCAAAAGGAGCTTGGGTCAGAGATAGGGCTACAAGACTGTAACCACGATTCTTCATCCTGTGATCCATGTGAGCATAGCTTCCCATTGGAGTTGTAGGATTAGCTATATAGTTCAGGGCAGGAATGGATTATCCTACATTATAACATTGACTAAACTTCAAAAGTGCTCAAATGGCTATGAAGCACTTTGGGACATCCCAAAATTCCTTTAACACTCTCCTTCAAACCTATCTGTTTGACCAAGCATTTGGTCATTTGCCCTAATATCTCCTTATATGGCTCCATATCAAATTTGGGTTGATAATGTGCCCATGAAGTGCCTTAGGATGTTTCACTACATTAAAGATGCTATATAAATGCAATCTGTGATTGCTGTGGTTGTGAAAGGCACTATATAAATTCAAGTTGAACTTGCATTTATATAGCACCTTTTACAAGTTTAGGACACCCCAAAGTGCTTAATAGCCAATTAAATGCTCTTGGAGTGTAGTCACTGTTGTGATGCAGGAAATGCAGCAGCCATTTGCTCTTACTCTTCTTCAATTAGTACCGTGAGATCTTTGACGTCTGCCTGAGAGCGCTAATGGGGCCTTGGTTTAATGTCTCATCCAAAAGACAGCACCTCCTCAGTACTGCACTGTAGCGTCAACCTCGATTATGTGCTCAAGTCTATGGAGTAGGAGTCGAATCCATGACCCTTTGACTCCGAGGTGAGAGGGCTACTACTGAGCCAAGGCAGACACCTATCTTTTGTCTTGTACAGATTATTGTGCCAATCAAGGCTTGGTCACTAGGCCTTGGATGCACAGTAAAAACTAACATTCATTATAATTTATCAGTCCAAATTGTTTCTAATGAGGCCTGCATGCTTCTGCCAACACCTTTGATGTATGGGTAAAGCTTAAGTGTGCAGAAAGTGAGACCACTGAGCTCTCCCACTTGAGAGAGTCAGTTTAATAATGATGCAATCTTAACTCTAAATAAGTGGAATTAGAATTGGAGCAGTCTATAATGCAGCATGAGGCACCATTATTATGAGAAACACTTTTGTAGAAATTCTAGCACTGTTCCCAGTTTCAGTAAGATTGGCCGACACCCAGGAGAGCATTGTTAGAAAAGGGCGAGATACACAGCTGTTTACCTGTGATAGGCTTGGCACAGGCTGCACATTTCTTGGCGTACAGGTTCCCGAAACACTTGAGGCAGTACGGAGATTCCTCGCGGGAGGTGAATTGCTGGCCAGCCAGCTGAGTCTTGCACCCGTTGCAGACAAAGCATTCTTTGTGATAAGGCTCATCATGATAAGTAACACCTCCCTTGGTCAAGGCCTGCACATCCATTCAGAAGAAGTCATTAGAATTATCCCCACATCAGGATTTATTTATCACTAGCTTTCTACATAAGGATATTTAACAGTCTACAGAGGCTTAAGAAGTCTAATCAGATACAAAAGCATTCTAAAAGACCATTTAACTGGTGTCAGAAAGAGAAACTGTGAGTAGATTAGTTATTGGCATCTTCATGTTTTTATGATATGTAACTGGAATGTTGAAACTGCTCTTAAAATGAAGAACTCATGAATTAACACTTTATGAATATCAACCATATACCAACATACACCAGCTGGCTGTGCAGAGTGGCAAGAGAAAAATACTTGGGACATGGAATGGTTAGCTTTCTAGACACTTCAGTGCTGATTTCTCATATTCTAATGACTGTGAACAAAGGATCTTTAGTTCCTCAAAGCCAAGTTCATTTTTCCCCAACACATGAGCCACACCTGGGTTGCCCCTATTGTACGTGAGTTGGGTAGAGACTAATCTGCGGGAAACAACCAACCTGAGATAATTCCTCCAAGTTATTGAATAGCTCTGTGACTTAGCAGCCCAACTGCAGGTAGAATTCCAACCGTACAAATTTCCTAATACTAAAGCTACAAGATCCTAATTGAACTCTAATTGAGAGTATGCAGTTATATAACATTACACAAGTCTGCTCACTGCTCTATTATTCTGTTGTACCAATAGTGAGAAATAAGAGATGCTTGAACTTTCTTTTAAGTAGTAACTGTACCATGGAAGTAATGCTAAACCTTTACAAATCTCTGGTTAGGCCTCAGCTGGAATATTGTGTCCAGTTATGAACACCACACTTTAGGAAGATGTCATGGCCTTGGAGAGGGTGCAGAGGAGATTTACTAGAATGGTACCAGGGATGAGGGACTTCAATTATGTGGGGAGTCTAGAGAAGCAGAGACTGTTCTCCTTAGAGCTTAAGGGGAGACTTGATAAAGGTGTTCAAAACTATGAAGGGTATTGATAGAGTAAATAAGGAAAAATTGTTTTCACTGCTAGAAGGGCCAGTAACCAAAGGACACAGATTTAAGCTAATTGGCAAAAGACTGGCAAACATTGGCAAAAAAGATTGGGAGATGTGGAGAATTTCTTTCAAAATAAACACAGAGTTCTTATGATCTGGAATGGACTGCCTGAAAGAGTGGTGGAAGCAGTTTCAATACTAACTTTCAAAAGGAACTTTGATATATATGTGAAAAGGAAAAAATTGCTGGCGTATTGGGAAAGAGCAGGGGAGGTGAACTAACTGGATAGCTCTTTCAAAGAGCTGGCATAGACATGATGGGCTGAACAGCCTCCTTTCTGTGTTGAGTATCACTTAACTTTCGAGGAGCTTTTGAGAAATCTGTAAAATGAAATTATTTCTGCTGTAAATGCTGGCAGTAGCATTTGCATTTATTATTAAAGATGCAGAATGAGCAGTCAATGGGTGATTTACTCCCTCTCCTAATTAGTATTAGCATTAATTTTATAGAAGAAATATGGTGCACAAGAAATTTGAGCTGGTCAATAAAAATGTTAAAACTGCCAGAATTTTCTCAGTGAGATAACTTGTAATCTGCTTAAATAAGAGCCCATTGAGCTACACATTTGCTTGTTCTTGCCCTTTCATAAAGCTGGGAGATCATTTAAAATGGCACATGCCATAAATACACAGAAGTACACCCATTCTAAGTTCCAGAGTGAAAGAATATTCAGTGCCCAAAATGAGCAAGCAGTGCGCTAGAGTATTCTCAAATCAAGGGTCAGTCATTACCTTCTTGCAACGGAAACATCGCGGAGCAAAGTGGTTCTCATAGCAAGGCACACAGTAAATCTCGCTCTTATCAGGAACAAAGGCCTTTGATCCTATTGGCTGCTCACAGGTGTGACAAAGAAAGCAACCTTCATGCCAGGTGCTGCCATTGTATTCAAGCTTACGGGTACCTGAGAGACAGAAAGGTTAATCACCATCACACCAAAATAACTCAAATGTAACACACAGCAATGCAACCCCACTGACCTAACCCAGTTTTACAGTAGCTGACCCATAGTGCACTGGATAGCATCATGGAATGAGAGCCTTATCAATGACTCAGTCAGGCAGATTTCCTCTTCAGTCCCTAGGCATAACAGCCCATCAGGGCGGAACCAGTTATTGCAAATTTGGGCACAAGCTGATCCTGATTTTTCGTCCATAGATATCTGTGCTGAGTTAAAGGGCACGTATAGAGTTTGATGAATTAGGTTAGATTGCTGAGGTTTGTGCCTGTGCTATTAATATTAGTACATGCATCATTCCATCACTGGGTGGCTGACAATATCCAGATCTTACTCTTTTTTTTCCCTGCTAATTTCCTGAAAGTCTTGAGGTATGCTGGTATATGGTTCCATGGACAGCAAGTATCCTCTAGTACCTCACTCAAACAGGAAGTCTTCATGTATGAGCCTAGAGACTTCATGAATATAGGCAGGATATTCATACATACTGTGGTGGAATTAGGGTTGAACTCACTTGCATGTACTCTCCAGCAAGTTACAGCATCATTGGGCTAATATTTGCCTCCCTAGACAAGAGGCAGTGAGGACCAATGTACTTCCATTATCACCATGCTTCCAGAGATCACCTGACTCAGCAAAGACCTAGCATCAAACTAAAGGCCTTCTTTTACTGCACTGGGTGGTGTATTTACCAACTGACCCTAGATTGAATTATATTTGACTACTGCTTTTACCCTCAGTTTGGGGGTGGTGTCGGGAGGTTGGAGGACTGCAATCAACATGAGTGGTTTTCTCTCTAATTTTTCCACTTTTGTTGCTTCCGCAACTAACCCGAGATTGGGCGGCACAGTGGCGCAGTGGTTAGCACCGCAGCCTCACAGCTCCAGCGACCCGGGTTCAATTCTGGGTACTGCCTGTGTGGAGTTTGCAAGTTCTCCCTGTGTCTGCGTGGGTTTCCTCCGGGTGCTCCGGTTTCCTCCCACATGCCAAAAGACTTGCAGGTTGATAGGTTAATTGGCCATTATAAATTGCCCCTAGTATAGGTAGGTGGTAGGGAAATATAGGGACAGGTGGGGATGTGGTAGGAATATGGGATTAGTGTAGGATTAGTATAAATGGGTGGTTGATGGTCGGCACAGACTCGGTGGGCCGAAGGGCCTGTTTCAGTGCTGTATCTCTAAACTAAACTAAACAGAAAGTCTCGAGATTATCAACTGTGGGAAATAATGAGTTTCAGTGTTGAGAATGAGTTCCAGCTGTGACCTCACCCATGTGAGGCCTCATCGTTTACATGGTTATAAATCTTTCTTGTTACAGAACCAATGAGTACCTAACACAGGGGAGTATACAGCCTCACTGCTTACATGCATTTTCCTCTGGGCAATTCTGATGAATGTCATTTAGAAATTCAAGACCCCAAAAACAGATTATAATAGTTCACTCATCACTTTGATGAACACAAGGCATTGCTTGGAATTTCCATGGAGCTTCTCCTGACCATCAGTCATAACTTCAGCATATGCATTGTTTCTTTAGAGTTTCCAATGATCTTCTGCCAAAGTTATGGCAGATGATCAGTAGAACGCAGCTGCAACCTCATTTCTCCTCATCATATATTGGAATTGTACTGGTGGGTCCTGCATAAAGATACCAGTTCAGAGTGCATTGGTACCGACCAGACCTTACTGAAGATCCAATCAAGCAGATTACTATGTGACTGTGACAAAGGCAAACTATCCATCCTCCACTTATCTGCAGCTTTTGACATGGTTAACCACACCATCCTCCTCCATGCCTCTCCACCATCATCCAGCTGGGTGGAACTGTACTTGTCTGGATCCATTCTTATCTATGAGTCATAGTGAGAGAATCACCTGCAATGGCTTCTCTTCCTACTCTGCCATAGTTACTTCTGGTATCCCTCAAGTATCTATCCTTGGCCCACCCCTGCTATTACTTGCTGCCCTCACTGACATTATGCAAAGCACGCCAGTTTCTACATGTTTGCTGACGTCACCCAGCTCTATCTCATCAGCATATCCCTCCACTGCTCTACAGCCTCTAAATTGTCAGACTATCCAGTTTTGGATGAGAAAAAATTTCCTCCAACTAAACATTGGGAAGACGAAGCCCCAGCACAAACTCCAGTCCCTGGCCACAGACTCCATCCCTCTCCCTGGTAACTGTTGGGGGCTAAACCAGACTGTTCACAAACTTGGTGTCATATTTGACCCCGAGATTATTTTTAATTCTTTCATGGGATGTGGGCGTCGCTGGCAGGGACAGCATTTGTTGCCCATCCCTAATTGCCCTCGATGATGGAGTGGCTTGCTAGGCTATTTCAGAGGGCAGTTAAGAGCCAACCACATTGCTGTGGGTCTGGAGTCACATGTAGGGCCAGACCGGTAAGGATGGCAGATTTTCTTCCATAAAGGACATAAGTGAACCAGGTGGGTTTTATGACAATCAATGATGGTTTCATGGCACCATTACTGAGACTAGTTTTCAATTCCAGATTTTGTTTTATTAATGAATGAATGAATTAATTGAATTTAAATCCCAGCAGCTGGCCTGGTGGGATTTGAACCCACATTCCCAGGGCATTAGTCAAGGCCTCTGGATTACTAGTCCAGAGATATTACCACTATGACACTCTCTTCCCCCATCATCCACCCATCATATTTGCATCATCACTAACACTGCTTATTTCCACCTCAGTAACATCTCCTGACTCTGTCCCTGCCTCAGCTCATCTGCTGCTGAAACCCTCATCCATGCCTTTGTTAATTCTAGACGACTATTGCAACATGCTCCTGACTAGTTTCCCACATTTTATCCTCTGTAAATTTGACATCATCCAAAATTCTACTGCCTCTATCCAAACTTGCACCAAGTCCTGTTCACCCATCACCTGTGCTTTCTGACTTACATTGTCTCCCAGTTAAGCAAAGCCTCGATTTTAAAATTCTCCTTCTCGTTTTCAAATCCCTCTGCGGCCTTGTCCCTCCCTGCGTCTGTAATCTCCTTCAGCCCCACAATCCTCCAAGATAGCTGCATTCCTCTTAATTCTGAATGCTTGAGCATCCCTGATTTTAAAACCACTCTACATTGGTGGTGGTGCCTTCAGCTGCTTGGGCCCTAAGCCCTGACATTCCCTCTCTGCCTCTCTTTCCTCTTCTAAGACTCCTTAAAACCTATCTCTTTGACCAAGCTTTTGGTCATCTGACCTAATACCTCCTTATGTGGCTCAGTTCAAATTTTGTTTTCAAGTGCCTGTGAAGCGCCTTGGGATGTTTTATTATGTTAAAGGTGCTATATAAATACTAGTTCTTCTTGTTGTTGTTGTTCAGTTAAGGACTTGTGTTTCACAATTTGCTGTTAACTGATCAGAATAAGTCAGTGCAGGATTCCATGATGATGAGAATTTGCTGTTGCCTAATATCTTGCTGGCTTCTCATTGCGATGGGACTATGAAACATTTCCGATGATAACCAATCATTTAGGGAGATTGTTGGAATGACCTAAATCATGCACCTGGTGAATGTGTGCAATTTGGCCTGTAGACACACGTAAATATGTAAATTAGAGCTCAGCAATAAAGAGCTAAAATAATTCAACAGGACTGAGCAAACAGGTCCATACTGAAAACAATTCAGTGTTTTCCATTTCTGTTCACCTAGGTCAGCTTTCAGATTCTTCTTCTTTCCTTAAAACATTAATTCTGAACATTTTCTGAAGAAGGTACAAAGTTATATCACTTTAGTTGATAGAAGAAAAATGGTCCAACAGATTACTCCAACAGAAGCAGGGGAGGGCAATAAAGGGTTTGACAAATGAGACTAAAGGGCACATACCAGGCATGACGACCTTGTCACAAGCAATACATTTTGAGGAGAATTCACTGCAGTAGCAATCATTGCATAACAGCTCTTCTTCCTGACATGTAAATGGCTCATCTGCCAGAGATCTGTCACACCGATAACACCTGAAGCAATGCTCATGGTAATGGCGGTCTTCATAGAACAGCTCCTGTCCAAAAGAATCAAAAAAATGATACACAGCAGCAAGTCGGGCGGTAGCTTTTCAAGAACATGGCTCAATTACGTAAATGATTCAGAGAGTTCAGTGTTAACTCAAACTCAAGTGAATCATTCTTGCGAAGAATGAATTTGGCTTTCGTGTCCTTAGAATAACTCTAAATGCTTCACAGCCAATGAATTACTCTTAAGTATGTTAACTGTGTTTTGTAGGCAAACACAGCAGCGAATTTGTACACAAGATGATACAAACAATAATGAGATGACTGAGCAATTAATTGGTTTTGTGGATGTTGGTTGAGTGATAAATCTGAATCAAAACACTGGGAGAACAACTCAGATAAAGAGACTATAAATCGGTCTATAGGTGACCACCAGGCATTCAATAAAATGCAAGGCGATCAACAGCAAATGTGCGTATTCTAATCACATAATGGATTGCTGTCCATTACCAGTGCACTCAATTTTTGCTCCAATTTTCTCACATTTCCTTAGGGTGATTACATACTAGAATGTGGTTCCATCTGGTACCTTACCCATGTGGTTATTTAGCATGTTTGAGCTGGAATGGGACATTGTACTTGTATTGCCACCTCAACAGAGATCAATTAGTTCAACGTAGATGGAATATTGAGCCTGGGATCTTTCTGGTGTGTGCGCCTCAGTTCCATGCTGAGCAGCAAATTCACCAAGCACATGACCACAAGAGTTCCTGCTGTGTTCCATGACCTGGCATTCTTGTCTCAGTAATCCCATCTCACATCAAAGTTAACCTCAAGTGTTACATGATGACATGCCAAACACATTCACAATAACCTACAACTAAACATTAAAAAGCTCCACGTCTGCATTTTGAAAGGCAGTGTCCAACTTCTTTTCAAACATACCTCCGCACTTCCATTGAAAGTAAAGGCAGCAGAGAGGAAGAAGCTACATCATTTCCTGTGCCGTTTGCCCCCTCACCCACCCAATGTTTGTTATGGGAGGAAAGGCTAAAAGAAGGACGCCTCCCTTAGCTTGGTAAAAGGCTATCTCGAAGTTCATTAGAAACAGAAAGGTTGAAAATAAATTCTTCTTCTACAAAAAGATATTCTGTACAATGCAAATAATTCATTCAAATATATCTTGTTCTGACAGTTCATGACCTCCAGCAGAGTCCAGGTGTATTTTGCTCTGCTCAGCCACAAAGCTTCAATCTGCCCTTGATCTCAAACTGTCAGTTATTACTATAACTCACTGTAGTACCTAAACTGCATGGTGCACCACAAGACATTGCGTGCACACATGCAGGAGACAAAGGGAGAAAGAAATGTGAAGCAAAAGTTTAACTCAGTATGAATTGAAAATAATCCTGTGCATAATTACAACAGTTTGCTGTTGACAGCTTTATAAGGTGTAGGTGAAACTGATGCCCCGTGGTTACTAATACCCAGTTGACTGATCGTGAATCTATGTATGTAGCTTTCAATGAGAAGAGAAGGATTTTGCACAACATATTTGATTATCCTATGAGAAATCTCTTAGGCCATTGCCCAACAGTCTTATAGTGACACGGTCTTAAAAAAAAACATACATTCACCACTATTTGGTCTGGTTTCCACTGAAATTATTGGAAGGAGGGCAGATGGTGACTTTATTGCAGTTGCACTGAGTGGTTGTGACTTGCAACAAATGAGAGCATTGCAACTCTTTTCAGTGAAAATAGAGACCAACATTTTTGAAAGTAGCTCATTAGTTGTATAAAACTGAAAAGGATTTAAAGGTGGACAAAATGGCAATATGGAACCATTTTTTAAAACAACAGATGTATTCATTGGCTTCTGAAGTCAAAGAATCTTGGTTAGATCATAGAATGGTTACAGCACAGGAGGCCTTTAGGCCTGTCAAGCCCATGCTAGCTCTCTGCTAGAGTAATTTAGCTCCAAGTGACTAACTTTTACACCACAGCTTTTATACAACCACCACACACGGTCAAGGGCAAGTGACTGTTATAAGTTTTAGCTGCTATCCAAAAATATCCAGGTCAGTTTCCAATTCATTTAAATGCTGTTAAAAACATGGCATGCATTGCATGACAGAATTACTCAAAGGGTGATAAAATGTTTTTAATAATCTACTGGCTTCATATTGGAAACAAAACAATGAATTGGAAAAGTAGTTGGATGCAGTGCTGAATACAGTAGAGAGTTAAGTTAAACAACTTTCTTATTTCTTCCAACTTCAAGCTTGGGTTAGAGGAAGTGAGGACATCATTTGCTGATTGATTATCCACAGCCCTGTCCACATTGCTGCTGCCATTTTCGAGACTCAAACATGCTGCTAGGCTCTAAAACGACATCCAAAGACCATACAAGCATTTTGTGTTTCAGAGAAAAATAACTAGTTTGAAGTTTTCCAACATTCGTTCTCAGGATGTGGGCATTGCTGGCAAGATTTATTGACCATCCATGATTAATTACACTATAAGTTTCAAACAATATTGACATTTATGAATCACCATAAATAGAGATATAGTAAACAGAAGAACTCAAGAAATAGGAGGAGTAGGCCATTCAGCCCTTTGAGCCCGCTCCACCAATGAGATCATGGCTGATCTTCTACTTCAACACCATTTTCCTGCACTATCCCTGTAACCCTTGATGTTTTTAAATATGTAGAGATATATTGATCTCAGTCTTAAACATACTCAACGACTGAGCCTTCACAGCCCTCTGGGCAGAGAATTCTAAAGATTCACCAACCTCTGAGTGAAGAAACTCCTCTTCATCTGAATCCTAAATAGCCTGCCCCTTATTCTGAGATTGTGTCCCCTGGTTCTAGACTCCCCAGCCAGGGGAAACATCCTTCCTGCATCAACCCTGTTGAGCTCGAAGAATTTTGTATGTTTGAATGAGATCACCTCTCATTCTTCTAAACTGCAGAGAATAAAGGCCCAGTCTATTTAATCTTTCCTCATAGGACAATCCCTTCATCCCAGGAATTAGTTTGGTGAATCTTTGTTGCACTCCCTCAATGGCAAGTATATCTTTCCTTAGGTAAGGAGACCAAAACTGCACACAATATTCCAGGTGCGGTCTCACCAAGGCTCTATATAATTGCAGTAAGACATCTTTACTCCTATACTCAAATCCTTTTGTAACGAAGGTCACCATACAATTTGCCTTCTTAATTGTTTGCTGTACCTGCATGTTAGCTTTCAATGATTTATCCTTTCTAGCTCCAACTGCAGCTCAATATAGGGTGAATGCAAGGCATGTGTGCATACCTCTGTGTAAGCAAAATTGAATTTGTAACTGGTGGAGGATGTAAAAAAATACAACTGAAAGTTTAACCTTTGAATATTCTCATTCAGAGTCCTTCATCCACTTGCACATCCTGCACTATACAAACCAGGAAGGTTCCAGGTTCAATTCCTGGCCTGTACTGTGTTAACTGGGGAGGAGAACAGGACCATTGAAAGGAGACGGAAAAGAAAGCAGCCAAGGTTACTGCTCCATTGATTGAATGTTCCTGTGGATGCCAGGCTTACCTGTGATGCCTCTTATGGTCAAATAATCTGGCCCCTTTCATCATCTAGGTTCACTCATTGAAGAATGGCATGACTTGGGCTTCTCTGTCACCACTGGGCAAACATGAATTAGTACCCCCAGGAGAGCAGAGAGAATGGGTTCACAGGTTTCAAGGGGTGGCAATTGCATTAGAAAACTCTTCCTTTTAAAAGACATGGAAAAAAATATTTATTTTGAAATTTTTAAATAAAAGGAAGGTCTCCTCGTGTTGACATTGCTATTTCCCACCCATTTCACATAGTGGAAACCGATAAACTGACAGCGTCGCACAGTGATTGAATGCCGCTGATGACCTCTCTGAAGCAGTTAATGGCTGCAGTCAGGTAAGTGGAAAATAGGCACTTTCAAACTTGTTTTCACTGCACAGATGAACTGATAAGCAAACTGATGCTAGTAATTCAGTAATGGAGGGATGTTTCCTTCATTAAATACAAGTGGTCTTCGAAGTCTTGACTTTTGCTTTAAAATAAATACTCTTAAAAGGTTGCCTGGCGCCACACCAACAAAATGAAGCACTCCTTAAGGGAGACCGGGAAAATGAGCCACGCTCCCAAAATCCTCTCATGAAACAAATGTTGCTGCTAAATGTTTGGGAAAACATTCAAAAAGCAACATTTGAAGAGAAGAAACTGAACATACAGACAGGCACTGCCAATGTAAACACAAAACCATTTGTTTATTGGAAGCTTGGAGCAGTGCAGGGTTGTGTTAATATAACAAATATGTAAATCTCAAAATGATTAACTACCTGACTCTGTCAAACTAGGATCATGACACACAATACAACTCTGCTGTGGTAGTGTACTCTCAGAATGCAGTCTGGGGAAGTCAATAAAACATTATTTACTGCTGAGAAACATTAATATTCACAGACGGCAGTGATCTGGACTTGCTCATTTTCTGCAGGAACTAACTTCCTATTAGAGGAAATCATATATTAATTTCTGAGGAAATGCAATAAAAGTATATTAAAGCTATTGATTTTGGAAAGTAGCAAGTACACAGTCCAAAGCCCCATGGTGAACATACACATAGAAGTTACAATGCAGAAACAGGATATTCAGCAAAACAAGCCCATGTTGGGATTTACTGCCCATGCGAGCACAAACCATGCATCCTAATATTTGAAAGCTTTCCAAACTCTTCAGGAGGGTGAGGCCCATCAAACACAATGAACATTGGGCAGAAGGGAATAGAAGTTGGGCCCAGACTTGGGTCTGTATAGGCCCAAACCTGGAGGACCGAGGCCAGCCTGAAATGGAGCCTTGGGCCTCATTAACATTTTACACATAAGCTGCTATCGCCTGTTGCACCTCGACAGGAAGCTTGCACAAGCAGCACAAATATTGGGCTGCTTCCCTCAGCAGCAGCGGCCCGAAGGTTACGTCCTGAGAGGAGGATTTGGAGTGGAGCACTCTGCTCCTCCTGGCTCCACAGCAAAGCATTTGTAAAAACTGATTTTAACTGGAAGCCACTGAAAAATCCCACGTGGGACACGCATGTACAGTAGGTGAAATTGGAACCATTCCCAGCTTGGAAAGCAATGTCACAATGAAGGGGGGTAGGGGCCAAGTGAAAGATGGGACTGTTCTCCCTCACCAAGAAGTGGTGCAAACCAAGTGGAAATGGTTCTCTCCCAAATTCCTGCCCCTTTGCTCTCAGTACATCAGATTCTCAGTACTCCAACAGCGCATGGTTCCTAAGGATGATTTTCTAAAGAATCTCAGTGGCACAGGGGACGGTGGGTGATAAATGAAGGAGACAAATAGCTATTGCCATTTTCTAAACTCCAGAGGTCGATGAGAAACCCCACTTACCAAGTTTGGAGAAAAGGCAATGGAGGTAAGTGAAGAGACAAGTTACGAGACACAAATAATGCACAGTCTTTGCTCCACATTTAGTGGAAACATCTGAAAAGTAATGAAGCGGTGCATTAACAACTGAGGTGGAAGACATGCACACAGCCCAGTCACGTAACTTGAAGACCTAAGATATGTATTCCCTCAATTTTTGTGGCTTAGCTTTGACTAATTGCATGCTGCTGCTCACATCAATACTTTTGGTCATTAGGTGAGAATGGTACGTTAATAGTAAAATTAAGCAATACATTTTAAACATATTCAAGTCACTGCATTTACCCTAGCTTCGTGTCCAATCAGCTCTTTGCACTCGTCACATGTATTTGCAAACAGGGTGTCATAACACGGGATGCAGTAGGGGCTGTCTTCAGATAGGATGTACTTCCTGCCGTACAGGGATTCTTTGCAGTTATCACAATCAAAGCGCTCACTCATCTTCTATGGACAGCTGTCACTGTGAAGAGAAATGAGGGAAAGCCTTTATTCAAACATTAATTGATAAGTGCAATTACTGGCATTTGTTTATTTCAAGTGAATTTATTTTGAGTGGAAAGCATGCTGCTCTGAAGCAGTTAGCAAGAGTTATGGAAGAGCAACTGGAAAAGACTCTTGTACCTCTGTGAATTGGAAATTCTGAGGGCTATGGAAACCATGGACCTGCTGCTAGTTATTGGTCCACTCCTTTTCCCCAACACTCTCCCTTTTTCTCCTGAAGACACATGAGAGTGTATAATTCCGCAGCTTGCTAACATGGCCATTCAACATGTGTGAATCTAGACCGAGTCTTGACAGGCTACTTAACCACAAAGGCAGCACAGATAAAGCTGGTTATCTACTGTCCTGATGCCCATGCACTTTTCAGCAAGAATCACTGGATAAGATCACGGAGCAGACACCTTGGCTTTTTTCCCCCTCACTGATGCAGGAGCGAGACGACCAACTGGAGTGGCAGAGCTGCTGCTCTAGCTGACGTCTGTCAACTCAATTGAACCAGAGATCAAACCTTGGGCCTTACTGACTCTATGTAGCTCAGTACCACACACCAATAGTGTCTTCATTTATTGAGCCATCAGTACAACTGCTAATTGTTATTCTTTAGCAGGTTAGAACGAGTGGGACCTATTTACACACGGTTTTACTTCTCATTTTCCCAATCTGAAGCCTGTTTTACACCAGTAAAAACCTTTTGAAAATGTCATCATTTTCCTCTGTGGTTTATGGACAACTAACCACATGTGCCAAGTTTCAGTGAATAGTGAAGTTGGCAACAACCAGTTAAAATGACACAAAAACAAGAAATGCTGGATTCACTCAGCAGGTCTGGCAGCATCTGTGGAAAGAGAAGCAGAGTTAACGTTTCGGGTCAGTGACCCTTCTTCGGAAGGGTCACTGACCCGAAACGTTAACTCTGCTTCTCTTTCCACAGATGCTGCCAGACCTGCTGAGTGAATCCAGCATTTCTTGTTTTTGTTTCAGATTTCCAGCATCCGCAGTATTTTGCTTTTATTTTAGCAGTTAAAATGACAGCCTCACTCGGAGTCAAACAGGACTTCAAATCTCGTTGAAGTAGCAGGCTAATCGGTACTTTTACAAACTTAGTTCACAGGAGAGATTTCTACCGACTGCTGATAATTCTGCAAATATAGAACTTGTAATAAATACACAAAAGCACAAAGGGAATCTGGAAACCTCCAGATTAGGACTTCATATTGACTTGGAATTACCTTATAGTGAATTCCATCACCGTTACAGTATATGTTAAGGTTTTACTTGCTACACCATTAATAGGTTACAGTGAGTTGAATACAATTTCACCAATACAGCAAATAATGCAAAACAAAGAAAAAATCAGCTTAATCATCAGTTTTTAAAATGCTCAACACTACACTGTTACTTTACTCTCTGAAGATTGTCTTTTGGAACTTTCAATATACATACATGTTACTCTTGTAGGTTTTTACTGTTGAAACAGTATACAGGATACAAAACGACTGTGAACAATCCGTCCCAAATCATGGTGTTCTTAATAAAAGCAAGTTGTTATTAAGTTAACATATTGTTCCCAGACTCCTCAGATCAGTGTGAGAAAATGTAAAGAAAATAAGACTGGGACTCACGAGAAGCGATTCCAACAAGTATTCACAGCTACCAGCAGGATTAGTACTGACAGGCTAAGGGTACTCTGCACTCTACATTTCTCCCACACCAAATGCCAGTTAACAGACTCGTTTAGGCAGGAAGATGACTTATCACAAGAATATGTAACACATGGGCTATTAAGGCAGTATGCTGCTAATTTGAATCTCCATCTCACTACGTCTATACAAACGCCCACAGCTCACTGATGGGAATAAAGAAAGGTCTATCAGTACTGACAGGTAGATTAAAAAGTGGGAAAAATGCAAAGCTGCCTGTATTAAACTGTCAGTTAAATAAAATATGAAAACAGCTGAAAGCCCAAAGCATCAGCATTTGACTTGTGAAAGGAATCATCGAATGCTGTTAACAGTAGTGTGATAAGATAACTTTCTCTGTCCTGCCCTGATCTCGAATGTAATGTGCACTATTTATGGCCTTTTATTAATGAAGAAAGCATCCTTCCAACAGCACAACTGCTTATTAGTAATAGTCATTTCACATGTTTCCAAAGTTCACTTTATAGAGAGTTCTACTGCACATCACAAAAAAACAGAAACACATTGTATTTTTATTACTTTGTGCACCAGTTACTGCCATAATGGTGTCATAAAGTAACCTAATATACCCCCACATGTAGACTGTTGTGTAACTGTTCATTGAGTGCAACATTGGACATTTAGATTCATTGAAGGAATTAAGCCTGTGATGACTTGTCACTTTGAATATGCTCCATTCCATTCACTATGCTGTGGCTGAAACCCATTGCTTGATTAATTGTTTGCTGATTGATTATATCTAGTTAATGAAATTTTCAAGTGCCTGATTTCAACTGTGTGTTCAATCTTACTAAGCTTTATACTGTCATTGTACCAATGGGCCGGAGCAAGATTTTGGCTTAGTACTATTATTCCTACCTCTGAGTCAGATGGTGCAAAATTTGAATCCAACTCCAGACAGCCCTGATGAATGGAACTCTGGGTCTGAACTCTTGACTTGGCATCCAGTGGGAAACTTGTGTCCCTGACTGTAGGAGCTCATAGAAACCTCTTGCTATACAGGACTAGCTGCCCTCTCATCTGGTATAAAGATGGTTTCGGTCACAGAAGGGGCATTCATGTCAGGGCCTGTCACTTTTCATCAGCCTTCAAATCCTTGTACTACTTCATACTATTCTCAAAGTGAAGAGTGCAAAGATAAGATAACAACCAATATACACTTTTTTCTGGTCAGCTGTGTTTCTAACATGCTAAAATACATTATTCTTTCTGACCAAGCTATAAAAGAAATTAACACCGGTAGTCTAAGTATACATTGTCTTTCTGCAGTGTTAAACCCAACTTATCCCTAGCTCAAGAGATCTTGGATGTAAGTTGGCAAAGACAAAGCTTAGGAACCCCCAAGGTTTTGCTGGAGTTTAACCAGCTAAAAGCATAAGGCCTACCATCACAAAGCTCTAATAAACTGCTCATTGCTTGTTTGCCATTGCCACCTTACCCTTATGGACATTGACTTGCAGTGTTCTCTGGAACTAGTACGGAAAGAATTTCAGCCCCTGTTGATATCTGCAGGGGTTAAATTACAAGGAGAGATTTAAAAAATTAGGGTTGTATTCCCTGGAATTTAAAAGGCTAAGGGGTGATTTGATTGAAGTTTTCAAGGTATTAGGGGGGACTGATGGCGTAGATATAGAGAGAAACGATTTCTGCTGGTTGGGGAGTCTAGGACCAGGGGGCCTAATCTGAAAATTAGAGCCAGACCTTTCCGGAGTGTAATTCAGAAACACTTTGTTAACCAAAGGTATTTACGGGATATGGGGCAAAGGCAGGTATATGGAGTTAGGTTGCAGATCAGCCATAATCACAATGAATGGTATAACAGGTTCGAGGGCCTAATTGGCCTACTTCTGTTCCTATGTTCACCAGGTTCATATTTTGAGCCTAGCTATTTTGTCTACCATCAAAGCACCATGGATCAATGGAACTTCCCAGCTCAGGTACCAGATTACTGAGACTACCAAAGAAGACTCACTTGGCTCCAGACTTCTATCACCAGGCATGTCATCTTGGAGCCACTGATTATCTTCATCACCAAGGAGGGTTGACAATAGTTGCTCAATAATAATAGACACAGACTGGTGGCTGTGGACCATCATGTCTGTGATGGGTCTTTGAAAGAGCGAGCCAATTAGTTTCATTCCTCTGTTCTTTCCACATAGCCCTGCATGTTATTCCTTTTCAAACATATATTCGATTCTTTTGGAAGTTATCATTGAATCTGCTTCCACCATCCTTTCAGGCTGTGCATTCCAGATCATAACAACACTATGTAAAAATCCCTCTCCACATCTCGCCTCTGGTTCTTTTACTAATTAACTTAAATTTGTGCTCTCTGGTTACTGGTTCTCCTGCCAGTGGAAATTGTTTCTCCTTCTTACTTACCCCATCAAAACCCTTCAAGGTCTTGCCAGGCTTCAGATTTACACCTCAACTTAAAGGTCACAGCAATGCTAAAGACAAGCACAGCTAAACTAAAAGAAAAATTAATACATCTTCACTCTACTTCTAGGCTTGGTTTGCATGTGCTGAGTCAGGTTGACAAACCAGTTGGTGAACTGCTACAACAGACTCAGCATGTCTGGGTTTGGGGAAGAGAAAAATCAGCCACCCTTTCCCCTCCCGATCATGATCCAATGGTTCCTGCTGAAAGCCAAGCAGGGGCAGGATTAACATTGACTGTGATGCCTGTTAACATTCACCAACTTGGTGAAAACATGGCTACTTGATAAGGCACTTAAATGTCACCCATGGAACTATACCCCAGCAGGGGAGAAAACAAATATAATTCTGTATTTATTCAAATTTTAAGCTGAAGGGTTTAAACGATAAGCAAATGTTATTCCAAAGCTCAGTGTAAGAGTGGCAGCTGATACCAATGGACAGCTTTGGCTCAAACAGTGTTTGCATTTATTATGTGACTGTCAGCTGCTTCATTGCCATTACATTTTCCAGCTGTTTTTCAAAAAAGAAAAGCTTTGTCAGAAAGATAGCATTATTCATAACCTACAAGGGAGGAGGAAGCTTGGATTTACAAATGGATAGGCTACTGTCCTGCCCAAAATGTGTTCCGATAACCAACTCCACATACTATTGCTGACTCATCCCAAATAAGACATTTTGAATGACAACTATTCATAAAGCAGTACAATCTGTGTCATTTCAGTAACCTAATGCAATCAAATACTGGAGAATGTGTCTAAGAGGAACAAGAGGAAATCTGCATCGCATTTTCTTACCTGACTATAATATGAGTTACCACTATTGGTATCAATAAGAACAATGCAAATGGGAGTTCCCATTTACCATAATTCCTGAGTAGCACAAGAAGGGAGTTACGATGCAGTTCTTGAACAGACGAGGCTGGGTTAACCAGCTCCATGCAGCTTAGTCAGTTATCCTATCCTTGACAGTGTTACCAACAACAGAGGCAAAATAACAGCCAATATTTGTGGAAGTGGTAGATAATATCAGATTTACTGTGTTCCTCCAATAATAACATTGTAGAATCTGCTCCATGACTCCAGCCAGATAAAAAATAGTATTCAGGACGCAGCAAAAATAAAGAATTTTCCACAGGGATGGACTCACTGGCCATTAGCAGCTGGTGACTACTTGTATAACTACTCTCTTCATTCTGCCCAGAGGCTTGTTACTATCCATTACAGAGAAAGCACTATCCTCTACTTTGTATCAAGCAATTTTACCAGGCTAGCAAAATATTTCATTCACTTCATTGCAAGTAAGCAGACATAGATGTGGATGGTACAGACCTAGAAAGGCCTTGTCAAATTGGCATGAATCCAAGCTAAAATAAAAGCAAAATACTGCGGATGCTGGAAATCTGAAATAAAAACAATAAGTGTTGGAAATACTCAGCAGGTCTGGCAGCATCTGTGGAAAGAGAAGCAGAGTTAACATTTCAGGTCAGTGACCCTTCATCAGAACAAGATATCCAAAAATTGAAAAATATTCTGACTGCCAACATTTTAAGAATGTACTTTACACTCCTCTACCACCACCCCATCATAAAAAACCCAAGATTTTGATTTTACAACAGGGCTTTCTCTTCACAGTCTATTGCAAATTTAATAATGTTGGAGTGAAACTTGTAATATTAGTTCTTTGTGTTGTAACATTCCTCTACTGTTGGTCCTCCAGCTTTCAGACAGCAGGAACCCGGTGCAGAATTGTCTTAACATAGACTCAGAGAAACACTACAGTGGTTCCTTGGTCATTGAGACCACCCCCCACCAAGTCTCTGGAGAGGACATCAGTATAATTACATTATACATCATGCTGATCTTATTCATAATATGGCTGAGTTTGATCTTCATTTCATTGGTACTCTGTACTCATTCTAGCTTGAGGCTCTAAATAAGGTAATTAATAACATGTTTTCATCTTCAGATGAGGCCATCTTTGTCAATGTTGCTAATCCATTGAAGACAGCAGTACAGTTGTATGTCTACATCCAGCTCAGAAACAACTGAAAACCCTTTTTCAATGTTACGTATTTGCACTAGCTATAGAGTGGGAACAGTCATATTCAATCCACCCAATCCACTTAACTCCTAATCTGGATTACACCCAAGTGGGAGGAGCCACCAAGAAGTAGTTGCTTCTCCCCGAGTGCAAGACACCATAGTCTCTCATGCTTCTTAGTGGCTGCCCAAAGGGAACACACCTGTTCTCAGTCAGAGAGACATAAATCCAGGTGTATTTGGAGCACATAGATGAGTCATTTTTTTTAATAAAGCACTTTCCTCACAATGTGCCTGAAGTAGAGATAAGCCTTCTTCTACTTGTGTGTTCCCTATAACTCCAGACTTCTCATCAATTGGAGTTCTTGGAGGCCACTAGGGCAGGCCAAATTATAACAGTTATTAAAAGTTTATAGTTTGGAAAAAAGATTAAAGGTCAGATACCTAAAACTATATTCTATTAGAAAAATGACAGGAAATATTCAGGCTTGTGAGCTTACTAAACATGAACGTATTATTACTGTTGCCTTGATGACAGAAGATTAAATATCAATATGGATGTTGAATAATAATTGAAATAGACATTAATGGTTTTCTTTACTAATATACTGGCATCAGTACTGGGACAAGCAGGTACCTACGTTATGAGATGAGATGTGAGGATACAAGCCAAATAATCTGTCTGAGCACTGATTCTGCTTGTTACTAATGGTTAAAGGTACTGCCTGGTGAAATGTTAAGGCCATAAAATGCCAGGTTTAATTCCTAATCTGTGCTTTGTAAACTGATTTCAGCTGCTGTAGTGCTTGGGACGGTACTGTTGGCTTCAGTTCCACTGAAATTAGGATGTGGGAAACTCAGCAAGGACTCAGCTATTACGTTGCAGTCAAAATGTTTCAAATCAAATTCATATATCCCATCAAAATGAATTATTAGAGTAAAACAGTCCCATGTAAATTCCTTACTCTATGTACAAAGCACTTTAGAGCACAGGCATATTTTAATAAAGCCACAGTTATTATTGCAAGTGGGAGCAGTGAGTAAACTCACAGGCTTATTTGAAATATCCAGACAGGACTTTGCCCCAGTGATTTAATGTGCAAGGAGGTAAAGCATCTTAGCATCATCCGGTCCCCTTACCAAACTCATACATATCTGGATGGGCACAGGTGTTAACATATAACAGTCAAAGCAGTATAACAGAACTCTGCATTGCTTATGAATGCTTGTTCTTCCAATTTATACATTTTTAAAATATTGACTGTTCCTAAAATCAGAAATTTAGACTTGACCTTAGGTTGCTATAACTTGACCCAGTGCTTTAGCTGAGATATTATTGCAGTTACCATGCAGGGTTAGAGACACAGTAATGTAGAGACAGATGCACAGGGGTAGGTTCACATGAGTCTCTTGCAAGTCTGACTGGAATAGCAGAAGAGGGGAGCAAGTTGGCTTGACAGGACCCCAGCTGGCATTTATTCATACTCAGTTACCTCTATCGCTTGACTGTATCTTGATTTGCCTCCAGTTGCGCTACCCTTTACATTCCTACACTCGTCTGACACAGCTGCCCATTATAAAATAACAAAGCTCTTTTGGATGGATTGCTGTTTCACTGTAGCATGCACACAGGCAGCAGGCTTCTTTCTGGCTTCTTACTGTAGCTGAGTTCAAACACAGTGTCACAATAGCAGTGTTTGTTGGGGAGGACAAGGGGACACGTTCCTTAAGTGATGCTATGACTCTTGCGGATCTCAAATGTATTTGGCCTCCAACTGTTATGGGGCTGAAATGAAAAGATCTTTTTAAGCTTTTGAAGTTTGCACTGCAGCACAGAATTCCTGTGAGCTGACAGCAACAACAATGTAATAAATGTGTGTGGAATTGGACAGAAAACAATGAATCTCTGCAATCTGTGCAGTGATTCATTCAATAATACAGTCATTTGTATCTCAAGAGAATAAATACTACACGGCAGAAAGTGCCTTATAAAGCTGATGCTATACAGTAATTACAGGAGATACATACACATCAGACAGTTGTCTACAGTGAGATGTGGAAATCCAGACAATACTGTTACGGGTACTGAATTATTGGATGAATCATACTGCACTAATTGTAAGCCCACTGTGTATGCTCACATCTGTGGCTTCCTGAAAGTTCAACCAGAGCCAATTTTTACTTTAAACTGTTTGTCCTTGGCAAATACTGGCATTCTGTTCTGATGTCTGTTTTTTTCAGATCAGCATTTACCGGGACAGTAAAGTTAACAATGAATATGGAACTTTCTAGGAGTGCGATGAGCAAACGGGTGGGGTTGGGGGGTGGGGGGGTCACAGCCAACTGAATAAATGACAGACAAACACAAGTCTTTGCAATTATCGAAAGGAATAAGATCAACGTGAAAGCAAATTAGCACTCAAGGGAGTTGGACTGCTCCCCCTCAATTCCTAATGAGAGGTGGGAGCCTGTTCTTTTAATAAACAAGGCATTGAAATATTAACTGCAATACTAACTTGTCAAGAAATGTTCTATTTCCATCAGGTTTTTGTAAACTAAGGATAAGAGCAACCTATTTGAAACTCTTTGCTATGAGGCACATGTTTCAATAATTCAGTGCAAATAAAACACAAATCACAATCTGAAGTAAACCATTAATTTTGAAACAATGCCAGTTAGTAACATTTGGCTGCAGAATAAATGTATTTACTGCTATATGACTGGGAAACAGCTACATTTGGGTGAGGCTTTTTATTTAAGTGTTTTGCTTGGTTCAGCAGTTCGGTGCAATGGCGATGAATAAGAAATGGTTGGTACATTGAAATTCCTGGGTAAACAGAGTAAAATTATACTTGGAGCAGGCACCTCGTTCCATGGAGTAGGCACTATTTTTTACTCAAGTTTTTTTGTTAACTTTTTATTCTCCTTTTAGTCTTTATCTGAGGGAGTGTGACACTGTCAGAGGTGCTTTCTTTTGAAAGAGACATTAAAACAAGCCCCCGTCTGTTTTCTAAAATGGACGCAAAAGATCCCATGGCACCATTTTGAAGAAGAGCAAGGGAGTTCTCCACGGTGTCCTGGCCTATGTTTATCCCTCAATCAAATATCACAAAAGCACATTATCTGGTCATTATGACATGCTGTTTGTGGAAGCTTGCTGTGCATAAACTCGCTGCCACGTTTCCGACATTACAACAGTGACTACACTTCAAAAGTACTTCACTGGCTGTAAAGTGCTTTGAGATGTCCTGAAGTTGTGAAAGGCGCTATATAAATGCAAGTCTTTCTTTTTTGTGTCTTGCAGAACCCATTACTGTTGATCCAGGCCTGCAGGCTCAGAAACACTAGGATGTGGGTCACCCCAATTGCACAAAGAAAGTAGTCGTTTAAACTGTTTCATATTTAATTCAGTTTCTGAAACACTTCATATAGAATGCAGGGCTTGGAGAGGTTAGAGGTCAGTGAGCAGTCAGCAATACTGCAAGGATTTTCTAACCACTTCAGACACCCAAAAGAAGGCTGAATGTTGCTCAGTTACAGCTGCCAGACTATTGTTGTTTTACAGAGTTGCCTTGTTCCCATCATCTCCTGTGACATCCCACCCCCCATCTACCCATCAGCTTTATTGTAGGAATGGGTGCAAATTGAAGACATTTTCCCCCAAAGCATTCTCCTTCCCAATTTGAGTATCTTATCACTCAGCAATACTTCTGGATACCAAAGTCTTGCATCATAATAATTGTGGTTCAGCAGACAAGTTCCAGTGTCTTCTCCTTCCTGAACAGTATACCACAACCCTTCCTACAAACCAATACTGTACCAGCTTCTTTCCTTACAAGTGTAATCTTGAAGGCAGAATCACACTAACTCACACCAGCTGTAGATATCAATTATCATAAAATCTGAGGAGACTTTGCAATTCACGCAGTACACCTGAGAGATTAAAGCAATAATGAAGAAAGAGCCCTGTAATTATTATGATCAGATGGTGACAAATAAGTTGGGGTGTGCTTAAATGGAAACCCCACAGATTTAATGTAATGACTGGGAGTGAGCAGAATCGGCAACTAGAGTAGTTTCAGGACATACTACAGCTATGCTCACTATTGCTTTGTATGATTGTTCCATCTGCTTGCTCGGTCTATGACTTCAATACCTTTGCTGTAAGCAATGTGATGTTGGATCTAAAGCCTCTGCCACTGTCAATTTTTTAATGAATGGAGTAAAGATAAAGCAGCATGTCTAGAGTGGGAATAGTTTGGAAGATGCTTGCACTGAAGTGGCAGAAGCCAACATCCAGAGATAGGTGTTTTTGCACTTTACAGAACTGATGTCTGCTCCTGATGTGCTTCAGGTTATTGATCTCTGCTATGTAAGTGTGGGTATTATTGCACACAAGCCTTCCAAGTAAGCTGCTTTATCACTGCCCTGTGAGATACTGCTGTGTTAACAATGGAACAGCCCAACCTCTAGTCCTTGAAACTACTGTACTCCTACTACTAGGTTCCTGAAATAAGAAGCAATATTCGGTCACATTCTCACTGCTTCTCCCTTTTGCAACAGAGCAGAGAATAAAATTTACTTTTAAATACTCCACTACAGTCTTTTTTCTGTACTTAGTGGCCAAACTGTGAGACCACAAACTAATTACATATGTACAATGCACTGTGCATTTATTCTTGGTTTTACCACTGTGTCCATTAAGCTGTTGTGTTGGACTGTCTCATCTATAATATTTTAGCTGAATTACTTTTGCTTTTTGTTTAATGATGCCACAGAGGCTGGTCAGTTCCTCAGACCAGCAAACGCCTGCAGTAACTATGTACTTACAGCACAGTAAAGGAAAGACTTGCATTTATAGAGCATATTTCATGACCTCAGGATGTCCCAAAGCACTTTACAACCAATGAAATACTTTTGAAGTGTAGTCGCTGTCCTTCTGTAGGAAATGTGGTGTCAGCCTTGACTCAGTAGTAGTATGGTTGCCACTGAGTGAAAAGGTGACGGTTCGTGCCTCACTCTAGGACTTGAGTACATAATCCAGGCTGACATTTCAGTGCAATGCTGAGGGATTGCTGCAATTTCAGAGGTGCTGTCTTTCAGATGAAACATTAAACCAACGCTCTATCTACCCTCTCAGGTGGATGTAGAAGGATCCCATAGTACTATTAGGATGAACGGCAACAGTTTTTTCCTTGGTGACCTACCAATAATTATCAGTAAAACAAATTATCTGGTCATTGCTATTTGTGGGACCTTTCTGTGAGCAAATTAGCTGCTGTGCTTCCCTATATTGCAAAACAGACTTCACTTTTGGCAGTAAAGCGCTTTAAGATGTCCTGAGGTTATGAAAGGCACTATATAAATGCAAGTTCTATCTTTCTTTCTTTACAATGTGAAGGAATAGTGAGCATTTCTAAGACCATTGAACAATCTAAAAAGGCGATAGATCCACTTATCCCAGCAGATATGTCCTCTGGCCAAGAGAAATGTAGCCACAGTTGCTGCTTAACTATGGATGGTTGAATGCAATAGACTTGCATCCCCTAGAGACTGGTCTGATACAACTAAATAAGATCTCTAACAGTCATCAAAGACAGAAAACAATCTTATCTGACCATGATAAATTGGAACCAAGGCCCACAAAACAAAAGGCTAATCCGCGTTAGAGGGCAGTAACACAACCAAAAATTGCACGCAGCTCATGAGCACAGATTTTGTAAAGAGCTTCATTGTGTTGGTCTCAGATCTAGATTGTTCCTTAACTGTTGCTTTCCCATCACTCAGAATAACCAACATATTCTTCCGAATCACATGGCCTCACAAAGTTTTAAAATGCTTCCTTCTGCCAAAGTGCAAACCTCTTACTGGCTTAGAGTACAATCTTTCTGTGCAGTCGGGAATCGAACATTTTCCAACTCATAGTAGTAACATCATTATGAGGGCCTATATATTCCAACCTAAACCTATAAAAACATTCTTTCCAATTTTCTTCCATCTTCTATAGGCATGAACTCCTTGCAGGGCTACATGTTCAGGAGAAGTTGGTTGCTTCCTGTTATCTTGCCCAAATAGCCGTACTCATGCATGACTAGAGATATCACAGCCAATCCTGATCCTGCTCTCAAATCCACAAAATATGCACTTCTGGTAGGAATAGCAATCAAGAGTGCAAAACCCATTCAATTTTCCCCTCCCTAATACACAGCCAACTGTAGCACCAGCTGAGGACAGCTCACTCAACACAGACCAGGGGCTATACGTGGCTCAGTTACTCACTGGATAAACCAGCTGAGACATTGAGAGATCCTTTACTTCAGTACAGAGGATCATGTGGAGCACTGAAATAGCAAAGCTATTCCATTCGTGAAGAGTTATTTCAGCCCGATTAAAGCATGTTGGCTCCCTCCCATTTTAGGCCGTCCAGCCACCACTAACCACTGCCTGGTCTTTTAAAGAGTGTATTCTATGTTGCAATGCAGATAGCTCTCTGTATGATTACTAAATCTATAGCACATATAGATGGCTGTCTGTAGACAAGAGGGGACTATCTCCTCTGAGTAATGTGGACAGCTAGAGAACTACTAGATGAATCATGTGAAACACTTTGCATTGTCATTCTACCCGACTGTGGTATACATTTTTTCACCTTGCTTGACTGGACTTAAGATTCAAGAGAAAATACATAGTTTTCACAAATAAAACAAAGTTTTCCTCAAAATTGTATGAAATTGCATTTTTTTAAATGTCTCTTGTAACAGATTGAGGTCTTCTACAAATGTCCAAATAGTTGGGAGTCTGACAGCAAACAGTACACATTAACATAGTGCATAACTGGCAGAATAAGAATGCATTCATTTATTTATTTTATTTAGAGATACAGCACTGAAACAGGCCCTTCGGCCCACCGAGTCTGTGCCGACCATCAACCACCCATTTATACTAATCCTACACTAATCCCATATTCCTACCACATCCCCACCTGTCCCTATATTCCCCTACCACCTACCTATACTAGGGGCAATTTATAATGGCCAATTTACCTACCAACCTGCAAGTCTTTTGGTGGTGGGAGGAAACCGGAGTACCCGGTGAAAACCCATGCAGACACCCATGCATTTATGACCCTGAAATTCTGATCTCATCAATGCAAGGATCTTTTTCCCCTGCAGAAAGATACTGATTTATGATGAAATGATGTGTGCTTTATGGCTGAGGTTGAAACGTTTGAACGAACGCAGTAAACAGACACTGAGGCCGGAATTTTACGGTAGGTGGACGGGAGCCAGCCACAGACTGAAAAGTCAGTGGCGAACCCACTTCTGCCTCGCCTGGGGATTTGACCCATATTTTGCGTGTCCCTGGGCTTCAATTGGTGTGAGGCGGGACTTCCGCCCACTTGAGGTAATCGGTGAGGCTTTCGTTAGGCAGCTTCTCCCGGCTCCAGGACGCCCGTTTGCCACACGCAAAATCCACGGGGAGGCCACTTAAGGACCTTGATTTGCCTGGGGTGGGCGGGCCGTTTTTCGCCGCTGCCGCTCTGCGTAAAATGTCGGTGGAGGCTGGAGTGGGTTGGGAAGGTCTCCCGGTGCCTTCCGCTCCATTTTACACCACCCCGCCACCACCATCCCGCTCGTCGCGGTAGCGTAAAATTCCGGCCTAAGTTTCCTCCATTTTGTTTCATTTTTCTGCCAAGCCAAACCCTTGCACTGTTGGGGATAGTCCAGCAATTTGAGTAGAAATCTAAAGCAAAGCTCCAAATGCTGCAGCAGAAAGAGAAAGGAGTGAAAGCAAGGGAGAAAGGTAAGGGGTGGAAGACAGAGACAGGGAAGGAAGGGTTGAGAATGAAAGGGAGAAAATAGAAAGAAAGAGAAAGGAAGGAGGGTACAGAGGAAGGAAAGAGGGGGAAAGGGAAAGGAAAGAGAGAAAAAAGGGAAGGGGAGAGAAAAGAGAGACAAAGCAAGTGAGCAGAAGTTAGAAAAATGGTTTTAGGTTATATACCTGAAGCCTCTTAGGCCAGTTTGATTTCTCAGCACTTGAACACATCAATCCAGAACGCCCAGCTAAAAATATGGATGCTGTAACCTTATGAGAAATGAAGGAGAATGGATTATTGGACCTAGTCTGAAAGGGAGGTGCTGTCAAATTCCACAGTTCAGGCTTTATAACCATTGGGATCTGACTGAGGAAATGGAAAGTAATTGTTCATGAAGTCCAGATAAAACCCACATCCTTGTGGCTTCCAGCCATAGCTCAAAGGTGCCTAAAGTGATTTAGTCATGTGACATCATAGGCTGTCAATTTGAGATAAAAAGGCAACTGGATTTGATGGAATATCAGCTCCTTAATAAACACTTTTCTCAGAACAAGAAGCAATAATAGACCTCAGAATTTACTGCACACTAAGCCTGCACACATAAGCTTTGGGTAAAAGCAGTGATTTACATAAAATGGACTTCACTATTTGATTAAAATAAAAACAGAAAGTGCTGGAAATACTCAGCAGGTCTGGCAGCATCTGTAAAGAGAGAAGCAGAGTTAACGTTTCAGGTCAATGAACCTTCATCAGAACTGGTAAAAGTTAGAAATGTAATAGGTTTTAAGCAAGTAAAGGTAGGGGTAGGAAGAGACAAAAGAGATGTCAGATAGGGCAGAGGGCAGGAGAGATTAAAGTAAGTTTTGGTAGACACCTTAGCAAACATGAGGGAAATAGAAAGCAATGAAGGTGAACAAGGTAAAAGAGACAAACGGGAATTCTGTCGGAGAGAAGAGCAGAACTTCTTCAAGGTAGGCATTCCTGGAAGAGAAGTGGCAGTGAATTAAACACTAAAATAAAAGCAAAATACTGCGGATGCTGGAAATGTGAAATAAAAACAGAAAATACTGGAAATACTCAGCAGGTCTGGCAGCATCTGTGGAGAGAGAAGCAGAGTTAACGTTTCAGGTGATGAAAGGTCACTGACCTGAAATGTTAACTCTGCTTCTGTCTCCACAGATGCTGCCAGACCTGCTGAGTATTTCCAGCACTTTCTGTTTTTGTTTCACATTTCCAGCATCTGCGGTATTTTGCTTTTATTTCACAATTAGATTCTTGCTGATAATATAAAATCAGTTTAAATTAAGTCATAGAATACATTTCTGAAATCTGTGATAATCTTGATTGACAAGTGAGATCAGTGAAGTGGAACATGGTGTAAAGACAGATTTTGCACACAGGTTGGAATTGTGTAGAATGATCTGGTTGCAGGTTACAGAAGCCAGTGATTAGTGGTTTGTGATTAGAGGTTGAACATCTACTTGACACCACAGGCTACATTTGAACTCTCAAAGCACGTGAGATGGCTGCCTGACCTTAGCAGTGGGACGACTGGTCCACAAGTTCCAAATGGGTGTCCTGCTCCAGCTCTGGGGGGGCGGGGGGGGGGGAACAGGCCAGCAATTCCACCACGTTGATTTTAACCCTGCTACCACCCGGTTTCTGCTGGGTAGCGGAAGTGAAAATCACTGCTAGAATGGAAAATGCATCTTACCCAAATTCACTCATTGCTTGAGAATTGGTTTATTTTGTGGCCATATTAACAACACAAAACTCTCAGCAGACAATTATGAATTATGAAAATGCACCTTCTCAGGAGGGAATTTTAACCCATCCCATGGGTGGGAAAGGGCCTTGTGAGGGGTTAAAATCACCCCCTTAGTTTCAATTGCCACATTGTTTTGCTTCTTACTGCTGCAGGATTCTCTCACTTAGGTCAGTACGTTGTCTAGTTTGTAGAAAGGTTTTTCTCAAATCTGCACAGGGATGTGATAAACAGGCATCCTAATAATATTGAAAATCCAATCCAGTGCCACTGAGGCCTATAAAATAACTGTCTCATCTCACCCGGCATTGTTCACAGGTAGTCTCACTTGGTTAACTGGGCCTGTGCCTTTAAAACCACCACTCAGGTACTCCCTTAAATAGGCACATTATGAGTCAATTTATAGCCAAAAACTGAAAATTCTGGGAATACACAAAATATCAGAGAAATACTTCCTTTTAAATTTATTCTGCTGATATCATGGAAATTATTATAAAACCCAATGATAGAAAAAGGTGTACCATTTTGTTTGGAATATTTCCCAACATGGTCCTGAAAAGGACCCCAATTCTTCATATAACTCACCACTAATTAATGAAGATCCAACATTGTGTGATCTATTACATTCTTTACAATAATTTTTTTTTGAAAAATTGTAACAGTCCAGATCAATTTTAATTTTAAAACTGAGAGCGCAAGGGACTTGAATCTCACTATTTTTCAAAACATTGGTGCTGTAGCCAATAATAAATAGCAAACTACACGTTTAATTGTACAACATCATGCAGCTGATTACGAATGAATGTGTACAGGAGAAAACACAAGGGAACAAGTGATATTATGATATGACACACTTAATACTGATGTTTCTTATGATTTAATACAACAGAAACTATAGTAACAGCACAAAGGAACAATAGGTATGGTAAATGGCACCGTTTTAATTGCTATAATCATCAACATTGTCATTTATTATGACTTAATAGAAGAATAATTAGTACTGGGGAACATAATGTAACTGCATAAAGATTGTGTACAAGAGAAACGTTGGAGACTATTGTTTCTTCTTGCCTTCAGGAATATTCCCATTCATTTGCCAACTCTCTGTCAAACATATGCAAGTGTGCCCCCTGCTCTCTATTTATCACTTCAAGGAAAACATGTCTCTATTTGCAGTTCATAAATACACACCTGGAGAAACATGTTCTGTCATTAAGTCACAGCAGAGTAAAATTAAACAAGCCTTAATATTTAGAAAGGAATTTGTGTGGAAATTAAAGCAACATGTTACTGCAGCGCAAACTGTGAGAGAAATGCATGACTTATGATATATTTTTCCTGTAAACATGTGACTCTCAGGAGAACGCTTGATGACTTTTTTAAAAATGCAGATGTAGAGCATGTGGAGTTGTGATTATGTGAAGTGGCTGCTGCTCAGGACTCTCATTCTCAATGTACTTTTCTCTTTTTGTTTTGAACAGTAAGTTGTTCCTCAGTAAAAGCTTTTTGAGTTAATCCTCCTGCTCCTAATTCTTGTGTTCTTGTAATCAATAAGCTGCTCTATTTTGCACTAAGTAAGTCGACATACAGGGTAAGTTATATCACATTTTATTTTATTTCAACTTAAGTTCAGTCACTCTTGAATAAGTGAATTAATAAAATATGGCAATTCCTAAGGTTCTGAATTATGCGTACGGGCATGTACAGTTTTATTCTATCTTCGTATGTATATTCGTATGTAAAGGATATGCATATTTGTATCTGTAGGTGTAGTACATACCTACATATCATATAGAGCCATAGAGTCATTTACAGCATAGAAGGAGGACATTCGGCCCATTGAGTCCATGCCAGCTCTCTGTGGAGCAATTCAGTCAGTCCCACTCCCATTCCCCCACTCAATCCCCATAGCCCTGCAAGTTTATTTCTACAAGTGCCCATCCAGTAGTTTTGTATATCTACATGGTATATGATATATGATATAGTATTTGTCTATGACTATGTTTATGTACACATGGACAGTATATATATATATCTATTGTACAAATCAAAATGATTTTTCCTGTACTTGTTCTCCAGATCCAAAATAAATCAGAGAGCTCTATAGAATCCAGCTGTCTGCCTGTAGGTCAATGTTGTACATTATGTTGTGCTGGGAAAAAGGATATGGACTTCAAAACAGAAAAACAGGAAAGTGGCAGGAAAAGGAAACACATTGTCCAGTCCAGTGTAAAATCCGAATAAATACACAGTCAGCTTGCTTTATTTGATGCTTGTGACATCAGATTTGTTATGAGGATCTAAGTTAGATAAATAAATCAAATGTGTGTAGATGTGGTGTTATTCCCACTTTGTTTTTGGACAACTTCTGCTGAATGATATGCCGACTTCAGATCAAGTTTCAAATTGAGACTTCATTTATTTGTTTCAGTGAAACAAAAGAAGCATTTATATGGGGCCTCAGGACATCTGAGAAACCTCCCAAAGTGCTTCACATTAATTGATAAATTCAGTGATCACATGCTCTCAGTGAGGAGCTGCGCATGAAGAGTGTTGCTTTGCACACAGCACTCTGCTGATGAAAGAAAATAAAGACTTTCATTTATATAGCACCTTTCACATCCCAAAGCGCGTTACAGCTAATAAAGTACTTTTGAAATGCAGTCACTGTTGTACTGTAGGAAAAATAGCAGCCAATTTACACACAGCAAGATCCACATACAGCAATGTGATAATGACCAGGCAATGAGGGATAAATGTTGGCCAGGGCACTGGGGATAACTCCCCTGGTCTTCTTTAAAAAAGCACCACAGAATCTTTCTACTTACCTGAGAGAGCAGACTGGGCCTTGTTTTCACATCTTATCAAAAAGACAGCACATCTAATAGTCCAGCAATGGAGTGTTAGCCTGGATCTTTGTGGTCAAGTCCGAGTGGGATTTGAATGCACAATCTTCTAACTAAAAGGCAAGAGTGATACCAAGTGAGCTATAAATGTATCTTATATTGAATTGCAGTCACAGTGAAAAGCAGAGTGTTCTGGTATCCTGACCAATGTCCCTTCTTCAGTTAATGCCACATACAAAAAAGGAGATCCTGGTCATTCATTTCATAGCTGTGGAATATTGCTGGCACAAAATGGCCACTATATTTAGTTACATAACAACAGTCACTGCCATTCAAAGAAAGTCATTGTATTTGATCCACTATGGGACATATTGATGTAATTATACAATACTAATGCAAGTATTATTTATCTATCAGTATAATGGGAGAAGTGGTCTAGTACTTAACTCGCACCTTTATATTACAAGTTCACAAAGTAAGCACAGTGAACTTCATAATAATGGTACATTCTGAGTAAAACTGTTCAATCTATGGTAATGAAATAGATGTGATTGTCGCACAATCCTCCTCTTTAAAGGAAAAAGAACTTGAAAGTTGCAAAAAGTGCTTACAGAAATTCAGTTATCTTTTAATATTGCTGCTGGTGACAAAGCAGACATTATCAACGTGTCAAGTATGGCAGGGGACAATTTCAGCCCCATGTAGGTTGGCATACTGACCTTTCACCCTTGGGAGCAGAGTGTGATGTTAGGCAAAACTGATACTGTGAAATTCTCCACTCTGCTAGTTGAAAAGGTGCTCCATGAAGCATATTTGAGCAGTCTCAGTCAGAGGGACCATAAAAATGGCAGTGCAGAAAGAGCTTTACTCTGAAACTAGCAGTACGTGAATGAAAAAAGAAATGTCTTTACCAGGAGGAATAAAATATTATCAAAAAGGTTCTTTTTAACCTGAACAGGTAATTCAAATTGTGCTCTCATTTACAGTCGGGTAGGGAATTGAGATTTCAACTGTGTATTCTACAGCTGCTGTTCAGCAAATACCTGACCAGCCATCACAGAGGGCTCTTCCTCCCAGGACAAGGGACACATTGCCCAACTGCTGCTCCTTCCCAATGACCCTGACTTTGGATAGTCTCAAGAGTGAGATCTTCATACAGACATGTTAGAAACAGAAAATTCTAGATTAGATCCAATCTATAATAGTGTGAGAACATTATAAGGGACAAGACTTCATAATGTCTTATGTGAAATGCACATTTATATATAACTGGGGAACAAATTGGTGATGATCAGGTGCCTCTTTAGATAACACCTTTAATCTACTTTCTCTGAAAAGATGAATTTTATCTTTATATTCTTAGCTCTTTACATTAGAACTTGGAAGCAGTGATAATATTATTTGATGTAAAGTCTATGGGGTATGACCTATCACAGCATTTTTCTTTCATATCTGCTTTAATTCACAAGTTGCATTTGCCCCAGTATTACTCTGTGAATTATTTTAAATCTCTCACTACTTACAGTAGTAATTCTACCCATGACTACACAGGTCAGTTATTGAATTCCTCTATTATGATGTTCTATTCACTTTATTATTGAGTGTCATAGCATTTCAACTCAAACTTTTAAGGAACACATATCATGTTTGCTTCATATGCATCATGAGTTTGCAGAGGGAATTACAGGAAGTTAAAATTGTGCGACTTTGTTTACTTGCTGACACAAAAACTGCTTTTTTTGTTTTTTTGGCACTACCTACAGGCTGTTTATCTCATCCATATATTGTGGGTATGAGCACACAAGCACCAAATCATTGATAATGGTGAGAATGTTCATGATCCCATGTAGACAAAGACTGCAACCCATCATTGAACTCTCTCCCAGAAGAGAGATAAATCATTTTGGGGCATCCATAGATTATAAATAGGATGGCACTTTTCTCCCATCATACTACAGTCCTTGGGAATCAAGAATATTGAAAAAACAGAGGCAGATACTGTATACAATTTGCAATAAGGCTTAACTTCATCCACGTTCGGGTCACAGACATAAATCTCCTACTTCGTATCATACTGTTCCCTTGTACAGCATTATTTTCAATGCTTTATTAATTGAAACCGTGTTTTGAACAGAACATTTAGTGCAGTTTAAGGTCCATGAATGCAGAAGATCTGCTTCCACTGAGGCTGGGTCTGTGCAGGTTAGATTTCTTGTCACTTTTCCTCTTTGTGGGGTTCAAGCCCCATTCCAGGTCTTGCACAATTTAGACTGCTATTCCAGTTTAGTCCTGAGGAGAGTGCTCCATGGTCAGAGGTCCTCCAGATGAAATGTTAAACTAAGGCTGCTGTAAAGGAATGTGAAATGTGGAGCACCAATTCACAGTGGTAGTCCAACAGTGATGGTACTGTCAGAGAGGAACAAATTGCCCAGGACAATGTAGAATATGAAATGAAATCGGAATCCATTTGAATTGAACTACTCCAGTACAGATGTTTCTTTTCATTTGGGGCATCTTTATTTATACACAAGAGAGAGGATGATTAGAATCAGAGAGAGACTTCAAACACAGCAGCAAGTTAGATACAAGTGCCTGACGTCAACTGTAGTATGAGTTTATAGAAATCCAATTTCAAGTGAATCATGTTTCAAACCACAAAAGGAAAGCAGCTGTCCACAAATCCTGCATTAAGCAATGGAGGGCCATGGTAAGTGTGTGTTTTTATCCAAAACCAACTTTTTCATTTCCTACACAGTGAAGAGCTAAAAAGAAGATCTAGCATTTGTATAGCAACTTTCATGACCTCAGGATGTCCCAAAGTACTTTACAGCCATTGAAGCACTTTTGAGGTGGAGCCACTGCTGTAGTGAGGAAACGCAGCTGTCACTTTGCACACAGCAAGATCCCACAAACAGCGATATCATAATCTGGTTGAGGGAAAAATATTGGCCAGCACACCAGGGAGAACTCCCCTGCTCTTCTTAAAAATAGCACCATGGGATCTTTTACATCATTGAGGGGAGACAAGACCTCAGCTTAATGTTTCCAAGTGAACAAAATCAATATCACCTTTGATATCCTGCTATTTATTTGGTCACTGGTAGCTGAGCAGTTAGTGTCTGAATTTGGAACCTTACTTCTTATTCTGTTCTTTTCTTCTGCTGGATGATATAAGGCTAGAAACTACACTGGTCAATAATAACATATTAAGATTCTTAATGCATTCATACTAAATCTCTCTGCTAGCTTAATGGAGGCATTAATCTGAAATAAATTGGTTTAAAACTTCTGTTAAAATAACAGAAAAAAGATTTTGGTACCTATAAGAGAGAGGGAAATGTGTCAGTGATCGTGGTATAATGTGTTTGGTTGATGTGATTTGATTGAATTGCTGGTATGTGTGCAAGTTATGAGGTGTGGGTGTGAGGATTGCAGCAGTGCTAATGTGTGAGCATTAGGTGAATCTATGAACGTATGGTATGAGTCATGATTGATAGAGATTGTTGGTATGGTGCATTAAGCAGTGTGTGAGGCTCATGGTGCAGATGGTGGGATATGGCATTTGGATAAAAGTCACTGACCTTGACCACTCGTGTGAGGTCATTAAACTTCTTGCAACACTACATGCAAGTCCTCAGGTCTAGACTCCTGGTGTTTACTGCCATAGCTATCTGGTTTGTCCAGAGGGCCTCTTGGCCTCCTAAGGATGGAAGACCTCTCTCACCTGATCATCTCCTCCACCAAGACCTCTAGTGCAGCATTGGAGAACTTTGGAGCACACTCTCTGCCCTGTTGCGCCATTATTCCCTGTTCTCCTTGCTCATCCTCTAGTCTACAATCAGTTCCAGTACTATCTCCAGCCTGAATGCAGCTCCCCTTTAAGAGGTGCAGCCTGGCTTTAAGTGGTGCTAGTGCCACACAAACATAGACCCCCAACCACCACCTCCCCCCCACCCCCCCCCCCCCCGCCACCCCACTGAGGCATGTAGCATGTTTAGTGATTGGCTACATGCAGCTACCATGCAAATTGGCAAGCAACACACAAACATCATGCTGATAGGCATGCACACACTTAAATGCTTGGTGCATTAGCAGGCCTGCCTGGAAGAATATCAAGGAGCATGGAGGAGTCCGGCACCAACTTGGCATAGGGCTTCGTGTAGAGCTCGGAGTCCATCCTCTCCACTGTGGAAATGGTGGCCAACTCCATGAGAACACTTGCAAACCTAGTCAATATGCAGCATCTGATGGATGAATCTCAGTCTCTATTGCAGCACAAGCAGAAGTCACCCACCTTGCAGAGTAAGTTCAGACTGCTTTCATGAAAGATCAGCTTGCTGCCATGCAGGCTCAATTATGGCTGTCATAGGTATGAAACGATTGTTCAAAAGGACTTGCAAGGTGTCACAGCAGTCCAGCAATCTGTCCTCCAGCACATTGGATTGGATTGCTGATGTGCTGCCCTGGTGGAGTGGCAATGAAACGGGAGCGTGAACCTGCTGTTCTCTCTCAGCATGACAGCATTCATCTTCCCACCACTGTCTCTCCCCCAGTGCTCCTGCTGATGCCTGTCAGACAGTCAGCCCAGACTGCGGCAGCCCATGCCGAGGTGGTGCAGAATGCAGTTGGGCCTTCAAAGTCCAGAGCTGCTCAAGATCACCCTGGAAGGCCACCTGCAGTCTCTGCCACTGAAACTCAGCAGCCTTCCACTACCTATGCTGCAGCCACAGGTGTAGCACTGCGTAGGTGCTCTGGGACAAGCAAAGGCACATAGAATGCAGGCACTAAGGGAATGTAAAGGGTTGATTAGTTGACTTTTGTATGCAATATTGGATGATTTTATTTATAAAATTGGTTTGGAATGTTTATTTTGTGGTGGCTTTACTTTAGCATTATGGTTAAGAAGACACTGTGATGGTCAGTGACAGAGGGAAGTTAAGGTGCGTGACTGTTGGTGAATAGGGAATTGGGGTTGCATTCACTGGTATCACACTCTGTTGAGTCAATCACGGACAGCCCGGCCAGAAAGGGGCTGTGTTGGTTGCCTCCTCCCTTCCTCCTCCACCTCCTTTTATTCCTCAGTGACCTTCCTTATACAGCAGTGGACTGCAAACTGGGAGATGTTGCAATTATTGCCTGCTCCAGCCTGGAAGGAGCCAGGAACATAAAAGTTCATGGCCACAGTCACCTTCACAGCCACTAGCAATATTGTCAGTACTCTGATATGTGTTGTGACTACAGCAGGTGGCAGATTCCAGTGAGGATCTCCTTAATGAAGCAAAACGACATCTCACAAACTGTTCCTCGCTGAGGTTCAGGTGGGAGAACTGCTCCCTGAAAACCTGTGTGGATGTAGTGTCCTGCTGAGAACCCTTCTCTTCCGCCTCCTCTTCCGTCTTCCAGCAGCTTATCCAGCCTCTGCTCATTCTCCTTGTCATGCTGTAAGCCAAGGGGGAATGCAAACTACTGTACCTATGCCTGGGAGTAAGTGTTTTGTGCAGGATCCTTGAAGTCAGGACATAGCCCTTTAGCATGTGCCTTACCACTCCCTGTAGACTTCAGCAAATTTAAACAGCTCTAGAAACAACCAAAAACTTCTACAATTAGAGCAAAAGCCTGTGGAAGCCAATCAGCACCTAACCTGCAAGTCGATGATCCTTTTAAATCGTACTGATGGGGGCTCCTTCCTGCTGCTGAAGATATGTTCAGCTGTGCGAGGTTATGAGATGACGTTATGTGGTGTGATGAGCTCCAAAATGGCAACATTGTCATCAAATCAGCGGCAAACACTGATTGACGTCATAATCTGCCTACTTAGCATAATTCTGGCGCACCCTCACCAAAATGGTGTCCGTTATGGCTAGCGTCAGAACAGTATGCATATGCCACTGATGCTATTTAGGAGACAAAACAGCACCCAAAACATCAAGAAAGCAGGCTTCAAACTGCTTTGCTTATGGTTCCCCTCAGGAATACAGGCACCCGCTGCTAACATGGCTTGATCTGTAATACTCCATCACACTGCTTATGGTTGCCTTCGGTAACAGAGAAACTTGACTCTGTAAGGGTCTTACTTGCACACTTAGTGCTTTAATGGCCTTTGACAATGAAGGTACCTATAGGTTGCTGCTGTAACAGAGTAAAAACAGACTCTGTAATAGGAACTTTGGCATAATGTACTTTCTGTATTGCTTCCAAAGGCAGGGTTTTGTCGAGGGAATCCACTGTATTTCTGTTCTATTAAAAGAACAAAAACAAAGCCCCTGAGTTTTGGGGGACAATGGGTCAATGGGTTCTACTACTTTAGTCAGGAACAGTCTTTGTTTAAAGTAGAGGTACACCACTATGCAAGTTGCCTGAAGCACTGGTACTGATGCCGATGATGTTGTCAGTGCTGTTTTGTTACCCTGTGAACTGCTGAACTGGGAATGGAACTATCTGACCTTATTTTTCAAGGCAGATCAGAGATTAGCTGAGTCAGACGTTGCCCTCGGGTCTGATTAATAACCAGAAATGAATCCCAGCACTGAGAATGGCTTGTCAAGGCAAACACTGAACAAACACAGGGGTGGCCTTTCAGACAAATGCCACAAGAGCATGTTAAATTCTTCCCTCCTATTTTCCATGAGACCACATTTGTTCCATGGTCAGATTTCACCCCATTCCTGACACAAGTAGGCCACCTTCTCTTAGAAACAAAGGTTTTCTTCTGCAGTACTGTACAGACTGTACTGCTGATGGACTGTCTAGAGAGAGAGGCAAACTGTGAAGTGACACATTTTGTTGCAGCTTTTAAAAATTGCTGTCCTGAACTTTATAAGTTTCTCCTAGTTAAACGCGTGTGGTTTAAGGAGAATTTTATTGGCTCTGGGATTAATTCATGACAGTAGAATAGAGGAAACTTCTGCTAAAAGCAACTTTCTCTTGGCAAATAGGCATTACTCTTAACAGGAACTGACTACAAGAGATTGATTTGTATCCTTTTTTTTTTGCCACACACGTAAGGACTGCTGCTGAGCAGCTGTTTTTAATACCCAGCTACAAACTCATTCTCAATACTTCCTAAGCTTTGTGCCACGTTCAGTTATCAATTACAGATGGAGTGCCAGTGAGCTGCTGCAATTAGCTCTGAAAATCTAGACAATGATTTTTATATCCCATCATTCAAGGAGAAGAACATTCCAAGGTTCTGCAGAGGCGAGAGGTAAAATACCTGCTCAGCCAAAGAAGGAGTTAAGTAGGTGGGGTGAAGGAGGTGCTTAAAAGGAATAGAGGGAGGTGGAGGGGTTTAGGGAGAGAATTCCAGTGTGCGGGACCTAGGCAGCAGACGACGTGGCTGCCAGTGGTGGGACGAAGGGATGTGGGAGGCACAAAAGAACAGAGCCAGAAGGGAGAGTTAGAGATTGCTGTGTGTTTTCGTTGCATTTAGTTATGTAACAGGGATGTTCTGGAGAAAGTCTCAGACTCAGGATAAGGTCAACTAGATACACTCTCATCAAGCCTCCTAAGTTAGCATCCTTCGCGCTGCTCTCTCTTCTCTACAGCCTAACCTTATGTGACTACAGTGGGAGGGGTTGCACTCTCTGTCTTCAGCATTAACCTTTTAAATCCTTATACTACAGAGATAGTGATATGTGAGGCCATGGAGGGCTTTAAACACCAAGCATCTTACTTCTCTCTGATGACCAGAAGACTTCCGAATGAAATAAGCTTGGGCAATCGCAACTCATTCTGACAAAGTTGTCCATGGTTCCACAACACCTGAGAATAATTTGACTGCCTCAGTCCAATTGGCCTCAAGAATGGCTGGTGTGAGAAATAGAATGTCACACCTCTGAGAGGGAAGTGGTTCTTGGACGTGGAGTGTGGGATGGGGGTGTGGGGTGGGGTGGGGGGTTGTGGGGGGGAGTGTGTAGGATATTCCTTTCGCTGGGTCACTGTCCAGAAATCCTTGATCAGGCATGGTCAAAATGGACTATTTGTGCTCCCACTTAAAGAATGGGTGCGAGGATGAGGGGAGCACCTGGCAATCATTGAACCATCCCTCAGCATGAGTCAATGCTTGCAAAAGAGGATGAGGCGTTAGGAAATGGGTCAGTAACAAAGACAACTCATAAAAGAAGAAACACTTGGACATCACAGGGCAAGATGACAGTGGATTGCAAAACCTAGTGACACGAAATAGACATACAAATGAAAAAGAAAACAAGTCTGTTTTATAATGTAACATCTGCTTTACATTTTGAAGATATGCATCCTGCCTTGGAAGGCCATGTTGGCTCTGGAAACCATTTACGTCATAAAACTGTAACTGTTTGAATTAAATGTGGCGTTTCTGTCAGATTTATCTGTACTTTGTAAATTAGCCACTTAGTCCAGTTTTAACTTTGATCTTTATAACACACCATGCTGCCCAAAATAATACATACAGTCCCCAAACCTAAAGGAACTTTGCAAAATTCCTCTGGAGCTTAAACAGCAGGAGCCCTGGAAGCAATCATTTTCTCCTTATCTCTGTATCCTGCACTCTGGAGCACAGTGTACTGAAAAATTCCTATTTGCAGCACAGCCATCAGTTTTTCCATAGAACACTTGCTCAATGTGCACCCATGACACTGACTTGAAACACATGCTGTTCCCCCTCCAGCTGTCTTCTTACACCAGAGCTGGCCCTGCCATTGTCCAACAACAGTGCTTGATATTTATGCCATATTGTCTTAGTTGGTAGCACCTTTGCAGTATGTCAGAAGGTTGCAGGCTCAAGCTGCACCCAGGTATACAATACCTAACCTAGTCCAACATTTTAGTGCAGTACTCAGAGACTGCTGCATTGCCAGAGGTGATATCAGTTTGATGAGACATTGACCTGAGGCCAAGTCCAAGGTAGATGTAAAAGATCCCATGGCACTGTTCAAAATAGGATGAGATGTTCTCCCTGTGCGCTGACCAACATTCCTCCCTCAGTCAAAAGGAAACAGATTTATCTGTCATTTCTTTCATTTGGGTGTTTTGATGTATGCAGATTGGCTGCTGATTTTGTATGTCTAGCTTCAAAAGTAATTCATCGGCGATGAAGCACTTTGAGGCATCCTGAAAATATGTTAAGGTGGCATATAAACCTTTATACTGTTTAGCATTACATATGATGGAGGGTGGGGAATCGGAGTTTATAGCTTTGATAGCAAGAAGTCTTAGATTTAATGCTGCAGATTCATATAATTATTTAAAGCATAAATCATGGGGCTGGCAGAGAAGCACAATCTACCAAATCTTCAACTACTGTGGCAAAGTGACACAGCCCACGAAATCTTCACTCACTGTGGCCAAGCAAGAGAAAAGCAGCACACCAATTTGCATTCCAAATTTGTCACAGAGTGCGTTCCTCATTCAGTCATTTTATCAGGAGAAGGCTGATACGTAGTGCAGATTTTTCTCTGTAAGAAGGAAAGAGAATGGCCCTGAGCCACATTGCCAGCAATCAACTTATGGATGGTAGCGCCAGAGGCCTAGGAACAGGCTTGTCTGCCCTCTCTTAGCTGGGACATGGGCCTATGGTGCACGATATGGAGGCGTCTAGAAAGTGAAAATGCAAAAATTAAAATTCTTATATAACATAATAGCATAACCAAAGAAAAACTAATCATTTAAGGGCCACATTTCTATTCTCAATAATTAAGTCAGGGAAGAAAGTGAGAGCTGAATTAAAACTATCTTTTCTCATCTGGTGATGACACTGGCCAACATCTGGCCACAGCTGACTACTTCACAGATACTCCCCGGTCAGAAACAGCCAGAGGCCACAATAGACCATCAAATACCATTCTCAGCAAGCCCCATTTCCTAACAAAATGAGTAGGAAGTGCAGCCACAGAGCCAGAAATCTAGGAAGATTGATTGAAAGAAAGTTGCTTCATAGGAGCTTGTGAAATGGTTCGGCCTGAGGACTATCTGGTTAACTGAAACAATATGGGCAAGCCTTTCAATTGTGTGTCCTCACCTCCTGCTTTAGTTCACATGCAGGTATGTTATTGGTGTTAGATAATTGTTTTGCATATTTTGAGAAAAGTAATTCATATATATTTGAGTTTGAAGAAACATATTATCCTGTTTGAACGTTTACCAATATCAACAGCATAGCTGCTTCAGAATGGTATCTGGAGGCATCCTAGAGGTAGCTGACAAACATGCTCAGGAACCCATCAGAACAGTAAGTTGCCACCAATAGATCATACATATAATATATTGTAAGGATACGGTAACATTTTGGTTACATTACTGGACTAGTAATCCAGAGCCCTGGACTAATGATCAGAGAAATGAGTTCAAATCCTACCACAGCAGCTGGAGAATTTCAATTCAGTTAAACAAATCTGGCACAAAAAACTAGTATCAATCATGGTGACCATGAAACTACTGAATTGTTGTAAACACCCACCTGGTTCACTTAATGCCCTCTAGGGAAAGAAATCTGCTGGCCATACCCAGGCTGGCCTATATGTAAATCTAGACCCTCAGCAATATGGTTGACACTTAACTGTCTTCTGAAATGACCTAACGAGCCACTCAGTTGTATCAAACCACTACAAAAAGCTACAAGAAGAATAAAACTGGACGGATCACCGGGGGTCGACCTAGACTCCGTACACCACAAGAGTACATCCAGCCCTGTCAACCCTGCAAAGTCCTCCTTACTAACATTTGTGACTTGTGTCAAAATTAGTAGAGGGTCCCACAGATGAATCAAGCAACAGTCTGGCATAGTCACACTTACAGAATCATATCTTTCAATGTCCCAGAATTCTCCATCATCACCAACAGGACCGAACCACCAGAGATGGCAGGGGGTTATGGCCCTGGGAGTCCTCAACACTGACTCCAGACCCAATAAAGTCTGATGGCTTCAGGTCAAATATGGCAAGGAAACCACCTGTGGATTACCATCTAGCACCCTCCCTCAATTAATGGATCTGTGCTCCTCCATGTTGAACACCACCTGGAAGAAGCACTGAGAATAACTAGGGCACAGAATGTACTCTGGATGGGGAACCTCAATGTCCATCACCAAGGGCAACACTGCTGGCTGTGTCCTGAAGGACATATCTGCCAGACTGGGCCTGTGGCAGGTGGTGAGAGAACCAACATGAGAGAAAATCTACTTGATCCCATCCTCGCCAATCCACCTGTCGCAGATGCATCTGTGCATGATAATACTGGTAGGAATGACCATCTCACAGTCCTTGTGGAGAGGAAGTCCCATCTTCACATTGAGAACAACCTCCATTGTGTTGTATGGACTGCAGCGTTTCAAGAAGGCGGCTCACCACCACCTTCTCGAGGGCAAATAGGGATGGGCAATAAATGCTGGCCTGGCCAGCGACACCCACATCCCATGAAAGAATAAAGTATGGCACTTCCACTATGCTAAATGGGATAGATTCAGAACAGATCCAGCAGCTCAAAACTGGGCATCCATGAGGTGCTGTGGGCCATCAGCAGCAGTAGAATTGTATACCACCATAACCATTAACCTCATGGCCCAGCATATCCCTCACTCTACCATTACCATCAAGCCAGGGTATCAACTCTAGTTCAATGAGCAGTGTAAGAGAACACGCCAGGAGCAAGACTGTGCATATCTAAAAATGAAGGGCCAACTTGTTGAAGCTACAACTCAGGACTACATGCTAAACAGTGGAAGCAACATGCTATAGACAGAGATTAGTGATCCCACAACCGACAGATCAAATCAAAGCTCTGCAGTCTTGTCACATCCAGTTATGAATTGTGGCGGATAATTAAACAGCTAACGGGAGGAGGAAGCCCATGAATATCCCCATCCTTGGTGATGGCAGAGCCCAGCATATGAGTGCATAAAGCAAGGTTGAAGCATTTGCAAACACTTTCAGCCAGAAGTGCCGAGTGGATGATCCATCTCAACCTACTCCTGAGAACCCACCTTCACAGATGCCAGTCTTCAGCTAATTTGGTTCACTTTATGTGATATCAAGAAATGGGTGATCACACTGGATACAGCCAAGGCTATGGGCCCCATCAGCATCCTAACTGTTGTGCTGAAGAATTCTGTTCTAGAACTAGCTATGCCTCTAACCAAGCTGTTCCTGTACAGCTACAACACTGGCATCCACACAACAAAGTGGAAAATTACCCAGGTATGTCCTGTCCATAAAAGGCAGGACAAATCCAATCCAGCCAATTACTGCCCCAGTGTATTCTCAATCATCAGCCAAATGGTGAAAGGTGTCATTGACGGTGCTGTCAAGTGGCACTTACTCACTAATAACCTGCTCACCGATGCTCAGTTTGGGTTCCGCCAGGAGTACTTGGCTCCAGACCTCAAAACAGCCTTGGTCCAAGCATGGACAAAAGAGCTGAATTCCAGAGGTCAGGTGAGAGTGACTGCCCTTGACATCAAAGCAGCATTTGACCGAATATGGCATTAAGGAGCCCCAGCAAAATTGAATTCAATGTGAATCATGGGGAAAATTCTCCATTGGCTGGAGTCATAACTCGCAAAACGGAAGATTATTGTCGGAGGCCAATCGCTGGACAACGCTGCGGGAGTTCCTCAGGGCAGTGTTCTAGGCCCAACCATCTTCAGCTGCTTCCTCATTGATGTGGCCTCCATCATAAGGTCAGAAGTGGGCATGTTCACTGATGATTGCACAGTCCTCAGTTCCATTTGCAACTCCTCAGATAATGAAGCAGCCCATGCCCGCTTGCAGCAAGGTCTGGACAAAATTCAGAGGTGAATTAATAAGTGACAAGCAACATTCATGGCACACAAGCGCCAGGCAATGACCATCACCAACAAGAGAGAATCTAACCACTTCCCTTTGACATTAAACGGCATTACCATCACTAAATCCCCACCACAAACATCCTGGAGCATACATTAACCAGAAACTTAACTGAACCAGTCGCCTGAATACCGTGGCGACAAGAGCAGGTCAGAGGCTGGATATGCTGTGGTGAGTGATTCACCTCCTGACTCTCTGAAACCTTTCCACCATCTACAAGGCACAAGTCAGGAGTGTGATGGAATACTCTCCACTTGCCTGGACGAGTGCAGCTCCAACAGCTCTCAAGACGCTCAACACCATCCAAGACAAAGCAGCCAACTTGATCGGTACCCCATCCACCACTTTAAACGTTTACTGCCCCACCACTGGTGCACAGTGACTGCGGTGTGTACCATCCACAAGATGTGCTACAGCAACCCACCAAGGCTTCTTTGTCAGCATCTCCCAAACACTCCATCACCTAGAAGGAGAAGGGCAGTAGGCACATGGGAACAATACAACTCCAAGTCACACACCATCGTGAGCTAGAAATATATTGATGTTCCTTCATCTTGGAACTCCCTACCTAACAGCGCTGTGGGAGTACCTTCAGCGCATGAACTGGAGCAGTTTAAGAAGGCAGCTCTCCATCACATACTCAAGGGCAATTAGGGATGGGCAATAGATGCTGGTCTTACCAGCGAGATCCACATCCCGTGAATGAATTTTTTTAAATTGTTCCAAAAGTTGGACTCTCCTCTGTGGTGCTGCTGTGGAGGATATGGTTTTACAAAGTGTGAAACACAGAGGGAAATTACAGTGGGAAGACCTACTGTCGCTTCAACCATTACCCTCAGCACCCTGCCCCCAAACAAGCTACCCATTCCTCTGCTGCACCAGGTCCATTGTTGCCTTCTTTGCAAATATCAGCAGGGTGTCAGGGCCCGCATCCCAAGAGATTTCTTGGCATCTTCCTGGCAGTAGGGCCTGGGAAGTGGCAGTCATAGCCTTTAGGTCCCCTTCATGTAGCGAGAGGGCCTTGCAACCTTATTCATTGCCCAGAGTGCCTATTATGTTCCTAATCACAATCCAGCAGTGCAAGAGGACAAGATGGTGCCCTTGGCTGCCTTACACCTCCTGCCCCATCCATCCACAGTTAATAAACCTACTGACACTCAGTGTCAAGGCTTATGTGTGAATAATGTAGAGTCACAGGCATTTGTGGAAACGTTTCCAGCAAGGGGTCAACTGCTTCAGGTGAGAAGGGGAAGAAGAAAGTCATTGAAGAATATGTTTTAAAAATCCAAAGAAAAGCAAACTTAAGAGTTTACTCAGAGGGTGAGAATGTGAAATTTCTACCACATGGAGTGGCTGAGGCGATTAGCATAGATGCATTTAAGGGGAAGCTAGATAAATACATGAGAAGAAAAAGGACTATAAAAGGATATGTTGATAGGGTGAGAGGAAGCAAATGGGAGAAAACTTTTATGGAGTATAAACACTGGCATAGACCCATAGGGCTGAATGGCCTGTTTCTGTGCTGTAAATTCTATGTACACTGAGCCAATTCAAAATTTTCTATATATAAGCACTTCTGAATGATGAACTCAACTACTAAGAGAGCCAAAAACAAGAAATGCTGGATTCACTCAGCAGGTCTGGCAGCATCTGTGGAAAGAGAAGCAGAGTTAACGTTTCGGGTCAGTGACCCTTCTTCGGAACTGACAAATATTAGAAAAGTCACAGATTATGTGGCCTGGTCCAATCTGCACCTTCTCCTTTGTTATCTCTTGCCCAACCCCCACCTCACTTGTTTATAATCTGTGACTTTTCTAATATTTGTCAGTTCCGAAGAAGGGTCACTGACCCGAAACGTTAACTCTGCTTCTCTTTCCACAGATGCTGCCAGACCTGCTGAGTGAATCCAGCATTTCTTGTTTTTGTTTCAGATTTCCAGCATCCGCAGTATTTTGCTTTTATATTACTAAGAGAGCCAATTGATTTACTCTGTTTCCTTATACATTGAAGTAGCCAATTATTGTCTTTGATGCTAAGATTATATTATATTAGTTTAATTGTTGAGTTCCCTTTTCATACCTGCACAGCCTGCACTTATTATTATTTCAAGCCAGAAAGACTATCTGAAAATAATGGGCTTGAAATAATACTATAGCAAAGACAAGAGGAGGAAGGAAGTAGAGAAAAATTGAAGGGATACAGAACAGGGCAGACAGAGAAACAGCAGAGCTAAGAACGAGCTGGGACGAAACTCTTGAGAAGCATTCATGACAAAACCAAGCAAGGTAATGCAGCAATTTTACAACTTGCTTGTTTTCTTTTAACTGAGAGACCACCTACAATGACACATGAAACTGGGGGCAACATAGGCTCTTGGGAAAAATGATGTTGTTGTTCCTAATGTAAAGCCTCCTGTCTGCTGGAGCTGCATCTTGTCTGAGGGCCTTAAAGCACACAGCTGCCTTATGTCATTTCAAGCTGTCGGACGAGCAGTGAGTGGAAAGAAACCCAAACACTTCAGCAGATTGAAATCTGCCCCGCTCTCCGCGCCTGCAAGTTACCAGTTCAATTTTTCACTCAGAACTTCTGCTACTGGCTTCAAAGGGGGTGAGCTGTGAGGTGAGTGGCTTAACAGAGGGCCCGTGTTAGAGAAGTTAGGTTTGGAACCTGAAATAAGAGTAGTGGCGATGGGTGGGTGTCTCAGTGTGTCCAGTACGGCAATATCGGCAAAGACAGTGGGAGCCCTGGCTATGGCAAGTGACTCATTGCATGCTGCGCTCCTGATATCAGCTGCACCGTCAGGAGACATGTGGGTGTACAGCAGAGGATGATTACTTTGCAGGAGGGATAGTTAAATCAGAAGAAGAGTCTTTCTGGCTGTTCTGATGCATCCACTGGCACAAGGGACTAACATTTGTCACTGTCAGAATGGGTGAAATTCCTTTTTTGAATAAGGATGAGACAGTGCTGATATTTCTTTGAAGATAAGCAGCAAGTTAACAACTTGCAGCTTTGAAAAATGCGATTGCTGAAAATGCAGTTTCATTGACAGGTAGTTAATTGTGAGGAAGAGCAGGCATTCATCCTATGTTTGATCGAATGCCAAGCAAATAACCACAAATAAGCCTTCTGAGATCAGAAAACGTGACAATACTTTCTTGATCGTAGGAGGAAATTCAACAAAATATGCTGGAGTACCAGTAATGCTCACCTGCAGTTAGAGGTTCTACAGTAGGAAGCCCCTGTCCCTATATGGAGTTGAATTTCTGTGGAGTTTCTCGTGAACATCTGCGATGACTTTGAATGGAGATCCATGGAAACCCCAGGGAAACGGCCTCGACGTTTCAGTGGCCAATTGGGAGAACCTCCACAAATTTCAGTCCTGAAGCATCTGCCAATCTTTGCTTCTTGTATTACACAAGCACAATGAGCTTTCTTCAACTTAGGCTTTGGATCATCTTTATTCAATTATTAAATGAAGACAGGCTTCCATTAACACCATTGGCTTATGCCTGCTCTGAATATGAGAATAGAGCGTTTAGAGTAGGCCTGGGTCTGACATGAAGCATGGCTGAGCTGGGATTCTATCAAATCAACTACCACTTCTGCGTTACCAGCTCTTGTCCAGACACTATATATAGGGTCATGCTTGTTTCTTGCCAGAATAGAACGTGGACAATTGAAGTGCTGCAATAGTACTTGCTTTATTGAGCAAGGTTTACTAGAGAGAGCCAACTCTTCAATGTCTTATTTTAATAAAGACTCATTCAGCAAAAATGCTTCTAATCCTCTTAATCACAGTTATTCTAGTCTGTTGGCTCAATGGTGCATTTTTGGTAAAATTGCTCATTTTTTTTAAACAAATCTTCATGAATTTTAAGCCAAAAGTGCATCTGCAGAATGACAACATATACAAAGAATGCAGCATACACCATCCGGGGTGCAAGATCTCTCAATTTTCAGAGTCAGCTATACTGTGCTACATTGTGTCAGCAGGGACACTTTTAACAGTGAAAGCAGCTCAAGCTCCTTCCTAAAACGCATGCAAGAATAAACGCATCCGAACCCAATGTCCTTTGTGGAGGAAGCCTGCCTTTGTTTGGGGTATCATAGAGGAACGGATTTGGATACAACTTGAAGCCCAATCGCGAGTTGGCACAGTTGTCGTTACCTCATACTGCCTCAATATTAAACTTTTCACCTCCAATTGTTGTTGCCAAAATCCCAGTAGAACCACTAACATCTGTGAATAATCTCTTGGTTATGGAGGGTGATCATCCCCATTTCCAAGTGGCCATTCGTGAGTTCAGCTGAAGGTCACCCATACAACAAAGTTATAAAGTGACTGGGCTACTGGCCAGAGGTGGAACAATGATGAAAAGAGACCATTATAACGGGTTCAAAGGAAAATCCAAAACATATATTTTTTCAAGTTCGCATGAGGAGCATGTGACCAACAGCAGCCCTCACGAAACCTCAGCTATAATGGATCACATGCATCGAGTCATTGACAGACAAGGCAGCTGTTTCTGCTAACCAGTTCCAGCCCTTTATCTGACATAGCAGACGGCTCTCTAATAATGTAACAAGTCTCCCTTTATAGTGAAAGAGTTTCAAATGTCCCCAGGAAACGGTAGAACAACTGCTGTCTTCTAATCTGGTGAAACTCCTCTTCAAATGCCATTAGAAGTGACAAGCATCAGTGTATTGTCTACAGGGCTCACTTCAAATGAACAGTCTTCTACTAACTGCTCAAAAGTCATGTTTTACACTAAAAAACAGAATCATCCCCAAATTTGAATTAAGTAACAAAAATAACATAGATATGTGAACATTTAAATTATCAGATAATTTAATTAAGTCACTCTGAAATCAAGGTAGATGTACTCAGACAATACCCAGCCTCCGTCAGAACCACTCAATCCCAAAGTGTAACAGTTTTAAGGGATAATTCTCATTGTCATTGTTTGAAGTAAATTTGGAGGGCCAGATCATCTTCTTGTTACTGGCCCTGCCCGATTTTAATTTCTACTGCTTCTATAACAGGCAGGTGATCTGCTTTGCCAGTTCACTGCCCAAGACACGAGGGTGAAAATTACCTCCTAACTGTTCCAATTATTTCTAGCCATATATAGTGGCCATGATATGCTGTTATTTCTAGGTTTAAATCAATGCTGTCACTAAGCTTCTTAACTAAATTGGAAAGGTGGAAATAAAAATAACAATTAAACCATATACTTTAACATTGTACCAATATACTTGCAATTCTGTTCACTCTAGCTCACCTACCACCACTGGTTACAGACTCACAGCCACCAATACTGCCCCTAATGTTGTATACAGTTCAAAATACTCAATCTGGACACAAACCAAGTCTGGCAGAACAAATTCTGTAACTGCACTGTTGTGTGTTTTCCTTAGTTCAAGTGAATATAGGACAAAAATACCACACCCACCAGTACACTTTACTGAGATTATAGGGGTAACAGTTCCAATATGCCCAGGCATTGTTGGCTTTGCTAGCGCAAATTGCAAAACTGTGCACTCCCAGTCTGTGATTGTACATCCATTAGCCTTAATGAAAGAAAAGTCATTTATTGAGAATATGCCATTTTGTGATGTGCTCTCCCACAGCGCACCACTAGCAGGTGCATGGGAATTTTCACCCCTTAGTGACAAAACTGCAGTTAAACAGGCAAGATCCAGCAAACCTTTTAAAGCCTCGTTGTTATAAAAGATAGCAGGGTGTGACTACCACCTGTAGAATGTTAAGATCCTTCAGGAGAAGTGGAGAAAGGATAAAAATGGAACAGCATTTTCTGTTTGATGTTTCTTTGATGTTTCTCATTTCACAGTTTCATTCGAGCTCTTCAAACAATTGCTGAGGGAAACTCATTAATTTTGTTTTCGAAAGAGAAGTTCTTCAAACTGTCCAGGGCCAATGCATTATAACACACATTAAAAGGAGAAAGCGATACTGTTAAGAAAGTAAAAAAAAATGGATGGCAACAATCAAAGACATCAAAAGGAGCTTTCCCTCAGGGAGGAGGGGGAAAAACAAAGATCTGTTCATCTGAGCATACGTTCCTTGGTAATTCAAGCTCAGTTCACTTTTTACGTTATAAATAAGCTGTCACTAAGATACAGTGCAAACAGCCGGCTTTATAAATCCGCAGACAAGTTGCCCAACCCTCAGTCAGCCACCACCAAATCTGATACGGACTTATGGAAGTCCCACATCCTGTTTTTGTATTGTAAAGGTTAAACCCTTTGTGTTGTAGCTCAAAGGTGCATTTTCCTTGTGGCCAAAATTTAAGTTCACCTACCCCTGTACGACTGTGAGGAGGAGGCAAACTAAGGATTGTGCCTATCTATTTCTGCTTCATCACATCCAGCTAATGGAATGCTGGGACACCAGTCAACTACACCAGGAAAAATAATACAAGGACTCCAATATCTCTGTTAAAGAAATATGTTTCTGAGCACATGGTTCTTATTTACATGCGTTTTGGAGCTTTTAGATTATTCTTTATTTCTGTATTTTTTCAAAGCTATCAACCTGTCAGTCACAATCCCTGCTGATTTGGAACAGGGCTGCAGAATATGCAACTTGACACATCGAGAAAGCAGGGGGAAAAACCTGCAGTATTAAAATCAATGGAGGAATGAACAGGTTCATTGTTTCAGTGTTTCCTGCTGTTTTCCTTAGCTTGTTTTAGAAATGCCACATGTAGATGTGTAAGTGCTTGTGACATTAACTGGTTCTCCCCTGTTGAACAGACTCTACCTAACTCTCCAGCCCCATATCACACAATTAAATGAGACTTACGGTTAGAGAGGACATATTTTTGTAAAAAGCAAACTCTATTCTTTCTCATTTTTCTTTATCACAAATTGTTTTCTCATTCAGAGAATCATATGGCACAGGAAGCCATTTAGCCCATCATGTCTCTGCCAGCCTTTTGGAAGAGTTATCCAATTAGTCTCACTTCCCAGCACTTTCCCCATAACCCTGCAGATATTTCCCCTTCAAAGTATTTATCCAATTCTCCTTTGAAAGTTATTATTTAATCTTTTTGAATTCCTTTTGAATCTTGGATATTATTTTCCTACTATATTTGCTCTGCTGGATATTGTGTCTGAAGGACTGAGGTGCTCCATTTAACATCTTTTTAATGTTCCCAGAGCTGCTATGAGCTATCCTTCAAGCAGTGGCTTCCATATTTTTTTTTAATCTAAGAAATCATTGCCTAGATTCAACCTTACAGAATTTGTTTTGTCTGTTATCAGTTTGAACTGCAAAGAGCTTGCAAAAAACAAGGAAAACAGGTTGCATGATTCAGAAGTGCTGTAGACCTTACCTCATTGATTGCAGCAAAAGTTATCTGCATTTACCCACTGCAGACTCCTTTCATTTTTAAACATGCATGACTCATTCTTGTATCTGGGTCAACGGGACCCACTTCAGAGGAATGTCTCTCTCCCAGGAGTCCCCCGGCATCCACCACCATAAAAAAACATTTGCTTCCTTCACCACCTGTGCACAGTGGCAGCAGTATGTACCATATACAGGATGCACTGCAGTAACTCGCCAAACCTCCTTCGGCAGCACCTTCCAAACCTGTGACCTCTACCACCTAGAAGGACAAGGGCAGCAGACACATGAGAACACCACCACCACCTGCAAGGTTCCCCCCAAGCCATACACACCCAACTTGACTTGGAACTATATCACTGTTCCTTCAATGTTGTCGGGTTAAAAACCTGCGAGTTCCCCCCCAACTGCACTGTCAGTGTACCTAAACCAGATGGACTGCTGTGGTTCAAGAAAGCGGTTCACCATCACTTTCTCAAGGGCAATTGGGGATGGGCAACAAATGCTGGTCTTGCCAGCAATGCTGACATCCCTCGAAAGAATAAAAAATAAAATGTCGGGGAGACAATTCTCTCACCTGCCCACCTCTGCCATCTTTGCCACTTCTAGTGCCACCATGGAAAATGAAACATGCAAATTTTTCTATGAACAATTGAAAGCAAGTGCATATATTCTATGAAGTTGTAGTATGGAAGCAGCTTTTAGATCAAGCGATAGGTGAGGGACAAAGATTTGGGTGAGTGTTTTGAGCGGGGAATTGTACATATGGGTTTTTTGACCAATTCCTGCTTTGCAGGGCTACCCCAAAGTACAAATACATGTGGTAAAGACAAAAGAATACGGTATTGATCCCAAATTACAGCTCCAGGGTTCAACCCTAAACAAGACAGTAAGTGTTAGGGCTAATTCAAACCATTTCCTAAATTTATGTTATGTAGTAAACAAATGGCAATTGCTTTAAAGATTCTCTGTCTGGATTAAGCCCTGGTTTGAAATTAAACACTGAGCCAACAGGAACTTAGAGATCAGGGCCCTTGCTCTTTATACTTTCCTCTGATTCGGATATAGGATATCTTGAGCATGACCTTAAGGACATTAGGTTTCTCCCTGTTCTGTCCAAGGGGATATGGGTTTTCCTGTGCTGATTGATGCTGGCCATCTCACCAAAGTTTTTGAAAGACAAGCTGTAAAAGCGATCGACTCACTAAGCATTGTGGACTGGTGTTTTTTTTTTTAAATGCCCTCCTTTCATGAAATGTGTTGCCTTTCTTGCTGAGAGATGGTTATTCTTGGCCTCTTTTTCAGTTGTTGTGCTTGTCACTTTTGAGTTCAGGAAGTGGCCATCACAATAGGTACCATCCTGTCCTGGCCTATAATTGCAACAAGTGTCAATTGGGACTGACCTTTATTCACAATAACTCAAGGGTACTGAGGCAATTTGCAGCCCTTCTACCATCGACCTGCCTGAGATCATCTAATTCATAACAGACCAGGAAATGAAGCTGGGATGTTAATGGTCTGCATACCTCAACTACCAACCAGATACAATGACTGAGCTGTTAGGGGAGCTATAACAGGCCTACTGAATATCTGAAACAGTGATTTCAACAGTGCAACTCGAAATGAATAAAGAACTTCATATCATAGAATCGTAGAGTGACACAGCACAGAAGGAGGCCATTCAGCCCATTGTGCATTTCTGCATTCTCCAGATCTTTGCTAAATCTTTGGTGGGAATTTTCCCAGGCAAGGAGATGAGGGGTTTGGGTGTTTGCAGGGAGTTAAATCCAATAACAGTGGCGTTGGGCCAGAGTACCAACATCATCCCGCCCACTTCTGGGTTTTACTAGGGCAGGATTGAAGCTGGGAACCCCCTTGATGCTGTTGGGTGAGTCATTAAAATAATCAAAAAACTCATTACGTACTGTTTAATCCTCAATACTGCCTTTAACAGCTGGGGCACCGGTTTCTCAACCTGTCAGCAACTCGCCAGGTTCAGCTAGGCGAATACACAGTGGGAGAGCTTCTTCAGTGAAACTGGCAAGCTGGGAAGGCTTGAATCAGTGAAACTGAAGACCATCAGCCATGGCCAGGCTACTTTTCGCTGCACTTGTTCTCCGAGAGAGTGCTATCACTGCTTGACAGGTGATTGCCAACTTCTTAGAACGCACTTCACCTGACGGCACTAGACTCAGCTTGAGCTGCACTTCCCTGCTATCAGCCTTCAAAAGGGCGTGGGAGCAGCTTATGCAGCTCCACCTTGTACCTCTGATGAGGAACAAGAGGAGAAGCAATGCCAACAGCTGGACCAGCTGCCTTCTCCTCAGCTGCAGAGAGAATGAATGCAGAGATTCAGCTGGAAAGAGGCGAGAATCCCAGCGCGAGATCTACAGGCAGAAGATCAACTCTCTCAACATGTCTGAGCACCAGTGCCTCAGGAGGCTCTGGTTTTCATGGCAGGTCATTGCTGACATCTGCAGCTTCCTGGAACAAGGCCTCCTTCCCAGGAGCATGTTGGCACGCGTTGCCAGTGGCCGATAAGGTGCCTGTTACTGTCTCGCCAAGTTTGTGCCCTCTCTTCTCCTGTGAAGAGAGAAAGCAGAGTTATGCATGTTAGAAATGGCTTGTGTGGAGAGGAGGGAAGGACAACATTTGTGGAGGGTGACTGTGAGGCATGGGTGCAAGAGGGCAATAGGATGAGGGTGAGTGTGAGTGTTGGCTGCTCAGATGGGGATGTGAGGTGCTATAAGATGTTGTTGGAGACAGAGGAATAAGTACAGCTGCAAGGTACGTTGTCCTGTGCAGGAAAACACTTGGAAAGTCAGAGTGTGGGCCTTAGCACCTGAGAGTGTTACACGACTCACCTGCCATGCCCCCGAGGACTTTGATCCTCTTGGTGCACTGTCTCCAGGTTAAAAGGAGCAGGGAGCATACTCCTGCTACTGACCTCCTCAGCCACTTCCATCCACACCTGTTTGGTTGGCGAGGTTGTCCTTTTACTCCTCACCTCACTGCAGCCCCTCAGGTCCCACCCACAGATACGAGTGAGGGACCTTGGGAGCAGTCTTCCCAGGTCTCCTCTCCATTCCTGTAGTTGCTGTAGCCTCAAATATCCATGTGCAAATATGCCATTCTAACGTATGTCATGGTACCTTTAATTAGAAATCCTTCCTTTGAAAGAATGCACGCTTCATCCCGCCCACTCTCCCTGATTGGCAGAGGAACACGGAAGTGGGATGATAAGTCCACTCCAGCTATCAATGAGTCCCTGACCCCACAAATGGTCTCATCATTACAGGAAGGACATAATTGCTCTGGAGAGAGTACAGAGGAGATTTACAAGAATGTTGCCAGGGCTGGAAAGTTGTAACAATGAGGAAAGATTGGATCGGCTAGGGTGGTTTTCCTTAGAACAGAGGAAGCTGAGGGGTGACTTAATTGAGGTGTACAAAATTATGAGGGGCCTCGATAAAGTAGACAGGAAGGACCTGTTTCCCCTAACGGAGAGGTCGATTACCATGGGGCACAGATTTAAAGTGATTGGTAGAAGGATTAGAGGGGATATGAGGAAAAGCCTTTTCACTCAGAGGGTAGTAGATGTCTGGAATTCACTGCCTGGATCGGTGGTGGAGGCAGAAACCCTTAACTCATTTAAAAGGTATCTGGACCTGCACCTGAAGTGCTGTAACCTGCAAGGCTATGGACCCGGTGCTGGAAGGTGGGATTAGATTGGGCGGCTAGTTTTTTCAGCTGGCACAGACACAGTGGACTGAATGGCCTCTTTCTGTGGCGTAACTTTTCTATGGTTCTATGGTCATTTGGCCAGAGACTAATTCCACCTAAAGCATAGCTACCCGGCCCGAACCCAACCAGATCCAACGACATGTGTCGGGTTCAGGTTGGGTCGGGTCTCTCTTCCGGGTCTGGCATTCGGGCTCGGGTCGGGTCAGGCTGGACGCGGACACAGTGCTGCCTTGCTCAGGGAGGGAACTTCTGCATGATTCTGCAGGAATAGGCTGCTGCTGGAATGGAGGGTCACAACATTTGGACACGGTATGTTTGATATAATTAACTTTATTACTGTAGTCGGGTCGGGTGCAGGCAAAAAATCAAAGAACTCGGGCCCGGGTTGGATTCAGGTTGGATGTGGTTGGTTTGGGCCCGTGTCGGGTTTCAATTTCATACCCGAGCCTTTAATTCCACCCTTTGTTTCTGCAGTTCTCTGGGTATCAGTGCATAAGTATAAATGGAGTTATTTTACCAAAACACTTCAAGTGAAGACATTAAGTATTTGTGTTACTTCTATTATAAACACTGAATACATGTCATAACTGGCCTCTTAATAGCTCTAAGCCTGGCAGTGAAGTCACAGGGCGAGATTTCAATTCCTGGGTCGGAACTTCAACACCGCAATGACTATTTGGTCCTGACCCTGTACCAACACAGAAACATGCACAAACCATTATTTTGACTTGCAAATTACTGAATTGGACAAGAGTCGCGTTCACTGTCCAATTAGCGGAAGCAGACTTGGGAAAGAAGCGGGACTAAGCCAGCAGTGAGCATGATTTAAAGGGTGGGTGGCGGCCATTGCACGCTACCATTTGCCCGGAAAATGGAATATAGACCTGAGCACAGGGCAGTGGGCAAGGAGGGCCCCTATGTCATGGCAGCCCGTAGGAGATCCTGCTGGAGATAGTAAGTGCGTGCAGGAGCATTCTCTTCCCTGCCAGTGGCAACAGAAGGCCTGCAAAACTCATCAAGAGGGCATGGCTGGAGGTGGCACTTGAAGTCAACAGCAGAGAAGTGGAGAGGAGGAACTGGGTCCAGTGCAGGAACTGTTTCAATTACCTGCTTAGATTTGGCAAGGTGAGTGGCAAGATAGATCCAGATGGAATGCCTCCCAGTCAGCAGTTACCAGAGTGTAAAAGAGAGGGGCATCCTGAGGGCGTATAGAGTTCTCCTCACCATGGGAGAGGGGTGTGCTCAGGTGCCTTGCTAACCCATAAGCATAGGTCAGAACTCTAGTGCCGCTGGTCTAGAGGCTGGAGTGCAGACTGCAATATTGTCTATGAATGAGAAGCTGCACGTTGGGAGGGAGGGAGGCACTGTCCTAACCACATTGTTCTTCACCTTGCAGGCCAAAAGGGAGTTGAATGCTCAGGAGATCAAGAGGGCATGACTGGACGGTGGACTGACATAGTTCGCTATACTGATGCGATTCGAGGAGCAGATCCTTGATGCAGCAATTAATGCTGGCCTGGCCAGCGACGCCCAAATCCCATGAATGAATTTAAAATATTTTCTGGTCGGACTAAGTTCAGAGAAACTTGATCCCATTTCCTCGGTTGCCCTTCCTTCATTGGCATTGGACTGTGGAGTCTGCCTGAACCCCACCCCCCTCCCCACAACTCTGCACAGCCCTGCAACCCCCCTCCCCCTAAAAGCTCTTGTGCAGAGTGCAAAGATATGAAGGATATTTCTTATTGCTGAGCACAATGTCTTGCCTGTGAATAGCGGCCATCTCTCAGCCTTCCTCAGGAGGAAGACAATGCTGCCTTTTGCCTCTGTCCTGCCATTGCAGATCGCTCCCCTCTATGTCACCGCCTCCTCCTCCCTGTCATGGTTCTGACCATGCGTCGAACCTGACTCTTAAAGCCAAAATCTGAGTAAGTCCCTTAAACAAGCTGAAAACATGCTCATTAATGGCTTGAAGTGGCCATTTAAGCAGTTCCAGTGGGTTGCCTTTTCTGGCTCCTGTTGGCATCCTTAAAATCTGAGCGTGTTGCTCTTGCATGGGGAAACTCAGGGGGGTGGGTTTAAGTGGCCGACCACCCCTGGAACAGGCCTCACAAACAATCCAAAATCCCACCCTCCATGTGTACTTGCCCTTTTGGACTAATCATGCTTTCAGCCTTTTAAGCACAGAATTGGGTTTATGGGACATTATATTGAAAGGCTTCTCCTAAAGTCATTAATAATTCACTCCCTTTGTCTACAGTGGATGGTACAAATGGATGCCATATGTTCAAATGCAAAGCATCTCAACACACCCAGACAGACCTTAGGCTCCAGGAGAATTGTGTATCCAACTGCACTACAAATAACCAAATAACTCTCCCCACACAGCGACAGTAAAAAAGCAGCAATAGCGATGATTCTAGTGTGATCAGAAACAGGACTTTGTGCAGTAGTACAATGGTTGATAGCGAGTCAGCAACATAGGACTTCAAAAGAATAGATGTAGTCCAGTGAGTTTGACTTATTCATAAATTATCCCTCATTAATTTCTGCAACATTTAACTTTGGTCGCTATCTGGCTGTTTGCCTGTTAAGATACGGTTTTGTTTTTTTAAGATGCAGTGTACTTCACCGATTGGATGTTCCATTTCCTTTTAATGGAGCATCAAACCTGGCATCCACACAAGGCTGCAGCATTTCTGGAGTAAAGCAATTTAGACGGGGGCACTTGGTATTAGCCAAATAAGGAAGGGAGGGAGGGACAGACAGATGGATGGAAGCAGGAGCAGGCCATTCAAGCAGTCAAGAAAGAAATGACGAAAGAGTGATAAAAAAGAAAAATGACTCCATATTTATGTAGTGCCTTTAAACACCTCCAAGATATCCCAAAGCACCTCACAAACAGCAAACTAATTTTTACAGGGTAGCTATCACTGTAATGTAAGGAAGCACAAAAAAACAATTTGCAACAGCAAGATCTCACAGGAAATAAGATAAATTACTGGATGATATTTGATGTTGGTTGAGGAGTAAATGTTGACCAGGGCACCAGGAGGATTTCTCTACTCTTCTCCCACTAGTGTCATGGGTTTTTTTACATTCACCTGAGAGGGCAGACAGCAGCTGGGTTTAAGGTCCCATCTGAAAGACAACACTTTCAACAATGCAGCACTCCTTCAGTATTGCAGTGAAATGTTGGCCGAGATTATCTAAAATCACTGGCTGGGGCGTGTCTATCGAAGGCAGGAGTGTGACCTTTGAACAAATTCTGACACTTAATACCATGGATTTGCGCCGACAAAGGGTACATACTGTGAAAAAAAGTGTTTTTTTAAACAGATGCTGACTGACCATTTTCTGTTTTCATTTCACTTTTCCAGCATTTGCAATTTACCTTTTTTATTTTATAGATTGATGTGTGTGTCAGTAATATAAATGGTAGGAATGTATAGGGTGACAATGAACATTGAGTACTCACCCACACACTCTGGATCGCAAAGGTGCAACACAAGAACAGCTTATAATCACTGAGCCCCAAGAAAAGATTTCAGCCTTTAAGTCACTCCCTTGTACCTATTACTTTTATGCCAAGTGTATGGAACCATTTTATTTTTGTAGGGATAAGTTACCGGGAGCAGTTGCTGCAATATGTATCTTTTACGTAAAGCTTAATGAAGAAATAATACAAAAGCTGCAAGTTTCAGATGTTGGATTTCACTACATTCACTGTACAATAAGCTATTCATGCACCTATAGATTTTTGTCAACATTTATTCATTCATGGGATGTGGGCATCACAGGCAAGGCCAGCATTTATTGCCAATACTTAATTGACCTACAAAAGGTGATGGTGAACTGCCTCCTTGCACCACTGCACTGTGGTGCAGGTACTTCCACAGTGCTGTTAGGAAGGGAGTTCCAGAACTTTGACCCTGTGACACTGAAGGAATATAATTCTAAACCAGGATGGCGTGTGACTTGGAGGTTGTGGTGTTACCATATGCTTGTTGCCCTTGTTCTTCTAGTTGATAGAGGTCATGGGTCTGGAAGAGTTTTGTATATAATGAACAGCATGTAAGGATCCCAGAGCATTCTTAAAGCATCATTGCCAGCACATTGGACGTTACAGCAGTGAGAGATCCAATGTGGGCTGTTAAATCCAGCCGGAAGGATATAAAACTGCTTGAGGAACCAAGATAAGTAATATGATGGAAGGCTGGAGTCAAACAGGCTGCTACTTCACATTACACATGAAGTACACAGAGCATATAATATAAATAACATGTCCAGTACATGGCTAATATCCTCCAGCCAAAAACTGACTCATTTAATATATGAGATAACCAAAGCAAGAACACTTGAAATTAAATCATTATCTGTTTGCCGTCTTGTGGTCTCTGATGCACAGGTGATTCTAAGGCTGTGCCAGTTAACCTTCTCCATCCAGAGACGCTGCCTGATCTGTTGAGTATTTCCAGAATTTTCGGTTGTTATTTTGGATTTCCAGCATGTATTTTGCTTTTGTTTCAGTTAACCATTGAACGGCTGAAAAATCAATTTAAATACACAGGAGAACTCCATAGATTGGAAGTTTTGGATTAATCAATTTTTAAAATAGTGCAAAATTGCAGTATACTCCAATTATTATTTTGGTGCTCAGCTGTTAACTATTACTTGATAAATTTAAATCAGTAGCAGAAAGTCTGCGGAAATTCAGTATGGGGGTAATTTTGACTTTGGGCAATAGTGTAAAACACACAATATCATCTTGACTGCCTGTTAAACACTTCAATGGAAATGAAAATCAGGACAGATATTTAATGGGTGCTTGAGCCAATATTGTGCATCTTACATTATCTTCCAAAGTCAAAATTACACCCCCCATATGACCCTGAATTTCCTCAAACATCTGCTGCTGTGCTGTTCAACTCCTGTCATTTCACCAGAAGTGGGGTGGAAACCCATGTGTAAACGGAATTCCTCCAAGGTTAGGGTGGGGCCAACATCCCACAATAACTGCACAGAACATACTGCCCATTGGCATTCACTGCTGCACAATGGCTGTCAGCAATTTTTAAAAAAAACAGTCGTACATCAATAAAATAGCCCCAGAAGCAATATAAAATTAATAGATACAAGGGAGTCATTTCAAGATTATAATTTCATGTTGGGATTCACTGGTTATAGACTATTCTTGTGCTTCACCTTTGTAATCTAGGGTGTTATATGAGCCTTGGAGATCCCGCTACTGCCTTGTAATCACTCCTAACTACCTATTATTTTCTATTTAACAGATAGAACTTGAAGTCAATGAATCAATTGACCTGTCACTTATCTTGGCTGTGGTACAAAGTAGCAAATAGACCAGATCTACTCACAGATCCTCTTCCACACAATACCGCTGACAATCTTGTGATGATATAGCACTAAAATGAACTGGTCTCCAGGCAATTGCATGGGCTGAACAATGTGTTGGGAACAAGCTGAGACTCATTCAGCGTGCAAGTGTGCAAGACCTGAGCCATATGTAACTGTCATTGCCGTGATGGTTTACAGCACTGTATCCAATGCCTTAATGATTGGTGTCAGTAACTGATAGGATATCCAATTATAGAATATTCCGTTGGCTGGCACAGCCCCTAATCTTTCCCCTTCAGATCACCTCATTCTTTGCTCTAGTTTTGCATGGATAAAGCAAGCACTTTCCTAAGGCAAGAAATGTGGAGAGAGTCTAAAGATTTCACTTAACCTTGTAGCTATTTTGAGAAGCAAAGGAACAGGGAAATTGGGTGCCTGAAACAATAGTCATATCCTGTTTAGCAGAGAATGCACTGAAATCAATGGTTGCATTCAACATTCAGCAGCATCAATGAGCACTGATCTTCCTGGACTCATACACATTCATGCATTTTTTATATTGCAGTGGGTTGTGAGTTCAGGTCCTGCTCAAAGATTCGAGCACAAAAATTAAAGCTGACACTTGAGTGCTGTGCTGTCTCTTGGGTGAGACATTAAACTGAGGCCCCATCTCAGGTGGATATAAATGATCCTGTGACACTACTTTGAAGAAAGAGCAGGGGAGTTGTCCTGACCAACATCTTTCCTTTATTAATATCACAAAAACAGATTATCTTGTCATTATCACATTGCTGCTTGTGGGAGCTTGCTGTGCACAAATTGGCTGCTGTGTTTCTTACATTACAACACTGACTATGCTTCAAGAGTAATTCATTGGCTGTAAAGTTCTTTGGGATATCAGTGGTTGTGAAAGGTGCTATATAAATGCAAGTCTTTACTTCCTTTATTTTCCCATGTATACATACTTGCCAAGGTCAGACCACTGGAAATAGTGAAGCAGTGACATGGATTATAAACCCAACGAAGTGACTAGACTTGAGGTTAGAAACACAGAAAAAGGTTACATTTTTCCATCAAGAAAAATAAGAGGGAAATGTGACTGGAAATGAGAGACTTGTTGGCTCTGAGATTTGAAAAGCTAGATTTTCCTGCAGGCTTCAGGACCCCAACATCAGGACCAAGTGGGGGTCCCAAACCCACACTTACTGACAGCACAATCTATCAGGACGCAGCCTCCTAATTGGCTACCTCCACGCTCGCCATCCTATTGAGGACAATGGACAGGCTCCCGATGCTGGGAGCCCAACCAGAGGGCCGGCAGCTCTGGAGCCTCGGCAACCCCACTGGGAGAGGTGGGCGCTGCTGAGGCATGTTGGGGACCTCGAGGGCACCTCGACATGGAGGTGCCCTCGCTGGCCAACACAGAAGGACTGCAATGAAGACTCCCAAATCTGATAGGGAGATCAGGATGGAGGGAAAACCCTTCTGCAGGCCTATTCGCTGACAGGGCTGCAGCCTCGCATCCCCACCACCCTGTCTCCACACATTGCCACTCCAATGTTGGTAAAATACCGGCGCCGGCTCAATGTGGACCCTAAGTGGAGCCTTAATTAGACTAATTGGCTGCTTGCCTCTGTGGATCGGGCAGCCAACCCCTGAGAAAGTCCCCTGGAGGCGCGAATGCATCAGGAAACTGCCCCGAAACTGCTTCCCCCTATTTACCCGGTCAACACCGCCCCCCCCCCCCCCCCCATCCCCACCCCCACCCCCACCACCTCTATGAGATCTTTGTGAGATTCATTGAGTCTAGATGGGCCTGTGCAAAGGTCCAAGGACCCCCAGGCTTCTGCAGTGCTTATGTGAGTTCCTTTCTCCTTAAGTTACAATTCATCCCCAGATAAAATATGGTAGGACATAAGGAAAAAGTGATGGCAAAAAGGAACGTTCCCAGCTGCCTACTTAATTTAAAGCCAAGGGATTTCCTGCAAAAGCAATGAGTCGAATGAGGTTAGATCATCTGTATAATCTAACATGATTTTATCATTTACAAAAATACATTTTATGCATTCTCATCATTTTTTTGCACTAACAACCAATTCCTTTGTAACAATGTCACATAGCAGGAACGCAGTGAGGGCCAAATTTGTAATGGAAACAAGGGATTGCAGTTGGGAGACTGAAGTTCACTGTTATTTCAGCGTTTTACAGTCAGCTCATTACAGATCTTTTTGACACTTATTCACTCTGTTGCTTTTGTTAGCACTGTTGAGGTGGAGGCAATTGCTTTCCAAATCTTTAAAATTCCAATGAGCTTATTTAAAACTTCCTGTAGCGTTGGTGATGGCCGTTTGTTTGTCAGCTCTGGGAGATTAATTTTTCCCAGTGCTTTGTAAACGCTTCTGATCTGAAGCCAAAACTAGTCTGTTTAAAAAAATACAACCCAGGCAATCAGTCTGCTTGATGAGTCGTTTTTCAAGTCTCTGACTTGGCCACAAAGAAAATCTGCAATTAACTGCTCTCCCCATTTTCTTTCCTTCCTCCTTCTCCTGAAGGTGTTGGTTAATGCTAGGGTCTGGTTCCACCGACACCATCTATTACCCAAGAGCCATTCATTGGTGATCTCAGATAGAGAGCCTCAACCAATAACAACAAAAATTTGCATTAATGTAATAAAATGTCCCACAGTGTTTCATAGGAATGTTATTAAACAAAATTTGACACCGAGCCACATAAGAAGGTATTAGGACAGGTGATGAAAAGTTTAAAGAGTTAGGTATTAAGGAGTGTGTTAAAGGAGGAGAGGTAGAAAGGTGGAGAGGTTTTGTTATTTAATCACGGGTACATCACAGCAGAGTCTGATCACTGCCCTCGTCTGGCCTGCATACATGTACTTTGTCCAGCAGGAGTAAGAGGCTGCCGTTTTGGCCACATTCCCTCTCGCTCATTGGAACTAGTGTTGTCTCAGTACTGACTAAGTTTAGGATCAGAAAGCAATACCTGAGACCTTCCACACTGGGCCAGGCATTTACTAACCAAACCATCAGCTGAGCCCCTCCAAGTTGGCATTGATCTAACATGTTCAAGCATACCTTTACTTCCATTTAGAAGATGTTTGTGTTTTCACCATTTTTTGCAGGGATCCCCCCTGAATTTCAAAGATTGTCCTCGTATTTTCTTAATCGTCCCATATTCGAGATCAATTCAGTTTTGTCCAGAATCAAAAGCTTACTGTGTGGGAAAAATCACGGCACATGCACAAAACAAGGATTCATCCCGGATACCAGATGATTTGAATGGAAACGCTCCACTTCCATCGTATTCCAAATGCGCACTTGCACGTAGCACAGTGGATGGTGACGCCAGGAGGAAAAACAGCTTTGGTACTGCATCACTGAAACAGTCCTGACAGCTGGAACATCTGCATTTGTCTCTCAGTCTCTCACATTGCTGGTCATTTATAATCAGGCACCCTTCTTAAGCCACAAGCTATAGACTCCTTCATCGTTACTATGAGCATAATGCTCCACATTCAGCCAGAAGATGGCACAACTCAGCTCATGGTGGAAAATTCCAGGCATGGCAGCTTCCTTCAAAACTGCCTTGCAAATTCAATGAAGTCAATTCCGTATAAGACTACAGTTGCTCCAATATAAGCGATAATAAATGACTGCCTAAAATATATTCACATATTATGAGGGGCACACTGATCCAAAGCCCGTTTCTGCTAATTGTAGTGGATAAAGCCATGATTATGAAGTGATGGAATGTCACATTTTTACTGACAGCGACTTTATTGCTAAAATTAGTGAGAGTTTTGGGTACCTCCCCATGGCTTTTTCTCAGTTTCCCAATGCGGCAGAGCCCATAATTATCCTTCAGTCTGAATTTCTGCTACTGTTTGAACCACCGCCATGATCTGCTGATCTCTTTCGATAAGAATTAACTGGAATCTAACGGTGGTGCAAAACCCTTGAATGCTGCGGACACTGACGGGATAACGCGGGCGTGCTGTATGAAGCCAAAGGACATTCATAATGATCACAATGCCCATAAGAAACAAAGATACAGAGTAAAGAGGTGCATCTTCATTGTACTTTTGTCTTGGGTTAGTATTACAGCCTGTGACTGAATGCGGAAAGTGACTCATGCTGGATTGTGTTACAGCAGGTGTTTTGGCTGAAGGTTTATGGTCTATATAAAACAGACTGTCCAAACATAAGTGGTTAACCACACTGTCAACTATCAAGGAGATCCCAAATGGCTGAAGTCCTCTTCTAACTGAATAATTCGCCCATACATCCCAATCTTCATGGTATATTTTTCCAGCTTGCAAATAAGGAGATATGAATTAATTCCAAGCTGATGACATTGATTTTCCTCTCACAGAGTATGAATGGGTGAAAATCTATTGTGTTGTTTTGCACTGATACTAATGTTGCTTCCTGTACCTTTTATGCTGGTCAAATTATTATTGTTACCATTATAAAAAGAAATGAACTACAATATTCTGTGATATATTCATTCTAGTGATGTGAACACTATTGTTGATAGGAGATTCAGTCAAAATGCTGGTACGATCCGAATGCTTTGCAGGTAAATAAAATGGGCCAGAAAATCCGTATTGCAGTTTGTGCCCCCCATTACACTGATTCAGCACAAGTGATGTCCCACTGTGAATTACACTGCTGACCACACTGGAGTTTATAGGACAGTCTCTTTTTCATATGCATTGGTGGGCCATGAGTGCAACATGGGAGTAAACCATGGGTGTGGGGGAAAGGAAACATGTCATTGCATGACTTAAATCTGCAGCAACCTAAAATGGCAGTGGATTCCTGGAGGTACAGCAGGTAAGTGGTGTGTGCTGTGTAGCATTTTCCCCTCTAGCTCTCGTCAGAATGTCCATCTGCAGTAATTTATAACCAAAGGATTTTCTGTGCTTTTCCAACACTTTATAATGGCTTCTACCTCATGCTCTTTTGGCACATAAGAAAGGCTGGTCTTACTACGGTCTGGAATCCTGCGAAATTGAATGAATTCCCTAGTTCTTTTGAAGGTGGTATCAGTGACCTGGCGTGTGCAGGATTACACTGCACCCTGGCTGATGTGTAAGTCACCAGTTGCAGCTGGGAAGGAACCTGATGGGCTGGATTTTATGGGCCCCCCTAAGGCAGGGTCAGAGGTGGGGGGGGGGCATTGAATCGCGACGGATGGTGATGGCGGAGAGCCCATTGCCATCCCGTCAGCAAGTGATTTTGCCGTGGGCGGGATAGGCCGACGATGGCCTTCCCGCCCAGAGTCCAATTGAGCACCTTAAGTGGCTTATTAACAGCCACCTAAGGGCCTCTCTTCCACCGCCGCTGGGATCTAACCAGTGGTGCAGGTGCCTCCGACATGCGGGGAAGGCATCTTGTAAAATGAGGCACCCTTCCTGCGGGCTTAGTGTGAGGGGGTGGGGGGTCCCTCCTGCGTGATCAATCAGTGGCCCATGGAGGACCCCCACCGGCAAAACATACATCGTCAAGGCTCCCCCCTCCCGCTGGACTTCATGCCTACCCTCCCACACCCCTTTTGATGGGGCCTTCTTGATGACATCTCCTCACATACCTGAGGTCTGGGATTGCAGTGCTGGCCCTGGGTACAAGGCCTCTGCAGTACTGGCAGTGGCCATTGCTCCCATTGGCTCTGCCAATACTGCTGACCTGCTGCCCCTGTGATTGGCCAGCAGCTCTTGGAGGTGGGATCCCTGCTTTAAAGGGACTGGGATCCTGGCGCTGGCCACTTAGGCTTCAAAACACTGGAGGATTGCTCGGTGGGGGAGGGGCACGAACAAACCGAGGTGGGGCTCCTCTGCCTTTTTGGCCTGATGCGGGAGCCCCCTCCACAAAACCCAATCCATAAAACTGGAGAGATGTGCTGTCTTGGATAGCCATGGACATAGATATTCTGTTACTTAATTGGGGCTACTAGTGATTGTGCTATAGCTAATCCAGGGCTTCCTTAGTGAAGCAAAATTACCAAAGGCAGCGATCTTCAGTCCTTCATTAGATCTACACATCATCATAGGCTGGTCTCATTCCTTCTTTGATGCTGCCTAAATTTCCTTTGCTCCCTCACTTGTTTTCCTCCTTCATTAGCACAGCAAACAGAAGAATCCCCATAGGAAAACCCATATTTCTCTGTGATGTGATACGGTTGAGAGTCAAAAATCTCCAGCTGACCAAAAAGCTTACCCTGCTAGTTTGTTGTACAGCTCAGTAGCTTCCCACAACAAAAAATTGTTTTCAAAAGATGCAGGCAATGTGCGTTATAATGGGAAAGCAAGAAAAAGGATAACTTATTTGGAGATTAGAAGGAACAAGAAGGGAAAGGTCAAAGGAGCAATAAGCACAGCTGTATCTGTTAAATAGATGATGGGGAGTTAAGTTGGAGGCTAGAAAAGGGAGAAGGTGGTGCTATCAGATGACAAGCTATTTTTTGTATCTTGCCAAGTACCAAGAGAAATGTTGGAAAACCTGCCCATGATATAGGAGCAGTATTCAAGTCTTAGACAGAATTATTTGGCATGGAAGACAAAACTGAGCTTCTTCAAGGTAGCTTTATTAATGAACGATATGTGAGATCAGAAGAGGGAACAATGTCAGTAGGTGAAACTTGGGGGTAAATTTTTCCTAGGTGCAACAGAGGAAAATCTTTGCAATATCTTTGTAACATTGAGTAAAGGGATTTTCATTGCTGCATTGAAGAGCATGGAGGAATTAAAGATGGAGAGAAAGCATTGGTTGTGTGCATCGAGGACATGCGATCCAAAGGAAGTTAATCAATGTGGAATAAAATCATTAGCAAATATATAGATGATAATTGACAGACTGCATAAGTTGAAGATAAGATATTGATAGATGGAGGCTAGGTTTGAGGGAAAATCTTATCAATAGACACCATTACTGGGGTAAATTGATGAATGAAAAATCAAGTGCAACAGACCCATTGGTCATGTGCATTAGTAAAAATCAGCCCTTTGGAGCTTTTCTTTTCATGACCATGATTTTTTTTACTTCCATGCCATAAGTCCAGGCATACCGAATTGGTCCCATGTCTTTGTTACTGGGACATTTACCCGAGAAAAGTATGGCTGCCACTTTTTAATGCCACTCAGAAACTTGCCTTTGATTGAAGATGAAAATTGCTGATGACAATGACCTTTTTAATTTCTTCATCTTGCCAACCTCAGTCCTGACAGAGGGAACCCTACTGTTATCGATAACAGTGCAATTCGTAGTGGTTAGGCAGACGGTAATGATTTTGCTCAGACTGTAAACCACAGTTTCCAGCTTCTCAATAACAAAGCATGTTTTAGGAGTGAGGTAATGTGTGCAACTCATGCTGTCTCTGCACTTATTTGAATTCCTCTGGGTCTTGGGGGAAGGGGGCATTGCTATTAAACGTTGTGAACACTTGAGCACATCTGTTAATTTGTTAACACAGAAATGGCATGCTGAAATATTCTATTAAATACATTAGACAGACTGACTTATATTCAATTAACATTGAATCACTGCACCAGTAGTATGTTTCCTCTCTCAACGCTTGGTGTGAATCAATAAATAGCTATCGTGATCCAAGAAAAGAAATTCAGTTGGAACTGCACAACAACTACAACTTGCCTTTCTATAGTGCATTTAATGTAGGAAAACATCCCAAGGTGCTTCACATGGGCATTATCAGCCAAAACTTGACACTGAGACACATAAAGAGATTTTTATATCAGATGACCAAAAGCTTGGTCAAAGAAGTAGGTTTGAAAGAGTGTCTTAAAGGAGAGAAGAGAGGTAGAGAGGCAGAGAAGTTTAGCAAGGGAATTACAGACCTTAGGGCCTTGGGAGCTAAAGACGCAGCCACCAATGGTGGAACAATTAAAATCAGGGATGCTCTAGAGGTCAGATTTCGAAAAGCACATATCTCACAGTGTTGTGGGCTGGAGGAAGTTAGAGATAGAGAGAGAGTGAGGCCATGGAGGGATTTGAAAACCAGGTCTGTTTGATTCATTACATTGCACCATTTTAATCAGTTGGTGCAGTGCAGTAAATATGATATGTTCAGGTTTTATGAGTGATAGTGTGCAAGCAGTTGGGAGGCAATGGTATAAATTGAGGTGTGGGGGAACCGTTGGCCAAAGCGGGAGACGGGAACCATTTTCGTGATCAGCCCTGATTTTAATTTGATTGAGCTACCAGCACTCGACAACTACTGACAGGCAGTTTACCAATCAGAGGTGGGGTGAGAGATCTGATAGTTCCTCTGTGCAGCCTAGCCAGAAGTAAGCCTTTAAAGAAGGTAAGGTAATCAAGAGCAGCAAGACCTGGATAACTTTCAGGCTTGGGCTGATAACTGACAAATAATGGTCACACCACAAAAGTGGCAGGTAATGACCATCTCCAACAAGACAGAGTCCAACCATCTTCCATTGACATTCAATGGCATTACCATCACTGAATCCCCAACCATCAACATCCTGGGGGTCACCATTGACCATAAACTTAACTGGACCAGCCATATAAATACAGTGACTATAAGAATAGGTGAGAGGCTTCGAATTCCGTAGCAAGTGACTCACTCCCTGACTCCCCAAAGCCTGTCCATCATCTACAAGGCACAAGTCAGGGGTGTGACAGAATATGCTCCATTTGCCTGGATGAGTGTAGCTCCAATAACACTCAAGAAGCTCAATCTATCCAGGACGAAGCAGTCTACATGACTGGTGCCCCATCCACCACCTTAAATATTCTCCACCGCCAATGCATGATGTGTCAAAGTGTATCATCTGCAAGATGCACTGCAGCAACTTGCCCAGGTTTCTTCGACAGCACCTTCCAAACCTGCAAACTGTAACAACAACTTATATTTATACCGTGCCTTTAACATAATAAAATGTCCCAAGGCGTTTCACAGAACCACCTAGAAGGACAAGGGCAGCAGGTGCATGGGAACATCACCTGCAAGTTCCCCTCCAAGTCACAGACCATCCTGACTTGGAAATATATCACTGTTCCTTCATTGTCACTGGGTCATAAACCTGGAACTCCCTATCTAACAGAACTGTGGGTGTACCGACACCACACAGCCCAGAGCAGTTCCAGAAGGCAGGTCATCACCATCTTCTCAAGGGGAATTAGGGATGGGCAATAAATATTGGCATAGCCAGTGACACTCACATCTCATAAATGAATTTTTAAAAACTAACAGTGAGTCTGAACATTTTTGTGGTGCCAGCTTACGCTTGGCCCTCACCCCAAACAATTCCTGTCACAGGCTTTTTTTGGGAAGTTTCAGAATGGATTGCAGGAGTCCCTTTAAGGACCGTTGGCTTGGCTGCTGAATGCGAAAATTACATGTAAGATGTCGATTTTTAAATTGTCCTGTTTTTTAAATCAGGCTCCCAAACCATTTCGAGCAGGAATGCTGCTCGTCAATTTTGAGGCTTTCTCAACAATCCAGATAGCCAGGCCTCAGGCGGCCAATGGGCAGTAGGTTTGTTTCTTAAATCGTCGTCTACCACTACCCCATTTTTTCAGTGTGAACAGGGCACTCGGCAGATGAAAATCACCCTATTATTTTCTCTCTTTTCTCCATGCCATCACCATTCCCAGAAGTTTTTTTTTTGCTAACATCTCATTGTTATACATTCCTTGTGGATTAAAGGATTGAGGATAACTTGTACAGCTTTTTGTGGATGTCACACCTGGGAGTCAGTGTGTGGTGAGTTTATCCAATGCTGCTGATGGGAAGTGAGCAGGCATCAGATATGGTTCTATGGAAGGGAGTGAAAAACAGCACCCCCCCCCCCCCACCCCACCCCACCCCACCCCCTCCTGCCCCCCAGTCACCTTGTAATTCTCTTACACATCTATTGGGATTGGACAAAGAGTACCAATGATAGAAAACTGGAAGACACTTTTCCAGTTCATGGAGTCATTTATGACACGGAAGGAGGCCATTCAGCCCATTGAGTCCATGCCATGAGTTGAAGGAGACACAGGAGAAAACTAATTTTAAAACCATAAGAGGGAAAGAAGTCAGTATTCAGCACATACTATACAAATAAAGGGCTTTGCAACATTATCTTTTCATTTTGAATTTCTTGCTTCTGTCCTGAAAACAGTGGGGGTTATTTTGGCCAAAGGGTGGAAACAGGCACTATAAATGGGTGCTGTGCCCATTTGAATGTTTAGATTTTTTAAGTTTAGTTTAGTTTAGAGATACAGCACTGAAACAGGCCCTTTGGCCCACCGAGTCTGTGCCGACCATCAACCACCCATATATACTAATCCTACATTAATCCCATATTCCTACCACATCCCCACCTGTCCCTATATTTCCCTACCACCTACCTATACTAGGGGCAATTTATAATGGCCAATTTACCTACCAACCTGCAAGTCTTTTGGCTTGGGGGAGGAAACCGGAGCACCCAGAGAAAACCCACGCAGACACAGGGAGAACTTGAAAACTCCACACAGGCAGCACCCAGAATTGAACCCGGATCGCTGGAGCTGTGAGGCTGCGGTGCTAACCGCAGTATTCAATTTTCAAGCTAATTGATGATTAGCAGGATTTAAACATGCCTGCAGGTGTAGAAACTAACAACTGCAGGTTTAGCACTCAAGCCCTGGTTAGATACAATTTTCGTGGAGCTGTGTATGTAGCCTTCACGCACCGACTTCACTGAAGGTGTGGAGTAGACTAGCTGACACACCACGGCATATCTCAGGATGGCTCAGGGACCAAGACATAGCTTCTCTAACGTGGCACTGCAGGTCCTGGTGGAGGAGGCCCAGAGGAAGAGGAATGCCCTGTACCTGCAAGGGGTGGGGGGGGGGGGGGGGGGGAAGGACAGCACTTTGTCCTCCTGTTCCCCCTCTCCTGCAGCAGCTGGTGCTGCTGTGTCTGGCCTCATGTCCTCTTCCCTTTCTTCCTTCAGACCAAAGGGGACCCTTAGCAAGATGCCAAGGACCCAGCACTCCCTTTCTCCTGGCGACTGCTACAAGGTGAAATCCTCAGAGAATTTCCACATTACATGTACTCGAGTGTTGGTGAAGTCTTGAGAAAGTGCCTCAGAAAGTCTCCTGATGTGTCTCAAAAGTCCTCTTCAAACCTCCACCAGCAAATGAATAGTAAATTCCTGGTCGCTGTTAGGTGAGGGCATTAGGTCAAGCACTATCCACCAAACTGCCTTGAAGCTTCCTTGATGACCACTAGCAGGCAATCAGCAAGTGGCAATCAGCATCTTAATGGTCCTCCAGGTGGCAGTTCCTAGCACAAGCTTCAACCCCTTTAGTAAGATAGCGCCTTGCACTAAACGCAGGCTAAGTCAGCATTTCAGCTTAAGACCCCGTCCCGGCCACCATGGAGGCTTTTTAGTTTTTCAAGTATTTGTCAAAAATCACTCCCAGTCACTCTTGCTGTGCTATGGTTCCCTGGGTACTGACAACTATTTAACCATTGGTCTGAGAGGGGGTGGGGTTTTGAGGGGTGGGGGGGGAGAAACGATCAACATAAGCCCAATCCTGAGTGGAACCCTGACTGACTCTTTTCCCCTTCCTTTGCACATAAACGATTGAGCAATTTTCAGCCTTTCCTCCCACCAATGACTGCAGCAGCTGAGATCAGCTAACCCATCACAAACAGGATGCAACTTGGGACCTTCTTGTTCTGTATGGCTCAGCTACTTATTGGATGAACTAACATGAGCCAGTGGGAGATCAATGTCTTATCATTTCAATGCCTCTACCTTTTGTCTGGGGTGTCATTGCTAGCTGTGTTTTGACTGTTTTCAGTCAAATGATTACAGCTTCAACTTTTGTGACAATGAAAGGGAGATCCTTCGCTTCTGTGCAAGCGAGTAAATGCAACCCCTTCTCACTCCTTATTCTCCAGCCCAAGGAACAAAGAGTAATATTGCAATATCCCAGAAATTCCCCTGCCAAGATCATACATCCTGCACTAAACCTGGGGCCTCCTGGTGCATAATTCCGCAACAGGCTGCCTAAAACAAAAATTTGTGTAAATTAATTTCTATACTAACAGGCTGCAGCCGTCTGTCAAAATACTTGAGAAGCCCAGACTGACTTTAACCAAAATAAAATACTTAGGTAATGTTTCCTTGAATTGTACTCTGAAAAGCTGGCTTGGTGCTAATCTGTAGCAGTGTGTCAGTGGTTGCAAAGCTAATGATATGACAACCGTTCCTGCTTGCTGAAGATGATATCAAAAAGGCTCTTTCTTTTAAACTTATTGGCTGTAATTCCTGACGGTGTCATAAGTGCTCAAGTTCCGCATTAACTTAGTGATTAATCACAATTTATAAAAGAGTTTTACTTCTAAAGCTCCTGATACTGCAACTCTTTGAAATTTAAACTCAACTGTTTAATTGTATTTATCCAACACTTCAGCATGCCAAATACTGCAGCTGTTCCATGTCGCACAGACTGGCACAGGTTTTTATGGCCCTCGTTAAAACACTGCGTTAAAATGCACTTCAGTCTACAGTATATCTGTGAAAGATAATGAAAGCTCCAACTTTACATTGCTTTTCAGCTTGATAACATCACAACTACAGAGAGCCGCAATGACTGAAAGGGATGAACAAAGGTCTTCCATTAGAGATGACCCAAATGTACAAAAGCCTAAACAGCAGCTATTCAATTAACAACGGGTCAGTATGCTCCTGGCCGGCAGCATGTCAGAATCCATGAAGAAAGGCATCATCACCCTCATTTACAAGCGGAAGGGGGAGAGGGCAGAAATCAGAAATTGGCAGCCCATCTCACTGCTTAATGTTGACAACAAGATTCTGTCCAAAGTCATAGCCAGTCGAGTCAAGTCTGCTCTGGAGTTGGTGATCCACCCCGATCAGACCTGTACTGTACCCAGCAGGAAGATCTCTGATAGTCTCGCGCTACTCAGGGATACGATCGCCTACGTACGGGACAGGAGGGTGGACACCTGCCTCATCAGCCTGGACCAGGAGAAGGCTTTTGACAGGATATCGCACACCTACATGATGGACGTGCTTTCCAAAATGGAGTTTGGGGAGGGAATCTGCAATTGGATCCAACTGCTCTACACAAACATCAGTAGCGTAGTCTCAGTCAACGGGTGGGAATCGGAAAGTTTCCCGATCCAATCTGGAGTCAGACAGGGCTGTCCTCTCTCCCCGGTCTTGTTTGTTTGCTGTATTGAACCCTTTGCTGAGTCTATTAGGAAGGATGCGAGCAGAAGAGGGGTGACAATCCCAGGCAGTGGAGGCACTCAGGTTAAAACCTCCCTGTACATAGATGACTTCGCCATCTTCTGCTCGGATCCGCTGTCCGTGCGCAGACTGATGAGCATCTGCGACCAGTTCGAACTGGCCTCGGGAGCCAAAGTTAACCACGGCAAGAGCGAGGCCATGTTCTTTGGGAACTGGGCTGACCGATCCTTTGTCCCCTTCAATGTCAGGTCAGATTACCTGAAGGTGCTGGGGATATGGTTCGGGGCGTGCTCCAAAACCTGGGAGGAGCGAGTAGCCAAGGTACAACAAAAGTTGAGCATGTGGGGGCAGCGATCTCTCTCCATTGTGGGTAAGAACCTGGTCATCAGGTGCGAGGCGCTCACGTTGTTGCTGTACGTGGCGCAGGTCTGGCCCATACCCCACTCCTGCGCTGCAGCAGTCACCCGAGCCATTTTCCGCTTCATCTGGGGATCTAAAATGGACCGGGTCCGGAGGGACACGATGTTCAAATCTCTGGACAAGGGCGGGAAACATGTACCCAACGTGGCCCTCATCCTGATAACCACCTTCGTGTGCGGCTACATCAAGCTGTGTGTAGACCTCCAGTACGCAAACTCCAAGTGTCACTACGTGCTGAGGTTCTATCTGTCCCGGTGTTGCGAAGGATGGGCCTGGTCACATTGCCGCAGAACACTCCATGCAGTTGGGCCGTGCCATACCACCTATCCTTCGTGGAGCAGTTTCTGCGGGAAAACACCTTTGACCACCGGTCCATCAGGCAGTGGTCTGCACGGAATGTCCTCAAGGCCCTACGGGAAAAGGAGACGGTGGATCCTGTCAGATGGTTCCCCGAGCAGACCGTCAAAGTCATTTGGCGGAATGCCTCATCACCAGAACTTTCAAACAAGCACCAAGACGTAGCTTGGCTGGTGGTGAGAAGGGCCCTCCCCGTCAGATCCTTCATGCACACCTGAAGTCTCGCCCCCTCCGCGGCTGTGGTGGGGAAGAGACGGTTGCCCACCTCCTCCTGGAATGTGTCTTTGCAAAGCAGGTGTGGAAAGAGATGCAGTGGCTTTTGTCAAGGTTCATCCCAAGCAGCTCTGTAACACAGGAGTCTGTGCTCTACGGGCTGTTCCCAGGGACGCACACCGAGACAAACATCACCTGCTGCTGGAGGACTATCAATTCGGTGAAAGACGCCCTTTGGTCTGCCCGAAACTTGCTGGTCTTTCAGCGCAAAGAGTTGTCCACCACCGAATGTTGCAGACTGGCACATTCCAAGGTCCAGGACTACGTGCTGAGGGACGCACTAAAGCTTGGGGCAGCCGCAGCAAAGGCTCAATGGGGAAAGACCACAGTGTAAGGTCCCCCCACCAAGCTGAACTGAGGGGCTGGATCCATGGGAAACCCCTCGAACTGTATCGTTAATATTTTCATTTTCTGTAAATGAAAATGTGGGCGGCACAGTGGCGCAGTGGTTAGCACCACAGCCTCACAGCTCCAGCGACCCGGGTTCAATTCTGGGTGCTGCCTGTGTGGAGTTTGCAAGTTCTCCCTGTGCCTGCGTGGGTTTTCTCCGGGTGCTCCAGTTTCCTCCCACAAGCCACAAGACTTGCAGGTTGATAGGTAAATTGGCCATTATAAATTGCCCCTAGTATAGGTAGGTGGTAGGGAAATACAGGGACAGGTGGGGATGCGGTAGGAATATGGGATTAGTGTAGGATTAGTATAAAATGGGTGGTTGATGGTCGGCACAGACTCGGTGGGCCGAAGGTCTTGTTTCAGTGCTGTATCTCTAAAAACATTAAAAAAAAACATAAATGTAAAACTGTAATTGGCATGACAATTGTGAAATGGAAGGGTTGTGAAGAAACTCATGATAGTATTGAAGGAAACTGATCTCCCTTGCAATGTTTGTATTTTTTGGTGCTGTTTGAAACTGTTTGGCAAAGTAATTTTCACAGAATTTTATGAATAAAGTATATTTTGGAAATAAAAATTTTTTTTTGCCATCCTTCCCTTTCTTCACTCGTGACTCTGGGTCCGTCGTCCTTCTCAAAGTGTTTCCCACTCTACCCAAGAATAGAAACAAGATGGAACTTTGTCATACCCAATTGCTAATAGACTGATTAATTAGTTAGTAGAGAGGTCACTGAAGCATACAATTGGATGTGTTCCTGGAGAGAAAGAAAGTGTTGAGGGAGATGATATGGTCAGAAGGAGGTCGGTAAAGATTCGAGGATTATTGAAAAAAGAAATGCCTATTGGACTGAAAGGCTACTATTTATTTCTAAAAATTCTTAAGGTCACGTGGAATGTAATTTTCATGCAAAACTTTGATAAATGCTGTAAGTGTAGAACTGTTTGAACATTTCATTCCTTAACAGCAATGAAACCAATAGGTTTGTACTGGACAGTCTCCGGCCACCTGGAAACTCACAATGAGTTCATTCATTTATATTCGTATATTTTGTTGTGCAAGCCTGAAATTCCTCTTGTTGTTGCTTTTTCAAATATAAAAATTGCATTTATATAGCATCTTTCATGACCTCAGGACATCCCAAAGCACTTTACAGGTAATGAAGTTTATTCACTGTTGTAATGTCGGAAGGCATCGAAGCCAATTTGTGCACTGCAAGGTCGGAATCATGATAATGATCAGATAATCTGCTTTAGTGATCTTGGTTGGAAAAAAAGACTTCCATTTATATTGCGCTTTTCACAACCATCCGATCTCTCCAAGTGCTTTACAGCCAATAAGTACTTTTGAAGTGTAGTCACTGTTGTAATGTAGGAATGAATAGTGAGGGATAAATATTGGCCAGGACACCAGAGAGAACTCCCCTGCTTGTCTTCAAATAATGTCATGGGATCTTTTCGGTCAGCCTGTGAATGAACTTCTTCTCCCACTCTGATCTGATACGCAAACTGGAAACTGGTACATGTGTAGCAAACTGACCACCTCCAAAAAGATCGTCTCAAACAACTGCACATAGGAAAAGCTGTAAGAAACAAAACACCCTACCCCTGTAAGGTCCTGTAGCATGACAAATCCAAAATATCACTTCAGACCAAATGGTCACTTTGTGAGTACATATCCCTGCTGTATCCACAGTCCTAGAAGAGGCAGCTCAGAGACCTCAGCTGCTGCAATGGCTTTTCAGACACTGCAGTGAGATTGAGTTAAAGCAACTCAGGCCATATCCCAAAATCTCAGAATCTGTATTTATTATTTTAATGTTAGATTCCAACTTGAAAAATAAAATTGTGTCACCAGACAGAACAATTCTATCCTCCTTGGTTTATGCACATGAAAGAGATTCTCACAAGACACATTTCCCTCCTGAAGATGCCACTATCGTAGGATATGTTTCTACGGTATAATTTCAGTGCTTACCCATGGGGCCATTCTTCAGGGTAATAATTTTCCAACTTCTTGCTGATTACTGAACCACCAAGAACACAAATCAAAAATTCATGTGCACAATTTTCTGACCATTTAAATAATGGTTGGAAGATCATGTACAGCATACCTGAATTTCTGACATGCACTCCTGACAGGATGGACTCCTTGACAAGGCCATGTGCAGGCCTAGATATTGGGCGGCGGCATTACAGCCAAACTTGATTCCCATTTGATTCTCACAAACTCCTTTCCATTAGGATCTATGGGTAGTAACCAAGAGCTTAAATCCTGGCTAAGGTTTTCTCCATACTGGAGTGAATTGCAGAGCCTCAGCTCCTACCCAGGATCAGTGGAGATCAGAATTCTAATCTGGAATCTTGTGGTCTGCCATCGTAATATATGATGCTTTTATCCACTAAACTGTTGTTGCAGAACTTGCTTAATTTTCATTCCAATGAAATGTATGAAATGAAAATTGGTCAGGTTTCTTTAAAGAGTGGGAGCAGTGCTCCACCAGGTTACCACCTACGCAGCACAGTCAAAAATCACCCCCTGAATCTCTGAGCCAGAAAATGTAGTCCTTACATGTTACTCTATTCAAACTTTTAAGAGGCAGCAGCATTCAGGAATAAAAACAGACTACAACAAATCATGAAACCTTCAGCCTCCAGGCTACTCCCAAGAAACCCCCTTGTTTTAGCTTCTCGAAATTACATACTGAAGACAAACACAGCCTCCAAAGTAAGTGCCTGATCTTTGATCCTCTAACTGACAACCAACTTCAAATTATGTCTGCAACCTGATAGTTCCAGTGGTTTGACAGAGTCAGGCTTACTGCCAGACAGATCCTGAAAGAACCAACATAATCAGACTCCCTGAAAGCTGTTGCATCTCCATTTCTGGGCTTGATAAACTGTAATTTGGACGCCACAGATACTTTAAATTTTAAACTTTTCTGTGGCAACCAGGCCCATACAAGCTAGACAATAACAATGCAAAATAGGAATTTCTAAAACTTATTAGGAATAAGATAGTTAACAGACAGGGTTAGTTTCAGAAATTTCACATAATATTTCAAGATTACCCATACCTAGCTATTAACCAACATCTTTTTTTTTAATCCTTTTTCATTCAATGAATTTATACAATATCATACTGCAGCTGGTGACACAATCGCCTCAGGAACACCCCTTTTGATTACAATGGTCAACTGATGGTACTTACTTATTTTGTTTGCTGGGTATATAGTGCAACTGAATGTTGCATTTTAAAGTGAAAATATGTCTAACAAATCTGATTTGTTTGATAAAGCTGCAACCAGACATATTATTGTGCCAACTCATCATTGTTACAAATATTGGGCCAAATTCTTCTTTCCAAAACAAAGATAATTTCCAAAATGCTTTTTAAACTTATAATACACCACATATAATGAACATTTTCAGCAGATTCCACATGAAGTACCTTAAGGGCCACACTTACTACAGAGCACGGGACACATATATTATTCTTACACAATAGGGGCTTTATTTGTCATTTTGATGTCTTGCTATGTGGAATTCATTACCATATTCAAACTAAAAGTAGAGTCTCCAGTTATATGTTATGGAGTGCACAGTCTCTCCCTCATGAGGTCATCCAACATATCTTTGAAGATTTCATTGAATATTAACAGGTGACAGTGGAAAGCCTTGCCTCCCTCATCTTTGGAGATGGCTAGGTTCAGTAAACTACCCATCTACCAGAATACTGGAGCTAGCATACACATCCCAGATACAGTCTTGAACAGCCATTGCTGCCAACCTCTTCATGAGGGATCCATGTAGCACCAAGAAAGAATAAAAGAAAAAGAAAAAAAACTTTCACTTCTATAGCACCTTTGACATTCACAAAAGGGATGACGGGTGGATAGGCAATGGCAAACATTTAAAGAGCGCATGGATGAACTGCAACAATTGTTTATTCCTGTCTGGTACAAAATGGGAAAGGTAGCCAAACCATGGCTTACAAGGGAAATTAGAGATAGTATTAGATCCAAGGAAGAGGCATATAAATCTGCCAGGAAAAACACCAGACCTAAGGATTGGGAGCAGTTTAGAATTCAGCAAAGGAGGGCCAAGGGATTGATTAAGAAGGGGAAAATAGAGTATGAGAGCAAGCTTGCGGGGAACATAAAAACTGCCTGTAAAAGTTTCTATCGGTATGTGAAGAGAAAAAGATTGGTGAAGACAAATGTAGGTCCCTTACAGTCAGAAACAGGGAAATTCATTACAGGGAACAAAGAAATGGCTGACCAACTAAATGCATACTTTGCTTCTGTCTTCACAAAGGAGGACACAAATATCATACCAGGAATGTTGGGGAACACAGGGCTTACTGAGAGAGAGGAACTGAAAGAAATCAGTATTAGTAGAGAAATGGTGTTGGGGAAATTGATGGGATTGAAGGCCGATAAATCCCCAGGGCCTGATGGTATGCATCCCAGATTACTTAAGGAAGTGGCCTTAGAAATAGTGGATGCATTGGTGATCATCTTCCAAGATTCTATAGACTCTGGAACAGTTCCTAAAGATTGAAGGGTAGCTAATGTAACACCACCATTTAAAAAGGGAGGTAGAGAGAAAGCAGGGAATTATAGACCAGTCAGCCTGACGTCAGTAGTGAGGAAAATTCTAGAGTCCATTATCAAAGATTTTATAGCAGAGCACTTAGAGAACAGTGGTAGAATCGGGCAGAGTCAGCATGGATTTACAAAAGGGAAATCATGCTTGACAAATCTACTAGAATTCTTCGAGGATGTAACTAGTAGAGTTGATGAGGGGGAGCCAGTGGATGTGGTTTATTTGGACTTTCAGAAGGCTTTCGACAAAGTCCCACATAAGAGATCAGCATGTAAAATTAAAGCGCATGGGATGGGGGTAGTGTATTGCGATGGATCAAAAATTGGTTGGCAGACAGGAAACAAAGAGTCGGGATAAATGGGTCTTTTTCCGAATGGCAGGCAGTGACTAGTGGGGTACCAGAGGGATCGGTGATAGGACCCCAGCTATTCACAATATATATTAATGATTTATTTGAGGGAACTAAATGTAATATCTCCAAATTTGCAGATGACTCAAAAGTGGGTGGGAGGGTGAGTTGTGAGGACGATGCAAAGAGGCTTCAGGGTGATTTGGACAAATTGACTGAGTGGGCTAATGCATAGCAGATGCAGTATAATGTGGATAAATGTGAGGTTATTCACTTTGGTAGCAAAAAAAGGAAGGCAGATTATTATCTGAACAGCTATAAACAGAGAGGGGAATATGCAGCAAGACCTGGGTGTTCTTGTACACCAGTCACTGACGGTAAGCAGCAGGTCCAACAGGCAGTAAAAAAGGCCTTCATAGCGAGAGAATTCAAGTACAGGAGCAGGGATGTCTTGCTGCAATTATACAGGGCCTTGGTGAGGCCACACCTGGAATATTATGTGCAGTTTTGGTCTCCTTATCGGAGGAAGGATGCTCTTGCTATACAGGGAGTGCAGCGAAGGTTTACCAGACTGATTCCTGGGATGGTGGGACTGACGTATGAGGAGAGATTGAGTCGATTAGGATTATATTCGTTGGAGTTCAGAAGAGTGAGGGGGGAATCTCATAGAAACCTATAAAATTCTAATAGGACTTGACAGGGTAGATGCAGGAAGGATGTTCTCTATGGTGGGGGAGTCCAGAACCAGGGGTCATAGTCTAAGGATATGGGGTAAACCTTTCAGGACTGAGATGAGGAGAAATTTCTTCACCCAGAGAGTGGTGGGCCTGTGGAATTCGCTACCACATAAAGCAGTTGAGGCCAAAGCATTGTATGTTTTCAAGAAGGAGTTAGATATAGCTCTTGGGTCTAAAGGGATCAAAGGGTATGGGGAGAAAGCGGGAACAGGTTACTGAGTTGGATGATCAGCCATGATCATAATGAATGGCGGAGCAGGCTCGAAGGGCCGAATGGCCTACTCCTTTTCTATGTTTCTATGTTTCAAAGTACTTCATGGCCAATTAAGTATGTTTGAAGTGTAGAAATTGTTGTAATGTAGGCAAACTCAGCAGCCAACCTGCACACAGCAAGGTTCCACAAACAGCAGTGAGATAAATTACCAAATAATCAGTGATTTTAGCTGGGATGTTGGCCAGGATATTGGGTGAACTCTGCTGCTCATCTTCAAATAGCACCATGGGATCTTTTATGTCCACCTGAGAGGGACAATGCACCCCAGACTGAGTACTGTAATTTGTGGAACTTTACTTCATGGTGAGCCAGTGTGAGGACCTTCACTCTGATCCGTGATTTAATTGCTAGCTCTAACATTTCTCCCTTTCAATGTTAGATATTCACTAAAAATATCACTCTTGATGGCAGGATTTAACTTTTTTGGTCAATTTATTCTTGTCTTCTTTCCTGGAAGGAATTGACTCCTTGCTGGGCTATGGTCCCATGGGGTGCTAGTTGTCCTCCAGTACATCTTCCCAATTCTTCACGTTCGGCCCAGGTTTTCATTTTTGCCAGGATCAATAGTTTTAAGTTGGCAGTTCAGGCTTTCTGTCCACCCATTGCAGGCCCTGGCAAATTAGCCATGATCAACCTAATTTAAATCATTTCTACAAGCTCCAGATGGGATTCCTGCCTGCATTGGAGACTTTTCCATGGAGGTTGGTGGACGTGGGGAATAATGTTCAATGGTTGTAGTAGGCTAACAAGTGAGACAGTCTTATAGAAATAAATTTTCTTAGTGCAATGATCCTGCACATGTATTATTGCCGCTCCATTATGCCTCAGTCAAAGCTGGCCATCACTGAACTTCTCCTAACAACACTGGACAGCTATTGAATACTGGAGCAATTAGCACAAGCATCAAGGAACTCAAGGTAATTAATATCAGCAGATAAAAAGTATTGTCGAAACTTAAAGGACTAATAGCCCACAAATCCCTGCAGAGATAGTGAATGCACTGGTTATGATTTTCCAAAATTTCCTAGATTCTAGAATGGCCCCAGTGGATTGGAAGTTAGCAAATGTAACAACGCTATTTAAGAAAGGAGGGAGAGAGAAAAAGGGGAAGGACATGCCAATTAGCCAGATATCAGTTGTCAGGAAAATGCTGGAATCTATTATTAAGGAAATCTTAACAATGCACTTAGAAATGTTTGGAGAAAAGAGGAAATTAGTGCATAACGACAAAGAGAGAAAGATACTTGGGTCACATCATTAGAGCAGATAATAGAGACAATTATTGGAAAGAAAGATAAACGGAAAACATAGGAGAGGGATGCAGAGAAGAAAATGGATGGCAGATATTATGGGCTAGATGCAGTTGACCTATGCAGAATGTCTAAAGACAGCACAGGACAGACAGAGGTGGAGATCCATGGCAGTCAACCTTCTGGGAAGAAGATGACACCAACAAGCGAACAAACAATGTACGTAGAAAATCATAGTGTGATCACAGAGAGTCAACATGGTTTTACAAAAGGGAAATCATGTTTGACAAATTTATTAGAGTTTATTTTATTTATTTAGAGATACAGCACTGAAACAGGCCCTTCGGCCCACCAAGTCTGTGCCGACCATCAACCACCCATTTATACTAATCCTACATTAATCCCATATTCCTACCACAACCCCACCTTCCCTCAATTCCCCTACCACCTACCTATACTAGGGGCAATTTATAATGGCCAATTTACCTCTCAACCTGCAAGTCTTTTGGCTGTGGGAGGAAACCGGAGCACCCGGCGAAAACCCACGCGGTCACAGGGAGAACTTGCAAACTCCACACAGGCTGTACCCAGAACTGAACCCGGGTCGCTAGAGCTGTGAGGCTGCGGTGCTAACCACTGCGCCACTGTGCCGCCCATTTTGAGGATGTAACAGGTAGGGTTACCAGTAGATGTAGTATTCTTGGATTTCCAGAAGGCATTTGATAAAGTGCCATACAAAAGGTTAATATGCAAGATAAGGGCTCATGGAGTTGGAGTTAATAAATTAGCATGGATGGACGATTAGTTAATGGACAGAAAGAGATTAGGGATAAACTAGGGATAAATTAGGGGCATTTTCAAGTTGGCAGGCTGTAACTAGTGGAGTGCCACAATGATAAATACTGTGGCCTCGGCAATTTACAATTTATATTAATGATTTGAAGGAAGAGACGGAGTATTGTATCCAAGTTTGATGACGATACAAAGCTAGGTGGGAATGTAAGCTGTGAGGTGGATGCCAAGATGCTGCAAAGAGATATAGACAGGCTAAGTGAGTGGGCAGCAGGTTAACAGATGGAGTAAGATGTGGGGAAGTGTGAAGTTATTCGCTTTGGTAGTAAGAATAGAAAAGCAGAATTTTTTTTTTGAAAAGGTTTGACAATTTTAATTATTGAGAAAAACAAGAAATGCTGGAAATACTCAGCAGGTCTGGCAGCATTTGTGGAGAGAGAAGCAGAGTTAACGTTTCAGGTCAGTGACCTTTCATCAAAATTTCCAGCATTTCTTGTTTTTATTTCAGATTTCCAGCATCTGCAGTATTTTGCTTTTATTTTAAATATTGATGTCCAGAGAAACTTGCTGTACTTGTACAAGGAATGCAGCAAGTCAGCATGCAGGTACAGCAAGCAATTAGGAAGGCAAATGGCATGTTGGCCTTTATTGCAAGAGGTTTGGAGTACAAAAATAACAAAGCCATGCTAAAATTGTATAGGGCTTTGATGAAACCACACTTGGATTACTGTGCACAGTTTTGGTCTCCACATTTAAGGAATGATATACTTGCATTGGAGGCACTACAGTGAAGCGTCATTGGAGTCTGATGAAAGGTGACAGACCTGAAACATTGGCCAGGATTTTGCAGAGCTCCTGATATTGGGCTCTGTGGTGGAGGAGCCGGAAGATCGTTCCGGCAATGGCTTGTCACGGAGCCCGATGCCAGGAAGGCTGGGCCCATTCTTCCCGGCGTTTATTCTTTGGTGGGGGGGGGGGGGGGGGTGAAGGAAGATCAAGTGCAGAAGATAAGTGTTTTGGGGGTGTGTGGGGGGGGGGGGGGGGGGGGTGGGGGAAAGAGGGCAAATAATGAACTTTGTTGTTATTGAGGGGTGGGAAAGGGGCAGAAGAATTTTGCTCAGAACAATGGTGGGGGGGGGGCGCGGTGTATAACCTTAAAAATGTAAATTAGCCAGCTGCCCTTTAAAAATGGTGCTAGCGCCTGCTCACAGGCAGCTGACGCCATTGCCAGCAGAGAGCCCACCCCCTCCACGTGATGGGGGGCGCGAACATGTCATTAGCATGGGCTTCCGCAAGGAAGATCACAGTGGCATGGCGGGGCGCAGCCCGTACATGTGAGCCGCCATTTGTTTCGCTCACCGTCGCTTCTGGTGGGGGGGGGGGGGGGGGGGGGCGGGGGGTGCATAAAATCCAGCCCGTTAACTCTGTTTCTCTCACCACAGATGCTGACAGACCTGCTGTGTATTTCCAGCATTTTCTGTTGTTACTTTAGATTTCCAGCATCCACAGTATTCTGCTTTTATTCACTAGATTGGTTCCTGGGATGAGAGGATTGTTCTGTGATGAAAAACTGAGTAAATCGGGCCTCTACTCTCTGGAATTTAGAAGAATTAGGGATGGGCAACAAATGCTGGCTTTGCCAGCAGTGCTCAAATCCCATGAAAGAATTTTAAAAATTATTTAATTGATGCCTTATTAGAATACACACCTGCGGGCGGAAGCTTGAGGTGTTTGCTGCAGATTCCTGAAACCACAGCAATGGGTAGAGCTGCAATGCAAAGGATTCCCACCTCAATTTCCCACTGCTGTCCAACAGCAATATTGCTGGGAAAGGACAGCATCAAAAGTGAGGAATATTACTCCTCTCTGTAGTCCTGTAGGACATTCAACTGCAGCAGTGTTACAGCTGAGTCAAAAGTCCTATTTGACATTCAATACATACATTCTCCAGCAGGATCGCTGGATAGGTGACCGGGGGAGGGGGAAGGCCTGGCTGTTTTTCTCCTCTTTAACTCAGTGACACTGAGGCTAATTGTAGCACCCTCTTACTGACACCCTATTAGATCAGCTAAATCAATGCAAATCGGGAGTCACATCTGTGACCTTCTGGTCTGTATGGATTAGCAATACACTATCATTAGCAACTGAGCTATTGGGAGAGCATGCTGACTGATCATAATTCCATATATAGACAAGGGCGACTGCACGATTAATTTGAAAGACTCGAATGATGTAGTACCTACCAAGTCCCAACAAGCCACTCATTACAGTACAGTACATACCGCACCCACATCTAATCTAAAACTGTACACACGGCACACATCACACAAACCACACATGCAATACCTATCACTCATGCAGTGCATATTGCACAAACATCCCATGGAGTCAGTGAAACAGGTACAGCATTTAAATTGCTGGATTTTATCACTTGACATGCTGACAAAGAATGACACTCTGTGATTTGAGGTTTGTCATTTCTCATTGCCATGTTGAGCTCTTGTTGAAAATCTTAACATTTCTCTCAAGTCGTATTTTAACAATGGATACCCACAAGTGAGTTACAAAGCTCTCATGTAACTAAAACGCACTTCAGATCACATTATAAACCCAAAGATATAACCCTTGAGCAGTTTGCAAACATCCAGGATTAGATTACATCTTTTAACTCACCCCACTTTGCTTCATGTGGAATTTTAACGTTAACAGTTATGTGAAAGTTCCAGGGTGTACTGGTATCTTCAGAAGAATGCCATTGTCTCAGATCTGGATGCCTGATGCTTGTAGGAAGGTATCACACTGCTTTCTATTATCACTGCAGTGGTTTTATTGGCAAAGGAAGTGCCATAGATTTCAGTAAAATCCCACACGCAGTTAATAGCAGTTATGTTGATATTAATGACAAACACTTCTTTCATTATTTTATCAAAGGCATTAAACCCTTTGGCGCACATAGGAATTCTATATATCCATGTTAATGTGCTCATTATTAATATCACAGTGCAATTTCACTATGTGTTTTATAACACTTGGAACTTCTATTTAAAATTGATCTCACCCATTACAACAGCTTTTTTTGTGACAACTAATATATTATATGAGAAAAATTGTATAAAATGCAATCAATGGATAACAGTATTCAGTATGGAAAGGTTTATCCAGATCCAGACCTCAGGTAATTAAAAAACCATTATACCGCTTTGCACTTGAAACTGGATTGTCCTTTTTACAATCACTTTAGAACTCTCGAGATCTACTTTCTCCCACCATCCAGGCACTTCATCTTCTAATAAGAGGGATCAGTATGAATATGGCAACAGACTTTGAAGCAGCCTTTCTGTGGACCTCTTACAATCCGTATTGCTGCCCAAACAGCTGGATCAAGGTGCTCACAAGTTATGAATGAGATAGAATGGTGTATTAATAATATTGTATGATCAACTGTCAGGATTTGCAATTTTAGTGAACAAGCCTGGTTTTTGCCAGTGTCATTTTCAACATCTTCCCTCCCACACCCCTCGCGCCTGCCCCCTGCACCCCCCACCCCACTTTGTCATTCTTCCAAAGAAAGTTTCCTTTCCTAAAGTCATGTTAGATCTAACTGCCTGGCTGAAAGCGAAGGAGTTTGAGTAAGTGACCTTGTGCAACCTTTTGGTTAAGAGTCAAGTGCCCCACCACTTGAGCTTCTTAATAGCTACATTTAACAGCACTACACAAGTCGTTAGCAGAGAAAATATGTCCACCATAAGCAAACATTCAAATAACATTTTATCGCGGGCCAAGGATCTTTCTTTAAACCAGTCTCAGGGCACACATTTATGTCCTCATCAAAACTCGAGAATCGTCTACTTGAGACCCAGAGAGACACCATCTGCAAAAGATATTTTGCTGCTGAATATTAGAAAGCAGTGTCAGGAAGGTGTTGAGAATCACAGAAAATCTGCCAAAAGCAATATCTGGATAGCTTGGAGATGTCGGACATTTTGAAAGCATGTGCCCTTGTGACAGTCTCATGATTTCAAGGTGGGTATTAATTTAGCATTCAGAGCAAGAGCCTCCAAAATGCAGCCCAAGGGCCACATGCAGTCCCTGAGCCTCACATTCTGACCCTGAAAGTGCAGTCCTATTTACAACTATACCTAACTTACTGCATTTATAATATAAAAGCCCCATGCAGAACTTTTCTCCCCCAATTTCCTCCCCTTTTCTCCTACCCTCTCCCAGTGACATGATCTCTCACATTGGGACAGCTCCACGAGAGCAGGCAGATCTCGGTTACCTTTATCCAAATGTCTGTTTCATGTACAAGTCTAGACAGTGAAAATCACCAGGATGTCCAGCTCTAGTGGACATCAAAGCTCAACTGTATTGTGGCAGCTCAACATTCCTGGTTACAGGGTTTCAGAGAGGGGGATAAAAAAGGAGGAGGAGGTTACAATTTTGATTTAAAAAACAATTATAGCTGTGAGAGGGATGATATAGTAGAAGGATCATCAAATGAGGCTATATGTGTTGAACTGAAGAGCAAAAAGGGAGCAATCACACTACTGGGAGTGTACAATAGACACCCAGTCAGAGAGAGATAGAAGAGCAAATATGTAGGCAAATCTCTGAGAAGTGCAAAAACAATAGGTCAGTAATAGGGGGGGATTTCAACTGCCCTAATATTAACTGGAATAGAATTAGTGCAAAAGGCACAGAGGGAGTAGAATTCTTAAAATGCATTCAGGAGAACTTTTTTAGTCAGTAATGTAGCAAACCCAACAAAAGAAGAAACGGTTTTGGATTTGGATTTAGGGAATGAAGCTGGGGAGCACTTTGATGAAAATGATCATAATTCAGTCAGATTTAGGGTAGTATGGAAAAGGACAAAGATAGACCAGGAATAAAAGTTCTCAATTGGGAAGAGCTAATTTTTACGAAGCTGAGATGTGATTTAACTAAAGTGAACTGGAAATAGCTAACTGAAGGTAAATCAGTGCCAGATCCATGAGTGACATTCAAGCAAAGACAGTGAGGGTTCAGAGCAAGTATGTTCCCTTAAAGAAAATGGGTGGGAGTGACAAATCTAGAGCCCTGTGGATGCCAAGGGACTTAAAGGACAGGATAAAGAAAAAAAGGGAAGCTTATGACAGATACCGAGGGCTCAATACTGCAGAAAACCTAGAGGAGTACAAAAAGTGTAGAGGCGAAATTAAAAAGGAAATTAGGAAAGTAAAGAGAGGCATGAAAAAAATATTGGCAAGTAAAATCAAGGAAAACCCAACAATTTTTTTAATAAATATATGAAGAGCAAGAGGATAACTAAAGAAACAGTAGGGCATGTTAAGGACCATAAAAGTACTCTGTGTGTGGAGGCAGAGGACGTGGGTATGGTTCTTAATGAATACATTGCGTCTGTTTTCACAAAAGAGAGGGGCGGTACAGATATTGCAATCAGGGAGCAGCGGTGTGAAATATTAGATGAAATTAACAGTGAGAGAGGAAGTATTTATGGGTTTAACGTCTTTAAAGTGGATAAATTCCCAGGCCCGGACGAAATGTATCCTAGGTTATTAAGGGAAGCAAGAGGAGAAATAACAGCGGCTCTGACCATCATTTTCCAATCCTCGCTGGCTAAAGGTGTGGTGCCAGAAGACTAGAGGACTGCTAATGTTGTATCACTGTTTAAAAAAAGGGCAGTAGGAAAATTATATTGGAAAAATTCTGAGGGACAAGATAAATCTTCATGTAGAAAGACACAGATTATTCAAAAACAGTCAGCATGGAGTTGTTAAGGGAAGGTTGTATCTGACTAACATGATTGAATTTTTAGAGGAGGTAACGGGAAGGGTCGATGAGGGCAGTGCATTTGATTTAGTCCAAGTAGATTTGAGCAAGGCTTTTGATAAGGTCCCATATGGCAGACTGATCATGAAAGCCAAGCCCATGTGATGCAAGATAAAGTGGCAAGTTGGATCCAAAACTGGCTCAGAGGCAGGAAGCAAAGGGTCATGGTTAATGGGTGTTTTTGTGACTGGAAGGCTGCTTCCAGCAGGGCTCACTATTAGGTCCCTTGCTTTTTGTGGTATATAGCCATGATTTGTACTTGAATGTAGGGGTATGATTAAAAAGTTTGTAGATGATACAAAAATTGTCCATATGGCTGATAATGAAGAAGAAAGCTATAGACTGCAGTAAGATAGCAACGGACTAGTCAGGTGGGCGGAACAGTGGCAAATGGAGTCCAATCCGAGAAGTGTGAGGTAATGCATTTAGGGAAGGCTACCAAGACAAGGGAATACACAATAAATGGTAGGATACTGAGAAGTATAGATGAACAGAGGGACCTTGGAGTGTATGTCCACAGATCCCTGAAAGTGGCTGGATGGGTAGATAGATAAGGTGGTCAAGAAGATATATAGGACACTTGCCTTTATTAGCCGAGGCTTAGAGGTTAAGCTGGAACTGTATAAACCACCAGTTAGGCCACAGCTGGAGTAATGCGTTCAGTTCTGATCACTGCACTTTAGGAAAGATGCAATTGCACTAGAGAGGGTACAGAGGAGATTTACGATGATGTTGCCTGGACTGAAGAATTTTAATTATGAGGAAAGATGGGATAGGCTAGGGTTGTTTTCTTTGGAACAGGGAAGGCTGAGGGAAGACCTAATTGAAGTGTACAAGATTATAAGAGGTCTAGATAGAGTGTACAGGAAGGCCCTATTCCCCTTGGTTGAGGGGTCCATAACTAGGTGACATAGATTTAGGTTGAAAGTTAAGAGGGGATTTGAGGGGAAATTATTTCACCCAGAAGGTGGTTGGGATCTGGAACTCTTGCCTGAAAGGGTGCTAGAGGCAGAAACCCTCGTGACATTTAAAAAGAACTTGATATGCACATGAAGTGTCACAACCTACAAGGCTATGGACCAAGAGCCGGAAAGTGGGATTAGGCTGGATGGCTCATTGTTGGCCGGTGTGGACACAATGGGCTGAAAGACCTCCCTCCATGCTGCTTTCTCTATTTCTATGATTCAGTCATCACCCATGGTCACACGTGCAATAAAGGTCACTGGATAGTAATCATGAGTGGGAACCCTTGCCATTTTTACCATCCCCTTAGTTGGGGCAGTGAGGCCAATGGCAGCACCCCTAATGCTGTCCTGTGTAAGATATATTAGCACAGCTGAATCTAAGTCTTTTAGGTCTGTACGGCTTATTGTTTTAACCTACTACGCATCCAGAAGAGCTCATCCATCCAGCTTTAAGCATAACAGGCAAGGTCAAAAAATGGAGCAAATACCTCTCACTGACATCTGCAGTACCAATGTTTAGTAATCCCACATACAATACCAGAATGACTTTATGCAGCTGATTATGCTGCCAAGACTTTGAAGTTCAGTTGGCATGAAGCCGAACTCTGGAGGGCAGCCGTTTGTGCCAGTAGACTGGAGTTCATACCCAGCATACTTTATCCCCAACATATTGCAGAAACACAGCGTAAATGAGGGAGAGGGGATTAGCGGCCACAAGGCCAACCAAAACTGACATGTACTGTATGTGCGTCAGGTTCCAACAAGAGCATTCCTTAACCTCCCACCTCTCATAAAAAAAACAGCCTCTGCTCTCCTTTGTACATTAAAGGCTAGAGGCAGACAAATAAGATTTACAAGTAACCATCACCTTAAGCCTCCACCTGTTCTGTAATGAAAGCCCCATGCATGACCTCACAATCTGAATTTATGACTTGGAGTGGAGTTAACTTGGAGCTTCTCCCTGAGGCATTAACATGTTACAATTCCACGCCCCCCCCCACCCCCCACCCCCACCCAATCCTCACTTTTCCCTGGGATCCTGTATTCATTTTCCTGTCACCTATTACCTTGATTCACACTGTGGTTAACATTCTTCCACCTATCAACTTTGAATTGTTACTTTCCTGGTTCTCAGTATGTGTAAGCAACTCAGATGCTGAATGGCGTCCGAAATCTCTGGTGACAATGGAACTCTACATCTCCCATTGGCACTATTGGTGGTTGTTTTGTAATTTTGCAATTTTAATACCATCAAGCCATATAATAATAATAAAAAATTAAGACTTAAATTTAAAAACTAAAATTTAAAAACATCAATCATAGCTGCCATTTTACATGTGGGTGACCTTGATTGCCACCCACCTACAGCCTTACCCTATCAGTCCAGGTAGCTTCCAGTTTTATAAGCAGTTCTGGGTACCTTAGGAAGGATATAATGGCGTTGGAGGGAGTGCAGCATACATTTACCAGAATGATACCTGGCCCCCAAGGGTTAAATTACAAAGAGTGATTACATAAAATAATAAAGGATATAGGGAAAAGGCGAGTAGATGGAGTTAGGTCACATGATTTCATTGAATGGCAAAACAGGCTTGAGGGGCTAAACAGCTGACTCCTGTTCCTATGCACAGTGGTATTTGTGAAAAGCTTGCTTTCATTTCCATTATTCTGGTTAAGACAGCGTGAAGGGAAGGGAGAACTTAGGATCAAGAAATTTATAAGGAATAAAGGAACAATACTAAATTTTCATTCTAGTAAAGGAACATTGGGGCAATTTGGAAGAGTCTTCAAGTACAGGTAGCTCTCAAAACAGTGTTTCAAAGGTGACTGTTCGTCACCAGGTGACACTTGCACTGCAGAAGCTCCATAGTTTACTGTAGTGCAAATGATTATAACACAATCTTTGCCTGGTTCTACTAGTCGCACAAAAATATTTTGTAGAATATTTTTAGTGGGAGACATGATTGGCTTTGCAAGGATATTATTGTGTCAATTGTTCATTGACAAACCTGGCAAGGTTAGACCGCACCAGGATAACAGCACCCTCTTAAAGGGGCAGCGCAAACAGCAACTTTAATCAAAAGACCTAGATCATTTTAAAATTTACTGACCACTTTAAGTAAGGATCAAATATAATTGAATATATAATTTTTTTACTGATATTTTTTCCCCCAAAATGGCTTGAAACTGACAAATAAATATCAGAAAGAGTTTTGCTGTTCTTGTGAACTTTTATTTCTCTATCATATCTTGTGAAGGTGTCTTGAAGAGAAAAGTATTATCCATAACAGTTTAAATAGTTTGAAGTTGGGAGGTTATTGGCTTCGAGCACAGAAACTACATAGGGCCAATTCGGGGGTGCTCAACAACTGGTGGTTCACAAACATGTTAAAGAGATTACAGTAGGCTCCTTGCTGCTGTTACCTTGGATTCCCCCCAAGTTGGCCCTGAGCAGCTTCTGTTCTTCACGGTAATATTGACTCTTTAGGTGCCGGGTTTTAAAAGATGAAGTCCTGTCTCAAAATTTATCTTCTCTTCAGAATAAATTAAAGGGGCTGCAAAAGTGGCAGGAAATATTTTGGTGTGTGATTATTATATATTGTTTGATCAAAGATAATATAAGTGTTTAATTTCTACAAGTCATATGCCTATAGCTGTGGTAGCACTCTCACATCTGAGTCACAAGGTAGTGGCTTCAACCACCACCCCAGTGAGTTGAGCATAAAATCTAGGCTGACACTTTAATGCAAGGTTGAGGGAGTGCTGCACCGTCAGAGGTGCCATCTTTCAGATGAGGTGCTAAAGTGAGGCCCTATCTACTTTTTAAGTGGGCATAAAAGATTCCTAGGAACTATTTTGAAGAGCAGGAAGTTATCTCTGGTATCATGCCCAATATTTATTCTTCAACACAAAAAAAAATTACCTGGTCATTATCACATTACTATTTGAGGGCGCTTGCTGAGTGCAAATTGGCTGCTGTGTTTCCTGCATTACAACAGTGACTACACTTCAAAAGTACTTCATTGGCTGTAAAGAGCTTTGGAATGTCATAAGGTCATGAAAGGTGCCATACAGATGCAAGTCTTTCTTTCCAAAGGTCATGTACGGGGCTTTAAAACTATTTAATGGGTGCTGAACTTAGTAACTTGGTTTGTTGTAATGTTAGGGTGTGAAGGGTATGAAATTTGTCAGCAGAATATTTGGTGTAGGGTTTGGAACCAGCCGTGCAAAGGGAAAAATAATCACAAGCACTCCCTGGTGATTCAAGTGTCAAAAGAGTTGAAGAAGATGCCCAAACTATGCTGAGTAGCTCAGCTCAGAAAGAGTAGCAATAGAGGGTAATATAATTTGCCTCAGTGCTCACAGGTTAAAGACGGGAAAATAATCAGCTGGGGTCATGATCTGGCTTAGTTTTAACGTCCCCTCCCCCTATGATCAAATACCCTGGCGACACTCTCTAACCGCTCACATATGGCAACTTGGGTGAGATGCAAGAGAGTAGAACATATCCCAGTGCAAAAACCAGGAGAAGAGGTTCCATATTTCTTTTTAAAAAGTAACAAATTGAAGATTCTATTTCCAGTCAGAATCTGTTATTACTAACATTTCATTCCAAAATATTTCTTTGAGAAACCTATAATAATGCTTGAATTTACGTAATGCTGTTTACATCAAAACCTCTCAAACTGCTTTACACAATGAAGTACTTTTCTGGTGTGTAGTGAATATTGTTATCTAGATCATAGAACAAGTGTTACTTTATTCTTGAATTTTGATTGATGTGCAGTTTAAGATAGCTTGATATTTTGGAGTTTAATTACTTCTGATGGAGTACTGGTTGATGAATTACTATCGAGATCCATTCTGGCAATGCAGTCGTTCACTCATTTATAGTAAATGAGTGCGTTAACATAGCACCCAAGGGAAGTAACGTAAACCCAGTGCTCCAGCAGACTGCTACCCCGTCTACAACAGTAATGTCTGAAATGCTTGAAGGATCCAGGGACTTTTCTCACTTAAATGGCACACTTTTCAAATTGTTCCGAAAGCAGATACATCTCGCTTGAAACAGCTTTGAATCTTTGTAATTTCTATGGAAAGGCACTGGCATGGGCTCATGTTCACCAATTACGGTCTGTGCAACACTCGAGCGAGTCTGCTTTAAAAAGCTAGTTGTTCTCAAACCACATTGTCTTACTTTTATTTTGACTCCTTCAACTCCGATTCCTCATTTTCTCTCCATCTCTATATGCTCAGCAGATCTGTTTTCACTTAAAACTGCAAGTAATTGTGTTCCAATTTGAAACCTTGAAATTTCATGCAAAATTCACAAATTCCTCATTTCCATCACAACATTTCACAGATTGCACAGATAATCTAAAGCGAACCACAGCAGGACTCGACCATTTATTAGAATCCACAGATTTACAAGAAAAGAAAATCTTCATGTCTAAATTGTAGAGTGTTGCTCGAGTCTGATTGTAGCTCGAGGCTAAAGCAGCAAGCTTCTGAATGTATTTATACCCAACTGGCAGACTCTCATAGCAGCAAATACTGCTAAACCCTTATAGCTCTCTGAAGACAAGGGAAGTACCAGGATAATGCTGGGCTGGTAATTTAATACAGGACTTGAGATAACGGGAGCTGGGAAGGGACGCACTTTTAGGACCAGCCAGTGGCTGTTGAAAGCCGATGTTTGTTGCTTCACTTTCAATGTGCAGGCTTCAAAGAAAGACTGCAATTTCAATTTCAAGACTGACTCCTCTCTTTAGAAACTCCCCCAGTGTCCCCCTGCCCCGCCCCCCACCCTTTCCTCATCAATATCACCCAGTGGGTGATTCAGGGCAGCATGGTAAGCATACACCTTGGATCAGGTCAAAATCAGAGTGTAGTTTTACCCATAAAGTGCAGCAGCTCAATTCTGTAGTCTCTTAGTGTAGATAGTGGTACAGACGTGTGTGACGGTTAATGGCATTTTACTTAAAATACGATCACTTGCCCTGAAGGGTCAAAGGGTAATTGCAGTGGTCAGGAGCAGGATCTATCCTAAAAAGACAGACTACCCTTTGATTGAAGTTGTAAACTGTACATTCCGCATACAGGCAGGGAGAATCTGCCAGCAAAACGTGCTGTTAGTTTCTTCCCTGTTTCAATCTGCACATATCATCGACCTCAATGACTTTACACGGCGAGAATGCCACACAGTACCAGAATATAATCTGCAGAGCAAACTACATTTAGAGATCTTTAGAAACACTACCATAGGCATACAGCTCCAGGTGGCTTCCAGACAGCTAGTTACAGGCAGCAGAAGCAGCAGTAACAGTAGATTGTAGATTTCAAGAGAAAAAAAATTGGACACTTACCAACTGTATTTTCAATAAACTCAGGTCACTGATCAAAGCGCTGCTTTAACATAAATACTTCAATCGCTCACTATGCTGAAATGCTTTGTCTTGCTCTTTCCTGCTTGGGAAGTGGTTGGAGTTCTCCTGACATACAGCCTGCAGGACAGACAGGCTCGAGTCTGACTGCTCTGGCAGAACTGAGGGAAGAATAGGGGCCCAACAAGTACAGGAAGTGACTCACGGGATCCCGCCCTGAAACCCTTGTATCCAAGCCAAGGTAATTAGCAAGCAACTAACCAACTCTGACGAGGGGCCTCCTTCGACTGACTCATGCCAGCATAGCTGGGAGGTGTGACTGAATGGCACCTTGGAGCTGTCGATCACTATAGACTGATAACACTATCAGCACCTACTCAGCCTGTCGTTGAACAATTTGATTATATCAAAGCAGTAACTGCTGCAGGCTAGTCAAAGATAAATGAAAAGAAGGTGGACGCTTCTTGCTCCCGAAGAGAATCCCAGCAGGAAAGCTTTGGTTGCCAATCTTCCAGGGAACCAAAGAATGTGTTTTATCCCCTCGAACCCTGCTGATTTATTCCTATTCAACATAAACAGCCGCAGATTTGAATCATAGAGCACATTATAGCAACTGTAGCCCATTCCAATTTGAAAAATAATAGTTTTGATACATATAATAGCATTAATATATACTGTCAATCTCTAATGGTTAGAAATAGTGCACCAAACTCCTTTAAAGACACTTAAAGTAAGACCACGAAAGGTGAAAATATGAAATTAAAACTGGAAATGTTAGAAATGCACAGGGCAGGTGGCATCTGAAAGATGAAACAAGATTAATATTTGGGTGGGGCCCAGCAACTTCCAATAAAGATCCTCACCTGATACATGAACCTATTTGACTCCTTCAAATATTGATTAGCTTGCTGTGCATTTCCATTATCTTATTTTTATGAAACCATTTCAAATATTCAATGACAATTTATATTTATGATACCTTTAATCAAACAAAAATGGACTCCAAGCCAAAGAAGGCCCAATACGTCTATCTAAAATGGTGGCCTAGAAATTCAGGCATGTCTATTTTTAGATGTATGGTACTTGACCTGACCCTGAAAGGTGCATCCTGAGGGACCCTGTCATAGTCAGCCTCCGGCCTCATTATAATAGAGCTGGCAAAGACAAGATCAATATACAGCCACTGTTAGCATTGCAGTGGTCCTCAGGCAAGGTGGGGTCAGTGGGGAGGGAATGTTGGGATCTGTGACCTGTTGTTGGTGGGGGGGGGGGGGAAGCTAAGAGGCCAGGTTGTGGGATGGGGGTGGGGGGGGTGGGGGTGGGGAGGATCAAGGGTCAGGATTGGAGGCAAGGAAGTTAGGATTGGAGACTGAGGGGAGGTTAGGAGGTCAGAGGTTGGGAGCGGTGGCAATCAGAGGCAGATCTAAAATGGCAGCAAGCTTTTGTTAAATAGGGGGATGGGGCAGTTGGGAGAAGCACTGCTGTTCCTCGAGGCTGCACATTTGAGTAAATAAATTTGAAAAACTTGTAGGTCACAGGCAATCCCAAGGCCTGGTTTTATTGAGTCAAGCCTGCACTGGACAAACCACCCTGAAGTAGAGACCTCAAACAGGGGTTAGGTCTCACATTTATAACACCAAAGAGCTTAATGCTTTTTTCAGGCATAGGCCCTGGACACCTTTCCCTCCTTCACCAATATGGCAGGCAGAAAAAGCTTCTGGCCAGAAATGTGTATGCATATGGCGGGCAGCCATAAAGGCGGGGCTAAAGTGTGGCGAGCCGAAGAGACCTAGCAGTTGGCAGGAAAAAAGACAGAAGCACAAGGAGAGAGCCAACTGTGTAACAGCCCCGACAACCAATTTTTTCTGCAGCACCTGTGGAAGAGTCTGTCACTCTAATATTGGCCTTTATAGCCACTCCAGGCGCTGCTCCACAAACCACTGACCACCTCCAGGTGCTTACCCATTGTCTCTCGAGACCAGAAGGCCAAAGAAGAAGAAGAAGAAGAGGCCCTGGACACCTTTCCCTCCTTCACCAATATGGCAGGCAGAGAAAGCTTCTGGCCAGAAATGTGTATGCATTTCCTGTCTGCCATATTAGGGGTCTGGTAGCCGGTTACTGCCTGAAAAATGGGTGCTACACGGCCAGTATGTATGGAGAACATCAGATGTCACAGTTTGTTACATTTGCAAAACAATCTTAAAATGCTGGATGCTTATAAGCTGTTGCCTGAAATTGAAAAATACATTCCAAAATACATGACCAAACAAGATTTGGCAACCTGCTCAATCCAAGTGCCCATTCCATTTCACTTCTTATCTGCCCACTCTGAGTGTGTCCCACCCCACCTGCTTACTTACCCAATGAGTCCAAGTACTTCCCAGGCCACCTTTCCAAATGATTCTCAGTCAACTGTCCACTCAGAATGGTTTCCAACTTATTTGCATGCCCATCCATCTCAAATGCTTCCCAAGCACACCCCCTCCACTCTGAGACCTTACTGTTCACTCAGCTATCCAGCTTGCTTTCTTCCTGGTCTACCAGCTCCCAATGTTCCACAATTCCTATCACACCCCAACAACCCTTGTGTTCTCAGGCCCCTCCTTAATGCACACTTTATTTGCCTATCAGAGTACTTTCATCTTCCCGCCACACCATTCCTTCCATAACACATTTCTCCAGCATTCCCAATTCCCCAGTCCTCTGTGTCAGCTCTCCAAACCTCTCCCAGCTGCTCACAATCTCCTGAGAACATCCACCCTCACTGTTCCCCAATTATTCATAGACATTGTCTCCCCCCTCCCAGTGAAACAGGCCTGACACTACACCCTATAAAAGTGCTTCCATGACCCAAGACCTTCCCATAAGTGCTGGCAAAGCTGAGCAACCCACAAGTCCTATCAAACCAATACTGCAATCACACCAGTTTCTCTTCTCCTCTGCCCATCCTCTGTCATATTTCAGCTTGGCTTCCTTTCAGCTGCAGCCTCCCAGTCCCAGCTGGCTGTATCCGCCAGCCACACCTTCCATCTTACCTTGATACACTACTGGTGGCCATGCTTTCAGCCATATAGGCCCCAAGCTCTGGAATCCCCTCCATAAACCTCATTGCCTTGCCAGCTCTCCCTTCTCCTTTAAGACTATCCTTAAAACCTACAAGGGTGATTTCCACCAAATAATTTAGGCACGACAGAGATAAAGAGGTACCCCAGGTGGGGTCTTGATGAAATGCTGGTTTAACCCAGGTTTAACATAGATGCCATCTTGGTAAAGGAGCTGAAGCCAGCGCTAGGAATGGCTGCCCAGAGGCTTGTTAAACAGTTGATTACCACTTAAAATGCCTACTAGCACTCATTCAAGAGGCTGCCAGCATTTTGGTGGCCAGTGCTGCAACTAACACCCTCTCCTAACTGTGCCCAGCTATTTGACAGTAAACACAGTATTGATTTCAAGTGCTACTTAAAGGGATACATCCCATTTTATGATCACTGCTGCTGGAGCTGAGAAGAGGACCTCTGAAACACAACAGGAGACTTTCTGGGGCACATTATCAAGATTTGCCAACAATCGAGCAACATTTATTACAGAAATTCTCTGAGGACTTTGCCTAAAAAGAATACGTGCTGTGCTACTCCACCTTATAGGAGTCACCAGAAGAAAGAAAGGGAGATCTTGGTCATGGTCATCTTGCTAGGGGTCCCCATTGGTCTGGACAAGGAATGGGAGGAGGACATAAGGCCAGGTAGAGCAGCACCAACTGGTACAGGAGAGACAGACATGAGGGCAAGGACAGTGAGGTGGTATCTTTCTCCTGCTACGAGTACACAATATTACTTCTTCTCTGGACCTCCAGCACCAGGACTTCCAGTGGCACATTCAAGAACCAATGCACCTTCTCCCTCTGTTCCTGAACCGCCCTGAAACCTGCCACTGTGTACCAGCCAGTGCACTCCACACATTCAGTGGAAGTGGATGCGAGGAGCCAATACACTGTGGAAATTGCATCTAATCAGTGCTTAAGTGCTAAACCCTTAGGTTTCTATTTAGCACTTGCAGGCACATTCAATTCACGATAATCATCAATTAGCCCAAAAATTGTGCTCAATCTGGACTTTCAAATGAGTGTTTCTCATTAGCACTGAACCCATTCAGTGCCTGTTTTCACCTTTTGACCAAAATAGCACTCTAAATCTTCGCAAGGCTATTAATCATGCATCCTAACATCTCCCTCTTTCGCTCAGTGTCAGTTTTTGTATGGCAACACTCCTGTGAAGCACCTCGTGCATGTTTCACTACGTTAAAGGCACTATATAAAGGCACATTGTTGTTAACTGTCCATGTCATTGAACCAGTCTGATAGCATCTTCTCACCACTAACTCCAACCCAGTAAATGTTGTTTCACATCTTCCTGCATACCTTATACAACAACACAACTTGTATTTACATGGTGCCGTTCACATAATAAAATTTCTGAAGGTGCTTTACAGGAGAATTATAAAAACAAAATATGACACTGAGCCACATATCAAACACACAATTGCCTTTGCATTAAACGTTAACACTTTCTGGTTGTTGATTACTATACTAAAAAAGTGCCATCAACTATTACTGATTGAAAAATGCCCAAAAGGAGGACCTTTAACACATGCGTTATGCACCAAAATCCAATTACAGTGTAACATTGAAGTCATTATGCTGACATTGAATATCTGAATGACCTCATCAAGAAGGTACACAATTATTCTGCAAAACTCAAAAAACACATCCCACATGGCCTATACCTTTATAAAGTTGAGATAGATATTGAGTACATCAATTAAAGAACACATTAAAGAACACATTTGGGGGCAACACAAAGACAGGGACATTAAAGGAAATAGATAGGAGGTGAAACTTACAAAAAATGTAAGACAAATTGATGTTGACATTAGTGAGACAAATGTATGACAGTCATACATCATACAAGAGGGAAAGACAAAAACAGAGGGAGTGACAAAAATAAATTAGAGAGCAAGAAAGAAGCAGAGGTACAATCACTGGAATAGTGATATGACTTATTTAACAAGTCTATAATACAGTGGTGTCAGCTGTGGCTCAGTTGATAGTACTATTACCACTGAGTCACAAGGTTGTGAGATCAAGTCCTGCTCCAGCTTTTGAGCACAAATATCAAAGCTGACACTCTAATGCAGTCGTGAGAAAGTACTGTTACTGCACTGTTGGAGGTGCCTTCTTTCAGATGTGATATTAAACTGAGGCCCTGCTTCCCTCTCTGGTGGATGTGAAAGGTCCCTAGGCACTACTTTGAACACCAAGAGAGTTCTCCCTGGTATCCTGGCTAATAGTTACCACTCAACCAACATCACAAAAACATCTTGCCTGGTCTTTGTCACATTGCTGCTTGTGGGGTCTTGCTGGGATGAATTTAGTGCTTCCCATCTTGACTTCCAATGGTGGACATGGAAGTGGGTGCTGTCCCTACTTGTCGTGGGTGGCGGGCCCATTGTAATCATGCAGTGGGTGGACAATTATAATAATGGAGACATGGTGGACTGTCCAAGCACATGACAGGGTGGGTGCTGAATGTGGTCTCAGGTGCTGGTGCCATATTTAAAGTCCTGCTGGCATTGCTGCCTTTGAGTGGTGTACTCTTTGCAGGTCACTGCTGAACCCAATGTGGTAGTGACTCCTGGACTTCCCCTTCCACCATGCCCCCACCAACTCCCTGGAGATGAATGCCACAGTATGGCAGAGGCAAGACACAAGGTGTCGTCACAGTTTAGCGATGCCTCCCTGGAAATTCCCCTTCAGGCTGCAAGGGAAAGGCAGGAGGTCCTCGTCCCCAGGGATTGCAAGAAGAGGTCCTCCTGCCTGTCCAAGCAAGCCTGGAGGGAGATCGCAGAGGAGGTCAGCAGCCATGGGGATGCCCCCCAAGCATGGGTGCAGTGCAGGAAGAGAGTCAACGACCTCTTTCATTTTGCCAAGGTGTGTGCTCCACACCTCTCTCCTTTTTAGTATGTGGCTGTGGGGAGGAAGTGGAACATGGGGAGGGAGGCACCACAAGGGCACTGGCAAATAGGATAGGCATCACCACATCCTGCCAGATGCATGGCTGCAACTTGGTCACAGACCTTATGAAGATCACCCTCATTAACTCCCCTGAGAGCTGGCATGGGGATGAGATAAATAGGAAACCCCAGCAGGGGACAGGGGCTGCCACCAGAATAAATGTCCTGTTGTTTTTCCTGTGAATTATTACTATCCTCCTCTTTCCACTTGCAGGACAAGCAGGTCCATAACAACAGGGAGACCACGAGGACAGCGGAGAAATTTCAGGCATACAGCCTCTCTTGACAACTGAGAATGAGATGCCATCAGAAGGGGGACAAATGTCAAGCTCTGAGGAGGAGCAGTAAGAGGACACACTGTTACATGACTCTCCTTTCACCTCAGTGGGTTTACACTCGGCTTTAGAATCAGGTTCGCAAGCTAGTGAGAGCATTGCACACGTGCCCGAGTAGCTGGCTGAGGCGGAGACACTCGGAGGACTGTGAGTGGCCAGGCCCATGTTGAGCCCCAAGCTGATGACGAGCCGCTGGCACCGACCGCACAGGGCATGCTGGAGTTGCAGACAGAGGGCCTGCCTATACGAGAAATCTGACTGCAAAGACACAGCCAGAAGTCACAGTAGGACACAAGCAAACAGAAGACAGATGCAGCAACAGGATAACAGCAGCAAGGAGAGCTCCAGCGACCTGTGTAAATGCAAGCCGATACACAAAATCCACAGCAAAACAGACCTGAGACAAGACTCAGAGTGGAGAAATTCTCAGCCAGAAGATGAACAAGCATTTCATGTTGTGAACCTGACACACTGTGTTGCTGATGTCAAACAACTGGAAGCTTTTGCTACCATTAGCATCATGTGCCCGAAGAAAGTTGGCAAACACCATTCAGGATTAAGATTGACACCAAAGCTAGTGCAAATATCTTACCAGTCCAAATCCTGAAGGATATATATCAGAGTTGTTGGAAATTAATCATAAAACTGACAACTGCAAAGTTATCTGCAAAAACAGGTCACCCATCCCTTACAGTGGCACATTAACAATGCAATGCAGCAATGGCAAGTTGGCACGGAAACCACAAATATTTTATCTGGTAGACACGGGCAGACCAGCAGTGGCAGGACTACCAGCGTGTAAGGACCTCAACATCATAACTATCCACGAGATCACCAAGTTACCCTTTACAGCAGAAGAGACCGAGGGTACCGGCATTGATTCACAGTCCTTCCAGGATCTCAGTAGTTCTGGTTTGGAGAGTATCAGCCTCTTCTCAGAGATGCCTCACCAAGAGAATGAAGATCTAAACTCAGATGGTTAAAGTTCTTTGCCAACAGGCAGTGTTTATTCATGCTCCAACGACTCAGAAGAGATTGACGTTGTAATCACTGAGGAGCAAAGGCTGGCAGTGGGAAGCATTGCCAAAGGGAAATCTCCAAGGACCAGAAGGCAGAGAAACAGAAATTGTATGCAAAGAGGAAGAAACTTCAGAAAAAACAGCAACAGCTGAGACTCAAGTTTCCTGAGCAAGAGTTGTCAAACCACCGAAACAATATATGAACTTTTAAGCCTCTGCACTTGTAAATTTCACAATCCCTATCCTTATACCTGTAAATGTTAAAATCTCTATCCCCGTGTAACTCGTTTTGATGTTATCTAATTTTATGTGTTTTTTACTTGTCACATCTGAGAGTTATCTTTGGAAAGAAAGGGAATGTTGTATGATCGCTCTAAGAGTGATGTCCCTTGAAGATCTCAGTATGCTGATGAGCTAAGTACTAGGATGTAGTCATGTGACTACAAGCCAGAATCTCACTGCAACTGTAACACCTAAAGGAAGGTTCTGTAAATAGTTTGCTCTATATTGTACATACTAGTTTAGCTGTTAATAAACCTGTTTTAGAGATCTATAACAAACTGGACTCCACGCATCTCACTTATCTTGCATAAGACAACATAAAGAACTCATTACATCCTCTTCATGCAAGGCCTCCCTCATCTACAGCGCTAGATTGCGTAGAGCACAGCAAATCACCACGATACATGAGACCCTCACTGGGACATTCTGCAGGGCTCCACCGGATCGATCCAACCACTGGAATCTCATCTTCAGCAGCCCAATGGCCTGCTCGATGGTTGCTCGGGTGGAGCCGTGACAAGTGTTGTATCTCTTCTCTGCTGCAGTGCGAGGGTTCCTCACAGGCATCAGTACCCATGTCTTCAATGGGTAACCCATGTCCCTGAGAATCCACCCTTGAAGGCGAGTGAGGATCCTGAAAAGCTGTCGCACCTGGGATTGTCAATAGTATGTAGGCGTTGTATCTGCTTCCTGGGAAGTGGGCACACACCTGTAGGAAATGCTTTCGATGGTCGCATACCAGTTGAACGTTGATGGAATGGAAGCCCTTCCTGTTGATAAAGATGGCTGGCTAGTCCTTGATGGCCACATGCATGCAAACTATCACACCTTGCACCTGGGGGAATCCAGCGACGGCCCTGAATCCAATGGTCCTCTCAATCTGACTGTTAGAGTCAGTCCGGTAGCGCACATAGTTGCCAGTCCTCATGAACAGGGCTTTGGTTATCTTCTTGATGCAGTGGTGAGCTGCTGCCGAGGAGACCCCACATATGTCCCCATTTGATCCTTGGAATGATCCAGACCAGTAAAAGTTTCGTGCCATGGTGATCTTCAAAGCCACGGGCATAGGGTAACCACTGAATCCCATAGGTGACAACTTGTCCTGCAGCAGGTCCCATTGGTCAGTCACAGCCTCCCTGGAGACCCGCAGTCTTCACTGCCAATGCCACTCGGACATTTGAAGGTAGCTGATTGGAGTGCGCTACACTCTCTCGTACAGCGCTCCCTTCTTTGCATGGCCACTTGCTGATGCTCTCATCGTGGAACTTCATGGACAGGCGCAGCTGCTTCCTGACCCTCCCTCCATCAGAGGCGCTGCAGCACGCCACAGAGGTCCAAAAAGACAAAAGGCTGGATTTTGCAAAGGAGGCAGGGCTGAAAAGGCTAAGGGAACCCTACTTCGGCCTTTTAACGCCCCCTCCCCGGAGAATCTTCCGGTCTTTTAACATTTAAGTTTCACAAGCTGGGATTCCCATCCGTTTAAAGATGGGGATAACGCGTCCAAGATCTGCTGGCCAATCAGAAGGCTGGCAGCTCAGCAGTATCGGCAGTTCCACTGGGAGCGGTGGCCACTGCTGGTACTGCAAAGGCCTTGGATCCAGGCCCAGCGCTGGAACCCTGGACCTCAGGTAAGTTCGACAGGGTCACCGGGGCCAGTCCGGAAGGCCCCGGCAAGCAGGGGGCGTGGGGCGGGGGGAGGGGGGGGGGAACGGTGGTCATGCAGTCCAGGTGGGCCCCGGGGCGTAAAGTGATTCCAGGCACAGTCCTCCATGGGCCACAGATTGCCCACATATGAGGGTCTCCTCCCCCAAGCCTACAGGGAGGGAGCCTCATTTTACAAGGCGCCCTCCTTGCGTGGCGGAGGAACCCCCCCGCCGCTGGTAAAATCCCAGCAGTGGTGGGAAGAGGCCCTCAATTGGTTATTAATAGACACTTAAGAGCCTCAGTTGGCCTCTGGGCAGGTTGGCCGTTGTTGGCCTATCCCAACACTAGGAAAATCGCTTGGGTGACGGGTTGGCTACGGCCCCTCCACTTTTCCCATATCCCACCCGTCGCAATTCTATGGGCCCCCACCCCACCCTCAGGGGGGCCATTAAAATCCAGCCATGGGTGTATGAGACCCATGCCAGCTGATCAGTGGTCCTCCATTCTGCTTACAGTGATGAAATTGTCTTGGCAGTTTTGCCTTTGCTACTCCTCTTGGCTGTCTCACTAATGGCCCTCAGTGCCCACACTTGCGGAGTGCCAACTCTCTCACTGACAGTATGGCCACCCATTCAGATCACCCAGCAACATGCCCACCCATGCAGTGTGCACAGCACTGCAGGCTGACAATGACATCTCGTCCCGCCTCTTCCCCTATCCAGTGCTCACCATGGCTGCCTTACCTCGGTGCCGCCACCTTACAATGACCGGGAATTCAAAGGCACGTGAGGGCTGAACATCGTCCTCTTAATTCAAAGACCCCCATTGAATTGTTTTAAATTGCATGCGAATGTATTATAACTATATGTTCAACAATTTAAATTACACTCGTATCGCGTTGGGGCAGCAATGCCACCTTGGAGCTTTCCCACCATTGATTAAATCCAGAACCAATGTTACGACGTTGAATTTCTGGCTAGACGCATCCGGTCATCCACACCTCAATTCCTGCTCCAAATGGCCTCACTAAATCCAGCCCGCTGTGTGTAAATTAGCTGCTTGTGTTTCCTAAATTATGACACCAAAAGTATTTCATCGGCTGTAAAGTGCTTTGTGGTGTCCAGTGGTTGTAAATGGCACTGTATAAGTTTAAGTCTTTTTTTCTTCTTTTTACACATGTTCCATGGCATAATTCACTTGTCTTTATACAATGGTTTGTCTTCCATTTGCTCCCTGAGAAATTTCATGGTGGATGAGCTAGCTTATATGAATGCTGAATCTTGAAAAATATAAAAGTAAAGGAAACCCAATTATTTCCTGCTGTTTTTCCTGACCTTCAGATAACTTGGAGAAGGCAAGCAACCACCAATCCAAAGAAACTTTCAACAACAATAATTATGTTACCTGAGGATGATCGAGACCACTTGCCTACAGTCAGTACCTGAGCTGCATCTTTAAAAGGACAGGCCAGGGCTAGCATCTAAACATCCATGGCCTAAATCCTGACTATTCAGAAGCAATGCTGTGGGAGATCTGTAGTACAATCCTACCCCCTTTCTGTCAACAGTTTGGAGGCCATTCTCATTCTGTCAATGTAAGTGGGCATTACATATATTTGAACATTTAGTAAATTAAAAATTATTTATATACAAGGAATAAATATTGAATATACTATAATATATAAATATATATAATAAAAATTTAATAAAAATACATTATAGAAATGCAATTTCTGAATTTTTGGCTTATTTCCATGTAGTTTCCATAATTTACATTTTAAACCTAGTAATTTAAGACTAGACAGTTTCATATGGGACACTTGTTCTTTTGGGATTAGCGCTTGCAGATTATCCAAATACCTTGCTGTTTCTTCCACTTTTTTTTGATGGCTCTGTGAAAATAAGGGCCTGTTGACATAGATGGTAATAAAAGAAGGTCTTTCATCCTGTCAGGACTCCAGATTTGCCAAATTAAGTTTGCCAAAGTTAATGTTGGTGGCGACATGGACAGTCAGTATTAAATATGAATATTCAGGCAATGGACAGGGACTTCAATTTTCATTGCGATAAGTGGGATGATGACATAGGGAAGTCTTGAGAAAAGGTGCCCCGAACACCCAAAAAATCCACGAACGGCTCCCCGGCCGCAACTTCAAAGCGCCCGCGGGAGATGGCTCGGAGAGCATCTGCAGCGCACTGTCGGCAATGCTGTATGCCTTTATATAAACCACATCAAAAAACCCTTAACGAATATAATCACCTTGTAAGTCTGCCAAAAAGATGCTTCACCACCCGAAGGACGTGGATGAGCTTTCCGGACGTCGATGGTGGGCACTGAGGAAATGGCTTATTACCTGCACCCGCTTTCCCCCCCACTTCCCCTCCCCCATCCCCCCCTTCCACCCCCACCCCCACCCCCCCCCGTCCCCTTCCCTGTTCCACCCTCTCAGCTCATCCCCTCACAACCCCGTCCCAGCAGCCCCCTCGCACCATCTTCCCCCCGCACCCCCTTCCCCTGCACCCCCCCCCACCCCCTTACAGCCCCCTTCCCAGCTCCCCCTCGCACCCCCCTCCCTCCACCCCTCCCCCTCACATCCCTTCCTCACACCGGCATCATCCTACACCTGTGTAGGGGCCCTAACAACCCCACTGCCTTGTGGGCGTCTCGGGAAAGACCAAGGTTAAGGGAGTAAACCCTAACAGATAATCCGGAGTGGAACCCCGTAGGCGGTCATGTGTCACCTTTGGCATGTTTCCGGCAGTTCCTGCAGCCATACCGGTGCCAAACATCGTGCTCTGCACTCCTTTGGACCCCACCAGAAAGGCCGAGAGGGGGGTTTTGACGACTGGGCAACTCTCAAACTCCATAAATTCGCCCAGGCATGCGCCATGGAGAGGTCACTCCAGAGTTGCCTCACAGCGACTGAAACAACACGAAAGGCAGCAGTTATGGGTTATAAGTCCAGATAAATTGGCGCAGAAACTGGGCGCCACGGGTTGCCTTTGTCAAAGGGAGAGGTCATCGCACTTCACTAGACAGCTACCGCCTGCCTCAAACCGGGCAGCCCCCGGTCAATAAGGTTCTGTCCCGCCACAGTCTACCTGCTTCAATGGGTGCTTGGAGCTCAGGGTCATTGCCCAAAAGGTGGACTGATACACCGCACCAAACAACACGAAAAAAGGAAAGAAGGTACCAGCCCTTCACTTTGCAAGTTGGAACGTCAGAACTATGTGTCCTGGCCTGTTGGAAGACCTGACACAAATCAACGATTCTCGGAAGACCGCCATCATTAACAACGAGCTCAGTAGACTCAATGTAGACATTGCAGCACTTCAGGAGACTCGCCTCCCCGCGAGTGGATCTCGAGCAGAGCAAGACTACACTTTCTTCTGGCAGGGCAGGGATCCTGAAGAACCAAGACAGCATGGAGTGGGCTTCACCATCAGAAACTCCTTGCTCAGCATGACAGAGCCTCCCTCAAATGGCTCGGAACGCATACTGTCCATCCGACTGCTCACCACCTCTGGTCCAGTACACCTACTCAGCATGTATGCTCCAACACTCTGATCCTCACCTGAAGCTAAAGATCAGTTCTACGAGGAACTCCATAACATCATTAGCAGCATCCCCAACACCGAACACCTATTCCTGCTGGGGGACTTTAATGCCAGGGTTGGGGCCGACCATGACTCATGGCCCTCCTGCCTTGGGCGCTATGGCATTGGAAGGATGAATGAGAACGGGCAGAGACTGCTTGAGTTGTGTACCTATCATAACCTCTGCATCACCAACTCGTTCTTTTACACTAAACCCTGTCATCAGGTTTCATGGAGGCACCCAAGATCGCGTCGTTGGCACCAGCTAGACCTCATTGTCACAAGGCGAGCCGCCTTAAACAGTGTTCAAATCACACGCAGCTTCCACAGTGCGGACTGCGACACCGACCACTCCCTGGTGTGCAGCAAGGTTAGACTCAGACCAAAGAGGTTGCATCATTCCAAGCAGAAGGGCCACCCGCGCATCAACACGAGCAGAATTTCTCACCGACAGCTGTTACAAAAATTTCTAAATTCACTTGGAACAGCCCTTCAAAACACTCCCACAGGGGATGCTGAGACCAAGTGGGCCCACATCAGAGACGCCATCTATGAGTCAGCTTTGACCACCTATGGTAAAAGTGCAAAGAGAAATGCAGACTGGTTTCAATCTCATAATGAAGAGCTGGAACCTGTTATAGCCGCTAAGCGCAGAGCACTGTTGAACTACAAGAAAGCCCCCAGCGATTTAACATCCGCAGCACTTAAAGCAGCCAGAAGCGCTGCATAAAGAACAGCCAGGCACTGCGCAAACGACTACTGGCAACACCTATGCAGTCATATTCAGCTGGCCTCAGACACTGGAAACATCAGAGGAATGTATGATGGCATTAAGAGAGCTCTTGGGCCAACCATCAAGAAGATCGCCCCCCTCAAATCTAAATAAGGGGACATAATCACTGACCAACGCAAACAAATGGACCGCTGGGTGGAGCATTACCTAGAACTGTACTCCAGGGAGAATGTTGTCACTGAGACTGCCCTCAATGCAGCCCAGTCTCTACCAGTCATGGATGAGCTGGACATACAGCCAACAAAATCGGAACTCAGTGATGCCATTAATTCTCTAGCCAGCGGAAAAGCCCCTGGGAAGGACAGCATTACCCCTGAAATAATCAAGAGTGCCAAGCCTGCTATACTCTCAGCACTACATGAACTGCTATGCCTGTACTGGGACGAGGGAGCAGTACCTCAGGACATGCGCGATGCCAACATCATCACCCTCTATAAAAACAAAGGTGACCGCGGTGACTGCAACAACTACCGTGGAATCTCCCTGCTCAGCATAGTGGGGAAAGTCTTTGCTCGAGTCGCTCTAAACAGGCTCCAGAAGCTGGCCGAGCGCGTCTACCCTGAGGCACAGTGTAGCTTTCGTGCAGATGGATCGACCGTTGACACGCTGTTCTCCCTTCGTCAGATACAGGAGAAATGCCGTGAATAACAGATGCCCCTCTACATTGCTTTCATTGATCTCACCAAAGCCTTTGACCTCGTCAGCAGACGTGGTCTCTTCAGACTACTAGAAAAGATTGGATGCCCACCAAAGCTACTAAGTATCATCACCTCATTCCATGACAATATGAAAGGCACAATTCAACATGGTGGCTCCTCATCAGAGCCCTTTCCTATCCTGAGTGGCGTGAAACAGGGCAGTGTTCTCGCACCCACACTTTTTGGGATTTTCTTCTCCCTGCTGCTTTCACATGCGTTCAAGTCCTCTGAAGAAGGAATTTTCCTCCACACAAGATCAGGGGGCAGGTCGTTCAACCTTGCCCGTCTAAGAGCGAAGTCCCAAGTATGGAAAATCCTCATCAGGGAACTCCTCTTTGCTGACGATGCCGCTTTAACATCTCACACTGAAGAGTGCCTGCAGAGTCTCATCGACAGGTTTGCGGCTGCCTGCAATGAATTTGGCCTAACCATCAGCCTCAAGAAAACGAACATCATGGGGCAGGACATCAGAAATGCTCCATCCATCAATATTGGCGACCACGCTCTGGAAGTGGTTCAAGAGTTCACCTACCTAGGCTAAACTGTCACCAGTAACCTGTCTCTGGATGCAGAAATCAACAAGCGCATGGGAAAGGCTTCCACTGCTATGTCCAGACTGGCCAAGAGAGTGTGGGAAAATGGCGCATTGACACGGAACACAAAAGTCCGAGTGTATCAGGCCTGTGTCCTCAGTACCTTGCTCTATGACGGCGAGGCCTGGACAACGTATGTCAGCCAAGAGCGACGTCTCAATTCATTCCATCTTCGCTGCCTCCGGAGAATACTTGGCATCAGGTGGCAGGACCGTATCTCCAACACAGAAGTCCTCGAGGTGGCCAACATCCCCAGCTTATACACACTACTGAGTCAGCGGCGCTTGAGATGGCTTGGCCATGTGAGCCGCATGGAAGATGGCAGGATCCCCAAAAACACATTGTACAGCGAGCTCGCCACTGGTATCAGACCCACCGGCTGTCCATGTCTCCGCTTTAAAGACGTCTGCAAACGCAACATGAAATCCTGTGACATTGATCACAAGTCATGCGAGTCAGTTGCCAGCGTTCGCCAGAGCTGGCGGGCAGCCATAAAGACGGGGCTAAAGTGTGGCGAGTCAAAGAGACTTCGTAGTTGGCAGGAAAAAAGACAGAGGCACAAGGGGAGAGCCAACTGTGTAACAGCCTCGACAAACAAATTTCTCTGCAGCACCTGTGGAAGAGCCTGTCACTCTAGAATTGGCCTTTATAGTCACTCCAGGCGCTGCTTCACAAACCACTGACCACCTCCAGGCGCTTATCCATTGTCTCTCGAGATAAGGAGGCCAAAGAAGAAGAGAAGAAGAAGTGGGATGATGACATAAACGGGTGTGACATAAGTGAAGAGGACCTGCCCCCTGATCTTGTGTGGAGGAAAATTCCTTCTTCAGAGGACTTGAACGCATGTGAAAGCAGCAGGGAGAAGAAAAATCTCAAAAAGTGAGGCATGGCAAGATTTCTTTAAAAATTTTGACAGGTTTGTCTAGATTTCTCTGACAACAGGCACACAGTACCAGGTGGACAATTTGAAGGCATCATGTAGTTCAATAAGAATTGCGAGATTCTGCGTTGAGGCAGGTAATCTCAGCCAGTGTCAGCTAGGATGATACATTCACCATCTGTGTTACGAGCTCGAGAGGGGAAAAGAGGGTTCTTGCTCCTGATCATTATCCAGTGTCCCCTGGTGGAAGTAGGTGTAGGTGTCAGGTGAGAACAGGATCAGGCTCAGCTGTGATGCCCTACACAGTCAACCAGCCTGCGCTCCGTGATAAAGAACAACCATTTAGGAAAGGCATCTGAAACACTGCTGGTGCTCAGCAACCCCTAACTCAGGAATAGTCAGCACCTTCAGAAAAGGGGAGAAAAATAAGCAAAGTCGATTGGCCACATTGCGATAAACCCTTATCAGCAGTATCACGTTCAAGAACTTCGGATAAAATTTCCATTGCAAAATGTAAATGTACCCACTTTTACCTAAAAAACCATTTCAATGTAATTTGTTTTCTCTTGATTACATAAAATTTTTTGTGGATTGAGAGATTGTCAAAGTAACAACAAAAACTGATATTTATGCAGGACCTTTAATGTCATGAAATGTCCCAAGGTGCTTCGCGGGAACAATATAAAACAAAGTATGACACCGATCCACATAAAGAGATATTAGGTCAGATGATCAAAAGCATGGTCAAAGAGGCAGGTTTTAAAGGAGTGTCTTATAGGAAGAAATTGAGATAGAGGCGCAGAGAGGTTTAGGGAGGGTATTCCAAATCTTAGGGCCTAGTCAACTGAAGGCGCAGCCACCAATGGTGGAGCGATTAAAATCGGAGATGCTCAAGAGGCCAGAATTAGATGAGCGCAGATATCTTCGAGGGTCATGGGACTGGAGCAGGTTACAGATCTAGGAAGGGGTGAAGCCATGGAGGAATTTGAAAACAAGGATGAGAATTTTAACATCAAGATGTTGCTTGACCAGGAGCCAATGTACGTCAGTGAGCACAGGAGCAGTTAGTAGATTGGCTTAGGGGAGTTGTAATAGTAGTAATATCACTAGACTAGTAATGTAATGCTCTGGGGATGTGGGTTCCAATCCCACCATGGCAGCTGCTGGAATTTAAATTCAATTGTTCATAAAAATTCAATTACTGAATTAAAATTTGAAATTCCAAAGCTGGTAATTGTGCCATGAAACCATCATAGGTTTTTGTAAAAACCCATCTTGTTCACTAATGTCCTTTAGTGAAGGAAATCTGCTGTCTTTACCTGGTCTGGCCTACATATGACTCCAGACCCACACTTACCTGTCCTCTGAAATGGCCTAGCAAGCCATTCATTGAAGACTAATTAAGGATGGGCAACAAATGCTGGCCTGCTAGTGACACCCACATCCTATGAAAGAATGCAAAAAAGTTTGTACAGATATGATCTAGTCTGACCTGAGTTGCAAATATGGTCATTGATATAATCAAGATTTTTTTTTTTTAAAGTATTCACTTAATTGGAGTACTAACTAAAATGATCCAGTTCAGAATGAATATAATATGAATATACATACATACAAAAATGAAGGACAGTAGAAGACCCTGGGTTCAATTTTGTTGAGGTCCCGACGTCGGGATCCGTGGACCAAAAGATTGTACCGGCAGCAGCCCGCCACGGAGTCTGACGCCGAGAGTGCCGGGACCGATCTTCCAGCCGGTGGCGAGGCTCTGTGGCAGCCCCTCTGCCGCTGGATGACGGGACCTGGCTATACATATTTAAATGAAGACCCTGCATAAATTTAAATAAAACTTGCACCAATCTTACCCCCCGCATGGGATCTTCTGAGGGGCGGTCAGCACTCACGCTCCTTCACTTTCCCGTCCAGGGAAAACTGGCACCACTGAGGTGGGGAAGGGGGGGATCTTAGGATTTTCTGTGTAGTGGGGGGGGGGGGGTTATGGGGTCAAATGTGCATTAATAAGTGTGGGGGGGGGGCTGGAGAAAGGGGTGTCCTCAGCACTTTGATCTGTTTGTTGTGGAGGGTGGGGGGTAGAAGGTCAAGTTTTGCAGGTAAGTGTTCTGGGGGGCAGGGGATGAAAGAGGGCAACTATTACATGTAATTGTTATTGGGGAGAGAAAAGGGCGATAGTTTTTTTTGCAGTGTCTTGGTGGGAGTGGGGGGCGTAGGGCTTTAAAATTTAAATGTACCGGCAGGGATGGCTGCCTTTAAAAATGGCGCCAGCGCCTGCACACAGGCAGCTGATGCTGTTGCCGGGGTCGCAGAGCCCACCCCCACCACGTGATTGGGGTGGGGGGCTGGGTGGGTGTGGGGGGGCCCGACAAGCGTATTATGTTATGCCGCCGCACGGTAGATCGTGGTGGCATGGTGGCACGCGGCCCACACATGCGGGCTGCCATTCTTTTTGCCCGCTGCTCTTCTTAGCGGCAGAAGAAGAGAATTCAGCCCCAATTGTCCCGTGGTTGCGATGCTTTACGCATTATGATACACACACTCTGCAGCCATGTAATGTCCTGGATGAGGTGAAAAAACAGATAAAAACCCAGGCCAGTTTGGAGGGGACAAAATCGAGAAAATTCATCAACAACCCTGTTAGGTGATTGAAACTAAGTCCAGGAGACCACATTGATCGTGCTTTATCATACAGGGTACCCTCTAGTTGTGGGTAGAGTTTAGTTAATATTATTTCCACACCTAACACTGTATCTTGTTCCAAGGAAGTGATATTTTTAAACTTTTCTCCCATGTTTGCATTCAGACCAGGTGAGCCACATTCCCAAATGTTTGCTGTGCTCTGTGTTAATATGAAAATTTACAGACAACAACTGCCAGCATTGCTGTTTAAAACCAATTCTTATTCTGATGGCAGAATGGTTGAGCCACATGTTAGTCAGGGTAAGGTAACTGGGTCTGTTTATATCCTGGAGAGCAGTGATTTTTTTTTTTTTTTAAAGAGATACAGCACTGAAACAGGCCCTTCGGCCCACCGAGTCTGTGCCGAACATCAACCACCCATTTATACTAACCCTACACTAATCCCATATTCCTACCAAACATCCCCACCTGTCCCTATATTTCCCTACCACCTACCTATACGAGTGACAATTTATAATGGCCAATTTACCTATCAACCTGCAAGTCTTTTGGCTTGTGGGAGGAAACCGGAGCACCCGGAGAAAACCCACGCAGACACAGGGAGAACTTGCAAACTCCACACAGGCAGTACCCGGAATCGAACCCGGGTCTCTGGAGCTGTGAGGCTGCGGTGCTAACCACTGTGCCGCCCTTAGGGAGGTTCAGTTGGCAGCGAGCCACATTCCTGTCGGGTAAAAGCACCAATGGCTTCTTTCAATTATGGCACAGGTCAATTCCAAAATCTCTGTTTCAGGATTTGCTTCGGTTATATCACCTACTGATGTAGATGCTGTAAAAATGCTTAGTTTACATAAAGGGGTGGTTTATACAGCAGTTGGGCAACATATGCATGCAGAAGCCTGTGTGAATGCACAATTATTAGAAGGTGCAATTCACTATTATAGATGTGCTGAGAGGCTGGGGAATATCTGCACAGAGCTGCAATTGCCCAATCACTTTGCTGATCCAGTTTACTGGTCCAGGCTGCAACAGCAATGGAGGGTGGCTGTGGGGGGTTATAAAATTTCAAAAACCACCTCGAAGACTCACACTTTTGGTTTTAATGGACGCAGGCTGGGGAGGCAGCCAACTAGCGACAGTCTGCTCTCAGACCTCCCTCCTCTCATTTAAATATGTTAATGAGGCTGTGGACCTAAGATTTTAGCAGCCATTTCCATTCAATGGCTGTGGGCCAGGTTTCCCAGGGCTGGTCCCAACAGATAGAAGTGCTTCCCCCAGCAACCCCCCACCCACACACTAACCTGCTTCCCTCCCCATGATCGGTTGATTCCCCCCACATGATTCACAATCTCCTAGTGACCCACAATTACCCCTCAACCCACGATCTCCCCCCCCAACCATGACCCACAATCTTCTACCCTGACCCAAGGTCTCTCCCTCCTCTCAACTGAGGAAAAGAGTTCAAATGAATTCCTGCCATTAAATTCCGCAGGATCCTGTGTTCCCAGCATTTCTGAATACCCAGGCTGCTACAACCTGGGTCGCCCTGCCCTCACCTCCCCCTTCCCACCTCCCAATAAATATAGGGGCCAGTGAGTCTGTCTGTAGTTATAAAACATGGTCACTTCTATCTCCAACAGTATGTGTGATTCAGTTTATATTGCATCCGAGATTGCTACCTTGTTTCAGTTGCCCATACACTGTTGATGATGGAGTTGCCACTGGCAACAAAGCTAAACTGGGTATGAAAGGAGCTACATGGGCTCAGCCAATGGCTCAGAGGTAAAACTTACCATCTCTGAGTCCTATGGGCTAGAAAGGTTCCAGGTCTGATACCCAGCCTGTGCTGAGTTAGTTGTGCTCAACTGGACTGGCGCTGGAGGGACACTAATTAACCCCAAGCTTAAGAGAATGGCCAAGCAGCCAGGAACTCCCCTTTCTGACAGCGATACAGCCATCATATGCCAGATGTGCACATGTGGATGAGGACAGGAACAGTATGGCTGCATAGCCCACCAGTATTCACCATCTAGCTTCACAGCTGAATAATAGTCATGGGAAAATGACCAGAGAGTGACTGACATTGTATGGAAATCGTTCGGCAGTCAACATCTGCAGGTGGGGTTGCCAAAGTAAAGGGAGGAGGCAAAATTTGCAAAGTGAATGAGATGAAAGAGAGATGTAAATAACCTCTTGGAACCTTTTCATAAAAGAACAAACCACCTGAATGCTAACTTGCCTTAAGCAATTTTCTGCAACACAATCTGAATTTAAAAACAGATTTACTTCCAGTAAAAATGACAGGCCACTATACAAAAATTAGAATATAAATTACCACAACACAACATGAACTGTACGCTGGCTGCTCAGAGTTCCATTTCCAACTTTTCTAGGGACAGAACACGCTGATCAGACTGCATGTAAACATCTAACTGCAGCACAGAAACAGTTCATCGAGTCAAGGTCAGGATTCTTAATCATTGAAGATTCATTGATTTAATTATGGTGTGTAACAGGAATGCTCACTTTTGCGTGAAGCTGCCTGAACTTCAGTGACATTTAAAGGAATGCTGCTAGCTGCTTTATTTCCAGCTCAGTGCTTGTATATGAGATCAGGATGACCCGACTGAATGCTGCACCATAACAGCCTCAATAAATCCCGGAAAGGACAATTACAGGATCGATGTTTGTTTAGCCCCTTTTCTCAGTTCCTCAGCTCCTCTCCCACAGGCAGTATTTACATCCTGGGTTACAGTCGCACAGCCAACCTCCTTGAACAGGATAACCGGTGCTGCTACCTGCCTGGGCTTTTTTGGGGGTGCTTGAACAGGATGTTTCTTTTCAATCAGTTGTCTTTCTTTTTCAATACTTAAACTGGGCAGAAGTTTTTTTTTAAGCAATGGCCCATTTTATGTCTGGTCTTCAGGACTACGCGTGGTTGCAAGGATGTCAGTTTATTTTTAATGGTGCCAGCCCCGTTTGAAAGGGGTGCGACATTCCATGTGATTCTCAGTCAGATTTCCATCAAGATCTGGGGACAAGCTGGAAGGGGTGACGTGACCTGGAAGCTCTGTTGCCAGGCAGAAGAGTAAGGGTGGTTTGTGGGAGGTGTACATACCAACATAAGAATTAGGAGCAGGAGTAGGCCATTTGGCCCCTCAAGCCTGCTCCACCATTTAATAAGACCATATCTGATCTAATTGTGGCCTCAACTCTATTTTCCTGTCTACCCCCTATACCCTTTGACTCCCTCGTCAATCAAGAATCTATCTAATTCAGACTTGAAAATATTCAATTACCCTATGCCCACTGCTCTCTGGGATAGAGAATTCCACAGACCAATGACCCTCTGAGAGAAAAAAATTTCTCCTCACCTCTGTCTTAAATGGGTGACCCCTCATTTTTAAACCATGTCACCTAGTTCTGGTCTCTTCCACAAAGAGGAACATCCTCTCAGCATCCACCCTGTCAGGTCCCCTCAGCTCATATATGTTTCAAGAAGATCACCTCTCATTCTTTTAAACTCTAATGGATACAGGCCCAATCTGTCCAACCTTTCCTCATAACATAACCCCTTCATCCCAGGAATCAGTCGCGCGAACCTTCTCTGAACAGCTTCTAATGCAATTATATCCTTTCTTAACTAAAGAGACTGTTACGACCAGGTGAGAAAGGTGTCTAGGGGTCTTTTACTGTCTTCACCTGGTCTTATTGTAACAGGGTTTGATTTTTAACATTGTGTTTTGAATTCCCCCTTGGTGAATCCTTGTTCACTTCTTTCCAATTATAAGGCAAAGAAATGAGCACACCAGGTTTTCTTAGGTTTAAAGAAGAAAAGTGACATTTATTCAACCTTAAACTTAAACTCTAATTCAGTTAACGCCTACAAATATACTACGCACCCACGCTAGCATGCACACGTGACACACACATGCAAATAGAGACAGAAAAGAGAAGAAAAATAGAGAGGTTTGAGGCAGTCTCTGAAGGGGGTTTCTTGTTACTGTTTCTGTGTTTCCAGCTGGCCGTAGAGTCTTTGATTGTAGACAGCTCTTACTTTTCATTCGGGCCTAGTATTCTTCTTAAACCTTTTGTTCACATAGGAGACTTTTCTCTCTTTGAGTTTACGTTTCTTCAATGGTTTTCGAAGCTGGTGAGAACGAGATGAGGGCAGACAGGAGAGAGGTCTTTTCTAGTCCAGGAGCGAACAGCTTTCTGAGTTAAAAATTCTGTGGCCTGTTCAAATTTTTAAAAAAAGCCATCCAGTCATGTGACTAAACTGGTCTGACCACTTCTTCTGTGTATTGGGGAAGCAAGGACTGGGTCCCTTGTTCCAACATTGTTCGCTAGCATGCAAATACCTTTCTAGTCAGGGGCCTGGCAATTCCTTGTGATAGGCCCTCTCTTCTTCCCAACCACAATTATAAATTTTAATGTTCATGTGGAAAAATAATCTGTGCCTCAGTCTTAGCAGATAGGGGCTTGGCTGACAAGACCAAAATTGTACACAGTACTCCAGATGTAGTCTCACCAATGCCCTGTACAACTGTACCAAAACTTCCCTACTTTTATACTCGATTCCGTTTACAATTAACAACATTCCATTTGCCTTCTTAATCTCTTGCTGTAGCTAGTGCTTCTAGTATTGAATAACTGGTGGGAGAGGGTCAGGTGGACAGGGTGGGTGTTTTGGGGGGGGTGGAACAGGAAAAGGGGGCGGCACAGTGGCGCAGTGGTTAGCACCGCAGCCTCACAGCTCCAGGGACCCAGGTTCAATTCTGGGTACTGCCTGTGCGGAGTTTGCAAGTTCTCCCTGTGACCGCGTGGGTTTTCGCCGGGTGCTCAGGGTTCCTCCCACCGCCAAAGACTTGCAGGTGATAGGTAAATTGGCCATTGTAAATTGCCCGTAGTGTAGGTAGGTGGTAGGGAATATGGGATTACTGTAGGGTTAGTATAAATGGGTGGTTCTTGGTCGGCACAGACTCGGTGGGCCGAAGGGCCTGTTTCAGTGCTGTATCTCTAAAATAAAAAATAAATAAATAAAAATAAAAATAATAAAACCCTCTAAAAGCCTCAATTTAAAGAAAAGGGTTGTCCTGATTAAGGTGAAGATCAGTAGAATGTCCATAATCAAGTTATTATTACTGGACAGTCTTTTTTTTTTTGAATCATTGCTAAGTAATTTGCGTAACTTTAAAACAGACAGTGGGTAATTGACAGCAAAAGTGGTTTTCGACCTTGGTTTGAAAGAATGGTCCATGTATGCATGAGCAGATCCTTATTTGTGTTGGACTGGGCAAAAATAAACAACCTTGGGACTGACTTTAGCTGGTAGATGGTTGCTAGGGTGCCATCATTCCGACAGCACCTCACCCAAGTGGCTGATCTTCACATGTGAGCAACATACCCTCCAATTTCTTTTTGTAGTGCACAGCCAATTTTTTTAAGCGTGCGGGCACCTTTGGGTTGCTGTATAGCCTCAGAGCTCGGAGGAAGCATGGTATGAGAGTCTAGACAATGAGCACTGGCGGGACATTCTTAAAAGGTATCAGCTGGAGCTCTTTTACTTCTGAGTCAGACAGTTGTGGGTTCAGATCCCATTCCAGAGGTTTGAGCACACAATTTAGACTACCATATCACTGCACTACCAAAGGAGTGCTGCACAGTTGGAGATGCTGGCTGGAATTATATGCTCCCCCAAAGAGTGGGATGTTGCGGGAGGCGGTGTAAAATGGAGTGGGAGGCTTGGGGAGCCCTTCCCAACCCGCTCCCACCTCCATTTTATGTAGGACAGTGGCAGCGGAAACACCTCCGCCCGCCCCAGGACAATCAAGGCCTTTAAGTGACCAATTAACGGCCACTTAAGGGCCTCCGCCCGCCACCACGGGGATTTTACCATTGACCAGTTGGGCAGTCCAAGCCTGAGAAAAGCCGCCTGACAAAAGCAGGTGGCTTTCTGATGGCCTGGCAGGATGCGGTGGAGGGGTGGGGGGGGGATGGTGGTGGTGGTAGCATTCATGGTCAGGCACTCTGTGCCCGACGGAGGGCTTCCCCTGATGACCCAGCCACCTCCAATGCTCAGCATGCACCCCCACTCCCCCGTCCCCCCAGTTGACCCCCCTTGCCTCACCAGGGCCTGACGAATCAAACCCTGTCAAGGCCCCAGAAACTCACCTTTGTTTCGGAGCCATCCTTCCTCTTCTTGTGGAAGCTGGGTTGCAGTCCCAGCATTGGCCACCGCTCCCGGTGGCGCTGATGGGACTAAGAGCTGCCGGCCCGCTGATTGGCTGGCAGCTCCATTAGGCGGGACTTCCAGCCTCAATAAGCTGGAAGTCCCGCCAAGCCCAATTAAAGGCCCGGGGACCATAAAATCCGGACTGGATTCCCAGGCCTGGTTCGACTTTTTGGTGGGTGAACGGCTCCTGTCCAATGCGGGTAAAATTCAGCCTGCTGTCTTATGGATCAGACGTTAAAAACCTCCACAGTTGGATGTAAAAGATATCATGATGCTATTTTGAAGAAGAGCAGGGGAGTTCTCCTTGGTGTCCTGGCGTACATTTATTTCTCAAACAAACTCCTAAAGGAGATTATCTGGTCATTATCACATTGCTGTTTGTGGGAGCTTGCTGCATGGAAATGGGCCACCATGTTTCCTACCTTATAACTGTGACTACACTCAAAAGTACTTAGTTGGCTGAAAAGTGCTTTGGGATGTCCTAAGGTCATGAAAGACGCTATATGCAGTCCTGCAACATCCAGTCATGAATGGTAGTAGAGGACAATTAAACAACTAACAGGAGGAGGAAACTCCAAAAACATCCCCATCCTCAATGATGTCAGAGCCCAGCACATCAGTGCAAAAGACAAGGCTGATGCATTTCCATCCATCTTCAGCCAGAAGTGCTGAGTGGATGATCCACCTTGGCCTCCTTCTGATATCACCACCATCATAGAGGCCAGTCTTCAGACAATTTGATTCACTCCACATTATATTAAGAAACGGCTGAAAGCACTGGATACAACAAGGGCTGTGGGCCCTGACAACATCTTGGCTGTAATACTGAAGACTTGTGCTCCAGAACTAGCCATAACCTTAGCCAAGCTGTTCTAGTACAGCTACAACACTGGTATCTACCAGTATGGAAAATTGCCCAGGTATGTCCTGTCCACTAAAAGCAGGACAAATCCAATCTGGCCAATTACCACCCCATCAATCTATTTTCAATCAACAAAGTGTTGGAAGGTGTCAGCAACAGTGCTGTGAAGCGGCCCTTACTCAGCAACAACCGACTCATTGTTGCTCAGTTTGGGTTCCGCAAGAACCACTCAGCTCCGGACCTCATGACAGCATTGGTCCAAATGTGAATTCCATGGGTGGGGTGAGAGTGATTGCCCTTAGCATCAAGGGAGCATTTTGACTGAGTATGGCATCAAGGAGCCCTACCAAAACTAAAGTCAATGGGAATCAGGGGAAAACTCTCCATTGATTGGAGTCATACGTAGCTCAAGGAAAGATGGTTGTGGTTCTTGGAGGCCAATCATTTCAGCCCCAGGACATCACTGCAAGAATTCCTGAGGATTGTGTCCGAGGCCCAACCTTTTACAGCTGCAATGATCTTCCCTCCAACATAAGGTCTGAAGTGGGGATGTTCGCTGATGATTGAACAGTGTTCAGCACCTTTCACAACTCCTCAGATATTAAAGCATTCCATGTTCACATGCAGCAAAACCTGGACAACATCCAGGCTTGGGCTAATAAGTTGCAAGTGACATTCATGCTATACAAGTGCTCAGCAATGACCATCTCCAACAAGAGAGAATCTAACCATCTCCATTTGATATTCTATGGCATTACCATAACTGAATCCTCCACCATCAATATCCTGGGGATTACCATTGACCAGAAACTGAACTTGACCAGCCATATAAATACTGTGGCTACAAGGGCAGGTCAGAGGCTGGCAATTCTGCAGCGTGTAACTCACCTCCTGACTCCCCAAAGCCTGCCCATCATCTACAAGGCATAAGTCAGGAGTGTGTTGGAATACTCTCCACTTGCCTGGATGAGTGCAGCTCCAACAACACTCAAGAAGCTCGACACCATCCAGGACAAAGCAGCTCGCTTGATTGGTACCCCAATCCACCACCTTAAACATTCACTCCCTCCACCATTGGCGCACAGTGGCAGCAGTGTGTACCATCTACAAGATGCACTGCAGCAACTCACCAAGCTTCTTCGACGGCACCTTCCAAACCCACGACCTCTACCACCTGGAAGAACAAGGGCAGCAGACGCATGGGAATACCACTACCTGCAAGCTCCCCTCCAAATCACACACCATCCCGACTTGGAACTATATCGCCATTTATTCACTGTCTCTGGATTAAAATCCTGGAACTCCCTCCTCAACAAGACTGTTGGTGTACTTACACCCCAGAACAGCAGTGATTGAAAAAGGCAGTTCACCACCACCTTCTCAAGGGCAATTAAGGATGGGCAATAATTGCTGCTCACGTCCCAAGAAGGAAAATGTAAAAAAAAAAATGCATATCTTTTTTTCCATTCAATTGTGGTGGGGGAGGGAGGCAGAGGGCAAGGAGAATTAAAACTAACCCTGATTCATGTCTATACATGTTCTGTTTCCATCCTGAGTCACTCGATAGTAATCGGGGGGGGGGGGGGGGGGGGGGGATTCCTGGCTAATTTTTCCCCCTTAATCCAGTATTCTGCGCCCAGGTTGAGATCAACTCACAGAACATGAAACATGGAGCTGAATTTTATTCTGGCAACGGGGTCCCGGCAGGGGGTGCTGGAAGGTGGGGGAGTCTATGCCTCGGCCCTCCGTAGGACCCCCGTTGCAATTCTAGGGCTGGCAGGCGATGGACTGCCTGCTGTCGGGGACACAGTCCCTTTGAGGAATGAGCTCCAGCCTCCAACTGGAAGGTCAGCGTCACTGACAGCAGTGGCTACCACTACCAGTAGTGCAGGAGGCCCAGCAGTACTGAAGGCTTTGGAGACCCTGGGAGAGCTAAGTGGGCCCGGGGTCACCAGTGCCATTCAGGCCGGCCCTGGCGACGAGATGGGGTTGGTGAGGGTGAGGGGATGTCTTACCGGGCTGGGTAGGGGGGTGGCAATCGACGCCAGGGGGACCCTCCGGCGGCTCTGGATTGCCCAAGGGGGAACAACCCCTGCGATCCCTCCAGGAGGCTGCCAGGTTTTACCTGGTGGCATCTCCCCACAATAGCGGGCCCCCTCCACCTTCTATTAATTTGAGGTGGAGACGGGAAGAGGCCACTTAAGGGCCTCAATTGGCCTGAGGTGGGAAGGCCATCCTCAGCCTTCCCCAGCCCCGACTAAATTGGAAGGTGTCAAGAAGGCAACGGGCACTCTACCCTGCCTTTCGACACAATTTTATGGAACTTCTCCTGTCTCCATTCTCATCCGAGAGGGTCCATAAAATTCAGCCCACAGTCTGTTTGGCATAGTGTATAGCAGCCCGTGTATTTGACCAGTAGACCACTAAGGGACTCTGTATTTCTTATACATGAGGAAAGGTGCTGAATGTCAGTGTAAATTATTCAACCATGGGAGCATCACAGTCTTGTTCGCGTCAGATGACCAAACGTGCATGCTTTTCCAGCGAGAATCCCTGGAGAGCAGTAAGACGCTGAAGAATATTTCTGCCTCCTCATGGAGATACTGAGACCCCAATATTTATGGGGAAGTGAGGAGGCAATGGGCAGTGTTGCCATTTGAGGTTGGGAAACACAGAAGAACGGACTTACCTTAGACCCTGCTGAATTTTAACGGTTTATCAGGCAAGGAGGGGAGAAGCACGTGACGGCTTGGAGAGATCAGTGGCGGGGCCTTGGATGAAATCAGGAGGCCATCAGATGGCAGGCGAAGGGGCAGGGTGTCCAATCACTGGGACAATTGCTTGGTGGGCTTGGGAGGAAGCACTCCTGCTCTTCCTGGCCCACAAGCAGTGCTGGAAAAACATTTACTTCTTCCATGCAGTCATCCTTGGCTCCCTTTAGCTGCCAGATTTCCCGAAGCCCAGAAAACTCAGCCAGCCACTGTTAAAGTTGAAAGAGAGGTAAAATCTGAGGCATGCAACCTTATTAAAATATTTAAATAAGGGATCCATCTCTGGTGTTCCTCTCTCAAGGCACAGAACTAAAAAGCAGAGAAGTTACGTTCAATTTATAAAGAACATTGGTTTGACCACATTTGGAGTACTGTGAACAGTTCTGGTCTCCATATCATACCAAGGACCAGAGGCACTGGAGAAGATGCAAAAAGGATTTATTAGAATGATATAAAAACTGAGAGGTTCTACCCATCAGGAAAGATTGAACAGGCTGCAGCTCTTTTCTCTGGAAAAGAGAAGGCTGAGAGGTGATCTAATAGAGGTCTTTAAGATTATGAAAGGGTTTGATAAAGTGAATGTAGAGAAGATGTTTTCACTTGCGGGTGAGACCAGAACCAGGGACCATAAATATACGATAGTTACTATTGAATCAAATAGGAGAAACATCCTTACCCAGAGAAAATGTGGAGTAGTTGAAGCGAATAGCATGGATGCATTCAAGGAGAAGCTAAACAAGCACATAAGGGGTAAAGGAATAGGAGGATTTATTAATGGGGTTAGATGAAATGAGGTGCAAAGAGGCATGGACCTGTTGGACCAAATGGCTTGTAAATACTTTGAAATGCAGGAAGGGGTGCTAACAATTGACTTCAATGCCTTCGTGCTAGACAGAGAAAAAAAGAATCCTTCCTGTTCCTAATTGCCAGTGAGTGAATACTGCTGGAAAGTGTGTGTGATTGCATGTTGGTGAAAGCAGGATCAGTTTTGACTGTGATACACCTTCTAGTCAAATAGCCTGTCAACATACACTGACTATGTTGATACCTAATTAATGGTACTTGGTTAAGGTACCAAAGACCAATAAAAACCTATGGAAATGTACTTCAGCAGGAGTTAGTGACTTCAGCAGAGGAGGTGAGAAAGGGAGAAAAACGAAATTATCAGAATCAAAGATGAATGTTTTTATTCAAGAAACGAGACCCCATTTATCCAGCTGCTCCTGCACAGCTCACACTCGGGTCACTCAGAGTGACCTGAACTAAATGCAATCTCCCAGGGTTTATTTGGAGACCTTTCTTGTTTAAGTTCCCATACCAGATAGTATTAAGTTGCCTCCCTGACACATGCACTGACTCCCTTACTCAGCTGTAAACCACAAGAGGTTTCCATCAACCATTTCAGGCTGACTGATATCAACCACCAACTTGTTAGCTCAAGCCAACCTTCCAACTGGTCAACCAATCCTGTTTAATCCCAATTGTCACCATTTTAAAATTTAAAACTTATGAGAAATCTGATGCTCAACATACCAACTCCCCACATTTTTTCACTAAAACCTGCTCTCTTATCCTGACAGCAAAATCGTGGACTCATGAAAATGTGCATCTGCGATTCTGGCACTGGAATATATGAGTTGGTTTCAGCAACATAAATGTGGGAAGTTGGCCCTGAGGGCATCAGAGAGGTCACCCTCCCCTGTTCCAAACTACAGAGGCACCAAAATGTAAAAGTGACAAAAGCTCAAGCAACAGGGACAACGTAGCAACAATGTGTTGACTGGGATCTTATCACAAGCACAGACACAGATCACAATCACAAACAAGCAGAGGCTTAACAGTATGTCTGACAGTCTGGGCAAACTAATTAAGTGCTCTCCACAAAAATTCTTTTGCTAACGTTGGGAGCTTTGTAATGACAGTTTTACAAACTATACACACAGAACAAAATGTGGCTTCCAGTTACTAGAAATAAAAAGGCTGCTTACAGGCCTGGTTGTGATTGTGACTGTGGAGCAGGAGGAGTTACTGCGCATTTTATAGTTATAAATAATTCGCTTGTTCCTTTCTGTACATGGTGCAGATTTAAAAGAAAGTTTCCACAGTTTTTTTCCCATCTTTCGAAGTTGGTGACTTATGTTGGGGTACAGTCTCACAGCCACCAGCCACCCTCAACTACCTCCAAGTGGTCATTCTTAATGGGATCAGTGGGGCAGTGAGGGGATACCTTAACGGTGCCCAGTCTTGTCCCCACCCAAGCTCAATACCCACGCATCTTCTTCCCAGGTCACTGAATAACAATTAGGAGCAGGAACCCTGGTAAACTTTTTTCTCCTTTCTATAGCCCAGGGTGCTGAAGCCACCGACTACCACCCTAGCTGAACTCAGGAACTCAGCACAGACTGGAGATTAAACCTGGAACTTTCTCAGACAATTTTTCACCCTTCCCTTCTTCTCCTGAAGCTGTAACACCTTGCTGTAGTTCAGGACAAGGTACCCTATAGTGCCTCAGCCTAAATGGTCATTCTGTATGTGCCAACCTTGACAGTGAGTAATTAGCAGGACTATTTTAATGAGCATCACTGCTAAGCCTGATTATATCCTCGTCTGGTGTTCAAAAATATCTCCTACCAGAGGTCATTGCATAGCATTCTGGAGTGAGAGCCCTGGCTAATTACCTGATTCCTATCGTAGGAGCACTTAAGCCAATTGTACCAACCCTACTGTTGCCCTGGCTGAAACCAGCCAACTCAGCACTGACCGGAGGACTGGAAATGGCCTGCATGTCTCAGCCACTCACTGCATAAGCTCACTGAGCCATCATGAAGGGCAGAGTGGGTGAGGCTTGAACCTGAAACCCGCAAGCTCAGTTTGTCTTAGCTCCACACTGGGTAGTACATTTACTTCATGAGCCACATCGCAGAAGCTGTCTAGCCCTTTATTCAACAAATGCTGGCAAAGATACAATTCTGAGGTCAAGAGGTAAAAGTCCAAAATCTATGTGAAGGAAATAATTCCACACAATTTAAACCTGAAGAGAATAATTATACCTTTGGGCAATGGTATAAAACGAATGATATTAAATTAGCTGCACGTTGTACACTACACCTTATTTTTCTTTCCGTTTAAGTCACCGGAAGGTAAAATCAAGTGTAGTATATAGTGGGCAGTCAATTTGATATTGCCTATTTTAAATTATTGCCGAAAGTTAAAATTATCTCCAACATATGAAGTGAGTTAGAGCTAGATTAGCAAAATATTCAAAACTGTACTTCATAGAAAAATGTCAGGGTAAAATAACACCTCCTTTTGCATCCATACAGCAGCACTAATCAGCTGCAAGTTCACAACCAATGTTAACCTACGGCAGTAATAAAAATGGAGCTTGAGGCATTGAGTGTTACTCAATATATTTCATTGTGTGATATTGTTACAACCTACAACATTGCTGCATGTGGATTTATATCCTGGCAAAAACTATAGGTCACAGAGCCAAGCAATTTTTCATGCTTTCTGCTATATGGCCCCTTGGTGAGATAGCCTACAAAGGGAATTGTATCAGAACTGAAGGCTTAATAAATGAAATAGTCCTGTGTGGCACTGAATTTGTTAAAGGTAACAGAGTGCATTGGTACATCAACATGCTGTACCCAAAGGAATGCTGCAATGTAAACTGTGCACTCACAATTGCTCAGTTAGTTTCCAATCTTATGTCTGGTTGAGTCATAGCAGGCTATTTCATATACCTCCCAGAACCTTTATACAGAGCAGCGGAGGGAGAGGCTTGAGAAGGGACTGTTCACCCACATCCCGAGTATGGGTAGGGATCTAAAGAACAGTAATAAAAAAATGACCAAAATAATTGCAGCCCTGACATCTCAGTTGGTAACATCATTATATAACTGAGCCATACAAATGGGAAAGTTCTGGGTTTGATTCTCAGTCTCTGCCACGTTAAATGATCTCATCTGAGGTTGAAGTTTGGTACTATAATTGGTGTCAGCTAAGGAAGAACAATTTGCTCTTATATAGTTCCCTTAACCCAAGAAACTTCACCCTGCCCCCGTCCCTGCTCCTCAACCACCCCAACCACCCACCCCACCCCACCCCCCAAGCATTTCACAGGGGTGTAATCAGACAAATATTGATACCAAGCCAAAGAAGGAGCTATTGGGATTGGTTGAAGAGGTAGGTTTTAAGGAGTGTCTTAAAAAGGAGAGAGAGGTGGCGGGGCATATGTTTCAGGAGGGAATTCCAGCGTTTGGTATCTATACATTTGAAATCATGGCTACCAATGGTGGGGTGAATGAGTGTGTGATGGACAAGAGGCCAGAATTGGAGGAACGCAGAGGTCTCAGAGGATGGTCGGGGCGGAGGTACTTACAGAGGTAGGGAGTGGGTGAGGCCATAGAAGAACAAAAGGAAGAGAATTTTCAAATCAAGGCACTGATCAACCAGGAGCCTGGGAGACCAGGACTTGGTGTGGGTTAGGATATGGGTTTTGGATGAACTTAAGTTTCTGCAGGGTGGAAGATGAAACGAGGGAAAAATCAGACCAGACCCCTGTTCCAGATTGATTGAAAGTGCACATATGAATGTTAGTTGATGACCGGGTTGGGTTTGATTGTAAAGTCCATCAGGATAAATTGCCTGACAATACTCAATGGATTTTGTCTTGGTGACAGGGGTCTCGACCACCTCAAAAGTGCCGGCGAGAGCCCCACGTTGCCTTGTCTGGGCAAGACCCGCCAAATCAAATGCCAAATAGGCACTTAACTGGACAGTGGCAGGCGTTCCCAGGGATCAAGGACCCTGGCAACGGAAGTCCCGCTTGCTGAGAACTGTCGGCCAAACAGAAGCCAGTGTTGTGTGATTGCCTTTAAGAGTGATGTCCCTTTAAGATCTTAGTATACACATACAAGTACCACCTGCCAGAATCTCTCTGCTACTGTAACACCAAGAGGCAAGTCATGTAAATAGTTAGCTCTGCACTGTATATACTTATTAGCTAAAAGAAAACTGTTTGAGATCTTCAAGCAACTGAACTCCATGCATCTCGTTTATGTTGCATCAGACAAACATAAAAAGCTTTGCATTGCAGCCGGCAGCTCTTTAACGAAGCAGTGCCACCACAGAAGCAGTGGCTGCTGCCAGTACTGGACTCACCAGAGGCATTGGAACTAGGCCACAGTTAAATCAGGGCGGGAAGGGTTTCGAGGGGTGGGGGTCTCAGGGAGGTGGGGAGAAGGATGTAGGGGGATCAGCAGCAAGAGCTGGGGGTGGCTCTCAGTGGGCCCCCCCTCTTCCTGATACCAGGTCCCTCATTCACGCACTAAGGGCATTTTAACGAGGGACCCCCACCACCACCACACAACCCCACCCCACCTCCCCCACCGAGCCAGCAAGCAACCCGCATGGGTTTGCTTGGCGCACTCCCCGTGTGGCGATGAGCCTACCTGCTGCTGGGCAAATTCAGATGGCAGTGGGATGAAGCCCTTAATTGCACATTAATTGCCCACTTAAGGGCCTCAGTTGGCAGTGGGACAGGAAGGCCTGTGGACTTAAGTTGGGTGGAGGTGGGAAGATGGCAGGGTCCCTCCCCTGTCACCATTCCACCCGATTATGTGCTCTCCCTGCCTCCAAACCGGACTCGTGGGAGAGTACAAAATTTCCCCCAATGTCTGGGCTCACCTATGAAAAATGACACAAGCGAGGCTCCATGAAACTATATCCTGACAGGAATCAATGCCTTCAAGAGAGAAGAAGGGGGAGAAATAGATAAATTGGAAACAATAAAATGCAATTATTTTACAGAGCCAGGTCTGGTTACTCAATACTCTGAGTACCCAATAAATATATGGTGTTTTACTTCACTTTATGATATCAGTACAGTTCTTGTTTAGATCCCTACTCTGTAACTTTAACATGTCGGATTTTACCACACTGTCATACATTGAGAGTAATCCTTTTGTGGAATAAAACTGATTTGGGCTCCTCTGTGCGCCCAGGAGGTAAAGGCAATGCTCTGTGTAGCTTTGAACAAAACAGATCACGTTGGTTAATCCCTGGTCTGGCTTGAGTTAGTTTATTTTAGCTGAGCTTGCAGAAAGGACACTAAAGATAGCCTTAGCCCTCCCTGAATTGAAGGGAAAAATATCTCTCAGAGCTCTGTTCCTGACCTCATGGGAAAGTGCAAGAGTTGAATTTGGTGGTTAGGCCACAGGTTCGTTCGACAGGGAGCGGCCGGCAACGTGCAATATTCTGGCGGCCAGCCAATTAGCAGTGTGGAGGTATGGGGGCCATCCAGTGAGAGGGCAGTGGTGGGATGCAAGGCAGTGGAGGCTACTTCAGGCGACGCCACCGCAGGTGTTGGTGCCATATTAAAAGGGCTGTCTGCCCTGCATTTAACTGTGACTGCCTGCCTGAAAAGCTGAAAATTTAAAGAAAACCTACAGCCACAATGGCGGAAGGAAGATCCTGGGTGGCCACATGGTTCAAGGGCAAGGCAGGAAGTCCACTTCTCCAGTGACTGGCCTGGCCAAGCATGCCTGGATGGAGATCGCAGAGGAGGTCAGCAGCTGTGGGGTCACCCCCAGAACCCAAATAAAGTGCCACAAGTGAGTCAATGACCTCCTTCGGTCTGCTAAGGTGAGTATTCCATATCTCTTTTCCCTTTGGGGCTTGCATGTGGCAATGCGAGAGGATGCATTTGGTGGAGAGGGAGTGACCACCCAGTCAGTGGCAAAGGGGTCAGGCAGTACCATATGCAGCCAGAGGCATGACTGCATCTCAGTGAAAGGCGAATATCTGTCATTGCTGATACCCACAAGGTCCCTCGAGATTGGCCACATGCAGGAGGTATTTGTGTGGCCCCATCAAGGACCGCTGAGCTGCCACCAGTGAGGTGTGCTTGTCTCTGTCAGGAAACTAACAGTGTCTGTCTTTGTGCTTGCAGGAGAAGACAACTCATAACATAAAGGAACAGGCCAAAGCAGATGGTGGGCTGCCATCTCAGTTCATCCTGACCCCTATGGAGGAGGTGGCCTTAGAGCTGGCAGGGTCGCACAGTGACTGCTCCATTGCTGATGGTGAGGCAGGAGTGCCCACCCAAGAGGGTAAGTGGATGGGTGAAGGGGCACAAGGGTGCATCAGGCACACTCCAGGCATAGTGTACGTGTGTCCACCACTGGACACAAGGAGCTACACAGTAGGGATAGTCGAGAAGACACAATAGGAAGGAGTTTACCCTTCAGTCTAACCATTCTCTCTCACAGGCCCAGGTCAGGCTGAAAAGCGGAGAGCTGGAGAGACTGGGGGAACAGCCAGCCACCTCCGAGGAGGAGGAGGAGGGAGCCTCAGAGGATGCACCATCACATTATTCCCCCGCACCTTCCACCAGCACAGATAGTCTCACGGTGGTGTGCATCCATTTGCACATAGATTCTGGTGAGCACAGACCAGATGCACCCAACCAGCTGACGGTGACTGTGACAGCAAGGCCACTGACAATCAGAGGACTGTGGGAGGCCAGGGTGATGCTATGTCCCAGGCTCTGGAATCATCAGCAATATGGCAAATGTTGAAGCTGTGGCATGAGGTAAAGTAAAATCTGGCAGAGGTCCAGAGGCTATACACAGCCAAGCGTGGATGGTGGAGGAGTCCATCCAGGCCTTGAGTGCTGCCATGTCTCTAGCCTGTGCGTTTGGCTTTCTGCTTTGCTGGATCTGGCTTGCAAACAGCTCAGTGGATGCCAGACCTGCATGCCATCACCTTGTCCATGAGCTCAATGCAGCAATCACAAGGTGAGATGGTGGGGGGAACAAGGCAACTGGAGTTTCCACCAGGTTTTCATTCTTCTCAGGTCAGCAGGGAGGTACAAGTGTGCCTTGTGAGAGAGGAGGGTGGCTGCCTTCTGGATCTGGAAGCTCCTCTCAGGCCGCTCCTGGTGTGGGCAACAGCTCCTCAGCTACTCTGCCAGTGATACCAGTGCCTCAAGTAGCCGTGACAACAGAGGAGGTCCTGCACCTGTGCAGGAGCCCCTCAGCATGCCGGGGCCCTCCAGGCCTCTCCCAAGCCACGGGATAGCAAGGTCAGCAGCCTGCCTCCACCTCAGCTGACAGTGGGAGCACCATGTAGGAGCAACCGGAAAAAATTTAAGAAGAGCACCTAGCTGCACTTGGGGCTCCATGGTTAATAGAGTAACTAAGTGTTAAGCCATGTATCTATTGTGACGCTTGATAAAGGATTACTATATTGGTGCTACATCTCCTTCCATTCATTGCTGCCCTTTGGGATTTTAGTTACACCCTGGCACCCTCAAGGGACTGGATGCAAGGGAGCACGCCACCTGCAGTCAATGCTTCAGACTTGCCACTGTGTGATGTGCACCTGGGCATTGGACGATACAATGTGAAATGAGGGAGGTGACAGCAGGGATGCATAAAGGTGAGACTTTATTGGTGTGGTTCCAACAGGTAGTAAGGATAATATGAAACATCTATGTATAAGTGTGCCCCCAGCCGCCCTTGTGCGTATCTCATTGCACCTTGCCTGTGGTCCCTGGGGTCCTTCATCTTGTATTGTCTGGTCAGCAACCTCCTCCACATGCTCATCAAAGGAGGCATCACTATCCACAGTATCCTCACTGTTCAACACCTCCCTCCTCTGCACAGAATCATGGAATGGTTACAGCATAGAAGGAGGCCACTCGGGCTGTTGTGTCTATGCTGGCGCTCTGTAAGAGCAACTCACCTAGTCCCACTTCCCTGCCCTTTCCCTGCTGCTCTAAATTTTTTCTCTGCAGATAATTACCCAATTTTCTTTTGAAAGCCTCCATTGAATCTTCCTCCACCACACTCTCAGGCAGTGCATTTCAGATCCTAACCACTCACTGCGTAAAAAGCTCTTCCTCATGTCTCCGTTGCTCTTTTTGCCAATCACTTAAATCAGTGTCCTCTGGTTCTCAATCCTTCCACCAATGGGTACAATTTCTCCCTATTGACACTGTTCAGACCCCTCATGATTTTGAACACCTCTAACAAATCTCCTCTTAAGCTTCTCCAATCTATCCATGTAAATGAAGTCCTTCATCCCTGGAACCATTCGTGAATCTATTCTGTACCCTCTCTAATGCCTTCACAACCTTCCTAAGGTATGGTGCCCAGAACTGGACACAATACTCCATTGAGACCGAACCAGTGTTTATCGAGGTTTATCATAATTTCCTTATTTTTGTACTCTCTGCCCTATTTATAAAGCCAAAGATCCATATGCTTTATTAACTGCTTTCTCAAGCCTGCCCTGCCAGCTTGTACTGTGCACAGCAGACCACCATGATATGTGAGACGCTCGCTGAGGCATACTGAAGGGCTCCACCAGATTGATCTTGGCACCTGAATCTTATCTTCAGGAGAACAAAGGCCTGTTTGATGATTGCTTGGGTTGCCTCATGGCAGGTGTTGTACCTCTCCTCTGCATCTGTGCATGGTGTGTTCTACGCAATCAAAGTGAGTAGGCCTTGTCTCCTAGTATCCATTCCTGTAGGCACGCAGAGGCCAGTGGGCGGTGGTGGGGGGGTGGACACAGAAAGGCTGTGGCACCTGGGACTGCCAATGTATGCATCGTGGCTGCTGCTGCATACCCGAAGGATCCATCTGCAGTGGCTGCAGACCAGTTGTACATTGAGCAAGTGGGTGCCCTTCCTGTTGATGAAGCCCGCTGGCTGGTCTGTGCGAGCCTTGATGGCCACATGCGTGCAGTCGATCACACCCTGCACCTGGGGGAATCCAGTGATGGCCCTGAACCCAATGGTTCTCTCAGCTTCACTATCTGAATCAGTACAGTAGCACACATTCTCACTGGCACACTTGAAAAGGGCACCTTGATGCATCGATGTGCCGCAGACGGCAAGATCTCACGCATATCTCCAGAGGATCCCTGGAAAGATCTGAGACACAGAAGTTCAATGCCACGGTGACTTCAGCACCACTGGCATTGGGTGTCTGCTAACTGCCATGCAGGCCAAGTCCTGCAACATGGCACACAGATCAGTGATGGCCTCCCTGGAGAGACACAGTCTTTGAAGACACTGCCGCTCGAAAATCTGCAAGTAGTTGAGCCACACTGGCTTTCTTGATGGCCAGCAGTGAGCTCCCGCTTGCTTGCCACCTCCTTTTACTGGGCAAAGCTCTGAAGCCCTGTGATTTCAGTGCATCATTAGTAAAATTCAAAAAGCCCCTTGTAAAATTGCTCTCAAATGGCCAGTTACTTGCCTTAATTAGCTTCCCGCTGCATCGATGTGCGACATCTGCCTTCCTTGTTGGCTACCATCGGAAAAATGCGGATACGGCATTTCCAGTCCGATGTCTTCGTCCTGATTTTACGCCTCCCTCCCCTCCATCCCTAACCCGCCTCCGAGCCCATTCCCAAAAGTACCTGTAAATTTCCAGCCCATGTGTGAGTACAGGAGTGGGTGTGTGTGTGTGAGGTTGAAATCCAGCATGTGCTGTACCTGTTAACACCTGAGTGAATGAATAAAATCTATTTGTGTTAAGGGTGTCCTCAGTTTTTAGTTGCCTGCAGTTAAGCTCAATTGGAAACAGTTTGACAACAATTTCCACAATCTTTGACACTAATTTAAAAAAAAATCATGCTGGAAGTTGGCCCCGCCCACAAACCAAACAGGCCCCAAAATCTAAATAATGAACATGGTGAGTATCAACTGATTGAAAAAATGTTTAGTTTACCAAGAAAGTGACTCGTACACCAACTAAACTAGTAAATTGTTAATTATAGTTTTAAAAGTCATTTTCATTGGTTTAAAAATTAGATTACTCATAGGTGGTGGACACACAATCAGAAATGCTTATTTTTTGTGATAGATCAATTTTCAGCCACACCAGGTTGCCCCGCTTAAATAAATTTATGAATATTTATTAATGCAAGAGAAATAGTTATGGTCTTTTACACTGCCCAGTTGCACTTGTTTGTGTCTTTACAAATAAGTCTTATTGAAAACTTGAAAGCTGCTCCATGTATTCACAGAAATAGTAGACTAGTTTGAAAGCACATTCATGGACCCATATTTGGTTGGATGTATACTGTATTTGTGACTGATTGGTTCATTGAGGGGAAGCATCTGAGAGTAATCTTCATGGTAAATCAGGTAGTTAAAAGCATGGAAACAGTGACTGCACTTCAAATGTGCTTCATGGCTATAAAGTGCAATGAGACAGCCTGAGATTATGAAAGGCACTATACAAATGGAAGTCTTTTGTCTTTCTTCCTCTGTAAAAAATAAATCCAGTAAACTATATTGAACTAGGTTGCAGGAATAGGACAAGGGGACGTAGATTCATGCCAGTAAAATTTAGGACAAACATCGAGATGTTCTTCTGCGTATAAAGACTGATCAGCACATGGAATAGATTCCTGGATAGAACTGTGTAGGCAAAAAACCCTGGAATAAGGAAATAATTGGATGCTGCAATGGGCAAGTGTAGAATCTTTCTGGATGGATGAACACAAATGGGCTGCATGGCTTTCCTCATCCATTCTTATCTTTTGATCTTGTGAATTTTCTCTATCTTCAAATTATCTTCTGCCCTAGGCGCAAGATTTCCACACCCATCATTACTTGTGGTTTATTTTTTGGTAAACTGCTGAATCTCAATGTGCAGCCTCAGTGTAACATTCTCTAAATTGTACCTTGTTTTGTCTGGAAATGAGCAAAAGTCTTTCAGACAGCTGCGTGCCAGATTCTGCAATAAAATGCCATTGCTGGTGCGCTAACATTACATCACTTTCCACCTATTCGGAGTGACTGAATATGGAACAATACAATATACAAACGTTGCAATGGGAAATGACATCTACATTATAGAAATGTACAACTCAGAAACATCCTACCTGGAATAATCCACATGGGGGAAGAAAGAATTTTTGAAAAAAAATTACAGATTAAATATTTATAGATTTAAATAATTGTTTGAAATATTGGCAGGCCCTATGGCCTGCTGGTTAAATACGCCACCTCATGTAGCAATAATAAATACAGTCTATAAAGGTCCAGGATTTAATTCCGGATTTGCATGGAGTTGCCTGATCTCAGCTGGGATGGCGACAAAGCTGCTAATGGCCACACCAAAAACAATCATTTATCAAACACTTTTAATGCAGAAAAATGTTCACAGAAGCATTAAGGAAAATGACTGTTAAGTCAAATAAGGAGAGATTAGGACGGGTGGCCAAATCTTGGTTAAAGAGTTGGGTTTTAAAGCATGTTTTAAAGGGGGAAAGGGAGGTGGATATGTGGAAGGGTCTTTGCTCAGCATGATAGAGCCACCTTCAAATGGCTCGAGGAACTCCATAATATCATTAGTAGCATTCCCAATACCAAACATTTGTTCCTGCTGGGAGGCTTTAACGCCAGGGTTGGGGACGACCATGACTCATGGCCCTCCTGCCTTGGGCGCTATGGCATTGGAAGGATGAATGAGAATGGACAGAGACTGCTGGAGTTGTGTACCTATCATAACTTCTGCATCACCAACTTGTTCTTTCACACTAAACCCTGTCACCAGGTTTCATGGAGACACCCAAGATCACGTCGTTGGCACCAGCTGGACCTCATCGTCACAAGGCGAGCCTCTTGAAACTGTGTCCAAATCACACGCAGCTTCCACAGTGCGGACTGCGACACCAACCGCTCCCTGGTGTGCAGCAAGGTTAGACTCAAACCAAAGAAGCTGCATCACTCCAAGCAGAAGGGCCGCCCGCGCACCAACACTAGCAGAATCTCTTATCCACAGCTGTTACATAAGTTTCTAAATTCACTTGAAAAAGCCCTTCAAAACACTCCTACAGGGGATGCAGAGACAAAGTGGGCCCACATCAGAGACGCCATCTATGACTCAGCAATGACCACCTATGGGAAACGTGAGAAGCAGAATGCAGACTGGTTTCAATCTCACTTTGATGAGCTGGAACCTGTCATAGCCGCTAAGCACATTGCACTGTTGAACTACAAGAAAGCCCCCAGCGAGTTAACAACCGTAGCACTTAAAGCAGCCAGAGGCACTGCACAAAGAACAGCCAGGTGCTGTGCAAATGACTACTGGCAACACCTATGCAGTCGTATTCAGCTGGCTTCTGACATCGGAAGCATCAGAGGAATGTATGATGGCATTGAGAGAGCTTTTGGGCCAACCGTCAAGTTGAATGCCCCCCCTCCAGCCTAAATCAGGGGACACGATCACTGACCAATGCAAGCAAATGTACTGCTGGCGGGTGCACTACCTAGAACTGTACTCCATGGAAAATGTTGTCACTGAGACCGCCCTCAATGCAGCCCAGTCTCTGCCAGTCATGGATGAGCTGGACGAACAGCCAACAAAATCGGAACTCAGTGATGCCATTGATTCTCTAGCCAGTGGAAAAGCCCCTGGGAAGGAAGGCATTACCCCTGAAATAATCAGGAGTGCCAAGCCTGCTAATTCTCAGCACTCCATGAACTGCTTTGCCTGTGCTGGGATGAGGGAGCAGTACCACAGGACGTAAGCGATGTCAATATCATCACCCTCTACAAGAACAAGGGTGACCGCGGTGACTGCAACAAATACTGTGGAATCTCCCTGCTTAGCATAGTGGGGAAAGTCTTTGCTCGAGTCATTTTAAACAGGCTCCAGAATCTGGCTGAGCGTGTCTACCCTGAGGCACAGTGTGGCTTTCAAGCAGAGAGATCCACCATTGACATGCTGCCCTCCCTTCGCCAGCTACAGGAGAAATACCGCGAATAACAGATGCGTCTCTACGTTGCTTTCATAGATCTCACCAAAGCCTTTGACCTCGTCAGCAGATGTGGTCTCTTCAGACTACTAGAAAAGATCGGATGTCCACCAAATCTACTAAGTATCATCACCTCATTCCATGACAATATGAAAGGCACAATTCAGCATAGCAGCGCCTCATCAGACCCCTTCCCTATCCTGAGTGGCGTGAAACAGGGCTGTGTTCTCGCACCCACACTGTTTGGGATCTTCTCCCTGCTGCTCTCACATGCGTTCAAGTCTTCAGAAGAAGGAATTTTCCTCCACACAAGATCAGGGGGCAGGTTGTTCAACCTTGCCCATCTTAGAGCGAAGACCGAAGTACAGAAAGTCCTCATCAGGGAACTCCTCTTTGCTGACAATGCTGCGGTAACATCTCACAAAGAAGAGTGTCTGCAGAGACCCATCGACAGGATTGCGGCTGCCTACAATGAATTTGGCCTAACCATCAGCCTCAAGAAAACGAACATCATAGAACAGGACATCAGATATGCTCCATTCATCAATATCAGCGACCATGCTCTGGAAGTGGTTCAAGAGTTCACCTACCAAGGCTCAACTATCACCAGTAACCTGTCTCTAGATGCAGAAATCAACAAGCACATGGGAAAGGCTTCCTCTGCTATGTCCAGACTGACCAAGTGAGTGTGGGAAAATGGCAAACTGACACGAACACAAAAGTCTGAGTGTATCAAGCCTGTGTCCTCAGTACCTTGCTCTACGGCAGCGAGGCCTGGACAACGTATGTCAGCCAAGAGCGACGTCTCAATTCATTCCATCTTCGCTGCATCCAGAGAATCCTTGGCATCAGGTGGCAGGACCGTATCTCCAACACAGAAGTCCTCGAGGCGGCCAACATCCCCAGCATGTACACCCTACTGAGCCAGCGGCGCCTGAGATGGCTTGGCCATGTGAGCCTCATGGAAGATGGCAGGATCCCCAAGGACACATTGTACAGGGAGCTCATCACTGGTATCAGACCCACCGGCCGTCCATGTCTCCGCTTTAAAGATGTCTGCAAATGCGACATGAAGTCCTGTGACATTAATCACAAGTCGTGTGAGTCAGTTGTCAGTGATCGCCAGGGCTGGCAGACAGCCATAAAGGCCGGTCTAAAGAGTGGCGAGTCGAAGAGACTTAGCTGTTGGCAGGAAAAAAGACAGAAGCGCAAGGGGAGAGCCTACTGTGTAACAGCCCCGACAACCAATTTTATCTGCAGCACCTGTGGAAGAGTCTGTCACTCTAGAATTGGCTTTTATAGCCACTCCAGGCGCTGCTTCACAAACCACTGACCACCTCTAGGCGCTTACCCATTGTCTCACAAGACAAGGACGCCAAAGAAGAATAAGAAGATAGGAAAGTAATTCCATAGAGTGGGACTGATGCAGCTGAAGATACAGCCACCAATTGTGGGCTGAATGCAGGGGAGATGTACAAGAGGTTGGAGTCAGCGGAATAGAGAATTTGGAGTGCATGTGGGGCCTGTAGGTGTGGTGAGGGTGGTGATGAAATCATGGAAAGGGGCGATCAATCAGAATTCCACACATATTCCTATACAATGACCCTGATGGAAAGTGCAAATGTGTGGATAGTGAATGGAAACAGGATTGGACTTGGCTATGATGCCCTCAGTGGTTGAATAGCCTGCTAACATTCATTATCTAGACTTAAAAAAGCTAACTGGGGAAGGTGTCAGGAGCTTGCATTCATCTCATCCCTTGGCAATGAGTGGTAAGCTGTTTAACTGGCTGATGCACACTGCCTCTCCAGGGGATAAGCCCATAGTGCAAGACACCATAAAGGTAAATGATGCTGAGTTTTAAAAGTCTGGAGACTTTAGGAGGAAGGAAAGACTGAGGAAGGTGAGCAGTTTTGAGATCTGGGTCTTTTACAATCACATGAGAGGGCAGATGGAACCCCGGTTTAATTTATCATCCAAAAGATGGCACCTCCACAGTACAGCACTCCCTCAATACTGAACTCAGCCTAGGTTATGCTCTCAAGTTTTTGAAATGGTTATGGGGGAAAAAAACCACAAATCATTTCAAGATTATACTCACCTCTTGATGTTGACCTTTATTTTCTCATTATGTGAAATTTTCAATTACCAAAAAGTATAATTACAGAAAAATGTTCCCACAGATGATAAAGGGAGGCATTGGATATGACAAGGTACAGGTTTAGGGGAAGACTTCTAACAGTGTCGGAAAAACAGGCTAGAGGGACTAATGCAAGATTGAAAGAAGTAGAGGAGCTTCCTTCTTTAGCTCACTGGATGATAAATGTACCATAAATGTGTTGTTGCACTCAGCCACATTGACAAAGAAAATCTCTGGTACAACCCTTGGTTTATGATGAATAGAGGATGTTGTGACTGATTTCAGTGTCTCTGGATAACGGAGTGAAAATAAATAGCTAGAGTTCCTGCTCTTGATCGTTGTGATCTCGGTCGTGGAAATGTATGAGGACAGCAGTTGATGCCATTAATCGTTTAATAACTCAAACTCACTGTCTAATCTTGTGTACAAAGTATATCCATTTGGACGAGATAAAGGAGATGAAAGGCCTGCGATGACAAACAGAAAAACTAGGCAAAATATCTTGACTCCTGGTGAGGTCCCAGCAATAATAATACATTCAGTGCACTTGTTAGCTTTGACAATTATTACCCAGTAAAATATTGTTTGAGGTTAGAATTATAATCAGATACCTTTCATCAAACTAAAAGGACTTTATAAAAATGTTGATCAAAGCGCTGAAAGCTTTGAACGGCACCAAAGGTTAAAAACAGAAAATGTTGAAGTAAATATTTAACGACAGGAGCAGTTAAATCATTGCCTTGTATAGTATCAGAACTTTATATGACTCAAACACATTAAATAGAATGTGAGTCTGGATAAATATTCTGCCGTCTGAGTACTCAAGTCGACGTCAGTGTTAAAGTTAAGACGTTTTCCCAATACTGTCAACTTGTGTTTCCAGCAGAAAAGCACTTTTGATAAGCAGACCGAATTGCCAATGAAATTTGTGACCCAATGCATGCCACGCAAGGGGTAGTACACAGCAGCACAGTTCCCTCTTAACAAAGGCATATTGCACCTGAGGTTACCTAGGATACCCACCACATTCTTTTTTTGCAAATATCTAGGTAAATTATAGCAAGATCCAAGATGGTAACAGAGAACCCTCACTCTGGCTATTGGACTGCATCATGTGCTGCCACATATATCTCCTTCAGTCTGAGGATATTGTACTCCTACCGGACCAAGAACTCAAGCTCCAAATCAATAAATGGTTCTATTTACACAAGACAGATGAATGAACGGTAAACAGTATTACACAGTGAAAATAACATTATTCTATCTTCCTTGTACATCAAGTAATACACATCATTGCTTTCTCTGTAAACGTAAATTTTAAAATAGAGAATAACTTCCTTCCCGGTAGAGCAGTCTACAATTTGAAAACTTGCTCAGCTGCTTCTGCTGGCTGCCCTTAAACATTAATGCCCTGGTCTTTACTGGGGCAGGATTTCTAAGCGGGGTTGGGGATGAGTTCTGGAACGGCCAACACTGCGGAGTTTTGACACAATAGCATGCATAGTTTTTTTTTTGAACAGGTTCCTGGCCCAGAAGGCAGCCTGAGTGACAGGCTTGGCTCCCTGTCAGGCAGGGAATCCTGTCGAAGAGGCCGCAGACCAGGAGCAGGTAGGTTTCCTGCTCCATGGTCACGTTCGCTATTGGAGGGGGAGGTGGTGGGCACAATGTGCTTTGAAGGGCTGGGGAGTGATTGTGAGGGGTTCAAAGAGATATCGGGGTTAGAGATGGGGGAGTCAGTGATCACGGGAGGGATGGTGTTTGCATGGAGGAGTCAATGATAACAGGGGTGGGTCTGATTGCCTGGTGGGAGTGGGGGAGGGGTGGTGCTCCAATCACAGAGATGGGGTCCAATCACAGGGAGGGGAACAGGTTAGCTAGGGGTGCTGGGAGGAAGCACTCCTGTTTCTTCTGGCCCACAAGCAGTGCTCTAAAAGCTTACTTCTTCCACACAGTAGCCCTCACCTCCCTTTAGTTAACAGGTTTCCTGAGGTCTGGGAAATCTGGTCAGCCAGATTAAAGCTGGAAAAGAAATAAATGCAGCGGCATGGAGCCTTATTAAAAGGTTTAAATAACTGACCTGCTTCCTGGGAGCAGGATGGCCGCCCATGCGCACCTCCCTCTGCTAAACCCCGAAGTGAGATGGTTTGAAGTGGGTTGAGTTCGGGTTTGAGATATTTAAAATTTTAGCATCTCACCAGACCCAAATCATCCTAAAAAAGAGTTTTTAAAAGCCCTGGCTGTAAGACTGAAACTGACTATTGATCTGCACATGTCGCTCAATGTAATCTTGTAATAGGACATCCCTGTCAAATAAACTACAGCCAATCAATGACACAGTCCCCTTCTCAAAAGATCTCACACAGCTGTCGATCAAACCCAATATCACAGATTAAGGCCTGATCCTTAGTTCAATGTCAGTGTGGCAGAGAATCACCTGTGCAATTTAAGGCAGGTGCCGACTGAATTTCTCATAATTGCATTAGATCAAACAGCCATTGCTAAATATTGAATGAATAGCCAGTGTTTGACAATGTTAACAATGTTAGTAATTAAATCTAATGGCCCTGGGCAAAGTAACAATTCTCACTTAGGGAACCTATTGCTTTGGTCATAAAAACTCACACCTTGTGAACACCTTCCAGCTAAGTTGTCTGGTCTGAGTTAATGGACCCAGCTGTTGAAAAATACTTAGTGTAACTTTGGACATTAACCCTTTAGGTACTGTTTCTAGTGATTAAAAAATACAAGTCAAACACAGGCGAAAAGTATATATGTGTGTACTATATATATATTTCAATTCAATAGCCAGTGAGTTAAAGCATTACCTGCTGTTGCAATTTTTTTGCCTAAGCTGATCCAATGACAGCACTTAGCTTCTGGGAGAGCAGTGGAGAGTGGACCTGTTGGGGGAACAAGGAGTGGGCAGCAGTTAAGTACAGCCCAAGGCTCGCGGCCTACAGTGCTTACCTTCCGGAGAGGAGTCCAGGCATGCCGGAGTTTGGAAACAAAGTGAACAGTGACACCACAGGAAAGCTACAAGGTGATTGGTTGGTGAGTAACTGCTGTTAGGGAATAACTCTAAATCGCTGTGTTAGTATACCACTGTTAGGGTGTATGTGTAAATAGCTTAATAATAAGGAACAAGTGAGTAGCTTTTTTTTTTGAGTAGGGTTTATTGTAACTCGTGAACTGTATTGATTTTTAGTAGGATTTATCAGTACTAGTATGGTTTTATTAATAATTCTAAGCTGTTGTAAGGTTTTTTTAGCAGTAGCAAAGGGTCAACTAATAAATAAAGGAATGGCAGGATTGCTTCAACCTCGCGAGTGCACCTGCTGTGCTATGTGGGAGTTCCAGGATGCTTCCTGTATCCTGGAGAACCATTTGTGCTGAAAGTGTCATCAATTGAAGCAGCTTGAGCTCTGGGTTTTGGAACTTGAGCGGCAGCTGGCGACACTGTGGTGCATTCATGAGGATCAGAGCTACGTGGATAGCACATTTATAGATGTGGTCACCCTACAGTTTAAGAATATGCAGGGAGAGAGGGAATGGGTGACCACCAGACAGGCAACAAGAATCAGGCAGGTAGTGCAGAAGATCCCTGAATGCATCTCACTGTCCAACAGATATTCAGTTCTGAATACTGAGGAAAGTGATGCTTCACCTGGGGAATAAAGCCAGAGCCAAGTCTATGACACCACAGGTGGAGGGGGAGGGTGAACAGCCAGCAAACATGGTCCACATCAGAACCAACAACATAGGTAGAAAGAGGGATGTGGTCTTACAGTCAGAATTTAGGGAGCTAGGTTAGAAATTAACAAACAGGACCTCAAAAGTAGTAATCTCTGGATTACTCCCAGTGCCACGTGCAAGCGAGTATAGAAATAGAAGGATAAGACAGATGAATGCATGGCTGGAAAGATGGTGCAGGAGCGAGGGCTTCAGATTCCTGGGACATTGGGACTGGCTCAGGGGTAGATGGGACCTGTGCAGGCTGGACGGGTTGCACCTGAACAGAGCCGGGACTGAGTTCCTTGCGGCACGTTTTTCTAGTGTTGTTAGGGAGGGTTTAAACAAGTTTGGCAGGGGGATGGGGACCTGAGGGTAGACTCAGCTGGGACACAATCAGAAAGTAAGATGGAAGGTGGAAAATTAATGGATGAGTCTGGAAGACAGAGGAAACGAGGGTTAGAAAATTTTAAAAAAAAGTTTTGCAGTGCTCAAGGGTATATCTATTTCAATGCAAGGAGTAGAGCAAATAAAGCAAATGAGCTGAGGGCACAGATAAACACGTGGCAGTATGATATCATAGCTGTTACAGAAACATGGCTTAAGGAGGGACAGGAATGGCAGTTCAATGTTTCTGGTTACAGCATTTTCAGATGCGATAGGGAGGGGGATAAGAAAGGGGGAGTGGCAATTTTGGTCATGGAAACTATTACAGCTATAAGGATGATATGTTGGACGGTTCATCAAATAAGGTCATGTGGTTTGAGCTAAAGAGCAAAAAAAGGGGCAATCACACTGATGGGAGTGTACTATAGACCCCCAAATAGTCAGAGGGAGACAGAAGAGCATATATGTAGCCAAATCTCTCAGAAGTGCAAGAACAATAGGGCAGCAATAGTGGGGGATTTTAATTACCCCAATATTAACTTGGATAGTTTTAATGTGAAAGGAATTGAGGGAGCAGAATTCTTGAGGTGCATTCAGGAGAACTTTTTTGGCCAGTATGTAGCAAGTCCAAAAAGAGAGGGTGCAGTTTTAGGCTTAGTTTTAGGAAATGAAGATGGGCAGGTGGAAGGAGTGGCAATGGGAGAGCATTTTGGTGGTAGTGATCATAGTTCAGTAAGTTTTAGCATAATTATGGAAAAGGACAGAGATCGAATAGGAGTTAGAGTTCTCAATTGGGGCAAGGCCAATTTTACTAAACTGAGGAGTGATTTAGTGGAAGTGTACTGGAAACAGCTACTTGAAGGTAAATCAGTGTCAGAACAGTGGGACGTATTCAAAGGGGGGTTTCAAGGTGTTCAGGGTAAACATGTTCCCACTAAGAAAAAGGGTGAGGCGGCCAAATCTAGAGCCCCATGGATGTCAAGGAGCCTACAGGTAAGGCAGAAAAGGAAAGCTTATGTCCGATACCGAGAACTCAATACTACAGAAAGCCGAGAGGAGTATAGAAAGTGGAGGGGTGAAATCAAAAAGAAAATTAGGAAAGCAAAGAGAAGGCATGAAAGAATATTGGCAATCAAAATCAAGGTAAACCCAAAGATGTTTTATCAATACATTTAAGAGTAAGAGGATAACTAAGGAGAGAGTGGGGCCCATAAAAGACCAAAAAGGTAACCTATGTGTAGGAGTGGAAGATATTGGTATGGTTCTTAATGAATCCTTTGTGATTGTCTTCACAAGAGGGGGACGATGCAGGCATTGTAGTTAAGGAGGAAGAGTGTGAAGTATTGGATGTGATAAACATAGGGAGAGAGGAAGTATTAATGGGATCAGCATCCTTGAAAGTTGAGAAATCACCAGGGCCAGATGAAATGTATCCTAGGCTGTTAAAAGAAGCAAAGAGGATCTGACCATCATTTTCCAGTCCTCACTGGATACAGGTGTGGTGCCAGAGGATTAGAGAATTGCTAACAACATACCTCTGTTTAAAAAGGGAGCGAAGGATAGACCGAATAATTACAGGCCAGTCAGTCTAACCTCAGTAGTCGGCAAATTATTGGAATCCATTCTGAGAGGCAGGATAAACTGTCACATAGAAAGGAACAGGTTAATTAAGAATAGTCAGTGTGGATTTGTTAAGGGAAGATCTTGTTTGACCGACTTGATCAAATTTTTTGAAGAAGCAACAAGGAAGATAGATGTGGATAGTGTAGTTAATGTGATCTACTTGGATTTTTGCAAGGCTTTTGACAAGGTCCCACATGGCAGACTGGTTAAAAAAACAAAATCCCATGGGATCCAGGAAATGCAGCATGGTGGATACAAAATTGGCAGGAAACAAAGGGTAATTGTTGACGGCTGCTTTAGTGACTCGAGGGCTGTTTCCAGTGGTGTTCTGCAGGACTCCGTACTGGTCCCCTGCTTTTTGTGGTGTATATTAACGATTTGTACGTAATTGTAGGGGGCATGATCAAGAAGTCTGCGGATGACACAAAGATTGGCCGTGTGGTAGATAGCGAGGAGGATAGCTGTAGGCTGCAGGAAGATATTGATGGTCTGGTCAGATGGGCAGAAAAGTGGCAAATGGAATTCAGCTTGGAGAAGTGTGAGGTAATGCATTTGGGGAAGTCAAACAAGGCAAAAGAATACACAATTAATGGGAAAATACTGAGAAGTGTAGAGGAAATGAGAGACCTTGGAGTGAATGTCCACAGATCCCTGAAGGTAGCAAGACAGGTCGATAAGGTGGTTAAGAAGGCATATGGAATCCTTTCCTTTCTTAGCCGAGGTATAGAATACAAGAGCAGGGAGGTTATGCTGGAACTGTATAACTCATTGGTTAGGCCACAACTTGAGTACTGTCTGCAGTTCTGTTCCCCTCATTACAGAGAGGATGCAATTGCACTAGAGAGGGTACAAAGGAGATTTGCGAGGATGTTGCCAGGACTGGAAAAATGCAGCTATGAGGAAAGATTGGATAGGCTGGGGTCATTCTCCTTAGAACAGAGAAGGCTGAGGGGAGATCTGATTGAAATGTACAAAATTTTGAGGGGTCTGGATAGAGTGGAGTTGAAGGGTCTATTCACCTTAGCAGAGGTCAGTGACGAGGGGGCATAGATTTAAAGTGATTGGTAGAAAAATTAGAAGGGAGATGAGGAAAAACCTTTTCACCCAGAGGGTGTTGATGGTGTGGAACTCACTGCCTGAAACGGTAGTTGAGGCAGAGACCCTCAACTCATTCAAAAGGAGTCTGGATATGCACCTCAAGTGAAGTAAGCTGCAGGACTACAGACCAAATGCTGAAAGGTGGGATTAGAATAGATGGATCGTTTTTCGGCCAGCACAGACATGATGGGCCAAGTGGCCTCTTTCTGTGCCTTAAACTTTCTATGATTCTATAATTCTATAACACAGTCAGTAAACTTTACACCAAGTGTGGGAGTAAGCATTACAGACCAGAATATCCCAGATTGAAATGCTGGTCTGTGTAGAATTAGTTGATCTTGGCAGGGACAATCACTAAGACATTAGCATTTGTTTCAGTATCCATGGATTAAGGAGGGGGGAGAAAAACAAGCCAGGCTTGGTGCTCTTGATCATTATCCAGTGATCTCTGTTGGAATTACATTTACAGAGAGGTAAGGAAGAGCTTTGAAAGGAAATGGTAATCCTATGGGTGGAAATGGCTTGTTTGACAGACGACAAGCTTCTCTGCTGATTTCTGTGAAATTTATTTTCCATGTTGCTTATACGTGAACTCACTAGTGAATCCACCCAGATATCATGATAAGAACATTTCTATGACCCTGTCCTTTCATCTGGCTAGACTTATTTATTTATGGAAATGTAGCCACATACTTTAATAAGCAGGGAAAGTGTATGGTTTGAATTTGACTTCTAACATTCTACTTGCGTTTTATAGATGCTGTGCTGTCTCAAAGTTATTCACCGCAACACTGGAATGGATGGCTTGTTTCTATTATGACCAGCTGAGAAAGAGTTCCAGGATTCCCTTTAAGCTTTCACCTGGCCTTACTATAACAGGGTTTAAATTTTAAACACACCATGTTTTTAGCTCCCCCTTAGTGAATCCTTGTTCACTGCTTTCTAATTATAAGGCAAAGAACCTGCACAATAGAAGAAAAGTGAAATTTTATTAAACTTAAACTTAAACACTATTTCGGTTAACGCCTACAGATATACAACCCGCCCACGCTGGCATGCATACATGATACACACATGCAGAAAGGGACAGAAAAGAGCAGAAAAAATAAATTGGAAAAGTTTGAGGCAATATCTGAAAAGGGTTATTGTTATGGGTCTTCGAGCTCACTGTCGAGTTCTTAATTGTGGGTAGATCTTGCTTTTCGTTGGGGCCCAGTATTCTTCTTAAACTTTATTCGCTGTAGGAGACTTTTCTCTCTTGGGGTTCATGTGTCTTCAGTGGATTCAGAGGCTTGTGAGAAAGAGATGGGAGCAGGCAGACAGGAGAGGCTGTGGCGAGCCAGCCAGGAGAGATCTTCTCAGTCCAGTAGCATTCTGCTTTTCTGCCTAAACTGATTGTACAAATTCAAAAACCTTAGGTTGCCCAGCCGGTTAGTCATGTAACTAGCTGATTTGACCATGTCCGTTTGTGTACTCGGCCATCTTAGTAGTCAACCTGGAATGCGAGCTCAGCCACCTTCAACATTTGGTGATCAAAAGTCCATTGTGGGTTGAATGTGTCAGGGAATGGCTGCTTTGTTCTTCCAAACACTGTCTGTTAATATGCAAATGTATTTTCCAGCCACGGCTGATCTGTTTAACAAATCCTTTCTTCACTCAAGTAACAGTTTAAAATCAATGTTCATGACAAAATTAATGTGCCTCATTCTTGGCAGGTGGGGACCTAGCATGACATCTCCACACCCAGTGAAATGAAATGCGATTTGAGAAAAGGCATATTTCATTAAAAGGATCGAGAGAAAAATGTAAGATACAGAAAAAAAACCATACATTTCTCTCATTCATTCCCATTCATTCATAAACCCTAAAACTTATTTCAGCCTGACTTCTCTTGCTGCCAGTGCTGCTTTAATTGCTCCCTTTTTGGCAACCCAATAAACATGTGTTTCTTTTTTTGAGGGGGGTCTTTTGGCCTAGGGTCTTTTGTTCTTGTTGAGGCCTGAAAAGGGGGATCAGTGGTTTCTCTTTGGTTCTGACTGTGGGGGAGGATTCTTTGCTAATTTACCCTTTGTCCCAGAGGACACACCTGCCAACAGGTATTTGTGCTGTACTCCCCTGTGGCACTTCGACTAGGTGAATCATCACCCTCACGCTTTCTCTGCCCCCTAGAGGTCTTTCTTTGTCTTTGTCGGTTCCTGTAAATGCTGGTAGCAACTCTGGTGGGGTGCTTCTACTGTCTGCATTTACATAGGAGGATGTGGGATCTAACTTTTCACATTTTTCGGGTTGGCTGACTGGACAGTAGGGTTTTCATCCAGGGTTCCTCCTGCACTTCCTTTAACCTGCCCTCTTGGTAACTTTTTCCCCTTCTCTTTCTAAATTTTTGCCAGCCTTGTGCCTGCCTGTCCCTTTTTGTTCTGGGCAGTTCTATTAGCAACACATTCTTCTGACAGCTTTGGTAAACCATTGCAAGGTGTACAGTGTGTTTGATAGTTTTGCAAACTATAATTGATTTTTACTGTCATTTTACTATCGGTGGAAGTTAAATATTCCTTTTCATGTGTGTTAACATTGTTTACCTGTAGCTATCAAGCCTGGCATAGACTAATTCGGCCTGTTTCTGTGTTGCAATTCTTAAGCCAATTCATTTTTGAATTCTTCCTCCCTTTCTTCCATTCCACCCCATTCCACACAGCTGTCCCCTCACAACAGGCCCAGTGCCTTGTCCTCCTGTGACATAGAACTGGCTTTTAGCAGAATTGTAAATGTTGCTGGAGCAACATCTCTTCGGCTTTTCCTGTGCTTCACAAGGAAGGATCTACCAAATCAATATCTACCTTTTGATACAGAATACATTGGAAGCAACTTAGCACACACGTTTCTGATCTTCTCTCCTCCTCTCTGCCACACTTGGGCTCTCTAAGACAAATTGTGTCTAACTTTTTGGACTTATGTAACTGGGGTGCATTCTGAAGGGACACGAGTGCGCATTTTATATTGTGTAGAAACCCTGAATTTCTGATTAGCTTGATTTGAGACTTTTAAATATAGTAACAGACCTGTGAACATTTCAGACACCCTGCTGGCCAAAAACTCAATCTGCAGAAGGTGCCAGCTCATGGTTGGCTGTGATTCTTTGCATGCTCTTCCTCCCCCTAGAACCCCACTCAGACAGACCAGATACATGCAATCCAGTATTACCCAGTATCAGAAGATGTGATTTTTCAATGGTGCAACTGTTAGCTGCAATCTAATGTGCATCATACATCCAACATACCTGAAACTACTATGTGGCAATCCACTGCCTGCCTGTTCTCTTACTTCATCCCATCTGCTGCTGAAATCATCATTTCTGCCTTTTCACATTCGGCTCAATTACTACAATGCTGACCCCCATCCTTCACCCTCCATACACATCAGCTCATCCAAAGCGTTACCGTCCATACCCAATCCCACACTGTCCTGGTCATCTGTCACTTTTGTCCTCATCTTTCTGTTTAAATTCCTCCGTGGATTCACTCCTCCCTCAGAATTCTCCATTCATCTACCACTGGCTTTTTGCGAATCGTACCCCCTCCCTTCCACCACCAGTAGCACCCATGCACTCAGCCATCAAGGGTCCACTCTTAGATACTGTGGCTACAAGAGCTGATCAGAGGCTGGGTATTCTGCAGTGAGTGGCTAAACTCCTGACTCCCCAAAGCCTTTCTACCATCTATAAGGCATGAGTCAGGAGTGTGATGGAATACTCACCACTTTTTTTTATTCATTCATGGGATGTGGGCGACGCTGGCCAGGCCAGCATTTATTGCCCATCCCTAATTGCCCTTCAGAAGGTGGTGGTGAGCTGTCTTCCTGAACCGCTGCAATCCATGTGGGGTAGGTACACCCACAGTGCTGTTAGGAAGGGAGTTCCAGGATTTTGACCCAGTGACAGTGAAGGAACGGCGACATAGTTCCAAGTCAGGATGGTGTGTGACTTGGAGGGGAACTTGCAGATGGTGGCGTTCCTATGTATTTGCTGCCCTTGTCCTTCTAGTTGGTAGAGGTCGCGGGTTTGGAAGGTGATGTCTAAGGAGCCTTGGTGCATTGCTGCAGTGCATCTTGTAGATGGTACACACTGCTGCCACTGTGCATCGGTGGTGGAGGGAGTGAATGTTTGCAGATGGGGTGCCAATCAAGCGGGCTGCTTTGTCCTGGATGGTGTCGAGCTTCTTGAGTGTTGTTAGAGCTGCACCCATCCAGGCAAGTGGAGAGTATTCCATCACACTCCTGACTTCTGCCTTGTAGATGGTGGACAGGCTTTGGGGAGTCAGGAGGTGAGTTACTCGCCTCAGGATTCCTAGCCTCTGACTTGCTCTTGTAGCCATGGTATTTATATGGCTACTCCAGTTCCGTTTCTGGTCAATGGTAGCCCCTAGATGTTGATAGTGGGGGATTCAGCGATGGTAATGCTGTTGAATGTCAAGGGCAGATGGTTAGATTCTCTCTTGTTGGAGATGGTCATTGCCTGGCACTTGTGTGGCACGAATGTTACTTGTCACTTATCAGCCCAAGCCTGGATATTGTCCAGGTCTTGCTGCATTTCTACACGGACTGCTTCAGTATCTGAGGAGTCACGAATGGTACTGAACATTGTGCAATCATCAGCAAACATCCCCACTTCTGACCTTATGATTGAAGGAAGGTCATTGATGAAGCAGCTGAAGATGGTTGGGCCTAGGACACTACCCTGAGGAACTCCTGCAGTGATGTCCTGGAGCTCAGATGATTGACCTCCAACAACCACAACCATCTTCCTTTGCGCTAGGTATGACTCCAGCCAGTGGAGGGTTTTCTGCCTGATTCCCATTGACCTCAGATTTGCTAGGGCTCCTTGATGCCATACTCAGTCAAATGCTGCCTTGATGTCAAGGGCAGTCACCCTCACCTCACCTCTTGAGTTCAGCCCTTTTGTCCATGTTTGAACCAAGGCTGTAATGAGGTCTTGCCTGGATGGGTGCAGCTCCAACAACACTCAAGACCTCAACACCATTCAGGACAAAGCAGCCCGCTTGATTGGCACCCCACCCACCACCTTAAGTATTCACACCCCCCACCACCAGCATACTGTGACTACAGTGTGTGCCATCTACAAGGTGCACTGCAGTAACGTGCCAAGGCTTCTTCGACAGTACCTTCCAAAACTGCAACCTCTACCGAGTAGAAGAACAAGCGCAGCTGGTGCATGGAAACACCACCACCTGCCAGTTCCCCTCCAAGTCAAGCAACACCCTTGCTTGGAAATATATCACCATTCCTTTTATTGTTGCTGAGTTAACATCTTGGCACTCTCTCCCTAACAGCACTGTTGGTGTACCTTCACCATGCGGACTGCAGTGGTTCGAGAAAGTGGCACACCGCCATTTTCTCAAGGGCAAATAGGATTGGACAATAAATACTGGCCTTGTCAGCGATGCCCACATCCCATGAATCCAAAATTCTCAACCCCCTTTCCATCTTTTAAGACCCTCCTTAAAATGTATAACATTGACCAAGCTCCTGGTTGCTCCTCTTAATCACTCCTTGTTCGGCTTAATGTCCAATTTTTCCTTATGCCTCCGTTAAACACCTTGGGACATTTTTCTATGTTAAAGGTTATGTATAAATGCTGTTATGTATATATGTACCACATGCATTTCTACTAAGGGAGCTGGACTGGCCTGGGAAGTGTGCCAGTAGTATCAGACTCTCATTAGAAGTATCATGATATCCATGTAGACAAAATATGCCAGCTCCTTAGTAAAATGAGGAACAAGAAGTTCATGTTCATTATCACCTGATTGTACATTTCTGCAAGAACTTCTGAGCTTCTACTAATTCTGCAAAATGGGAAATAAACTCTACAATTGAGGCTAAAATAATATAACTATTTCTTGTAAAGAACTGAATAGCTGAAGAAACTGAACTTTCTTAAACTAACAGCTACTGTTTGTTTTTGAGTCAGTGACTCAACTCATAATAATTCTCAAAGTTAGAGCCAACCATTCCGCCTACAATGTGGTGACAAAAGCAAATCTTTCAATGTTTCATTATTCCGGAATTTCACAAATCCAGTGCGTAGATGAAGCCAGGAAGTGTAGCACTTCATCTAGCCTCAATTACGTGATTGTCAGAACCACCCCCCCCCGCCCCCACAAGTCCCTACAATGTCCCTCTCCCCACAAACCTGAGACCACAAACTATGTTAGCAGATGGTTGCAGACTTTGCAAAGATCACTTTTCTCAGCTTCTTGCTCTTTATGCAGTTCTATGATGCCATGAAGAATAGATTGACTACTCAGGGCTGCCCCTCATGCATTTTCCAAACTTAAAAAGAACACAAAAGAGACAGTGTTATTATCTTGTCAAATACAATGTAACTGATGACAATACTCCACCACTTTGTTTAGTGCACCCTATTGAGTGGCTAATTCTGACTCACTTTTCTCTGAGGCCCAGTCAGTTTAAATGATCTATATTCTTCCACAGTGAACATCTTAAGAATTGGCCTCCCACTGCTACCCTTTGCCTGAGAGAACGTTCCAAACATCTATATAAAAAATTCTGCACAAACATGACAGAATGCTGAAATTCCATTAGGTGAAGGAGGTTGTTCTCACCCATTTACTGCAGTCAGCACTAATATCAACCCAAGTACACGGTTGGCATTCTTCCATCTACGAAAAATGATGGATGCTCAGCAAACAATCTATTTAGGTGGGCTGTCTTCTCTTGGTGCACCTTTTCTGATGACTGTGAAGACCAATACTTGAGAGGTAGGTTCTGCCACAAATGCTGCACATGAAGCTGCCAAGTGACGCTGTGAATTGTTTCTGATGTTGGCACTTGTTGCTAAGCTGCTGTAACAACTGGTCACGTGGTAGTGCACATTAGTCCACAGGATGTGTCACCACTTCTCTCTCTTGCGAACTAGTGACTCCCAAGTGTGATAGTCGCGATTGAGGGCCTTCATGTCACACTTGCAAGCATCCTTGAAGCGGAACTTTGGGCACCCCACTGGTCATCTGGTCCCGGCGACCTCACCATACAGAAGGTCCTTGGTGTGAGACCATCTTCCATCCTGCGGACATGTCCGATCCACCGAAGCTGCCTCTCTTTGATTAGTGACACCACACTTGGAAGCTCTGCCTTTGAGAAGACTGTCACATTTGTGATTTTGTCCTTCCAGGATATATCCATAATGCGCCGCAGACAACGAGGATGGAAATTATTGAGCTTCTTTTCCTGGTCGCTGTCAGTCGCCCATGTTTCACAGCCATACAGCAAAGTGCTGAGAACACAGGCCTTATAAACCGAGTATGCGGTATACACATAAAAAATCAGCAATTGAGAGAGACAGAGACACCAAATGAAAAATAAACAGAGACACGACATGGTAAGTGGAAGAGAAAAAGAAAAAGTGAGGGAAATATTAACCTGGACGTGCACATGGGAATGGGAGCTGGAGGGGGTTAAAACCGGCAAAAATTTCTGGTTCCAGCAGGCAGAAAAGGGGCATTATCCCCGTCCCTGAGTTGCTACCTGTGCTGGGCTGCAGGTTTGAGGCTTAGTAGTGGCAGTCGCGGCTTCTCTGGGTCTTTTCTGGAGAGAGGAGGGAGATGTTCCCTTGCTGGATCTCAGTGACTGGCTGCATTTAAGGCAATATTTCAGAATATACAGAATAGATACATTTCAATGAGAAAAAAAAATTTCAAGGGTGGGACTTTCCATCCGTGGTTAACTAAAACAGTTAAAGATAGTATCAAACTTAAAGAAAAAGCATATAATTGCGCAAAGATGAGAGGCAGGTCAGAAGATTGGACAGAATATAAAAAACAGCAAAGAATGACTAAAAGATTGATAAGGAAGGTAAAATTAGAGTACAAGAGAAAGCTAGCTAGAAATATAAAGACAGATAGTAAGAGTTTCTATAGATATTTTAAAAAGAGAAGAGTTAACAAAGTGAGCATTGGGAATTAGTAATGGATAATAAGGAGATGGTAGATGAATTGAACAGATATTTTGCATTGGTCTTCCCTATTGAGGATACAAGTAACATCCCAGTATTTAGCTATAAGTCAGGAAGTGGAAGGGTGGGAGGAACTCAAGAAAAAATCGCCAGGGAAGTGGTACCGAGCAAATTGTTGGAGCTGTGGGCTGACAAGTCCCCGGGTCCTGATGGACTTCATCCTAGGGTCTGAAAAGAAGTGGCTAGTGAGATAGTTGATGAGTTAGTTTTAATTTTCCAAAATTCCCTAGATTCAAGGAAGATTCCATTAGATTGGAAAATAGTGAATGTAACTTCTTTATTCAAAAAGCGAGGTAGACAGAAAGTAGGAAACTATAGGCCATTTAGCTTAACAGCTGTCTTAGGGAAAATGTTAGAAGCTATTATTAAAGATGTTCTAGCAGGGCATTTAGAAACATTCAGGGTAATCAGGCAGAGTCAACATGGTTTTATGAAAGGGAAATCATGTTTAAACAATTTATTGGAGTTCTTTGAGGGAGTTACATGTGCTGTGGATAAAGGGAAACCGGTGGATGTATTGTACTTAGATTTCCAGAAGGCATTTGATAAGGTGCCACATCAAAGGTTATTGCAGAAAATAAAAGCTCATGGTGTAGGGGGTAACATATTGGCATGAACAGAAGATTGGTTAGCTAACAGGAAACAGACAGTAGGCATAAATGGGTCATTTTCTGGTTGGCAAGATATAAAGAGTGGTGTGCCACAGGGATCTGTGCTGGGGCCTCAACTTTTTACATCTATATAAATGACTTGGATGAAGGGATCGAAGGTATGGTTGCTAAATTTGCTGATGACACAAAGATAGGTAGGAAAGTAACTTGTGAAGAGGATATAAGGAGGCTACAAAGGGATATAGATAGGTTAAGTGAGTGGGCAAAGACCTGGCAAATGGAGTATAATGTGGGAAATTGTTCATTTTGGCAGGAAGAATAAAAATGAAGCATATTATCTAAATGGTGACAGATTGCAGAGCTCTGGGATGCAGAGGGATCTGGGTGTCCTAGTGCATGAATCACAAAAGGTTAGTATGCAGGTACAGCACGTAATTAGGAATGCTAATAGAATGTTATTGGTTATTGCGAGGGGAATTGAAGACAAAAGTAGGGAGGTTATGCTTCAGCTATACAGGGCATTGGTGAGACCACATCTGGAGTACTGTGTACAGTATTGGTCTCCTTATTTAAGGAAGGATAGAAATGCATTGGAGGTAGTACAGAAAAGGTTTACCAGACTAATACCTGGAATGGGCGGGCTGTCTCATGAGGAAAAATTGGAAAGGCTAGGCTTCTATGCGCTGGAATTTAGAAGAGTAAAAGGTGACTTGATTGAAACATATAAGATACTGAGGGATCTTGACAGGGTGGATGTGGAAAGAGAATCTAGAACTAGGGGTCACTGTTTAAAAATAAGGGGTTGTCCATTTAAGATACCGATGAGGAGAAATTTTTTCTCTGAGGGTTAGGAGTCTTTGGAATGCTCTTCAAAAGGCAGTGGAAGCAGCGTCTTTGAATATTTTTAAGGCAGAGGTAGATAGATTCTTGATAAGCAAGGGGGTGGAAGGTTATCAGGGCTAGGTGGAAATGTGGAGTAATCAGTTCAGCCATGAACTTATTGAATGGCAGAGCAAGCTCAAAGGGCCGAGTGGCCTATTCCTGTTCCTAATTCATATGATTGTATGCTCGTATTCTGAGTCACCACTCACAAATCTTCAGATTGGCCCAAGCAGTCATGTGATATGCCCACCTCTTTGTGTTTGAATCAGAATTTTCCAGAAGGGTCTTTGAAATTCAAGGCTCTCCCCTCAAGCTGTTTAGACATACTTGGTAGGAGGGGGGGGGGGGGGTTTGGCTCTTTCAAAGTCAATGGGTGTCAATGGCTTTTGACGACCACATTGATAATGCTATCTCAGATAAGTGAATCAGAGAGCACTCCATTGTTCTGGCTAGCTGAGTTAATCACATCTGTCTCCATCCTGATCCTTTGAGTTTTTCATATGCAAATTGTACTTGGCCATTTTGGCTGCTAGCTGTTCTGTTTTTTAGAAGTTATTTGTAACAATTTCCAGGAAAAATCTTAGGCAAAGTTCCACACGATGAAATTAATATTTTTATTTGGCATGTGGGGTTTTTCGTCAGTGGTGTGAATGTTACTTGACAATTAGCAGCCCAAGCCTGAATGTTGTCCAGGTCTTGCTGCATTTGCACACAGACTGTTTTATTTTCTGTGGAGTTAGTGAACATCCCCACTTCTGACCTTTGTAACGGACAGCTGGGAGTTGATAGGGATTTTTCCCCCTTTTTACCACTCAACTGACCGAAGGCAGTGTTTTGTTAAAAAAATGTTTGTTTTAATGGTCAACAAACAGACAAATTATAGGTTTTCTCATAAGTTTAAAAGATAAATGTTTATTATACAACACCCGAAAATGTATGCAATTTCACCCACTCTCACACACATACAGATACACACACACACACAGAAGAAAAGATAGGGATTAAAAGATAACATGCATTTAAGTCTGATGGTTTATAAGTGTCCTCTGTTAACTTACGTTTCCCCAGGGTGAAGACTTGGAATGGTGCAGGCCTGTATTCTCTTGCTCACTGAAGAAAGACTTGGGTGGTTTAGGAAGATGGATGCACTGCTGCAGACTGCATTTGTTATTTTCTAGCCAAAGGTCACTAGTGAAGTTCTGGTATGATTTCTCACATAGGTATTTCAAGGCCAATTGCTGTATACATGTAGTTCAAAACTCGTAATCTTAGACAGGGTCCTGTCACTTTGATTGCATAGATGGATCTCTCTCTTTCATCTGGCTTTGTCTTCCCAGCATATACCTTCATTAAATTCCTTATCAGAAGCCTAGTTTCAACCATGAGGTCAAAATTTCTCTCATTGTTCTCAGAAATGGTGTCTGATGGTGAGGCCGTTGTCAGGCAATGGGGTCTGGGTGTCACTCATCTTCATTCCATCTTAATAAGGTGAAGTTGTTTCACACCCATTCTCTTGAGTTTGAATGTGGAGTCACCAAGTGTGTAATGCCATTGTTAACCCAATTCATTGGACAGAAGTAGCCAATAACACAGAATGAGTTGTTTACATTTTAATGCCTTTTCCAAGGCTTGCCATGGCATGAAGATTGGCTCAGGGTTCTTGCAGTTTCTATGTGTATTAGCAGTACAGGATAAGGTCACCTGACCTCTCATCTCCATTGTGTTTTGTTGGAAATGTGTCTGTTTTGGGTTTGTTTCATAAGTTCATTTTATATTCCTAATTTATCCTTGCATGAGTATAACCCCTTGTTATGGAAAAAAGGTCATTAATGAAGCAGCTGAAGATGGTGGGGCTGAAGACACTGCCTTGAGAAACTCTTGCAGCGAAGTCCTCTGACTTAGGTAATTGGCCTCCAACAACAACAACCACCTTCCTCTGTTCTAGTTATGACTCCAGTGGAGAGTTTTACCCCAATTCCCACTGACTTCAGTTTTGCTAGGGCTCCTTGATGCCACACTCAATCAAATGCTGCCTTGATGTCAAAGGCAGTCACTCTCACCTCACCTAGAACGCAACACAAGAAATAGGCACAGGAGTAGACCATGTGGCCCAGAGAGCCTGCTCCGCCATTCCATATGATCATGGCTGATCTTGGGCTTCAACTCCACTTACCCGCCTACTTGCCATATCCCTTGATTCCCTGAAAGACCAAAAAACTGTCTATCCAGCCTTAAATATATTTAATGACAGAGCATCCACAACCCTCTGGGGTAGAGAATTCCAAAGATCCACAACCCTTTGACTGAAGTAATTTCTCCTCATCTCAGTCCTAAATGATCAGCCCCTTAATCTGTGACTGTGCCCCTCTGTTTAGATTGTTTCTGCTGGTCGGGCAATCTCTCAGCATCTACCCTATCCAGCACCTTCAGAATCTTCTATGTTTTAATGAGATTGCCTCCCATTTGTCCAGAGAATACAGGCCCAATTTACTCAGCCTCTCATCAGAGGGCAACCCCCTCATCCCAGGGATCAATTTAGTGAACCTTTGCTGTACTGACTCCAATGCAAGTATATCCTTTCTTAAATGTGGAGACCAAAACTGCAAACAGCACTCCAGATGTGGTCTCACCAAAACCTTGTACAATTGTAGCAAAATTTCTTTCATCCTGTACTCCAATCCTCTTTCAATAAAGGCCAACATGCTATTTGCCTTCCTAATTGCTTGCTGTAACTGCATACTAACATTCTGCGTTCCTTGTGCAAGCGTACCCAAAGCTTATTGAACATCAATACTTACAAGCTTCATACCTTCTGAAAAATATTCTGCTTTTCTATTCATATGACCGAAGTGAATAATTTCACACTTCCCTACATTTATACTCCATCTACCATCTAGTTTCCCACTCACTTAACCTGTCTATATGTCTTTGCATCCACTCTGTGTCCTCCCCACAGCTTACCTTTCTACCTACCTTTGTATCATCAGCAAACATAGATACATTACTCTCTGTCTCTCCATCTAAGTCATTAATATAGATTGCAAGTAGCTGAGGCCCCAGCACTGATCCTCGCGACACTCCACTAATTACTGCCTGCCAACTTGAAAATGTCTCATTTATGCCCACTTTTTACTTCCTGTCTGTTAACCAATCCTCTATCCATGCTACTTTATTACCCCCAACTCCATGAGCCATTATCTAGCCTATTAACCTTTGGTGGCGTACAGTATTTAATATCTTTTGGAAATCCAGGTATACTATATCTACTGGTTCCCCTTTATCTACCCTACTAGTTACATCCTCAAAAAACTCTAATAAATTTGTCAAACACAATTTCCCTTTAGTAAACCCATGTTGACTGTTCTAATCATTCTATGCTTTTCTAAGTGCATTGTTAAGACTTCCTTAATAGTAGATCCCAGCATTTTCCCAATGACTGATGTTCGACTAACTGGTCTGTAGTTCTCCGTTTTCTCTCTCCTTCCTGTCTCGATATGTGGTTTAACATTTGCCTATTTCCAATCTGATGGGATTCCGAGTCTAAGGAATTTTGGAAAATCATGGCTAGTGCATCCACTATCTCTGCAGTTATCTCTTTTAGAACCCTAGGGTGTTTTTCTCTGCTGATATTAGTTTCCTTAATTCCTCATTCATTTTAACCCCTAGGTTACCATCTATTTCTGGTATGAAACTTGTGTCTTCTACTGTGAAGACAGACACAAAATATTTGTTCAATGCCTCTGCCAGTTCCTCATTCCCATGATAACTTCTCCTGTCTCTGCTTCTAAAGGACCAACATTTACTTTAGCTACTCTCTTCCTTTTTATATACCTACAAAAGATCTTACAATCTTTTTTTATATTACTGTCTGGTTTATTCTCATTCTATTCATTTTTTATCAACATTTTGGTGGCCCTTTGCTGGTTTCTAAACACTCCCAATCCTCAGACTTGCTACTCTTTTTCAACATTGTAAATGTCTTTTAATTTGATACTATCCTTAACTGCCTGAGTGAGCCATGAATAGGTCTTTCTGGCTGAGTTTTTGTTTTACAAAGGAATATATTTTTGTTGAACATTTTGAATTGTTTCTTTAAAGGTTTCCCACTGTTCATTTACCACCATACCTTTGAGTCTATTTACCCAATTTACCTTAGTCAGTTCTCCCCTCATACCTACGTAATTGGCTTTGGTTAAGCTTAAGATTCTCATCTGTGATTGGAGTATGTCACTTTCAAGCTTAACAAGGAATTCAGTGGTATTACGGTCACTATTTCCCAGTGGATCTTTTACAATGACATTGCTAATTAACCCTGCTTCATTACACAATACTAGATCTAAGATAGCTTTATCCCTAGTTGGTTCCACAATGTACTGCTCCAAGAAACTGTCCCAAAAACATTCTACTAAATCATCTTCTAGACCACTCTTGCCAATTTCATTGTCCCAGTCTATATGAAGATTAAAGTCCCCCACAATTATTACATTGCCTTTGTTACAAGCTCCAATATTTCTTGTTTATTGCTCTGTCCAATGATATAACTACTGTTCGGGGGCCTGCAATCTACTCCCACCAGTGTTTTATGATTCTTGCTATTCCTAATTTCCACCCATACCGATTTTACTTCACGATCTTCTGAGGCCAGATCCTTTCTCACTAATGTTCTTATGTCATCCTTTATTATCAGGGCTACCCCTCTTCCTTGGCCTCTGGAATTCAGCTCTTTTGTCCATGTTTGGGCCAAGGCTGTAATGAGGTCTGGAGCTGAGTGGTCCTTGTCGAACCCAAATGAGATATCAGTGAGCAGTTTATTGCTGAGTAAGTGCCACTTGATAGCATTGTCAATGACACCTTCCATTACTTTGCTGATGATTGAGAGCAGTCTGATGGGGCAGTAATTGGTCAGATTCGGCTTGTCTTGATTTTTGTGGATAGAACATACCCAGGCAACTTTCCACTCTATTGGGTAGGCGCCAGTGTTGTAGCTGTTCTGGAACAGCTTGGCTAGAGGTGTGGCTAATTCTGGAACATAAGTCTTTAATGCTATAGGCAGGATGTTGTCGGGGCACATGGCCTTTGCTGTATCCAGTGTGCTCAGCTGCTTTTTGATATCAAGCAGAGTGAATCTAATTGTCTGAAGACTGACATCTATGATGCTGTAGACTCCAGGAGGAGGCCAAGATGGATCATCCACTCGGCACTTCTGGCTAAAGATGGTTTCAAATGCTCGAGCTTTGTCTTTTGCACTCATGTGCTGAGCTCTGCCATCATTGTGGATGGGGATGTTAGTGTAGTCTCCACCTCCTCCTCCTGTTAGTTGTTTAATAATCCACCACAATTCATGACAGAATGTGACAGGACAGCAGAGCTTTGATCTGATCTACTGTTTGTGGGATCGCTTAACACACGACTACATGCTGCTTCCAATGTTAAGCATGCATGTAGTCGTGTGTTGTAGCTTCACTAGGTTGGTATCTCATTTTTAAGTGTGCCTGCTGCTGTTCCTAGCATGCTCTCCTAAACTCTTCATTAAATCTGGGTTGATCCCTGATTTGATTATAATGGTAGTGCTGATATAGTGAGTGATATGCCAAGCCATGAAGTTGAAAATTGTGGTGGCATGCCATTCTATTGCCGCTGATGACCCACAGCATCTCATGGATGCCAGTTTTGAGCTTCTAGATCTATTCTGAATCTATCCCATTTAGCACAGTGGAAGTGCCACACAACACGTTGGAGTGTGTCCTCAGTGTGAAATGGAACCATATCTCCAAAAGGACTGTGAGGTGATCACTCCTACCAATACTGTCATGGACAGATGCATCTGCGGCAGGTAAATTGGTGAGAATGAGGTCAATTAAGTTTTCCCTCATGTTGGTTCTCTCCCCACCTGCTGCATGTCCAGAGTGGCATATATGTCCTTTAGACTCAGCCAGTTCGGTCAGTAGTGGTGCTACCGAGCTACTCTTGGTGATGGACATTGACAACCCCCACCCAGAGTACATTCTGTGCTCTTGCTACCCTCAGTGCTTCTTCCAAGTGGTGTTCAACATGGAGAAGCACTGACATCAGCTGAGGGAGGACGGTAGGTGGTAATCAGCAGGAGGTTTTCTTGCCGTATTTGACCTGATGGTACGAAACATCATAAGGCTCAGAGTCAATGTAAAGGGTCCCCAAGGCCACTCCCTCCTGACTGTATACCACTATGCCACCACCTCTGGTGGGTCTGTTCTGCTGGTGGGACAGTTCATACCCAAGGATAGTGATAGAGGAGTCTGGGACTTTGGCTACAAGATATGATTTTGTGACTAGCCTATGGGACAGCTCTCCCAACTTTGGCACATGTCCCCAGATGTTATTGACAAGGACTTTACAGTGTTCACTGGGCTGGATGTGCTTTTTTCATGTCTGTTACCAAGGCTGATGTTGGGTGGTCCATCTGGCTTTATTCTTATTGGACTTATTCATAGCAGTTAGATACAGCCGAATGATTTGCTAGGCTATTTCAGAGGACAGTTAAATGTCAACCACATTACTGTGGGTCTGAAGTCACGTATAAGCCAGTCAGAATGAACAAGTGCTCTTGTCTCTGACTGACTTTCCTCAGGTGCAGGGTCTCAACGACTACACGCACATGGCAATCTGGGAAACCCCAGAAATTTTTCAACCACAAGTGCTTCCATGTCATCAATGTACAGCTGGTGTGCAACCACCAAAAGTTATTTCAGCAGGTGTGCACAAGATTCCTGGGGAGTTGCCATGAGACTTTCGTTCTGTAGCAGAACAAGCTCCCTGACGTCTTTGCACCTGGAAACACACGTAAAGGGCGGCTGTGAGGTGACTCATTTTTCTGACTGCTGAGATGCTCTTGGCCAATGACCTCTGGGTTTTGGAGCCTGTGAAGGCCCTGCCAAAGACCAGGAGCAGACTGAGTTATTGGAAGATGAGGTAGACTGAGGTGGGGGAAGGGGAGAAACAGGTGAGAAGTAGAAACACTTTGACTGGAATCTGATTTCCATGTCCCCTTTTACCATCATCCGTCATGGCCCAGCCACATTCCACTGCTTCCACTTTGCTGGAGAGCAGCTGGTGCAGATCAGTGTGGCTCTGTAAGACCAAGGCTAAAGTACCTGTCATCCTATTTAAGGTGGCAGACATGTTGGCATTCAGAGTCTGTACGACGTGATCAAGGCCTGCATGGATTCACTTAATTGGAGTGTTTGATGTTTCATGGAGCTGGTCACTCTATCCATGAAAAAACACATCATCTCAATGCCCTGTGCCATCAGCCCACTCATGCTTGAAGCAGACTCCTCCATTTTCTCTGCAATCGTGGTAAGTGTGCTTGGAAGACCTGTCACTGCAGCATACATTGTCTACTGTTGCTCAATTATTCTCTTTTTCATCAACTCTGTCACCTCGATCTGCTTTTGGTCACTTGTGAAGTATAAGTCACTAGGGGAAAACCCAACTATCTGTCTACGTGGTCCCAACCAAGTGTGGGTCTCTGAGCTGGTATATGGTATACATGAATCCTGTAATGGTGCACCTTCCGATGGATTAAAGTCCTCTGAGAAATCAGATTTGGTGACCTTCACCTATCTGCTGCATGCGTGAGGGCCTATTGAAGATAAAGGATATGAATTTGTACTGGCAGGGTAAGAATGTTGCAACTTATCATTATGAATATGATCATATTTCACTCACTGTTGCCGTATGACATGTCGATTGTTGATATTTAATTGTGTTGCCAGGTAGTTGGATGGCCAAGGCTGCCGAAACTCTACTGATCTCCATCATCTCTTCCTCTGAAGTTGTCAAATGCATGATCTGTGGAGGCTCACTTCTGTTTCTCTCCCTCTCCCTTGTGTTTTGTGCTCTTTTGTCCTGCAATAGTGAACAGACCAATGAGTTATTATAATGGCATAAGTTGACCCGATGAATACAGTGCATTTGGTGAGGAGATTATGAGGGAGAGGCATGACATTACATAAGGATGAGGGTGATGGATAGATGGAGTAGACTTGAGAAGGCAGAATGAGAGGTTGGGGCGATGCGCACAGTAGAATGTAGATGAATGTACAACTGTATCCACCTTTCTTGTCCTACTTAGTTCACTAAAACACTTGCTGCGAAGTCCACTAGCATGCCACTACAATCCTGCTGCGCATCTCCTGACCCACCTCCAACCACACCTTCTTGGTGTCACCATCAAGTTTTATCTTCCCATTGCTGGGGAAAAGTACCTCTCTGCGACTCCTCACTGGCCCAGCAGCACATCAGGGGACGCATGAGTGAAACATGGCACAGCCTTTACCATCACAAATCGGTCATTGAGGTTCCTTTTCCTCTGTTGCAAACTGCAACTCCTCCAAATTCTCTCTATAGATTGGCCCTTTAAAATACTGGAGTTGAGATCAAGTCATGCAAATTGTCATCATGCCACTTGCCATGCACTGGATGGCAAATCCAGAAATAAAATGCTAATGACCTAGCTCAGTGAAAAAGCCACTGCCAGACATGCTGAATTTACTTCCTGGTTTCTTGTGCAAAATTGCAGCCTCTGCTCATAGTGCAACTCTGAGTAAATATCGGGGCCATTAAGTCTGATTCTCTCTCCACATATTCCGCCTGACCTAATTACTATTTCCAGGATTTTCTTTGTATTTCCATTTTCCAGCATTCACAACATTTTGTCTTTGTAATGGGTTTGGTAGACAATGGGATATGTCTGTTTTGTCACCCTTTTTGGAATATAGGGTGGACTCTCATGTAACAATTGTATCTTTTATTTACTGAATAGAAAAAACTCAACTCTTTACAGACTGATTCCATGAGATTGTTTTATCAGAGAGGACTGGGGTAGTGCGAGTGGGCCCTGAGTGGCATAATGGCCTAGAGCATAATCCTTTTATCTCCTGGGACAGGGGTTGGCAACTTTTTTTTTACCTTAAGAGTCCTTGTTAAAAAAAAATTGCCTAAAATAGAAGTTATTGGGAGCCACATGCCGAAAAAAAATCAAAGAATGGAGTAAAGGTATAAGTATACCTGAAGAGGAAAAAATTGTTTTATCAAGAATCTGAGATATATTATGTATATAGATAATGCTGTAAAAAGTAATTTGCTTTGACTTCTCTCTGACACTCATAAGAATGACTGTAGTTACTACCGAATTTCATGTAATTTCAATCTTGTATATAGGTCAGTCTACATCCCAGGAATACATAAAAACTTTCATTTTTATTTTCAAAGTTGAATCTTGATGCTTCCCAAATTTTAAATTGGCGTTCAGCTTTCTCACAGAATCACAGAAGGAGGCCATTCGGCCCATCGTGTCTTCACCGGCTCTCCGAATGAGCAATTCACCTAATGCTATTCCCCCACCTTCTCGCTGTAACCCTGCACACTCTTCCTTTTCAGATAAAGTCTAATTCCCTTTTGAATGCCTTGATGGAACCTGTCTCCACCACACTCTCTCATATGCATTCCAGATCCGAACCACTCGCTGCATGAAGACGTTTTTCCTCATCTCGCTTTTGCTTCTTTGGCCAATCACTTTAAATCTGTGCCCTCTCATTCTCGATCCTTTCATAAGTGGGAACAGTTTTTCTCTATCCATTCTGTCCAGACCCCTCATGATTTTGAATATCTTTATCAAATCTCCTCTCAGCCTTCTCTTCTCCAAGGAAAACAGTTCTAACTTCTCCAATCTTTATTCATACCTGAAGTTCCTCATCCCTGGAACCATTCTCATGAATCTTTTCTGTACTCACTCCAGTGCCTTAACATCTTTCCTAATGTGCGGCGCCCAATACTCCAGCTGAGGCCGAACTAGTGTCTTATACAAGTTTAACACAACCTGCTTGCTCTTGTACTCTATGCTCCTATTAATAAAGCCCAGGATACTGTGTGCTTTATTAACTGCTCTCTTAACCTGTCCTGCCACCTTCAATGACATATACACATATACACCCAGGTTTCCATGCTCTACCACCCCCTTGAGAGCTGTACCCTTTATTCTATATCATCTCTCCATGTTCTTCCTACCAAAACTAATCACTTCACATTTCTCTGCATTGAACTTCACCTGCCACTTGTCTGCCCATTCCACCAACCTGTCTATGTCCTTTTGAAGTTCTACACTATCCTCCTCACAGTTCACAACTGTTCCAAATTTCGCATCATCTGCAAATTTTGAAATTGTGCCCTGTACACCAAGGTCTAGGTTATTAATATATATCAAGAAGAACAAGGGTCCCAACACTGACCCCTGGGGGACTCCACTACAAACCTTCCTCCAGCCTGAAGAACATCCATTAACCACGACAATCTGTTTCCGGTCACTCAGCCAATTTCACATCCATGTTGCTACCGTCCCTTTTATTTCATGAGCTATAATTTTGCTCACACGTCTGTTGTGCGGCATTGTATCAAATTCCTTTTGGAAGTCCATGTGCACCACATCAACAGCATTGCCCTCATCAACCCTCTCTGTTACTGCTTCAAAAACTTCAGCAAGTTAGTTAAATATGATTTTCCCCAAACAAATCCGTGCTGGCTTTCCTTGATTAACCTGCATTTGTCCATATGATTATTAATTTGGTCTCGAATTATTGGTGCTAGAAGTTTCCCCACCACCGAAGTTAAACTGACTGGCATATAGTTGCTGGGCTTATCTTACTGATTTTTTCCTGGAGAATCATAACAGCACGTTTTCTTTCCCTTCTAGCTGGATATTTCTCGGTAACGGTTTTGAGCTTGCTAACAATTGTCGGACAAAATTTGATTGTTAACATGAAACATCTCATCCCACATCTGTGATTGAATTCAGTTTTTTCAAATATAATGCTTAAAACTGTTTATTTTCCCTGTAAATCTTTCTGCAACCAAATATTTTTTGATGAACTTTCTTGAAAATCAGAAGTATATGCACATTAAAATACATTTTTTTGCATCTTGTGATACCAATTGTTAAGGGCCATACCACTTTTGAAGCCTGACAGTGTAGAAACTAAATTTTTGAGTAAACAAATGAATAATTCAATAAGGAAAATTGTGTTGCCATCTAGTCATTTGATTTGTCATTTTCTTGACTTATTTTTTAGGCTTTTTTCATGACAATGCAATTCAACTGGAAAAGGTTGGAAACTGCAAATGAGATGTTAAAGAGCTACATGCGGCTCTGGAATCCTGGGACCTGTGTTTTAATCTAGTGCAGATAGATGGAATGAAAATCTCTCTCTAAGTGTTATAAAGAAATGGGAATAAGCTGTTTCAATCCACTTTTAGTGGGCACAGACCACAGCATAAAACCACCAATGATTTGGCACCAGCCAGCAGTCTCACTCACAGTCCTGTTCACTTGGGATGGAAGGAGGAGACCATCTCGTCAAACCACACAAGTATGGATGGAGATAGCAGAGGAGATGAGTAGCCTTAGGGTTGTCCCACATACTTGGCTGCAGTGCTGTAAGAGGAGCAATGACTAATGCCTTCTGGCAAGATGAGTGCAGCGCATAATATTAAGCTTGCAGACTTAAATGTGACTAAAGATGAATATGAGATTGGAGAAGGGGGTGCCCACCCAGTTAGTGGCAATGCCCAGGCAGCAGCATTGGCTGTCAGATGTGGAGGATACTGGTCAGGCAGAGGTGGCTCCTGCACAGCCAGTACTGATTGGCAGCATGCAGAATGCATCCCTGTGGCCCCACAAAGGCTGCCATCAACATTGATGTCATGCGTGTCTTTGATGGGCAAGTAACAATGGAAATTTATGTGATTCCAGTAGAAGAGAACTCAGAATGCAAGGAAAAGATCAAGAACCAGATGCAGCGCGCCATACATTGCGATCCTCAAGCCGATGGAGGAAGAGGCATTGGAGCTGGGAGGCACGAGGTAGGGTAGGCAATCACTGACAATGAGATGGGTGTGGAGCCCCGAGAGAATGAGTCGCCTAATAGATGGACGCAATAGACACTCTGGCAGCACAAAGTATAATGATCATGTGTGCTCCACTGGTCACATAGAGCTCCAGATTATGAGTAGTCAGAAGGACCTGTTGGAACACGAATTTCTCTCTCATCACTCCTCTATTGCAGATCATGGACAACAGTAGCCAGCTGCCGAGCCTGTGCGACAGCCTCCGACCTCTGAGGAGGAAGAGACCTCAGAGGAGGCACCGTCACATAATTCCCCTGCACCCTCCACCAATGCAGATACTCTCATGGTAGGTAGTCACACACAAGTAGCAATGGGGTCACAATCTGGTGGGCACAGCACAGATGCAACCAAGCAGCTGACAGAGGCAGTGACCGCTCAGGCTATTCATACATAGAGAAATGTGGGAGGACCCACGATTCTGAGCTTCAAGCTGATGACATGCCTCTGGACTCATCAACAAGGCAGCAGATGCTGGAGCTGCAGTGTGAGATGTGTGAACATCAGTCGGAGCTTCCAGAGGCTATGCGCACCCATGCGCGAGCGATGGAGGAGTCCCCCAGGCTATACTCTGGCATATGCCTGTATGGAATCATACATTTTTTTATTCATTTGTGGGATGTGGGTGTCACTGGCAAGGCCAGCATTTATTGCCCATCCATAATTTCCCTTGACAAGATGGTGATGAGCTGCCTTCTTGAACTGCTGTAGTCCTTGGGGTTTAGGTACACCCACCGTGCTGTAAGGAAGGGAGTTCCAGGATTTTGACACCACGACAGTGAAGGAATGGCGATGTACTTCCAAGTCAGTATGGTGTGTGGCTTGTAGGGGAACTTGCAGGTGGTGGTGTGCCCATGCATCTGCTGCTCTTGTCCTTCTAGGTGATAGAGGCCGTGAGTTTGGAAGGTGCTGTTGAAGGAGGCTTGGTGAGTTGCTGCAGTGCATCTTGTAGATGGTACACACTTCTGCCACTGTGCGTCGGTGGTGAAAGGAGTGAATGTTGAAGGTGGTGGATGGGGTGACAATCAAGCAGGTTGCTTTGCCTGGATGGCGTCGAGCTTCTTGAGTGTTGTTGGAGCTGCACCCATCCAGGCAAGTGAAGAGTATTCCATCACACTCCTGACTTGTGCCAATTAGATGATGGACAGGCATTGGGTGGACAGGAGGTGATTTACTCGCTGCAGAATTCCCTGCCTCTGACCTGCTCTTGTAGCCACAGCATTTATGTGGCTGGTCCAGTTCAGTTTCTGGTCAATGGTAATCCCCAGGATGTTGATAGCGGGGGATTCAGCGATGGTATTGCTGTTGAATGTCAAGGGGAGATGGTTAGATTCTCTCTTGTTGGAGATGATCATTGAGAGAGTAGCGACCCTCTTGGAAAGCCACATGCAGGAAAATATACAGTGGATGCCAGAGATGCACTCAGACCTGCACGCCATTGCCTCCTCTATGAGCTCTGTGGAACAATGGTTGGGCGAGAGGGGGATGAGTCACCTGGAGTCATTTCCAGGTGCTTGTACTCCTATCCGGTGAACAGGGAAGGACAAGTCTGCCCTAAAAAGGAAGAGGAGTGGTCCTGATACATATGGGGGCTCCTGTTAGGGTGCTCCTGGCATGGACAGTGGCTCCTCATCCCCTTTGACGGTGACCCCAATGCCTCAGGAAGCCGCCACAGGCAATGAGTGCTCACCACCTCCGATTGGGCTCAACTCTACCTCCATCACGGCACACAGCTCTATGACCACCTCCCTGGAGAGGCACACTCTATGGCAACACTGCTGAACCGACATTTGCAGGAAGCAGAGCCTCTGATAGTAGACCCTCCCTGGTGTGTAGCATCTTCTGCGTGCAAGAGGCTGGTTGTGTGTCCCTCTGTGCCCTCCTCATCTGTTCCCCCTTCCAACATCATGATCCTGGTGCACTCTGGGTGCTGCTGCCCCGCGCCCGATGGCTGCATCTCCCTCCCTCTCTGATGCTCCTCCTCACTGGATGTCTAAAGGTCTTACTGAATGAGGTCTATAACAAATTGCTGCACTCTCTGGACCTCCCACCACCCCCCCCCCCCCACTTATTCTGTACATATATCAGCCAAGTCAGAGAGGATACTTAACCAGAATACCTCCGCTGTGCCAGCCAAATTTGGCTTGCGTCTAGATTGCTACTGCTTCTGTCCACTCAGTTTCACCCTCCCTACGAAGCCACGCTACCTTTTGCAATGGCTGCCAAATGCAGCCAGCACTGACCTTCCACTGAGCTTCAGTCTCCTTATAGCTGGCGAGGCTCTGAAACTCTGTGTGGTTCTCACTTGCACACCACCCCCCCTCCCTACAAAATGGAAAAAAGCTGGTAAAATTGCAGTTAATTGCTTGTTTAATAGGCTTACTTACCTTCCCACTGCCACCAAGCGTGGCCTCCTAACGCCAGCCAGTCGCCTCAGGGAATATCTCCCAACAGCATGAATACTTTGGGCTTCCGTCCCGATGTCATTCACTGCTATTTTCCCACCCATCCCAGCCTTTCTCCAATGGACTGGCAAAATCCCGGCCATTCACTCTACTAGTCTAGGGTGCTGTTTTGATGTTGAGATTAAGGTACTGAAGAGGGGTTGAGGGGGGCGGTGAGTATAGGCAAGGGCAGGTGAGGGAAGAATTGCTGTGCTTGCTATGTGTAGTAACACAGAATTTCTTTAATGCATTTCTAACTTTGCTGCATGTGGTAATGAGATCAGTTCTTTTTCCCTACTGCTGGCAGGTACAGAAGGTGAAAACAAGAAAACCATAGTGTAATTTTAAACTGGATAAATGAAAACATAAATGTTTCCCAATCATTTGATAAAACGGCAGTTCAACTCCTGACTAAAGCATGGAATTTCCAACAATAAAACACAGCTGGGTCAATTGGTATTTTCTTCCAGCAATTCCAAACGATTCAGGAGGATCAAATGGTATTTGGAATGAGAAACTCCTGTTATAATCAAAAGCCAGCACATTGTTCATTTCACTCTTGAAATCTGATCACAATTGGTGTTAGATGTTACACTAAATCCGTTCACCGTAGCTAAACACACACAGAAGACTTCCAGCATTTGATGTGTCTGGAGAGTACACAGCTCCTGATTCAGGCAGCACAGTCTCCCCTGTGTAATTTGGCAGCATTAGCTAAACGCAGTGTTTTTAAGTACAGCTTACATATCTCTATGTATAAATTCTATTCATAATCTGTAGAGCTGTTTAATTATCAGCTCAAGCTTTATTTAGATACAGTCAAAGTACTGGATGGCATAAATTAATTAAACCCAGAAAATTATTGCTAGGTCAGTCAGGCCAGTAGAACTTAGAATCTTTCTAAATTAGTAAAAAGTAATTACTTACTGATGACTGTGCTCTTGCAGCCCACTCCCAGGATGATAGGCAAACAATTATGAACAACTAATGAAACAGCAATTTGGCATGACTATCAGCTTTAAACCTGGTGTTCTTCAAACCTGCCACAGACAAGGATTACACTACTTACCATCACGATTGGTGATTGTGCATTTCAGGTTGTGGGAAGATTCACTTCTCTCTGTATCACCCTGTCTCGTGAAATGCATATCGATACAAAAACATCCTGAATAATCACCAAAGCCAGCTTACCTTTTGGAAAACAAAGTGAGTGTGTCTGGAACAAGAGAGCCATCAGCTTGCAGATCAAGCTCAAAGTATACAGGGCTGTTGTTCAGAAACCTTGCTTTATGCTGTGAAATTTGGACAACATACGCCCACCAATTTAAGAAACTGAATCACTTTCATCCAAACTGCTTGAGACAACTAATGTAAGTCAGGTGGCAAGACAGAATCCATGCCACCAAAGTTCTTAAAAAAGCTGACATGCCAAGCGTAGATGCTCTGACCAAGAAGGCACAGCTATGTTGGTGAGGTCATGTGGTGCGAATGTCTGATGAACAAATTCCAAAGAAGATCTTGTATAATGCATTGACTACTGGGAAGAGATCTCACGGTGGACAGGAAAAGATGCAAAAACTGCTTGAAAATAACTCTGAAACAAGGCAACATAGGCATCCATAAGTGGGAACTGCTGTTAAAGAGAAAAATAATGGCGAAGGTACCTCTGAGGCATGTCACATCAATGATACCGAATCTGAAAGGTGAGGTAAGAGTGACTACTGTTGACATCAAGGCACCATTTGACCAGGTATGGCATCAAGGAGCCCTAGCAAAACTGGAGTCAATGGGAATCAGGAGGAAAATTCTCCACTGGTTGGAATCATACCTAGCACAAAGGAAGATGGTTGTGATCATTGGAGGTCAATCATCTCAGTCCCAGGACATCACTGCAGGAGTTCCTCAGGGTAGAGTCCAAGGCCCGACCATCTTCAACTGCAGCAGATGCATGGGAACACCAGCACTTGCATATTCCCCTCAAGCCACACCCCATCCTGACTTGGAACTATATCACCGGTCCTTCACTGTCGCTGGGTCAAAATCCTGGAACTCCCTTCCTAATAGCACTGTTGGTGTACCTACACCCTAAGGACTGCAGCAGTTCAAGAAGGCAGCTCACCACCACCTTTATCAATGGCAATTATGGATGGGCAATGCCCACATCCCCTGAACAAATAATTTTAAAAAAAATGCAGCTGAGGAAGTCTCACATGAAAAATCAAGATCCCCAATTTGGTGTATTCAGGATGCACTGTTCACTCTGTGGACACTCATTCCAAGCAAATGGTCTCATCAGTCAGCAAAGCACTCAATGCAGTAAATTATATGATCTTCTAACTGACTTCTTTGATGTGAAAATGATAACCGAACGATTGTAGAGTGTTGGAAATAGGAAATGCAGCAGCCAATTTGCGCACAGCAAGGTCCCATAAACAGAAGTGCGATACTGAACAGATGATCTGTATTTGTGATGTTGGTTGAGGGATAAATATTGGCCAGAACATTGTGGGGAACTCCCTGCTCTTCTTCAAATAGTGCCCTGGGATCTTTTACATCTATCTAAGTGTGTAGACAGGGCCCCAGTTTAATCTCTCATCTGAAAGATGGCACTTCCAACAGTGCAACACTCCCTCAGTATTGCACTGGAGTATTAGCCTAGATTTTGTTCTCAAGTCTCTGAATTGGGGCTTGAATCTGCAACCTTCTGACTTAAGAGGCAAACGTACTACCAACAGAGCCACAGACAACAGCTAAGGTAAACAGGACCCCTTTGGAGTCAAAGTGGTGCCAAGATGATATGCCTGGGAATCACATCAACCGACTGTGGCACACTCGATCAAGAAATAATACTTAAACTAGGCAGGTACACAGCACTCCTGGGTACCGTTGAGGATTGACCGGTCAGCCTGGCTCAAAAATTAAACTTGGTGGGATAGACTGGTCATTGAGAGCTGGAATTCTTCCTATTCTTTTCTGGATAATCATATCGGCCAAAGTACTGTAAGGTAAGATGACTTTAGCTGGACAAGCAGTGTGAATGCAATGAATGCTGGTAAATTTTGTGGTTTTAGTTGGCTAAACTCCAGCAGTTCAGCTGTGCTGACTTGGGAGCTTCTAAGCTCTGTCTCTTTCAAACTGTGCCTAAGCTTTCTGCATTTTAGGAGAGTGTAATTTGGCCTTACAGGGAGAGTGTGTGCGTTCTATATTGGGCAAACAAACTCTACTTGTGTTTCTCAGTGGCTTGGCTTGGGCTTAGCTGAAACATGATTAGGGTTTTCATCATCAGGTCAGAATTCCAACTAACCAAAATAAAAGCGAGGTCCTCCACTGTGGGCCTTCGACCTTCACCTAGGTTTCTCATTGAGAAAAGGAAACTCACTGTTGGATTTGTCCAGACTTGCACAAAATTCACAACCTTTTACTAAACTTGATGAGGTAAAATTAATGCAAAGCCCGCATAGTGATAATCTGTTCCTAATTCACTTGTTTTAAGATAAATAATCAGGAAAGAATAATTGGTTTTTCAAGACTAAAGTAAGTTTTTGGCAGCTATCATCAGTCACCTTGTTACATTAACTCCTGGAGATGGACGCTACCCTAAAATGATCAATTAGATTAATAATCTAATTAGCTTATTACAGTTCTCCTGAGGGTTTTAAGACTGTGTGTCATTAACAGGTGATCAAACGTGCAGACTATAACGCAATCTACTACATCAGATCTGTTGCCAGCATAACTTTGGTCACTTCAGTCAGCAGGACTTGGATGTGCAGCATTTATATCACACCAGTGTTCAGACTTCCGTAACACATACACTTAGAGGATGTGGACAGAGATGAAAGACACAGCGTTTCCTCGGGGTAAACATAACAAATCAATTGCCCTCTTTATGTTATGAAACTACTTCCTGGAAATTGTGCTGCCAAGTCCTCCCTATTTGTATTTTGCATGCTTCTGTAATTTTGTCGTTGTGACCATGGACTTTCCCTGACACTGGGGAAGGCAAGCACAGGCCAGGAATTGCAAAAGCACATTGCTGGCCGAGAGGTACCGGCTGAGAATTCAGAATCAAAATGCCAACACTAGCCCCTCAATGCAGTCAGAAGCACACGCTGCAACAAAGAGTTTTGGAACCTGTGACAGCACCAAATTGTTCACAGAATCCTCTGGTCACCGCTGAAGTAAAAGGGGCAAAAGGCTCACTATCTTTTATACTGGTACAAAAGTGTCCATTCCTGTATGAAGTAACTATGTAAGGCATGATTCAGGCGAAAAAAACATTGCAAACTATATAAAATTAATTGCAAACGACTCCTCAATGGATAAATGCAATGCTAGATATGGTAAAAGGCCACAGAAACCAGAGATTCAGTGCCATTCAGTCTCAGGTTTGTGCTGTATTTACTGATTGCCTGTAAGAGTGAAAGGTCTATAGGAGGCCTCAGTGACCCTGGGCTACAAGGAGGGGGCCAAAAGTGATCTCTCTCATTCCTTGCTGTTGTCCAGTGTTCCTTGCTAAAAAGAGGGATGCATGTGAATGTCTAATGAGGCCAAGATTGGGCTTGACTTTGATGCAATTTAATTTTCCATGCTTACAAAATCCCTAAGCAGAGTTTGCGTAGATGTCAGGAAATATTTCTTTTTACACAGTTTTTGTCCTTTGGAATAGATTACCAAAGCATGTGTTGAGTATGGATTCCCAACAGCCCTTGAAAAGGAAGCTGGACAAGTTCCCAAAAACAGGACATTTCGAGTTACAAATGGTAATTTGCCAATTAACCGGGATTCGAGGATTTATGAGTTATCAGAGTTTCCAGAAGATTTTGTTGAGTGCCTTACGGATCAGAGTGGAATTGCTTAAGAGTTTTTCTTAAATTCGTCTCTGGAGGTTTTTTTCCCTCTTGTTTTTTTTTTTTGCCTCGTCCAGGAAATGGTGCGTTCAGGAGAGTGAGTCACTGGTATATGCAGCTGAAGCGTGTCTGGATGAGGAGGGCTAGTTGGACTGGGTTTTTGTTTGTATGTTTGAATGATTGAATAGATTCCCAATGCTCACACGTGAAGAATAGTTATCTGGCCAAGGTACCAGAGGGCTTCTGATGCCTATCAGACACTACTGCAGCTAACTCAAGAGAAGAGAGATTGAGGGGCTTGCATTGACATTTTGATTGAGTTCTCAGCCCATACCTATAGGCCAGCAATGTGCTTCTGCCATTTCTGACCTGTGCTTGCCTTCCCCTGCGTCAGGGAAAGTCCATAGACACAATGACAAATGACAGAAGCATGCAAAATATAAATAGGGAGGGCTTGGCACGAAAAGAAAGAAACCAGATGTCATAATTCAAGGGATCCTCTGAAAACTAACTCCCTGAGACTAACATATAAAGGAAGAGTGAAATTTGCATTTATTATAATATCACATCTTAATCCAAAATGCTTTAGAGGAAATTAATAAATTTACAACTTTAGTCACTTAGATTATTGAAGAAACATTCCTTCAGATATGGCTCCCAGATGCCCCCTTGATTGTTCAGAGTCTTAGTAGACTTGACATCCAACCAATGCAGAGCATCAATCAATAGCATCAATAGAAACTTGAACTAGCTGGCCAAAACAGCAGTATGCAAGTCAGTGGAAGTTGTGAACAAAATGTACAGTACTCTGGTCGGGCCATTCTCGGAGTAATGTGTCCAGTTCTGTTTGCCAACAAATAAGGCAAATGTTCTAGTACTGAAGGCAGTGCAGTGAAGAACCTTGAGACTGATCCTTAGTGTCAGGTGTATGAGTTACAAAGAAAGACTGTGCCAACCTAGGCTTCTCAGCCTGAAAAGAAGACATTTACGGGGTGATTTTGCAGAGGTATATAAGATAGTGAATGGTAAGGAAAAAGGATAATCCAGCACACTCTTTCAAATGAAACTGTGAGAGTACAACAAGGACACGGGTAGCTATAAGACTGACGTCAGGAAGGTCTTCTTCATGCATCAGCACTTGGAATGGACTTCTGGGCAGGGTGGTAGAAGCAAAGGCCCTGGAATCATTTCAGAAACAACTAGATGTAGCAAAGGAGGGAGTGTAGGGTTATTCTGAATGGACTGATTTTTAAAAATTCTTTCACGGAATGTGAGCGTCGATGGCTAGGCCAGCATTTATTGCCCATCCCTAACTGCCCTTGAGAAGGTGGTGGTGAGCCGCCTTCTTGAACCGCTGCTGTCCATATGGTGTAGGTACACCCACAGTACTGTTAGGAAGGGAGTTCCAGGATCTTGACCCAACAACAGTGAAGGAACAGTGATATAGTTCCAAGTCAGGATGGTTTGTGGCTTGGAGGGGAACTTGCAGGTGGGTGGTGTTCTCATGCATCTGCTGCCCTTGTCCGACTAGCTGGTAGAGGTTGCAGGTTTGGAAGGTACTAGCAAAGGAATCTTGGTGAGTTGCTGCAGTGCATTTTGTAGATGGTACACACTGCTGCCACTGTGTGTTGGTGGTGGAGGGAGTGAATGTTGAAGGTGGGAGATGGGTTGCCAATCAAGTGAGCTGCTTTGTCCTGGATGATGTCGAGCTTCTTGAGTGTTGTTATGAATTATGATCAGCCAAATGGCCTTTTCATCCTTGATTATCTTGTGATGTATGGCTCTTGATCGTAAGCAGGGTATTTGATCATGGTTGCTTCACAACGCAGGCCATTCCTGTACTCACTTGATGTGAACACTCACCCACACTTCCATCAGTGATGACTACATAGCAATCAAGAGTAGAAAGCCCATTCAATTACCCACCAATCTATCCCAAGGCTAATAGTGGCATCACTACCATTGTTCTGGCTGAGATTAGATAACTCAGCATATGCCAGAGGTTGAATCTGGGACACACCTGGCTTGTAAAGTTTAGCTACTCAATGTGTATCTTACTGGGACCAAAAATGAATGCTTCTTTAAATGCTGGTTACACATTTAACTTTTAAGATTTTTTATATTTCCAGCAGTCCTTAAAGATCCTGGTGGGAGTCCTGCTTGACATGAATGGTTTCTTGTGCCAAGTACACCATGGGGTGCAGTTCCCTATCAAATTCATTCTACTAAGACCTTGGCAATGACAAGGATATCAGATCACTGACGTACAGTTTAGAAACATAATGTCTTTATAAGTGAAATAGCAGCTTACCTTTAGCAGAAATTTAGTGCAGTAAAAGATGAATAGGAGGAACAGGAGTGCAATAGGTAAATAGATTACATTTCTTTGTGAGCAAGACTAGATCTTATCTGACGTGCAGTGTGTTTCAACAATTATGGCAGCCATATTGAGAAATTGCTGGATGGAAGAGAGTTTCAAAGAGGGGACAGACATCTGACTGGGATTACATGGGCTAGGAATGATTTGACAAATTGCAATCAAAAGGACAGCTGGCTACATGAAACTATTTGAAGGTCTAGCAGAAGAACTGCATCAAAGGGCTGCTAGCCTTGAGAGGTTCAAGAATAATGCAGACACTCTCACTGCCACTTTAATAGACTGGGTATATTTGCTCAAGTCAATTGAAACCAGATGAAAAACATCTGGCACTGACAATGCGATATTTAGATCCTAACCCCACGGAAACGTGGTTTCATTTTAATTTTGAGTTTGCTAAACTCTACAAATACTACTCCGTTCTTGCTGAAAAGTTTCATGCACAGCTATGGAGTATTGTGTTACTTTAAAGGTTAGAAGTAAAGTGAAACAAAGGAGAAAACAAGGGTTTCTGCACGTATTTGCAGATTACAACATTTGGTTTCAATCGAAGGATAAGTGTCCCATGTACAGCTTAATTTCAGCAGCAGAGTAGAAACTTGGAATGAGTCATCTGTTTGCTCACAATGAATCTACAGAATACTTTACAGTAATGTGACATACTTTGCAAATGGCAAGTTCTTTAACACTTCCATAGGCTGGCTAAGTGGAGTAGTAGAGATACAACATACATTGCTGGTGTATGGTTTTTAATCCACAGAGACTTGTAGCACATGTGCCAACCTAGAAAACTAGCAAAAGCTGGCCAACTACTTTGAAAAGCTGGCAAGTTCACCAAACAGCTAACAACTCAAGAACATCCTGTTTATTAACCTATCACATCAACACAAACACTTAATTGGATTTTCAAACTTAAGCTATATGCCTATCTAACATTATCTCATTGTTGTTGTTGGCACCTTGCTGTGCATAAATTGGCTACATTACCAGCAACCATACTTCGAAGATACTTCATTGGTTATAAATTAGGACATCCTAAGGTCATGTAAGGTGTTATATAAATGTGAGCTTTACTTTCTTTGCAAATGCTGAAGGCACAAAATTGGTAATGCATTTCTAGGGATGGGGGATAGGGACACACTCCTACAGAAAATTTAGTATTTTAATATTAAAGAACAAAGAACAGTATAGCACAGGAACAGGCCATTAGGCCCTCCAAGCCTGCGCCGATCTTGATGCCTGCTGAAACTAACACCTTCTGCACTTCCGGGGCCCATATCCCTCTATTCCCTTCCTATTCATATATTTGTCAAGATGTCTCTTAAACGTCGCTATCGTATCTACTTCCACCACCTCCCCTGGCAGCAAGTTCCAGGCACTCACCACACTCTGTGTAAAAAAACTTGCCTCGCACATCTCCTCTAAACTTTGCCCCTCGCACCTTCAACCTATGTCCCCTAGTAACTGACTCTTCCACCCTGGGAAAAAGCTTCTGACTATCCACTCTGTCCATGCCGCTCATAACTTTGTAAACCTCTATCATGTCGCCAATGATGCATTTACAGTTGACCTTATGCACTTTCATACTTCACAATTGTTAGATTTTTAAATGGAAAGAACGCTATTTGAATTTTCAACAGACCAACTAGACATCATTCATATTTACATCATTCAAATTTACCGCAATAGTCACTCTCTCATTTAACCCTTTCACAAGGACATTCTGTCCTTTTTCCATCCCTCCCATCTACACACTGGTACTCTTCTCCCTCTCCATATACCGTTCAAACTGGTTTCTTCTTTCCCTCTCCACATTCAAGCTAGCACTCTTTATTCACCCAATCCTCTTGATTCAAGCTCTACCCCACCCCTCTGCCCCAAGTTAATTTTGTCATAATTTCCCCTACACTTCACCATCTCATTCTTTCCCTATCTCAATTCATGTGGGAATTGTTCCCACCCGCCCCCCCCCCCAAACCCCATTCAGTCAGTTCAGGATTGTACTCTACCCACCCCCCATCATATCAAGCTAGCATTCATTGTCCCCTCCAGTTCAAGCTGCCACTCTGCCGCTCAGTTAATGCCACCTTCAAGTATAGCTGTCAGGTTCTATGCCCATCCCTCTCCCATAGCTTCACCCTTCCCACCCAATTTCTATTGCTAATAGAAATAACTCCGAACACTACGTACTATAAATGGGAATTCCTGTTCTAGTGAGATTTCCCCCTCTACAGTATGGAGCGAGTAGGATCACTTCCATGAACAACAGCACTGAGGTAAGATTTGGTACTCAGGGGAAAATGGCCTGGTCTATACTTATTTTTATCGACAAACACTGAAGCATGCACTGAGCCATTGAAACATTGATCATCAGCTTGAAACATTGGTGAGTGACATGTATATTGCAGCTGCATCCTCTCCGTACACAAAAACAAGCAGCAAGACTCTTCCCCTTATCTATCAGAATAAATAGACTATGGAGCTGGCGTCATCAAATGATAGACCATTGTCCATTTCCAGATAGCAGAACCGTTTTCAACAGGACTTAACATGAGCTTAGTAACTCAACTACTGCTCATTCTGAAAGGTTTCCCATCTCTGGCTGCTTATTTATTGCTCACTTCTGTTCATCAGTGGAAATGAATAATGAGTGAAAGGGATCCATTTTCAGGACATAAGTTAATGAGCTTTGACTGTGGTAGATTACTGTTGAATAAAGCTGAGTGAGGAGTTTTGTAATCAATGGTCTGATTTGCTCGCAAGGAAATTTAAATGAATAAATGGTTTTGATTTTCTCACAAGGACATTTAGAACAATAAATTGTTTGAATCTGTTTTACATAAAATGCAACTTCCATGCAAAATGAAGAGAAGAAAATGTGGTTAACTGTGGTTTGGATTTATACTTCAGCATGAAAGGAGCACAGTTGTTGAAATAATACCCTGTACAAGTGTGGCTTGCTACAGGCACAGAGCTAGTTCCAGATCTCAGTAACTTTGACAATAGAGGTAAATAGATCTTGGCCTGAATATATATGTGGGCCCCTGTTGTGGAGGGTCTTTTTACAGATCACTTTATTAATTCTTCTGATGAATATCATACAAATCTATTTTTAAATTACTGTACTGAGAACCATGGGTTAAACTCCCAGTTCCATACTGCTGGACACCATCAATATTGAAAAGTGTAGGAGGGAAATAAAGAACTTGCTGGATTGTGCCAAATTTGGATTTTCAAAGCCTCTAAACTGTATGAAGTAGGGATAATTTGTAGACTGCTTTAGTGCATACAACCCATGCTCTAGTCGAAGAGGGTAAAATGGTGGCCTCTTTTACATTACCACTGAGACTGTAATGGAGTTCACTCTGGGAAATGGGCTGAGAATGATCAAAGTCACCTCAATCATATTAGTTTCATGGCAGTTTAATCTGATAAGGGATTACTGGCAGCACCTATCCATTTTACTTTAAAATGCACTTATGCCAATGAGATGAAAAGAAACACCTCCCACACTCCCTTTGTTGATATCAATGTTGCTAGGCAACCACACAGGTCATGCTGAAGTATGGGTGAGAGATAATTTATCCTGCAGTATACCTTGCATGGAGCAGACTAATTGAAAGAGAATGAATGATGTTCAAACTTCTTTGCTTCAAACTTTACAGATTATCAAATTTGAGCAATGTCAATTTTATGATCTAAGTTAGAAACTGCATATGGAAAACATGAACCATTTTGTCCTCGGGTTAACTACACTTCTTACAATCTCTCTCTCTCTCTCTCTCTCTCTCTCTCTCATCCCACCAACCACCCCACCCACACCCCCAGCCCCCATGTCCCAAACAATTTCTCTTCCCTTTCAATCCAATTTTCTGCTGGGGACAGTGAGGGGGAACTAGTGGATGTACTGTGCTTAGATTTCCAGAAGACATTTGTAAGGTGTCACATCAAAGGTTATTGCAGAAAATAAAAGCTCATGGTGAGGGGGGGTAACATTTTGGCATGGATAGAAGATTGGCTAGCTACCAGGAAACGGAGAGTAGGCATAAATGGGTCATTTACTGGTTGGCAATATGTAACGAGTGGTGTGCCACAGGGATCTGTGCTGGGGCCTCAATTTTTTACAATTTATATAAATGACTTGGATGAAGGGGCCGAAAGTATGGTTGCTAAATTTGCTGATGACACAAAGATAGGTAGGAAAGTAGGTTGTGAAGAAGACATAAGGAGGCCAGAAAGGGATATAGATAGGTTAAGTGAGTGGGCAAAGATCAGGCAAATGGAGAATAATATGGGAAAATGTGAAATTGTCCATTTTGGCAGGAAGAAAGAAAAATAAGCATATTATCTAAATGGTGAGAGATTGCAGAGCTCGGAGATGCAGAGGGATCTGGGTGTCCTAGTGCATGAATCGCAAAAGGTTAGTATGTAGGAACAGCAAGTAATTAGGAAAGCTAATAGACTGTTATAAAAACAAAAAATGCTAGAAATACCCAGCAGGTCTGGCAGCATCTGTGGAGAGAAAAGCAGAGTTAACGTTTCAGGTCAGTGACCCTTCATCAGAACTGGTAAAGGTTAGAAATATAACAGGTTTTAAGCAAATAAAGCGGGGGTGGGGCAAGAGATAACAAAAGTAAAGGTGTTGATAGGACAGGGTCTCAGAGAATAACTGACCAGAAGGTCATGGAGCAAAGGCAAATGATATGTTAACGGTGTGTTGAAAGTCAAAGCATTAGAGAGGGTGTTAATGGACAGAAAAATGATCAGCCCTGGCCCAAAGCACAAACATGAAAAAAAACAGTGCTAAGAAAATTCAATGCTGTAACAAACTAAAAGAAAAAGAAAAAGAAAAAAGAAAAAAACTAACTGAAAATAAAAAGGGGGGGCCTGTCATGCACTGAAATGATCGAACTCAATGTTCAGTCTGGCAGGTTGTAGCATGCCTAATTGGTGAATGTTAACATTTATTGCGAGGGGAATTGAAATACAAAAGTAGGGAGGTTATGCTTCAGTCATACAGGGCATTGGTGAGACCACATCTGGAGTACTGTGTACAGTACTCAGCTCCTTATTTAAGGAAGGATGTAAATGCGTTGGAAACAGTTCAGAGAAGCTGCTGGATTTTAATAGCGCACCGCAAATCGCAGTGGCACGCTTTGAAGTTGGCAGTCCGCCCGCGTGGAGTGGCCGCTGCTCAACCCTTGCGATATTTTGCACGGGACCTCATTTAAATGGATGGGGCGGAGCAGCCGCCCCCGATGACATAAAGGGCGCTGGTGCCATTTTTAAAGGGCTTCAAGCCCTGACAGGTCATTTGACTGTTTAAAGTCCCCTCAGCAAATGGAATCAGTTTGCTCTGCTCTCCCGGCCTGAAAATTATGCTCCTCCTCACCAGTGTCTCGCCTCGGTTCCCCAAACTGGGATCCAAAGGCACGAGACCTCCGGCCACCGGCCAGAATATCAGCGTGAGATGGCCGCCTGGTCCAGGTAAGTTCATTAACATGGATTTGAATTAATTTTATTATGCAAATGCAGACTCTGCCACCATGCAGCGGTGGGGGGATGGCTGCACTGAGGCCTCGTCGCCGCTGATAAAATGCGGTGGGGCCTTCTCGACATCAGAGGTCAAGGCGGGCCTCTCCTGGAAGAATTTTACGGGCCCCTCCGCCATGACTCCCGATGCTGGACTGCTAGTAAAATGCCTGGAATGGGCAGGTTGTCTTATGGGGAAGGGATGGACAGGCTAGGCTTGTATCCGCTGGAGTTTAGAAAAGTAAGACGCGACTTGACTTGAAACCTATAAGATCCTGAGGGGTTTTGACAGGGTGGATGTGGAAAGGATGTTTCCATTTGTGGGAATCTTGAACTAGGGTCACTGTTTAAAAATAAGAGGTCGCCCATTTGAGCCAGAGATGAGGAGGAATTTTTTTGTCTCAGAGGGTCGTGTGTCTTTGAACTCTCTTCCTCAAATGATGCTGGAAGCTGAGTCTTTGAATATTTTTAAGGCAGAGGTATATAGATTCTTGATAAGCAAGGGGATAAAAGGTTCGTGGGGGTAGGATATAGGTGGGAATGTGGAGTTGAGGTTACAATCAGATCAGCCATGATCTTGTTGAATGGCGGAGCAGGCTTGAGGGGCCGAGTAGCCTACTCCTGCTCCTAATTTATATGGTCATATGTATGCTCGTATGTTTACTTCTCATTTCTTTTATTAGTGGCATGCTATAATTCAAAAAGGAAAAAATACCTTTTACTTCTCCTTCGGCTTTCACTCCTTTTCAGACACCCTTGTAGGAAGCATGTACTAAAGGCCTGCTACCTGACCCGAACCCAATGGGATCCGATGACATGTGTCGGGTTCGGGTCAGGTCGGGTCGCTCTTCCGGGTCGGGCCGGTTCCGGTTGGGCCAGGTCCGGGTCGGGTCGGACACACACAGTACTCCACAGACTCTGAGTCTGCGCAGTGAGCATCATTGCGCTCATGCTACAGCAGTGCAGCTTCCTTCCATTCAATCCATCCAAAAGTGGTAAGTACAGTGAGTGCACTATGGTTAGGTCGAGCTCAGGAAAAAATGAAAGGACTCGGGACGGGCCGGTCTTGGGTCCGATGTTGTTCTGTCAGGTTCGGGTCAGGTTTTCTTTTTCCAGACCGGTGCAGGCCTTTAGCATGTACACATGGGGATGGCTTTGACTGTGATGTTCTCCCAAGACTTGCCACAAATCACTATTAAGGCTCACAAATGAATAATAGCCAGTTGGATGAGGTACACCTATCACTCGTGGAGCTGTACTCCAACAAGATGCCAATGAGGGTAATTCTCAACTTACCACGAGAACATACGAACATACGAATTAGGAGCAGGTGTAGGCCACTCGGCCCCTGGAGCCTGCTCTGCAGTTCAATAAGATCGTAGCTGATCTGATTGTAACCTCGACTCCACATTCCCACCTGCCCTCAATAACCTCTCACCCACTTGCTTATCAAGAATCTATCTAGCTCTGCCTTAAAAATATTTAAAGACTCTGCCTCTACTGCCTTTTGAGGAAAAGAGTTCCAAAGACTCATGACCCTCTGAGAAAAAAAATTCTCCTCATCTCTGTCTTAAATGGGAGATGCTTTGTTTTTAAACAGTGACCCTAGTTCGAGATTTTCCCACAAGAGGAAACATCCTTTCCACATCCACTCTGTCAAGACCCCTCAGAATCTTATATGTTTCAGTCACGTCGCTTCTTACTCTTCTAAACTCCAGTGGATACAAGCCTAGCCTGTTCAACCTTTCCTCATAAGACAACCCGCCCATTCCAGGTATTAGTCTAGTAAACCTTCTCTGAACTGCTTCCAACACATTTACATCCTTCCTTAAATAAGGAGACCAATACTGTACACAGTACTCCAGATGGCACAGTGATGCAGTGGTTAGCACCGCAGCCTCACAGCTCCAGCGACCTGGGTTTGGTTCTGGGTACTGCCTGTGTGGCATTTGCAAGTTCTCCCTGTGGCCATGTGGATTTCCTCTGGGTGCTCCAGTTTCCTCCCACATGCCAAAGACTTGTGGGATAATAGGTAAAATTGGCCATTGTAAAAATTGCCCCTAGTGTAGGTAGGTGGTAGGAGAATTGAGGGAAGGTGGGGATGTGAGAGGAAAAATCGGATTAATGTAGGATTCTTATAAATGGGTGGTTGATGGTGCGGACTCTGTGGGCCAAATGGCCTGTTTTGGTGCTGTATCTCTCTATGACTCTATGTGGTCTCACCAATGTCCTGTAAAGCTGAAGCATAACCTCCTTACTTTTATATTCAATTCCCCTCTCAATAAATGATAACAATCTATTAGCTTTCCTAATTACTTGCTGTACCTGCATCCTTTTGCGATTCATGCACCAGGACACCCAGATCCCTCTGCATCTCAGAGCTCTGCAATCTCTCACCATTTAGATGATATGCCTCTTTTTCTTTCTTCCTGCCAAAATGGACATTTTCACACTTACCCACAATATACTCCATTTGCCAGATCTTTTCCCACTCACTTAACCTATCTATATCTCTTTGTAGCCTCCCTGTGTCCTCTTCACAACTTACTTTCCTACCTATCTTTGGTTGAATGTAAAACTGGTGTTTCTGATCACGTGGCCATTAAAGAAACCTCCTGATCAATGGAAAGGAAAATCGGGCACTTTCTATAACAGCTGCCTGAACTTTAACATCAGTTTTATACGTCAGTGCTATAGAAAATTACCTCCATGTCTTCAAGCGGGGAAAACTGCAACTTGCATTTAAATAGCATCTTTAACGTAGTAAAACATCCTGATGCACTTCACAGGAGGGCAATTTGACAAATATTGATACCAAGTCAAAGCAGGTGTTATTAGGTCAGATGACCAAATGCTTAGTTAAAGAGACAAAAGCAAAATACTGTGGATGCTGGAAATCTGAAATGAAAACAGAAAATGCTGGAAATACTCAGCAGGCCTGGCAGCATCTATGCAGAAACTAAGTTAACAGTTCAGGTCTGTGACCTTCGTTCTGATGAAAGTTCACAGACCTGAAACGTCAGCTCTGTTTCTCTCTCCTGTTCTCTCTGCTGCCAGACCTGCTTGGTTAAAGAAGGTAGGTTTAAGCAACATCTTAAAGGAGGTGAGAGAGGTAGAGAGCTGAAAAGGCTTGAAGAAGGAGTTCCAGAGCTTAAGGCCTAGCCAGCTGAAGGCAAGGCTACCAATGATGGGGTAAAGGAAGTAGAGGATACACAAGAGGACAGAGTTGGATGAACACAGAGTTCTCGGAGAGTTGTAAAGCTGAAGGAGGTCACAGAGTTAGGGAGGGTTGAGGTCATGGATGGATTTTGGAACATTAGCAAAAACAGAGACAATAAGAACTGCACTCTACTATACTTCACTCTCCTCTCTTTACTATACTTGATGGTGATATCCCTTCAATTGTTTATTTGGTAGATGTCTGAGCTTTAAGGAATCTAACAGACCATTTGTTTTCTGAAAAGCGCCTGGAACATTTTTTCAGGTTTCATCCAATGTCAGTAAACAGGTCAGAGCTCTCAGATACTGATTAGGTTCTCAGAAAGGTTTCTGCATGTTCCTGCACAGCTTTCAAATGTTTCCTGTGCTTTGGTTTCCAGTCTACAGTCATAAATCTAAACCTACCTCAAAAGAGCACTGAAACAATACAGTTATCCTTGTGACCCTCGCCAATCTCTTCCACCTTTGATAAGTGCTTCTTTTTCCATTAAATGTTCCAGTTATTTTATTCATTTATTGCTCCGCTCTTCTAGACAGCAGCTCATACTTGGCACATACATCACTGCTGAGCTAGGCCTTGTTGTAGCCCAATGCTCACATATTTCTTATTTCCAGCATGAATCACTGCATTATAATCAGGAATAGGAACTGAGGCCAATGTTTCCCTTCCCCAGCCCATGGCGCTGAGGTCACTTATAAACCATCAATGCCCTACGCAAGATTGCCTGACTCAGCAGAGACCTGGACACATGTCTGGCCCGTATGACTCCAATTCATCCCATTAAATTGAGCCATTGGTAGCAAAAAAAAAGTAACTTCTCAAATTTTGTTTGATAATGTTTCTATGAAGCACCTTGAGACATTTAGCTATGTCCAAGGTGGTATATAAATGCAAATTGCTGTTGTTGCTGTGAAAAAATTAAATACTAAATACACAACTCAAAGTTGGAGTTGAAAGTATAAATCACAGTGAGCCAAATTCTCTGTATCATCAAATGGAAAGATTCCAGTTATTCTCTGATTTATACAAAATATATAGTCAAGGAACAAAAAGTGTTGTGCTTGCTGTTCCATAAAAATCGTCTGGTGGGAAAAATAAAACAAAGATTTCAGAGTGTGCTAAAGCTGAGTATTTTGAGTGACTGGGTGACTTCCAGCAATATTCGGAGCAAGTGTCACAACCCTTCAACATGACTTCCCACCCAGAGACTCAGTGAAACTAAAGAGGCAAATATTTCAAACGGCAGGGGAAATTTACTAGAACTAAATCTCATGACAAAACAAAGTTAACTATTAAGTGAAAAAGTAACACATCGCCAGGAAAAGTAAGAGAAATTCAGAATTTTCCTATTTAAGGAATAGCAGCGCTGATGAAAATGTGTTGACAGAAATCAACTGAGCTTTCACCTGTGTGGTTAAAGATGAAAATGAGCAAAACAACATATTTCTAAATTAAGGAGGCCGAACCTGAACATCAGAGAGCTCAGTTATAATGAAAGATATTTGGGCATTTTAGCTGTTAATTGAGGTAATTGAGAGAAAGGAGCATCTCAGAATCACAGAATCACAGAATAATACAGTGCAGAAGAGGCCCTTCGGCCCATCGAGTCTGCACCGATGCATTAAAGACACCTGACCTGTCTACCTAATCCCATTTGCTAGCACTTGGCCCATAGCCTTGAATGTCATGACATGCCAAGTGCTCATCCAGGTACTTTTTAAAGGATGTGAGGCAACCCGCCTCTATCACCCTCCCAGGAAGTGCATTCCAGACCGTCACCACCCTCTGGGTAAAAAAGTTCTTCCTCAAATCCCCCTTAAACCTCCTGCCCCTCATCTTAAACTTGTGTTCCCTCGTAACTGACCCTTCACCTAAGGGGAACAGCTGCTCCCTATCCACCCTGTCCATGCCTCTCATAATCTTGTACACCTCGATCAGGTCACCCCTCAGTCTTCTCTGCTCCAGCAAAAACAACCCAAGCCTATCCAACCTCTCTTCATAGCTTAAATGTTCCATTCCAGGCAACATCCTGGTGAATCGCCTCTGCACCCCCTCCAGTGCAATCACATCCTTCCTATAATGTGGCGACCAGAATTGCACACAGTACTCCAGCTGTGGCCTTACCAAAGTTCTATACAACTCCAACATGACCTCCCTGCTTTTGTAATCCATGTCTCGATTGATAAAAGCAAGTGTCCCATATGCCTTTTTCACCACCCTATTAACCTGCCCTTCTGCTTTCAGAGATCTATGGACAAACACGCCAAGGTCCCTTTGTTCCTCGGAACTTCCCAGTGTCAGGCCATTCATTGAATACTTCCGTGTCACATTACTCCTTCCAAAGTGTATCACCTCACACTTTTCAGGGTTAAATTCCATCTGCCACTTTTCTGCCCATTTGACCATCCCGTCTATATCTTCCTGTAACCCAAGACACTCAACCTCACTGTTAACCACTCGGCCAATCTTTGTGTCATCCGTGAACTTACTGATCCTACCCCCCACATAGTCATCTATGTCGTTTATATAAATGACAAACAATAGGGGATCCAGCACAGATCCCTGTGGTACGCCACTGGACACTGGCTTCCAGTCACTGAAACAGCCATCTGTCATCACTCTCTGTCTCCTACAGCTAAGCCAATTTTGAATCCACCTTCTCAAGTTACCCTGTATCCCATGTGCATTTGCTTTCATGATAAGTCTCCCATGTGGGACCTTGTTAAAGGCTTTGCTGAAATCCATGTAAACTACATCAACTGCACTACCCTCATCTACACACCTGGTCACATGCTCAAAAAATTCAATCAAATTTGTTAGGCATGACCTCCCTCTGACAAAGCCATGCTGTCTATTCCAAATCAAATTTTGCCTCTCCAAGTGGAGATAGATTCTGTCCATCAGAATTTTCTCCCATAGTTTCCCTACCACTGACGTGAGACTCACTGGTCTGTAGTTCCCTGGCTTATCTCTACAACCGTTCTTAAATAGTGGAACCACATTAGCTGTTCTCCAGTCCTCTGGCACCTCCCCCGTGGCCAGAGAGGAATTAAAAATTTGGGTCAGAGCCCCTGCAATCTCCACCCTCGCCTCCCACAGCATCCTGGGACACAACTTGTCCGGACCTGAAGATTTATCCACTTTTAAGCCTGCCAAAACCTCCAATACTAGCTAGTCTAATGATGGCCATGAAACCATTGTCGATTGTTGTAAAAACCCATCTGGTTCACTAATGTTCTTTCGGGAAGGAAATCTGCTGTCCTTACCTGGTCTGGCCTACATGTGACTCCAGACCCACAGCAATGTGGTTAACTCTTACATGCCCTCTGAAATGGCCTAGCAAGCCACTCAGTTGTACCTAACCGCTACGAAGTCAATAAAAAGGAATGAAACTGGATGGACCACCCGGCATCGACCTAGGCACCGGAAACGACAACGGCAAACCTAGCCCTGACGACCCTGCAAAGTCCTCCTTACTAACATCTGGGGGCTTGTACCAAAGTTGGGAGAGCTGTCCCACAGACAAGTCAAGCAACAGCCTGACATAGTCATACTCACGGAATCATACCATACAGACAATGTCCCAAACACTGCAATCACTATCCCTGGGTATGTCCTGTCCCACCAGCAGGACAGACCCAGCAGAGGTGGTGGCACAGTGGTATACAGTAGGGAGGGAGTTGCCCTGGGAGTCCTCAACATCGACTCCGGACCCCATGAAGTCTCATGGCATCAGGTCAAACATGGGCAAGGTAACCTCCTACTGATTACCACCTACCGCCCTCCCTCAGCTGATGACTCAGTACTCCACCATGTTGAACACCACTTGGAAGAAGCACTGAGGGTGGCAATGGCACAAAATGTACTCTGGGTGGGGGACTTCAATGTCCATCACCAAGAGTGGCTCGGTAGCACCACTACTGACCAAGCTGGCCGAGTCCTAAAGGACATAGTTGCCAGACTGGGTCTGCGGCAGGTGGTGGGGGAACCAACACGAGGGTAAAACATACTTGACCTCGTTCTCACCAATCTGCCTGCTGCAGATGCTTCTGTCCATGACTGTATAGGTAGGAGTGACCACCGCACAGTCCTTGTGGAGACTAAGTCCTGCCTTCACATTGAGGATACCGTCCACCGTGCTGTGTGGCACTATCACCATGCTAAATGGGATAGATTTCGAACAGATCTAGCAATGCAAAACTGGGCATCCATGAGGCGCTGTGAGCCGTCAGCAGCAGCAGAATTGTACTCAACTACAATCTGTAACCTCATGGCCCGGCATATTCCCCACTCTACCATTACCATCACGCCAGGAGTCCAACCCTGGTTCAATGAAGAGTGCAGGAGGGCCTGCCAGGAGCAGCACCAGGCATACCTAAAAATTAGGTGTCAACCTGGTGAAGCTACAACACAGGACTATATGTGTGCCAAACTGCGTAAGCAGCATGCAATAGACAGAGCTAAGCGATCCCATAACCAACGGATCATATCTAAGCTCTGCAGTCCTGCCACATCCAGCCGTGAATGGTGGTGGACAATTAAACAACTAACTGGAGGAGGTGGCTACACAAATATCCCCATCCTCAATGATGGGGGAGCCCAGCACATCAGTGCGAAAGATAAGTTGAAGCATTTGCAACAATCTTCAGCCAGAAGTGCCGAGTTGATGATCCATCTCGGCCTCCTCCTAAAGTCCCCAGCATCACAGATGCCAGACTTCAGCCAATTCGATTCACTCCGCGTGAGATCAATAAACGACTGAAGGCACTGGATACTGCAAAAGCTATGGGCCCTGACAATATTCTGGCAATAGTACTGAAGACCTGTGCTCCAGAACTTGCCACGGCCCTAGCCAAGCTGTTCCAGCACAGCTATAACACTGGCATCTACCCGGGAATGTGGAAAATTGCCCAGGTATGTCCTGTACACAAAAAGCAGGACAAGTCCAACGCGGCCAATTACTGCCCCATCAGTCTACTCTCAATCACCAGTAAAGTGATGGAAGGTGTCATCAACAGTGCCATCAAGCAGCACTTGCTTAGCAATAACCTGCTCAGTGACGCTCAGTTTGGGTTCCTCCAGGGCCACTCAGCTCCTGACCTCATTACAGCTTTGGTTCTAACATGGACAAAAGAGCTGAACTCAAGAGGTGAGGTGAGAATGACTGCCCTTGACATCAAGGCAGCATTTGACCGAGTATGGCATCAAGGAGCCCTAGCAAAACTGAGGTCAATGGGAATCAGGGGGGAAATCCTCCGCTGGCTGGAATCATACCTAGCGCAAAGGAAGATAGTTGTGGTTGTGGAGGTCAATCATCTGAGCTCCAGGACATCACTGCAGGAGTTCCTCAGGGTAGCGTTCTAGGCTCAACCATCTTAAGCTGCTTCATCAATGACCTTCCTTCAATCATAAGGTCAGAAGTGGGAATGTTCGCGGATGATTGCACAATGTTCAGCACCATTTGTGACTCCCCAGATACTGAAGCAGTCCGTGTAGAAATGCAGCAAGACCTGGACAATATCCAGGCTTGGGCTGATTAGTGGCAAGTAACATTCGCGCCACACAAGTGCCAGGCAATGACCATCTCCAACAAGAGAGAATCTAACCATCTGCCCTTGACATTCAACAGCATTACCATCGCTGAATCCCTCACTATCAACATCTAGGGGCTACCATTGACCAGAAACGGAACTGGAGTAGCCATATAAATACCATAGCTACAAGAGCAGGTCAGAGGCTAGGAATCCTGAGGCGAGTAACTCACCTCCTGACTCCCCAAAGCCTGTCCACTATCTACAAGGCACAAGTCAGGAGTGTGATGGAATACTCTCCACTTGTCTGGATGAGTGCAGCTCCAACAACACTCAAGAAGCTCGACACTATCCAGGGCAAAGCAGCCCGCTTGATTGGCACCCCATCTGCAAACATTCACTCCCTCCACCACCGGCGCACAGTGGCAGCAGTGTGTACCATCTACAAGATGCACTGCAGCAATGCACCAAGACTCCTTAGACATCACCTTCCAAACCCGCGACCTCTACCACCTAGAAGGACAAGGGCAGCAAATACACCACCACCTGCAAGTTCCCCTCCAAGTCACACACCATCCTGACTTGGAACTATATCACCGTTCCTTCACTGTCACTGGGTCAAAATCCTGAAACTCCCTTCCTAACAGCACTGTGGGTGTACCTACCCCACATGGACTGCAGCAGTTCAAGAAGGCAGCTCACCACCACCTTCTCAAGGGCAATTAGGGATGGGCAATAAATTCTGGCCTGGCCAGCGACGCCCACATCCCATGAATGAATAAAAAAAAAACACCTTGTCAGTCCCTATGACAATTTACTCAAGAACGTCACAGTCTCTCTCTCTGAGTTCCATATCTACATCCTCATTCTCTTGGGTGAAGACAGATGTGAAGTATTCGTTCAACACCCTACCAATGTCCTCTGGCTCCACCCACAGATTTCCCCCTTTGTCCCTAATGGGTCCTATTCTTTCCCTGGTTATTCTCTTCCCATTGATATACTTATAGAACATCTTGGGATTTTCCCTACTTTTACCAGCCAGAGCTTTCTCATATCCCCTCTTTGCTCTCCTAATTGCTTTCTTAAGCTCCATACTACACTTTCTGTCCTCCACTAATGCTTCCGTTGATTTGCTCTCCTTGTGTTTACTAAAAGCCTCTCTTTTCCTTCTCATCGTACCCTGAATGTTTCTGGTCATCCATGGTTCTCTGGGCTTGTAGCTCCTACCTATTACCCTGGAGGGAACATGTTGGGCCGGTACCCTCCCCATTTCCTTTTTGAATGTCCCTGCACTGCTCTTCTGTAGATTTCCCAACAAGTAACTCTTTCCAGTCTACCTTGGCCAGATCCTGCCTTATTTTACAAAAATTCGCTCTCCCCCAATCCAAAATTCAATCCCAATTCAATTCTGGGTACTGCCTGTGTGGAGTTTGCAAGTTCTCCCTGTGTCTGCGGGGGTTTCCTCCGGGTTCTCCGGTTTCCTCTCACAGCCAAAAAGACTTCCAGGTTGATAGGTAAATTGGCCATTATAAATTGCCCCTAATATAGGTAGGTGGTAGGGGAATATAGGGACAGGTGAGGATGTGGTAGGAATATGGGATTAGTGTAGGATTAGTATAAATGGGTGGTTAATGGTTGGCACAGACTCGGTGGGCCGAAGGGCCTGTTTCAGTGCTGTATCTCTAAATCTAAAATCTAAATCTAAAAACTTTTTTTGTAACTTGTCTATTTCTTTCTTCAACCCTAATAAGCTTAAATTGTACCATGTTGTGCATGCTATCACCAAAATGTTCCCCCACCAACACAACAACCACCTGTCCGGCTTCATTCCCCAGAATTAGGTCCAGTACTGCACCCTCCCTTGTTGGATCCTCTACATATTGAACTAAAAAGTTCTCCTGTATACATTTTATGAACTCCACTCCATCTAAGCCCTTAACACGATGACTATCCCAATTAATGTTGGGAAAGTTGAAATCACTTAATATAATTACCCTATTATTATTTTTACACACCTCTGCGAATTGCGCACATATTTGCTCCTCAATTTCCTGCTGACTATCTGGGGGTCTACAATAAACACCTAGCAATGTGGCTGTCCCATTTTATCTACATCTAAAGAGTTGAAAGGACAGGGACAATTCAGGATTTTGGAGTAGAGAAAAAGGGGAGCATAACTTATGCCAAAAAAAATTGAGGAGGAATTACACACCACTTACTTCCCCCATTGGTTGCGCCATTGACTTTTACTTGAGTGATAGCAGTTTTGAGGTGTGATTTTCCAGATGATTGGAAATCAAGTGGATTATGCATTTAAAAAGTATTATTTGGATGAAAGCTCTTATCAATGGCTTGTTTTCTTACTCCCAAGAGAGAGGGATGCTCCCTAAAGAGAGAAAAATGGATGGCATGAAAAATAATCCACTTGCTGGGTTGTTTACATATCCAATTTAGATTTATTATGTCTTGATAATAATACATTGTTCATTGTCTAGCATAAACACATCTCTTGTTTTAACTCATTGTCGACAATGCCATGGGACATCTGTTAGTGTTATAAGGTCTTGTGTCTAGCACATGTTTAATGCACTCCAGACATAACGTGAGTATCATGCATGCTAACCAATAGAGTGGCTTACCATTTCTTTCTCAGAAATATTCCAAAGTGCTTCATAAACAATGAATCTTATTGGCACAGATATTGGGGTGATAATGATGGTGAAATTGTTCTTTTGGGCCTCCTTATCTCGAGAGACAATGGATACGCGCCTGGAGGTGGTCAGTGGTTTGTGAAGCAGCGCCTGGAGTGGCTATAAAGGCCAATTTTGGAGTGACAGGATCTTCCACAGGTGCTGCAGAGAAATTTGTTTGTTGGGGCTGTTGCACAGTTGGCTCTCCCCTTGCGCCTCTGTCTTTTTTCCTGCCAACTACTAAGTCTCTTCGACTCGCCACAATTTAGCCCTGTCTTTATGGCTGCCCGCCAGCTCTGGCGAATGCTGGCAACTGACTCCCACGACTTGTGATCAATGTCACACGATTTCATGTCGCGTTTGCAGACGTCTTTATAACGGAGACATGGACGGCCGGTGGGTATGATACCAGTGGCGAGCTCGCTGTACAATGTGTCTTTGGGGATCCTGCCATCTTCCATGCGGCTCACATGGCCAAGCCATCTCAAGCGCCGCTGACTCAGTAGTGTGTATAAGCTGGGGATGTTGGCCGCTTCAAGGACTTCTGTGTTGGAGATATAGTCCTGCCACCTGATGCCAAGTATTCTCCGAAGGCAGCGAAGATGGAATGAATTGAGACGTCGCTCTTGGCTGGCATACGTTGTCCAGGCCTCGCTGCCGTAGAGCAAGGTACTGAGGACACAGGCCTGATACACTCGGACTTTTGTGTTCCGTGTCAGTGCGCCATTTTCCCACACTCTCTTGGCCAGTCTGAACATAGCAGTGGAAGCCTTACCCATGCGCTTGTTGATTTCTGCATCTAGAGACAGGTTACTGGTGATAGTTGAGCCTAGGTAGGTGAACTCTTGAACCACTTCCAGAGCGTGGTCGCCAATATTGATGGATGGAGCATTTCTGACATCCTGCCCCATGATGTTCGTTTTCTTGAGGCTGATGGTTAGGCCAAATTCATTGCAGGCAGACGCAAACCTGTCGATGAGACTCTGCAGGCATTCTTCAGTGTGAGATGTTAAAGCAGCATTGCCAGCAAAGAGGAGTTCTCTGATGAGGACTTTCCGTACTTTGGACTTCGCTCTTAGACGGGCAAGGTTGAACAACCTGCCCCCTGATCTTGTGTGGAGGAAAATTCCTTCTTCAGAGGATTTGAACGCATGTGAAAGCAGCAGGGAGAAGAAAATCCCAAAAAGTGTGGGTGCGAGAACACAGCCCTGTTTCACACCACTCAGGATAGGAAAGGGCTCTGATGAGGAGCCACCATGTTGAATTGTGCCTTTCATATTGTCATGGAATGAGGTGATGATACTTAGTAGCTTTGGTGGACATCCAATCTTTTCTAGTAGTCTGAAGAGACCACGTCTGCTGACGAGGTCAAAGGCTTTGGTGAGATCAATGAAAGCAATGTAGAGGGACATCTGTTGTTCATGGCATTTCTCCTGTATCCACAGTGTGGCCTTCGTGCAGAGAGATCGACTATTGACATGCTGTTCTCCCTTCGTCAGATACAGGTGAAATTGTTAGCATTTGCCATAATTACTGCACTGAAACTGACAGAACTTTCTGGAATCTACACACACGCAGAATAACATGGAAATCCAGAAGCTGCTGTCAGTGATTCTACATTTCTTCAGAGGGTGCGCTGTTGAGACACCCCAAATGCAATCAATTGAAATCAATGAAACTGGCCCATAGAACTTTCATTCTTACACTGTTCGCCTGATTGTCAAAACACTTGAAAAAAGTTACTCATTGTTGAATGAGGTGTAGCTGGGTTTTTAATGGCATACTAACTTCATAATTACTGCTAAATGCCTCCAGTGGCTCTGAAAAAGGTAATTTTATATTTGTGGAATGTAAATTTCTCCATAATGATAAAAAAAATCTATGCATTTAAAAAAAAATTAAAAGTTGTTTAACTTTATTTTAGCTTCTATCTTAATCCAATCATAATCATTTATTTCACTATCTGAAAATATAAAGTAAAATGAATAATAAGTGCTTTTAACTTCCTGGTTTGCTTTGTGTGAATACTTCAATTTGATTGGCTGGCTATCTGCTTAAAGACATCCCCTTGACTTGGCCCTAGATTTAAACTGCCGTCAGGAAAAGCACAGCACAAAGGTGGCTGGATCTTTGTCAGCAGCTTTCTTCAAAATCAGCAGCAAGTGACCTTGCTTCACTACTGACAACATAAACTGGGCCATTATGTACACAAGTAGAGTAATCTGTTTGTAAACAGCAAGATCTTACTCGAAACAGTGATCAATTAATGATCAGTTAACATTTTTTGTAGTGCTAATTGGGGGAGAATTGTTGACCAAGAAACTGGGGGGAAATCAAACTATTTCAACCTAACATCCACCTAAACACACAATTGGGGTCTTGGTTTAATGTCCCATTTGAAAGATGGTACTTCTAACAGTGTAGCCTCAACACTGTAATGACCTGTAGGCCTAGATTATATGCTCAAGCACTCGAGTAGGTCTGGAACCCACAATCATCTGACTCAGAAGCTAACCAACATGCAAAACAACTTTTAAAAAATAGAATGCAAGCCATTGACCTGGATCCTGAAATTTACACAAATTGTTTATAAGAGCTACAATTGCTATTTAGCCCACTTTTCCTCAGCGATTACATGCCCAGTGGTTTAATGGGACATGACAAATTGGCAACTAGGCATCACGACTGCACACCAGATGTCAGGCAATCTGTAAACAGCACTATTAGTCTCAGCCCAAGCTAGATCATGTTGGTGGGTAGGAGACAGGATTATGCTTCATCAGATGCTACCTTCTGTAATGCAAAACCCTTCCCAAATTTTCTCTTTTTCTTCTCCTGAAGGTGACGATTGGGGAATGGTTGCTCAGGCTCATTGAAATCAGTGTCCATATTTGTATCTTAGCTAAGATGTTGGACATAGGTAGACTATTCATTATGGAAAGCTGATCCAACGTCGATACATACACTTCCAAACAAAAGATGATTGGATGGTGATCAGGAGTTAGAACCCTACTTTGTTCCTTTTCCCCCTGTTCAATTGTAGTCTCCCTGATAACTCAGCACAGAATAGAGATCAGACCTGAGACCCTCTTGACCTGTTACAGTCATAGAGAGATACAGCACTGAAACAGGCTCTTTAGCCCACCGAATCTGTACTGACCATCAAGCACCCATTTATACTAATCCTACATTAATCCCATATTCCCTACCACATCCCCACCTTCCCTCAATCCTCCTACCACCTACCTACACTAGGGGCAATTTACAATGGCCAATTTACCTATGAACCTGCAAGTCTTTGGCTGTGGGAGGAAACCAGAGCACCCAGTGGAAATCCACACAGTCACAGGGAGAACTTGCAAACTCCGCACAGGGAGTACTCAGAATGGAACCTGGAGCTGTGAGGCTGCAGTGCTAACCACTGCACCACTGTGCCACCTTGTTGAGTTCAGTAAGACACCAGCTTTACCAAACACTATGTTCTAAGCAAATATATGATGTCATCTGCCACAGTAAATGTAGCAGAAGCTTTTTGACATCATCAGCACAAGTACAGGTACAGATATAGAAAACTGCCTGTTGGACTTTACCAGCTTAGCAATAGGGAATGATTATCACAGCCTCACCTGTTAAATAGAAGGCTTCATTCGAGATTGTCCTTAGAGCTGTTTGCATTTATCAGGTGATGGAAAATAGGCGTCTATTCTGTAGCTATGCCAGAAAATTGAGCTCTTCTGAGTTAATCCAAACAAGGTGCTTGCTTTTTGCTTTGTTCCTGCTGCTTTGAACAACATTCAGATAAAAACAAGGTTCTATTTGAATTCTGCAGTCACAAGCTCTGCTGAATTATCACAGAAATTAATGCAGCTATTTCAGTAAATTCCACCATCTGATGATATTTTGTTAATTTTAATTGATTTCGATCACAAGACTTTTTTGATGCAGCTTTTCTGAAGGCAGACATTAAATGTAATTTATACTTCAATGCAATTTATTTATAGACGTTTACAAAATTAAGTGCTTAAAATACATTGACTTATGATCAGATACAGTCTTAAGTAATATAATGAATAGCTGGAAATGATTACAAGGCTGATATGTAATTGAGGGATGCAGGTGATTAATACAGCCAATAATGGATACTTGGGAGTGATTACAACTCAATTTTATGTGCATGCTCAGGTGCTTTAGACAGTGAATAATTCAAACCTGACAGTGCTTACAAAAATGAATTTAATCAATGGATTTCATTAGCATCAAAGGCTGCAAGAGCAAAGGACAGATAAATAACTTAAATAAAAGCAAAATACTGCAGATGCTGGAAATCTGAAACAAAAACAAGAAATGCTGGAATCACTCAGCAGGTCTGGCAGCATCTGTGGAAAGAGAAGCAGAGTTAACGTTTCGGGTCAGTGACCCTTCTTCGGAACTGACAAATATAAGAAAAGCCACAGATTATAAACAAGTGAGGTGGGGGTGGGGCAAGAGATAACAAAGGAGAAGGTGCCTGTTACTCCAAGATTAAGTGGCCACTTTTACATCACTCCCTGTGATTTTCAAGTAACAACAACATGCATTTACGCACATTTACACTTAGTGCAATGCCCCAAAGCAGTGGATCAGACACTGACCTTTACAGTTTATACCAATGACTTTCTGAATGCTTTCATTCAGTTTGGTACAACCTTTATGACAACACTAGTCACCAGTGTACTCCACATCACTACAACAAAGAAAGGGTAAATGATTCAGTTTGGTACCAATTTAGTTTTGGGCCAGGTGGACTAATTTTGAGTTAACATTTCTAAAGTTTGTTTTCACTCTAAAGTCCAGTTTTTCCATTTATTCCTGTATCTCATGACACAAGGCTGTTAGTTATTGAGGTTAAGGGTTTTGACAAATTTTCATCATCAAGAAAGCAAATCTCAGAATCCAAATAATTTATACTAAAACACATATCCAACAGTGCTTGGAATTTCTTGATTCCAGCTGTTCCTGTATGACAAGTGAAACTTTATATTTCATTTTTTTATCTGCCCTGTTTATTCTCTAACATATTCTGAATGGTTGGGCCAGCTGAATCTTTTTTATTGATGTATGCTGATGAGCAGCGGAGAGAACACAAAGTACAAGAGAAAAGAGAAACGGTTCACTTAAAGAAGGGAAATCCTGGGAGACTGTCCTACATATCAAGTAAAGGGCAGTAGACTGAATGGAGGGTCTTGTAAATATTTGGTCCTAAATCCACAATGCTGATCCGCTGCCATAACTATGGCAGAGCTAGAATTGCATGAGTATAAACCCTGATCCTATCAGAGTTTCTGGGATGAAGACAGGATAAGGTTAATTATCCAGCCAGATAATTTTCAAATTGGCTACCTTTATTCGAAGGCCATTTTGCAGGCAGCAGCCTTTTATCCCAGATCATAACCCCAGCCTTAAACAAACCCTATGGGCTCACTTACCTTGTTCCAATGAACTGGACGCCCATATCATGATGCCACCCAATTCATTTGGGGGTCAGGTAGTAAGAGCAGCAGGAAATCTGACAAATGATGCCAGCCTGCTAGCCCTGCTGTCACTGACAATGCCGAGCTTCCAGGGCACAGATGGAACTTACAACCACCACTGTTCCCATAGGAAATTACCACAGCCTGCTCTTTGGGGCAGAGACCCAGACATATCAGGTACCATCCCAGTTTCTGCTTCGGCCAATCTTCTGCCACTGGAATCCCACCTGATGTGTGCCATCAATCCCAAGAAGCTTTGAAGCAATGATATATAAGGAAACTTTGATAATAATCGGTGCGATTACAAAGATATTTATTCAAGAAGGAAGGATGCAAATTAAGTGAACATTTCCTTAACTTTGAGGCATTTAATTCTCACAATATACAGTCCTTTAGCCTGATGGAACAATTTGCTTATTTGATTTCCATTTCTGCTCTCTATAGCTCGGAATTTTCAATCCATTCAAGTAAATGGGTGGAACACTGCTGGCTGTCGAGTGCAGAGACAGAAACCCCAAGTCATTAACTCCTTGCTGGGAGACAATTCCAAAGGCGCCAACTGCCCTCCAGTAAATTGCTCAAAGCTCATTCTTCATGTGTGAGAGTAGGCAGTGTGTGTTGGCAGGCTATTCGACCATGAATGCATCACAGTTGGGCCCAATGTTGACCTCAATCAAATTCCACACACGTGTACTTTCCACCAGGATCACTGGCAAATTCTGAATTATTTAATTCGGATTTTTTTATGGGATGGGGGTGTGACTGGCAAGGTCAGCATTTGTTGACCATCCTTAATTGCCCTTGACAACTGGATGGCTTGCCAGGCCATTTCAGAGGGCAGTTAAGAGTCAACCAAATTGCTGTAAGCCAGACCAGGTAAGGATGGCAGATTTCCTTCCCTGAAGGACATCAGCGAAATAGATGGGTTTTTACAACAATCGATGATATTTTCATGGTACCATTACTGAGACTAGACAATTATATTTTATTAATTAATTGAATTTTAAATTCCATCAGCTGCAAAGATGGGATTTGAACCCTCATCCCCCAGGACATTAGCCTGGGCCTCTGGATTACTAGTTCAGTGACATTACCACTACGCCACCATCGATGTAAACTATATCTGATTTGAAACCAAACATTGTATATTTAAGGACTTCATTTTGTAAAGTCTATAAATAAATTGTATTGACGTAAAAATTATATTTAATTTGTATAATTTTAGTTCTGAACTTATTATCTCCAGCCATGCAGGACTTCTGGAAGAAATTGCAAAAGAAGACAGAAAGTACAAACTTGTATTTATATTGTGCCTTATCACATCCTGAGTATGTCCTTTACAACCAATGAACTCTAGGCAGTTTATTTAATAACTGTGACTGCTGGTGTGCTGAGATTTGTTTTTAACAGTTTGCTTATTCAGTGATTGTACTGTGGCTGACTCGATAAAATCTCTTTAATGGTGAATAAAAGCTGTTTTTAATCACAGTCAGTGGACTGCTGTGTCTAATTAAAGGAGGAAGAAAGAGACCAGGGAGGAAAGGAAAGTAGCAGGGCAATGCACAACATCCATAAAAACCCATCAGATTTGGAATAGTCCATCCCTTAACACTTGTCTTTGGAAGGCAAATTATTTATTTTCTATAATCAATCTTTTTTGCTGCTGATATTTCTCCTATCTCTCCCTGTCCTGACGATATTGGCTGGTGTTTTGCATTTCTGCTCTCTATAGCTCGGAATTTTCAATCCATTAAAGTAAATGGGTGGAACACTGCTGACTGTCGAGTGCAGAGATGGAAAACCCAAGTCATTAACTCCTTGCTGGGAGACAATTCCAAAGGCGCCAACTGACCTCCAGTAAATTGCTCAAAGCTCATTCTTCATGTGTGAGAGTAGGCAGTGTGTGTTGGCAGGCTATTCGACCATGGATGCATCACAGTTGGGCCCAATTTTGTCCTCAACCAAATTCCACACACGTGTACTTTCCACCAGGATCACTGGCAAATGATGGGGACTGGCACTCTGGCTGGCTATTCTCCTTTCTAAAGGGTCCCTCTATTGCATCTGTGAGTGTTCTTCAGCTCATTCAGACAGCAAGATCCTTTTTTTTTAAGTAGGCTGTCATGGCAAAACAAATTCTAATTTGGAAACTCTGTTGGGAACAAAAATCCAAGCTCTTTAAGTTTCTAACTTTGGAATCACAGAACCAAAGCCTATCTTTTGTAGCAAGTTTTAACATGGTTACTACTGCCCTGCCCAGGATCAGCTAAACTAACTGTTGATTCAGTCTGGATCTTCCTGCTCTCTATAGCTTTGATACTGGGTAAATGCACTGAGCTGTTAGGGAGAATAGTCATTTATTTAAGAAACAATTTATACATTCCATACAATGGTACCAAGTCATACAGGGCCAGGAAACTCTCAGGCTTAAAACACAGCAAATCAGCAAGAACTAAGTGGAAAACAAGGGGAAAATTACAAGATTAAAGGAGAAATATTGAGGGGGGGAAAAATTCTCCTGTTGTACTTGTCCACTTCCCTCAGCTGTGCAGTGTGGAGAATCCACAGAGACTTGGATGTTGGTTGATCGGATTAAATCCTCAGAAATATTTTTGCTACTCCAAACCCTGAATCTTAAGGAATATGGGTGCTTGGTCCTAATGCAACTCCCAATTACAATTCTTTCCGCTATGAAGGGTTGATTAACGGTTGGGTGGAGCTTTTTGTAGCTTGAATGGGCTGACAAATGTTTTAGAAAGAGGTAACAGTGACGCCTGTTGGTATACCTGAGCATTACAACACTTGCCAAGAGTTTTTTCATGAAAATATGACTTTCTATCTGCAATGAATGTTCACTTTATTTTTTATTTCAAATAAAATACTGGCAGTAATATCCAACTACATATTTTCTTTTCCTCAGTTGTTTGTCATTTTATTCTGCAACCCTCTCCTTAGATTTCAAAGAATCATAGAATTTCACTGCACGAGAGGAAGCCAGAGTCAAGCAAGATGGTGTCAGCTCCCTGAAAGAGGATGCACTTAGCCTTCATGGGCTGCACGACATCCCCAGTCAAGAGGATCTGCTCTGAGAACTTTTCCAATTCTTGTCATAAACAATCATTAGGAGGCGCACAGAGGTGCCTGGGGCTTGCTCTTCAATTCTCTCTCTCTTTGTAAAGGAAAGACCTTTATCTTGGCTCTGTGCTGCTCCCGGATTGCAGTGCTGCGATCAAGAGTTCATCGCAAGGAGAATCTGCCTCCTGCCATCCTGTACACAACACATTGGTATTCCTACAGGCTGTGCCACTGTAACAGCCATACATAGATGCCTATAAACTTGTAAATACTTGTTCTAACATCCAGCAAGCGTGACCTCTTAGAATTCAAGGACAATCTTTGTGCTAGCTGCCTGTTTCCTTTTCTATTTTTACTTATCTCCTGGAAGCAGGACTGAAATCAGAAGAGGTACAAGAATGTTTGGCTACGACACAAACTACTTCAACTGCATTTATAATGTGCTTTAACCCCTCCCCGACTTAATTCCCAACTTGTCTGAGTTTGTAGTCCTCTTGTATTTAATTGTGGGTCTAAGCCCCATTATGAATTTGAAGATTTAGTCTAGGCTGACACCTAAGTCCTGTAATGAGGGAATGCTACACTGTCATATCTTTCCAATGAGATGTTAAACCAAGACCTTACCTGCTGAGGTGGATGCAAATAAATTGCATGGTACTTAAGAGCAGGATGTTGTCTTCATACCCTAGCCAAGAAACCTCGGTTAATCACAAACACCTAGCTGTTTTCCATGTACTGTTTGCAGGACTTTGCGTTGGAAAATTGGTTGTTGCATTTATCTACAAAATAAAACAGTGCATGGAAGATGCTATATAAATGCAAGTTTTTTCTTGTTCAAAGCCCACCAACCCTCCCTTCCGTAATGCATCTTGGAATATTTTCTTACATGAGGACACTATGTCATGTTTGTAATTTATCATTTGAGTCGCAAGTATTGGCTATTATATAAAGTTCAATATCTTGATTACACTCTTCAAAGCCATTTCATCCATAGGGACAATTCAGAAAATCTGGTGTATATCATCTACCTACTGCGAAAGCCCACCTTTTTAGAAATAGTATCCAATCTGAGAAAAGTGTATATTTACATGCAAGAGTGGCATCACCTGCATAAACACAGAGAGGTGCAGAGCATGTTGCTATGTATATGTGGAATGTTTACAATGGGGCTTTCCTTGAACCATGAACACAACACCACTGGTGCATGCATGGTGCCTTCTGACATGGGTGATTTCAGCCAGGTTCAAAGGTCACGCAGAACAGGAGGAAACAGTAAATTGAATTGAAAACTTTTAATTCAAGTTTCTGGATATAATACACCTGCATATGGGCACTTGTGTATCACTGAATGTATATCTATTAAAGGGTACCGTTATCCCTGTATCTAACCTGTAATGGTAAATTCCAAATTCATATTGTTTCTATACATGTACAGTATTCCCTATTGAAAGCTCTATTTATTCATTTTATCCCAGGACTTTCAAAATACATGCACTCTGAAATTATAGAGAAGGAAAACAATTTTTTTCTGGAGCACTTCCCAGGTCACCATTTGGGTTTGTTAAAAGAGATGGCAACCCATCATTTTATTTATTTCCTTACTGCTGATTTAGTTTACTACAAACCAGAATTAAACTAAATATTTCTGTGCTCAACAAGTAAAACCTGGCTGTGAGGCCTTAGAAGAAAAATCTTTGAAAGTTGACAAATATTGTTTAATTTCCAGAAAAAAACTCTTAACAGGTTTCCTAGTGGCTCATGGGTAAAATCACCAACCTGGAGCCAATACAAATGTACAGGTTCAATCCCCAGTCTTTGCTGAGTGAGCTGATCTCATTTGGGGATGTAAGGCACCATAACGGCCCAAGGTTAGGGAAGAGTTCCCACTCACCATCTGCATATACTGATCGCTCTTGGAAGTCCACGAGTAGATACTGGGGTAGGACAGGATTGGTGTTTACTGCGATGTTTCCCACAAAATCCAGTCTTGAATAAACCACAAATTTCTTCAGCTAAACATTGGGGAGACTATAGCCAGCTCCAGCATGACAACATCCTCCATTTCAATGGCTTCTGCCTCTTATGTATTGTCTTCTCTACACCCCTCCATTGGTGTTCATGCCTTCAGCCACCCAGGCCTAACGTTGCAGATATTCCTGCCTAAGTCCCTTTTTCTCTCCATCTCGCTCCTTAAAACTAGTCATTTTGACCAAGCTTTTAGTCACCCCTCCTAATACGTTGACTTGGCTTAATTTTTCTTTACGCCTCTGTGAAGCATCATGGAATAATTTTTAATGTTAATAGTGCTGTATAAATGCAAGCTTTGATTACTGTTATATTGTAAATTCCTCTGGCTGAAAGAAGGGAGTTGTTCTCAAGTTGCTGTCTCTGCTATTGTCCACCTGGCTGCTACAAAGTGAGGGGGGGAAGGGAGGAGTGAATTGCCCATCAAATTCCTTCAGTGAACTCAGCATGTGAGGAACTTTCCGAGAGTTCTGTCAACCTATCTCACCATTGTGATACATTTTGCTTGTTTATTGGTAAGTCAATGTGGATCAAAAACAAACTTGTTTACCGTACCAACATCTCGTTCTATCCTAGTTTGTGCTAAGTTAACTTTTGTCAGGTGGAGTGTCTGTGAGTGTTATGACCAGGTGAGAAAGGGGTCTAGGGGTTCCTTCTCAGCCATTGCCTGGTTTAACCATAACAGGGTTTAATTTTAAAAACACTGTATTTTAGCTCCCCCCTCAGTGAATCCTTGTTCACTGCTTTTTCCCAGTAAAAGGGATCTAGTGGCCCCTGTGTCCCTGAGAATTACTACAGGCTTGCTTGCCCCACTCGAGGGGTATGGGGTTACTTTCCCTTCAGACACAAAACCCTGATAACCTTCAGGAATCCTATAAAATTTTCCTGCACTTGCAGCCGTAAGCTTCCTGGGTCTCACTCTTACTGCAGTTAAAGTCACAGCTTGTTCTGCTGTGTTTTCTATCAGGGTCCCTTCTCCTTCACTGAACGGGTGTGCCCTTATTAAGCCTGCAAATTTTCCCTTTAGTTTCCAGCAGTCAGCTCTTAAATGCCCTGCTTTATTACAATGGAAACACATAGGTCTCCTATGTAGTAAGTAGTCACACTCCTACTTACAGCACCTTCCTTTGTGGCTGGAGGGGGCCCTCTGCGTTTACTGCTTTCCTTTCTCTTCCAGGACTGCTTGGGCTTCTATCACCTTTCCACCCTTTGTCCTTTTCAGATTTGTGGGGGTGATTAGGAAAGGTGTTCCCCTGGGAAACCGACTTCAAAATGACAGCAAACTCATCGGCCAGAACTGCTGCTGGCCTGGCTCTCTGACCCTTCTATCCCTCTGCATGTGTCTTTATGGAGAGTGGGAGAGAGTTTTTAAATTCCCTAACAAAATTACCTCTCTGAGATTCTCATAGCTGAACTGTACTTTAAGAGCCCTCAGCCACTGGTCAAAAGCCAGCTGCTTATTTCTCTCAAACTCCAGGTAAGTTTGATCAGCTTGCTTCTTGAGGGTTCTAAACTTTTGATGATAGGCTTCGGGTACTAATTCATATGCCTCGAGGATAGCATACTTTGTCAGTTTATAATTGGATGAACTCTCATCTGGCAAAAGGGAATAAACCTCATGGGCTTTTATAGAGCCATAGAGGCATGGAGTTATACAGCACAGAAACAGGCCCTTCGGCCCATTGTGTCTGTGCCGGCCATCAAGCACCTATCTATTCTAATCCCATTTTCCGTAGCCTTGTATGCTATGGCATTTCAAGTGCTCATCTAAATACTGCTTGAATCTTATGAGGGTTCCTGCCTCTACCATCCCTTCAGGCAGTGTGTTCCAGATTCCAACCACCCTCTGACTGAAAAAAATTTTCCTCAAATCCCCTTTAAACCTCCTGCCCCTTACCTTAAATCTATGCCCCCTGGTTATTGACCCCTCCGCTAAGGGAAAATGTTTCTTCCTATCTATCCTATCAATGCCCCTCATAATTTTATATACCTCAATCAAGTCCCCCCACAGCTTGCTCCACTCCAAGGAAAACAACCCCAGCCTATCTAGTCTCTCTTCATAACTGAAATGCTCCAGCCCAGGCAACATCCTGGTGAATCTGCTCTGCACCCTCTCCAGTGCAATCATAGCCTTCCTATAGTGTGGTGACCAGAACCGTACAAAGTACTCCAGCTGTGGCCTAACTAGCGTTTTATACCACTCCTTCATAACCTCCCTGCTCTTATATTCTATGCCTCGGCTAATAAAGGCAAGTATCCCATATGCCTTCCTAACCATCTTATCTATCTGTGCTGCTGCCTTCGGTGATCTATGGACAAGTACACCAAGGTCCCTCTGACCCTCTGTACTTCATAGTGTTCTACCATCCATTGTATATTCCCTTGCCTTGTTAGTCCTCCCAAAATGCATCACCTCATACTTCTCAGGATTAAATTCCATTTGCCACTGCTCTGCCTATCTTACCAGCCTATCTATATCGTCCTGTAATCTAAGGCTTTCCTCCTCACTATTTACGACACCACCAATTTTGGTGTCATATGTGAACTTACTGATCATGCCTCCTATATTCACGTCTAAATCATTAAAGTACATTACAAACAGCAAGGGTCCCAGCACCGATCCCTGCGGTACACAACTGGTCACAGGCTTCCACTCACAAAAATAATCCTCAACCATCACCCTCTGCCTCCTGCCACTAAGCCAATTTTGGATCCAATTTGCCAAATTGCCCTGGATCCCATGGGCTCTTACCTTCTTAACCAATCTCCCATGCAGGACCTTATCAAAAGCCTTAGTGAAGTCCATGTAGACTATATCAACTGTTTTACCCTCATCGGTACCTCTAGTCACCTCCTCGAAAAATTCAATCAAGTTTGTTAGACATGATCTCCCCCTGACAAAGCCATGCTGACTATCTCTGATTAATCCCTGCCTCTCCAAGTGGAGATTAATCCTGTCCCTCAGAATTTTTTCCAATAGTTTCCCTACCACTGGCATTAGACTCAGTGGCCTGTAGTTACCTGGTTTATCCCTGCTACCCTTCTTGAATAATGGTACCACATTCACTGTCCTCCAGTCCTCCTGTGGCCAGAGAGGATTTGAAAATTCGTGTCAGAGCCCCTGCAATCTCCTCCCTTGCCTCACATAACAGCCTGGGATACATCTCATCTGGGCCTGGGGATTTATCCACTTTTAAGCCACTAAAACAGCTAATACTTCCTCCCTTTCAATGCTAATTTGTTCAAGTATATCACAATCCCCCTCCCTGATCTCTACACCTACATCGTCCTTCTCCATAGTGAACACAGATAAAAAGTAATCATTTAAAACCTCACCTATGTCCTCTGGTTCCACACACAGATTGCCACTTTGGTCCCGAATGGGCCCTACTCTTTCCCTGGTTATTCTCTTGCCCTTAGTATATTTATATAACACCTTGGGATTTTCCTTTGTCTTGCCCACCAGTGTTTTTTCATGTCCCCTCTTCGCTCTCCTAATTACTTTTTTAATTACCCCCCTACACTTTCTATACTCCTCCAGGGCCTCCACTGTTTTCAGCACTCTGAATCTGCCATAAGCCTCCTTTTTTTTCCCTTCTCCAATCCTCTAAAGCCCTGGACATCCAGGGTTCCCTGGACCTTTTGGACCTACCCCTCACCTTTACGGGAACATGTTGTCTCTGAACTCTCACTATTTCATTTTTGAATGCCTCCCACTGGTCTGATGTAGACTTTCCTACAAGTAGCTGCTCCCAGTCCACTTTGACCAGATCCTGTTTTATCATATTGAAATCGGCCTTCCCCCAATTTAGTACTTTTATTTCCGGTCCCTCTTTGTCCTTTTCCATAACTACCTTAAATCTTACAAAATTATGGTCACTATCCCCAAAATGCTGCCCCACTGACACTTCTACCACTTCTCTGACTTCATTCCCTGGGATTAGGTCCAGTACTGCCCCTTCTCTTGTAGGACTTTCTATGTGCTGGCTCAAAAAGCTCCCCTGTATGCACTTTAAGAATTCCGCCCCCTTTAAGCACCAAGACTGTCCCAGTTGATATTGGGGAAGTTGAAATTCCCCACTATTATTACCCTATTATTTTTACACCTCTCTGAGATTTGCCTACATATCTGCTCCTCTATCTCTTCCTGTTTGGAGGCCTGTAGTACACTCCCAGCCAAGTGATTGCCCCCTTTTTGTTCTTAAGTTCTTCCCATATGGCCTCATTTGAGGAGCCTTCTAAGATATCATCCCTCCTTACTGCAGTAATTGAATCCTTGATCAACAGTGCAATGCCACCTCCTCTTTTATCCCCTCCCCTGTCATGCCTGAAGATTCTATGCCCTGGAATATTGAGCTGCCAGTCCTGCCCTTCCTTCAACCATGTCTCTGTGATAGCAATAATATATTCCTATGAGTTAATCAAAGCTCTCAATTCATCTGCCTTACTCGTAAGACTCCTTGCGTTAAAATAGATGCAATCCAACCTCGCATTATTCACTTGTGCCTTAACAGGTCTATATTTGCTCTGCCTTCCAGACTGACTCAGTTTCTCTTCTATATTTGACTGTGCATCACCCCCTACTGTACCTCCACTCTGTATCCCATCCTCCTGCCAAATTAGTTTAACTCCCGCCGCCCAACAGCACTAGCAAACCTCCCAGCAAGGATGTTAGTCCCGTTCCGGTTCGGGTGCAACCCGTCCAACTTGTACAGGTCCCACCTTCACCAGAAACAGACCCAGTGATCCAGGAAACTAAAGCCCACCCTCCTGCACCATCTCTTCAGCCACACATTCATTTTCTCTATCCTCCTATACTCACTAGGACGTGGCACTGGGAATAATCCAGAGATCACAACCTTTGAGGTCCTGCTTTTTAATCTGCAACCTAGCTCCCTAAATACTTGTTGCAGGATCTCATCCCTCTTTCTACCTGTGTCGTTGGTACCAATGTGAACCACGACCTCTGACTCTCCACCTTCAGAATGTCCTGCAGCCGTTCTGTGACATCCTTGACCCTAGTACCAGGGAGGCAACATACCACCCTGGAGTCATGTTTGTGGCCACAAACACCTATCTGTACCCCTTACGATAGAATCCTCACTATAGCTCTCCCACTCTTTTCTGGTTAGCTTGCTTTGTAGCAGGAGAGTCCAAGCCTCAGCTGGCCACTTTAACTGCCTTGCCAGTTTTTCAAAAGACACAAAAAACACTTCCATGTCTCCCTCATTGAATTTTGGGATCAGTTGGGAATGTTTTAACAATTCTGTACCCAGTCCTGAATTACACTCCTCCATATTGGCCATGCTTTCACTGGGGTTACTCTGTCGCCCCCTAGTTAACTCAAGTCGCCTCAGCTCTCTCTCTTCGCATTCCTTCTGAAAGGCTCTTTCTCTCTCTCTCTCCCCTCTCTTTTTCTTCACGTTCCTTCTGGAAGGCTCTTTCTTTCTCTCTCTCGTCTCTCTCTTTCTTTCTCCTGTCTCTCTCTCACTTTCCCTGTCTTCTAATTCAAGTTTCCTCTGTTCCAATTGTATGCTAGCAATACCCTGTCAGAGTCTACTTCTAACCCTGCTTCTTCAGATCCAAGGGAAAAATGGTTGGCCACTAGTCTTAGGAGTTCAGACTTTCTAGCTTTGGCATGGACTGTGATCCCACACTGCTCAGCCATTTTTCTCAGCTCCTCCATAGACAGTGCTTTTAACTTATGCTGCTGGCTTCAGTTGAAGACAAGTTAGTATTCTAGCACACACAATCACAAGAAAACCTGTATTAAAATCTTTTCTCTTTTTGTTTGGGATCAATTTGACTTCCCACTTCCAATTTCTCATTTGTCTGTGGGTCAAAGCCAGGACACTAGCCCTCAAGTTTCTGTTACGACCAGGTGAGAAATGGATCTAGGGATTCCCTCTCAGCCTTTGCCTGGCTTAACCGTAACAGGGTTTAATTTTAAAAACACCGTGTTTTTGGCTCTCCCTCAGTGAATGCTTGTTCACTGCTTCCCGATTGTAACGTAAAGAAATCAATCAGACAGGTTTTCTCAGATTTAAAGAAGAAAGGTGGAAGTTTATTAACCTTAACTCTAATCTGGTTAATGACTACGATTACGCGATGCAACCACGCTAGCATGCATACGCAATAAACACACATGCAGGTAGAGACAGAAAAAGTAGAAAAAATAAAGGGGAAAAGTTTGAGGCAATAGCTGGGTTATAATTTTGAGTTTGATGTGGAATTTTTGGTTGCCGGTAAGTTTTGCCGTTTGTTGGGGCCCAGTGCATGCTTCAACTTGTTTTGATGTAGGAGTCTTTTCTCTCTCGAGGTTTAAGCAACTTCATTGGGTCCGGAGGTTTGTGAGAAAGCGAGAGAGCGCCAGCCAGGAGGGAGGCTCTCTTGTTCCAGGTTCAGTTGCAGTATGCAGTCTGTCTTCAAACTGTCCTGTATCTAGTTCAAAAAAAGCCTGCGCCAGCCCGTTAATCATGTGATCAGCTGGTTTAACCACTCCTGCGTTTATGGATTCTCTATCTTAGCACACACTGGAATGTGAGCTTTCTTACCTTCAATGTCTGGTGATCAAAATCCATTTGGGTTAATTGGACCAGGGAGTAGTTGCTTTGTCTCTCCAAGCACTGTCTCTTAGTATGAAAATGTTCTCCAGCCAACTGTCTGGTGATCTCTTTAAACAAGTCATTTCTTCACTCCAGCAACAGTTTAAAATTAATGGTCATATGACAAAATTAATATGCCTCATTCTTGGCAGGTGGGGGTCTTCATGACAATAAGTAATGCTACAATTGACCTCAGTATTTCAGGGCTAAGGTGGGTGAACCAGGAATGGTCCATAACACTATCCAGAGGCACCGGCTGCGTTTGCTAATGTCAGCTGAGGATAGTATACAGCTTGGCTGCGCTCTCAGCCACGGCAGAATGGGCTTTGCCAATATTTACTATCTCGGCTGATACAAAAGTACATGCCCGAGGCCTGAGGGAGGGCGGTGACCAGGCAACTAACCCCAGAAAACCAGAGAGAAAGGGAGATAATTTCAAGGTGACACTATAGAATGACTCCACTTGAACTCATTCAAATCTAGCAGAAAGGAAAGTTTTAATTGAGGAATAAGATGTACACGGAGAACATTCCACAATCGCTCAATGGATGAATTAATACTGAACTACCCAAGTTAAGGAGAACACTGCCATCTGGTGGTTATACATGATATTAAACAGCATTGCAATGGTTTCACATCAAGATCAAGCATTGAATCCAGACCTAAGGTCATAGGAGTAAATTTTCATCTTAATCACGCAGGTAGTAATCTAGTGGAGTGCATTCCCTGCCATTGTTCAATCTGTCTTGAGTTTCATTGTATGGAAATGGATGTGCCTCTGTGATTTACCCAGGAAACAACCAAATTATCAAACTGAGCTGGGAGAACTATGAACTTCAAATTGCTTTGTGCATTTGGTGAAATCACGCTCATGCTGTATTTGGCTTGGGAGCTCTTGATGTTGCATGTCAATAGTAGAGGCACCTGCATTGATGGATGGGACCAACAGCAGAGAGGTAGAAAAGGGCGAGGTCGAGAGCAAAGAGGTAGAAAAGTGCGAAGTCGAGAGCGGAGAGATAGAAAAGGGTGGTGAGTGAGTCTGTGAACAGCATGGGAAAAAAACGCGAAGTGAAGTCACAGCACATGGAGGGACAGGGGGGGGTAAGTTACAGGTAAGTATTTAATTTAATCAACCTAAAACTTAAACTAGATCAAGTAATTAGTTTTAAAAATTGTAAGCTAAGTTGATTAAATATATAAACTTTAATTAATTAAATAAAATGAGTTTATATAGGGATGGCAGTGCAGGTGGTGTGCTGTAACTGCAGCATGTGGGAGTTTGTGAAGAACATCGTGATCCCAGACAATCACATCTGCAGTGAGTGTCAGCATCTCGAGGAGCTTCGGCTCAGAGTGGCTGAGCTGGTGACGGACGTACAGACATTGCAGGGCATCAGGGAGGGGGAGAGATACATGGACACCTTGATTCAGGAGGCAGTCCCGTCCCTTAGGAAAGGTCGTGGTGCAGGTCTGGTTAATGGTCAGGGACAGGGAGGGTGTTATTGTGAATCAGGCAGGTATGAAGACCCCAGGTGCAGTGCTGGAGGAGCCTCAGCCTTTGCCCTTAATCAAGAGGTATGAGGTTCTTGCTGCCTGTGTGAATGAGGACAGAGTCTGCAGGATGTATGAGCAAAGTAACCATGGCAGCATGGGACAGGAGACCATTCAAATGGGGGGAGTGAAAAGGAATGTGGTAGTGGTAGGAGACACAATAGTAGGGGATAGATACTGTTCTCTGCAGCCACAACCGGGAGTTTTGAAGGTTGTGATGCCTGTCCAGAGTCACGGTTAGGGACATCTCCTCATGGCTGGAGAGGAAATTTGAGAAGGAGGCAGGAGGATCCAGTTGTTGTTGTCCACATAGAAACCAACAACATAGGTGGAGCTAGGAATGAGGTTCTGGTGAGAGAGTTTGAGGAGGTAGGGCCAAAATTAAAATGGAGTGTCTCCTGACAACGCAGAGCATGCACAGAGCGATCACCAATGTCATCAGTGCGTCTGAGCATTTGTCAGTTTGTCAGTATGGGTCTGTACATGGTATGTCAATGTCACCATGTAATGACATCCGAGTGTTGTTTCACCCCTCAATGGCCGCGATCGCTGCCTCCATCCCCTCTAACAGTACCCCACTCTCTCCCGCAATTGGTGCCTCAATCGCTGCTTCTCTTCCCCGCTCCCTCCCACCGTTTACTCCCATGCCGCGCCTTGTTCCGAGACCGGTCCCGCACCAGCCCATTGCTCTCGACTCTTCACCACTCCATCCCACCACTCGCTTCACTTCTCGCACCCCCCCCTCCCCACCACTGCTTCTCTTTGCGATGAAACGGAAGGGAGCAGCGAGAATGCAGGCGCGGGAGGGAGTGTGAAACTGAATACAGCGATTGAGGCAGTGATCGTGGGAGGGAGCGAGGTACTGTTGGGGGGTGTGTGGAGATGGCGATTGCGGCCATCAAGGGGTGAGGGGGGTATGGGTTCAACTCATTTTACGTGTCAAATTGAGCAGCATCATTTTTATTACTGGCAGCTGTCTGAGATGCTGTAGACAGTGACGTTTCTGTTGATGAGGCTGCATTTGCGCATGTGCCAGTACTGCGCTACTTTGTAGTTGCATTGTCAGCAAACGCAGCCGAATTAAAATAGAACCATAGAAAAATTACAGCACAGAAGGACATTCCGCCCATCGTGTCCATGCCGGCCAAAAAAACTAGCCGCCCATTCTAATCCCACCTTACAGCACCTGGTCCGTAGCCTTGCCAGTTACAGCACTTCAGGTACATGTCCAGATACATTTTAAGAGAATTGAGGGTTTCTGCCTCCACCACCATTCCAGGGTGAAAATGTTTTTTCCTCATATCCCCTCTAATCCTTCTATCAATCACCTTAAATCTGTGCACCCTGGTAATTGACCTCTCCACTAGGGGAGTCGGGTGCTTCCTGTCTACTCTATCTAGGCCCCTCATAATTTTGTACACCTCAATTAAGTCACCCCTCAGCTTCCTCTGTTCTAAGGAAAACAACTCTAGCCTATCCAATCTTTCCTCATAGCTGCAAGTTTCAAGCCCTGGCAACATTCTTATAAATCTCCGCTGTATTCTCTCCACAGCAATTATGATCTTTCTGTAATGTGGTGACCAGAACTGTACGCAATACTCCAACTGTGGCCTAACCAGCGTTCTATACAGTTCCAGCATTACATCCCTGCTTTCGAATACTATACCTCGGCCAATAAAGGAAAGCATTCCATATGCCTTCTTCACCACTCTATCTACCTGTCCTGCCACCTTCAGGGACCTGTGGACACGCATTCCAAGGTCTCTCACTTCTTCTACTCCACTCAATATCCTCCCGTTTATTGTGTATTCCCTTGCTTTATTTGCCCTCCCCAAATGCATTATCTCACGCTTATCTGGATTGAATTCCATTTGCCACTTTTCCGCCCACTCAACCAAACAATTGATATATTTCTGGAGTCCAAGGCTATCCATTTCACTTTCAACAACACGGCCAATTTTTGTGTCATCAGCAAATTTTCCAATCATGCATCCCACATTTAAGTCCAAATCATTAATATATACCACAATCAGCGAGGGACCCAACACTGAGCCCTGTGGAACGCCAACCTTTGTTTCCTGTCCCTGAGCCAATTCTGGATCCAACCTGCCACATTCCCCTGTATCCCATGGGCTTTCATTTTACTGGTCAGTCTGCCATGTGGGACTTTGTCAAATGCCTTACTAAAATCCATGTAGACCACATCCACTGCACTACCCTCATCAATCCTTCTTGTTACTTCCTCAAAAAATTCTAGGAGCGGCGCAGTGGTTAGCACCACAGCCTCACAGCTCCAGCGACCCAGCTTCAATTCTGGGTACTGCCTGTGTGGAGTTTGCAAGTTCTCCCTGTGACCGCGTGGGTTTCCGCCGGGTGCTCCGGTTTCTTCCCACAGCCGAAGACTTGCAGGTTGTTAGGTAAATTGGCCATTGTAAAGTTGCCCCTAGTGTAGGTAGGTGGTAGCAGAATTGTGGGGATGTGGTAGGGAATATGGGATTAATGTAGGATTAGTAAAAATTGGTGGTTGATGGTCGGCACAGACCCGGTGGGCCAAAGGGCCTGTTTCAGTGCTGTAGCTCTAAATAAAAAAAAACTCAATTCAGTTAGTAAGACATAACCTTCCCTTAACAAATCCAAGCTGACTATCCCTGATTAATCCGTGCCTTTCTAAGTGGCATTTTATCCTATCCCTTAGAATAGATTTTAACAATTTACACACCACCAAGGTCAGACTGACCATCCTATAATTATTTGGCCTATCCCTCACACCCTTTTTAAACAATGGTACAAGGTTCGCAGACCTCCAATCGTCTGGTACCACTTCTGTATCTAGTGAGGATTTGAAGATGATGCTCAGCACATCCGCTACTTCCTCCCTGGCTTCCTTTAACAACCGGGATGCAATCCATCTGGCCCTGGCGATTTTTCCACTTTCAAGGATGTCAGACCCTCTGGTACTTCCTCTCTCAAAGAACAAAGAACAAAGATAATTACAGCACAGGAACAGGCCCTTCGGCCCTCCAAGCCTGCGCCGATCCAGATCCTCTCTCTAAACATGTCGCCTATTTTCTAAGGTTCTGTATCTCTTTTCTTCCTGCCCATTCATGTATCTGTCTAGATACATCTTAAAAGACTCCATCGTGCCCGCATCTACCACCTCCGCTGGCAATGCGTTCCAGGTGCCCACCACCCTCTGCGTAAAGAACTTTCCACGCATATCCCCCCTAAACATTTCCCCTTTCACTTTGAACTCGTGTCCTCTAGTAATTGAAACCCCCACTCTGGGAAAAAGCCTCTTGCTATCCACCCTGTCTATACCTCTCATGATTTTGTACACCTCAATCAGGTCCCCCCTCAACCTCCGTCTTTCTAATGAAAATAATCCTAATCTACTCAACCTCTCTTCATAGCTAGCGCCCTCCATACCAGGCAACATCCTGGTGAACCTCCTCTGCACCCTCTCCAAAGCATCCACATCCTTTTGATAATGTGGCGACCAGAACTGTACGCAGTATTCCAAATGTGGCCGAACCAAAGTCCTATACAACTGTAACATGACCTGCCAACTCTTGTACTCAATGCCCCGTCCGATGAAGGAAAGCATGCCGTATGCCTTCTTGACCACTCTATTTACCTGCGTTGCCACCTTCAGGGAACAGTGGACCTGAACACCCAAATCTCTCTGGACATCAATTTTCCCCAGGACTTTTCCATTTACTGCTTATCATATCTAATATTTCACACTCCTCCTCTTTATCTACAATGTCTACATCAACCCTCTCCTTTGTGAAGACAGAGACAAAAAACCCATTAAGAACCCTGCCCACATCTTCTGCATCCACGCATAAGTTCCCTTCTACATCTCTGATAGGCCCAACACTTTCCTTAGTTATCCTCTTGTTCTTAATGTACTGATAAAACATCTTTGGGTTTTCCTTGATTTTGCCTGCCAATAATTTTTCATGTCCTCTCTTTGCTTTTCTGATTTCCTTTTTTACTTCACCCCTGCACTTTCTATACTCCTCTAGGCTTTCTAAAGTATTAAGATTTTTGTGATCGTCATCAGCTTTCTTTTTCTGCTTTAACTTACCCTGTAAGCTTCTAGATAACCAAGGGGCTCTAGATTTGGCAGTATCACCCTTTATCTTTGTGGGGACATGCCTACACTGTGCCTGTTGTATCTTGCTTTTGAATGCCTCCCACTGGTTTGCCACTAATTTTCCTTCAAGTAGCTGTATCCAGTCCACTTTCGCCAGATCACCTCACAGTTTCTTAAAATTTGCCTTCCGCCAATTTAGAACTTTTATTCCTATTTTATCTTTGTCCTTTTCCATGATTATGCTAAAACTTACTGTATTATGGTCACTATCTCCAAAATGGTCACCCACTGTTACTTCCTCCACTTGCCCAGCTTCATTATTGAAGACTAAATCTAGAATTGTGCCCCTTCTCGTTGGGCTTGTTTCGCGCTGGCTAAAAAAGTTCTCTTGAACGCAGTTCAAGAATTGTGTCCCCTCTGTGCCCTTCACACTGTTTGTATCCCAGTTGATATTGGGATAGTTGAAATCCCCAACTATTATTGCCTATAATTCTTGTATTCAGAAATTTGCCAATATATTTGTTCTTCTACCTCTCTCTCACTATTTGAGGGTCTATAGTAAACTCCTAGTGGTGTGGCTGCCCCTTTTTAATTTCTGAGCTCCACCTATATACCCTCATTTGATGATTCAGTTAGCATATCATCCCTTCTCAAAGCTGTTATTGATTCCTTAACTAATAATGCTACACCCCCTCCTTTTTTATCTCCCGCTCTATCCCGCCTGAAAACTCTATATCAGGGATGTTGAACTGCCAAGTTTCCGTTATAGCAACAATATTGTGTTGCCATGTGTCTATCTGTACCCTCAGCTCATCGGCTTTATTTACTATACTCCTTGCATTTAAATAAATGTCCTTCAATACTGCCAAATTCCTGTGCTGCACACTTTTTAATCTTTGCTTCTTTCAGAGTCACTTGCTAATTTTCTGCCTCCTGTTCCCTGCCTTGAAATTGTCCTGCCAAACTAGTTTAAACCATCCCCAACAGCATGAGCAAACCTTCCTGCAAAGATCTTTGTCCCAGCCCTGTTCAGGTGCAGACCGTCCAGCTTGTACAGGTCCCACCTTCCCCAGAACCAGTCCCAAAGCCCCAGAAATCTGAAGCCCTTCCTCCTGTACCATCTCGCCAGCCACACATTCATCTGGTGTATTTTCCTATTTCTATACTCACTAGCACGTGGCCTTGGGAGTAATCTGGAGATTACTACCTTTGAGGTCCTGCTTGCTAATCTCGTTCCTGACTCCCTAAACTCAGCCCGCAGGACCTCATCCCTCTTCCTATATCGTTGGTACCAACGTGGACCACGACCTTTGGCTATGCACCCTCGATCTCCAGAATGCCCTGTAGCTGCTCAGTGATATCCATGACCCTTGCACCGGGGAGGCAACGTACCATCCTGGAATCACGTCTGCGACCACAGAAACGCCTATCTGCTCCCGTAACTATAGAATCCCCTATCACTATTGGTCTCTTGTCCTTTGTCCTCCCTCCCTGCACAGCTGAGACATCCATGGTGCTCTGGTCATGACTCTTGTTGTACTCTCCAGAGAAACCCTCCCATCGGTACTCAGAACTGAATACCGGTTAGAAAGTGGGATGCTCTCCGGAGACTCCTGCACTACCTGCCGTGCCCTTCTTGTCTGTTTGGCAGCCACCCAGTCCCTCTCTGCCTGTGCTCTCTTAAACTCCTGGGTGACTATCTTCAGAAACGTGCTACCCACGTAGTTCTCTGCCTCGCGGATGCATCACAGTGACTCCAGCCGCCACTCGAGTTCTGAAACCCGGAGCTCAAGCTTCTGTAGCCGGTGACACTTGCAGCAGTTGTTTGTCAAGGACACATGGTGCGTCCACGACTTCCCACATGCCACAGGAGGCACATTCCATTTGGCCGAGCTGCCCTGCCATTACTTAGCTTTACAAACTAATTATTGGTAATGTAATAAGTGGAATAACTTACCAGTTACTTGCCAATCAGCTTCTTCCCCTCTACCATGGAGGCTGAAAAGGCAGAAAAGAAAAGAAAGACTGCAAAGAGCACCTCCTTCCCCTGGTCTGGGAAATCCCTCACACACAACTCACAGCCTGACTCTGTCCAAACAGCAGTATTCTAATTCGTAATTATTAATAAATTACACTAATTAAAAACTCTTAGTAGTACTAACCTTATTACTTACAAGGTAGCTATTTGAGGGTTTAAAAAAAATAACTTTTTTCCCCTGATTTTTTTAAGCTATTTATAGGCAATAACATCTGTTCCTTACCCAACCAATCAGCTTACAGATTTCCTGTAATGTCACTGTAAGTTTTTTTCCTCTTTTGAAACCCAGGGCGTGCCGACACAGACAGAGCCTGCCGACTGCCGCTGCTCCGGTCTGAGGTAGACACATTAAACAAATACTTTGTATTTGTCTTCATGGTGAGAAGCAGAAAAACATTCTTGAAATAATGGAGAACCAAGGGTCTCATGAGAATGAGGAACTTAAAGAAATCAGTACTAGTAAAGAAATAGTACTGGAGAAATCAATTGGACTAAAGCCCGATAAGTCCTGTGAATATGATGACCTGCATCCTAGTGTTTAAAAGAGGTTGTGGATGCATTGCTTTTGATCTTCTAGAATTCCCTAGGTTTTAGAAAAATCTCTGTAAAGTGGTAGGTAGAAAATATAATCCTACTATTGAACAACAACAACAACTTATATTTATATAGCACCTTTAACATTATGAAAGGTCCCAAGGTGCTTCACAGGACCATTATAAAACAAAATATGACACCGAACCATGTAGGGAGACATTAACTGACCAAAAGTGTGGCCAAAGAGGTAGGAGAAAAGTAAGTAGAGAGGTGGAAAGGTTTAGGGAGGGAATTCCAGAGCTTAGGGCCTAGGCAGCTGAAGGCATAGCCACCAATGGTGGAGTGATTAAAATCGGGGATTTTCAAGAGGCCAGTTTTAAAGGAGCATAGATATCTTCGAGGGTAGTGGGGCTGGTGAAAATTACAGAGATAGGGAGGGGTGAGGCAATGAAGGTATTTGAAAACAAGGATGAGAATTTTAAAACCAAGACATGGCTTGACTGGGAGCCAAAGTCAGCGAACACAATTTTTTGAGGTTGCATCTAGCAGTGTATCTAAGGCGGAATCAGTGGATGTAATGTATTTGGATTTTCAAAAAGCATTGGATAAGATGGTATTGCACAAAAAAAGAGCTCAGGTGACTGGTTAACAGACAGAAAAGAGATAGTAGGAATAAACGAGGCATTTACAGGTTGTCAGACTGTAACTAGTGGGGTAGTGCATGGATCCTTGTGCACAAATCACAGAGAGTTAACATGCAGATGGAACAGCAATTAGGAAAGCAAATAGTATGTTAGCCTTTATTACAGAGGGATTGTAATATAAGAGTAAAGAGGTCTTACTGCAATAAAAAGGGCCTTGTTGAGACAACAGATGGAGTACTCTGTACAGTTTTGGTCTCCTCCTTAGAGGGAGTAAAACAAAGGTTCATTAGTCTTGATTCCTGTGATGAGGTGATTGCTCTATGAAAAGTGATTATGTAGACTAGGCCTGTATGAGAGGTGATCTCATTAAAGCATATAAAATTCTTAAGGGGCTTGACAGGGTAGCTGCTGGATGTTTCCCCTGGCTGAAGAGCTGAGAACAAAGGGTCACAGTCTCAGTCCATTTAGGACGGAGATGAGGAGAAATTTCTTCACTCAAAGGGTTACGAACCTTCGGAATTCTCTATCCCTGAAGGCTGTGGATGCTCAGTTGTTGAGTGTATTCAGGATTGAAGTCAATATATTTTAGGGCATGGATTCGAGGGATATCGAGATAGGACTGGAAAATGGAGTTGAGGCACTAGAGAACAGGCCATTCTAGACTGGGTATTATGTAATGTATTATGTAATGAGAGAAGAATAATTGACAATCTCGTGGTGTGAGACCCGTTGGGGACGAGCGACCATAATATGATAGAATTCTTCATCCAGATGGAGAGTGACGTAGTTGATTCTGAGACAAGGGTCCTGAATCTTGGGAAAGGAAACTATGAAGGTATGAGGCGCGAGTTGGCCATGACGGAGTGGGATACTTTATTTAAAGGGATGACAGTAGATAGGCAATGGCAAACATTTAAAGAGCGCATGGATGAGCTGCAACAATTGTTTATCCCTGTCTGGCGCAAAAGTAAAATGGGGAAGATAGCCAAACCATGGCTTACAAGGGAAGTTAGAGATCCAAGGAAGAGGCATATAAATTTGCCAGGAAAAACAACAGACCTGGGGATTGGGAGCAGTTTAGAATTCAGCAAAGGTGGACCAAGGGATTGATTAAGTAGGGGAAAATGGAGTAGGAGAGCAAGCTTGCGGGGAACATAAAAACTGACTGTAAAAGTTTCTATAGGTATGTGAAGAGAAAGAGATTGGTGAAGACAAATGTAGGTCCCTTACAGTCAGAAACAGGGAAATTTATTATGGGGAATAAAGAAATGGCTGATCAACTAAATGCATACTTTGGTTCTGTCTTCACAAAGGAGGACACAAATATCATACCAGAAATGTTGGGGAACACAGGGCTTAGTGAGAGAGAGGAACTGAAAGAAATCAGTATTAGTAGAGAAATGGTGTTGGGGAAATTGTTGGGATTGAAGACCGATAAATCCCCAGGGCCTGATGGTCTGCGTCCCAGATTACTTAAGGAAGTGACCTTATAAATAGTGGATGCATTGGTGGTTCTATAGACTCTGGACCAGTTCCTACAGATTGGAGTGTAGCTAATGTAACCCCACGATTTAAAAAGGGAGGTAGAAAGATATTTTCTTAGTGCAATGATCCTGCACATGTATTATTGCCACTCCATTACCTCAGTCAAAGCTGGCCATCACTGAACTTCTCCTAACAACACTGGACAGCTATTGAATACTGGAGCAATTAGCACAAGCATCAAGGAACTCAAGGTAATTAATATCAGCAGATAAAAAGTATTGTAGAAACTTAAAGGACAAATAGCCCACAAATCCCCAGGACCTGATGCCCTACATCCTAGGGTAGCTGCAGAGATAGTGAATGCACTGGTTATGATTTTCCAAAATTTCCTAGATTCTAGAATGGCCCCAGTGGATTGGAAGTTAGCAAATGTAACAACGCTATTTAAGAAAGGAGGGAGAGAGAAAAAGGGGAAGGACATGCCAATTCACCGGATATCAGTCGTCAGGAAAATACTGGAATCTATTATTAAGGAAATCTTAACAATGCACTTAGAAATGTTTGGAGAAAAGAGGAAATTAGTGCATAACGTCAAAGAGAGAAAGATACAATACATGGGTCACATCATTAGAGCAGATGATAGAGACAATTATTGGAAAATCATGTGAATAAACTTCCAGGAATACATCCAACCAAAGTTGGCAAACTCTCATGAAAACCATCCTTGACTCCAGCAGCCATCCACGAGGCAGTGGAGGCTCCAGCTCCAGCGGTGGAGTTTTCCAGCTCTCCACTAGGGGGGGGACAAAGCGGTGGAAGCCGGTCCGCGGGCGAAGCTGCTGGGGTTCCCGGATGTGGCCCCACCCTCATTGCCCCACCGCAACCACCCCACCCCACCCCCACCACCACCCCCCAGCCCGGATGGACTGGGTGCAGTAGCGCGGGGAGACCACGTGAGGGCGCAACCAGTCATCCGGAAATCACCTCTGACCCGGAAGCGGTTGGTTGTCCCTGGAGACCGGCTCACGAGGAATCGGAGTGAAGATGTCGGCCGCGTTCCGGAAGGCGCTGAAATCGGTGCAACGGAGCCACCGGGAGCGGAGCCAGGTGAGTGCGACTCGGGGCCGGGTGGTCCGGCCTCGGGCAGGACAAGGGGCCGTGTGGCGGAGGCTGCTCGGGCCCGGTCACTGCTTAAAGGGGCTGATAGCAGCTGAGAATAAATCGGCAAGAAAAAAACTGACTTTTTATTCAGCATCTGTCACAAAGTGTAACAATTGGAGCCAATTGTGGGCATTTTGTTGACTGTTCGACTTTCAGATAGCAATTGGATGTTTATTTGAAAAGAAAACACACATTGGATAACTGTCTCAGTGCCAGCACAGACAGGACGGGCCGAATGGCCTCCTGTTCTGTTGACAGGTCACTGACCGGAAATGATAACTCTGTTTCTCTCTCCACTGATGCTGCCAGACCTGCTGAGTGTTTCTAGCATTTTCCGTTCTTTATTTCAGATTTCCTGCATCCACATTATTTTGCTTTTACATTGAGTTATCTCCTATTCTGCATGATCTTGTTGAGAGGAACGTTCCCAATATGGCAGAGGGAAGCACTCAGCTTTAGTACAATATTGGTTAGGGTGTGTAGCATGGTTGTCCAGTAGAAAGCAAAAGGTTTCCATCCGGCCCGTAGAAGTATACTGTACCTGGAGGAGAGGGGGAGGGGAGCGGAGAGAGGGGTGGGGAGGGGAACAGGGGAGAGAGAGAGAGGGGTGGGGGACGGAGAGAGAGGCGGGGAGAGAGAGAGGAGGAGGGGGGGACGGCGGGAGAGAGAGGAGGAAGGGGGGACGGTGGGAGAGAGAGGAGGAGGGGGGGACGGGGAGAGAGAGGAGGGGGGGACGGGGAGAGAGAGGAGGGGGGGGACGGGGGAGAGAGAGGAGGGGGGGACGGGGGGAGAGAGAGGAGGGGGGGGACGGTGGGAGAGAGGAGGGGGGGGGACGGCGGGAGAGAGGAGGGGGGGGGACGGCGGGAGAGAGGAGGGGGGGGACGGCGGAGAGAGGAGGGGGGGGACGGGGAGAGAGGAGGGGGGGGACGGCGGGAGAGAGGAGGGGGGGACGGGAGAGAGGAGGGGGGGGACGGGGAGAGAGGAGGGGGGGGGGGACGGGGAGAGAGGAGGAGGGGGGGGGACGGGGAGAGAGGAGGGGGGGGGGGAGAGAGGAGGGGGGGGGGGGGAGAGAGGAGGGGGGGGGACGGGGAGAGAGGAGGGGGGGGGACGGGGAGAGAGGAGGGGGGGGGACGGGGAGAGGGAGGAGGAGGGGGGGGACGGGGAGAGGGAGGAGGGGGGGGGACGGGGAGAGGGAGGAGGGGGGGGGACGGGGAGAGGGAGGAGGAGGGGGGGACGGGGAGAGGGAGGAGGAGGAGGGGGGACGGGAGAGGGGGAGAGGGAGGAGGAGGGGGGGGACGGGGAGAGGGAGGAGGAGGGGGGGGAACGGGGAGAGGGAGGAGGAGGGGGGGACGGGGAGAGGGAGGAGGAGGGGGGGGACGGGGAGAGGGAGGAGGAGGGGGGGGACGGGGAGAGGGAGGAGGAGGAGGAGGGGGGGGACGGGGAGAGGGAGGAGGAGGGGGGGGACGGGGAGAGGGAGGAGGAGGAGGAGGGGGGGGACGGGGAGAGGGAGGAGGAGGAGGGGGGGACGGGGAGAGGGAGGAGGAGGAGGAGGGGGGGACGGGGAGAGGGAGGAGGAGGAGGAGGGGGGGACGGGGAGAGGGAGGAGGAGGAGGAGGGGGGGACGGGGAGAGGGAGGAGGAGGAGGAGGGGGGGACGGGGAGAGGGAGGAGGAGGAGGAGGGGGGGACGGGGAGAGGGAGGAGGAGGAGGAGGGGGGGGGACGGGGAGAGGGAAGAGGAGGAGGAGGAGGGGGGGACGGGGAGAGGGAAGAGGAGGAGGAGGAGGGGGGGACGGGGAGAGAGAGGAGGAGGGGGGGACGGAGAGAGAGAGAGGAAGAGGGGGGGACGGAGAGAGAGAGAGGAAGAGGGGGGGACGGAGAGAGAGAGGAAGAGGGGGGGACGGAGAGAGAGAGGAAGAGGGGGGGACGGAGAGAGAGAGGAAGAGGGGGGGACGGAGAGAGAGAGGAAGAGGGGGGGACGGAGAGAGAGAGGAAGAGGGGGGGACGGAGAGAGAGAGGAAGAGGGGGGGACGGAGAGAGAGAGGAAGGGGGGGACGGAGAGAGAGAGAGGAAGAGGGGGGGACGGAGAGAGAGAGGAAGAGGGGGGGACGGAGAGAGAGAGGAAGAGGGGGGGACGGAGAGAGAGAGGAAGAGGGGGGGACGGAGAGAGAGAGGAAGAGGGGGGGGACGGAGAGAGAGAGGAAGAGGGGGGGACGGAGAGAGAGAGGAAGAGGGGGGGACGGAGAGAGAGAGGAAGAGGGGGGGACGGAGAGAGAGAGGAAGAGGGGGGGACGGAGAGAGAGAGGAAGAGGGGGGGACGGAGAGAGAGAGGAGGAGGGGGGGGGGACGGAGAGAGAGAGGAGGAGGGGGGGGGGACGGAGAGAGAGAGGAGGAGGGGGGGGGACGGAGAGAGAGAGGAGGAGGGGGGGGGGACGGGGAGAGAGAGGAGGAGGGGGGGGAAGGGGGGAGAGAGGAGGGGGGGGACGGGGAGAGAGAGGAGGGGGGGGGACGGAGAGAGAGAGGAGGAGGGGGGGGGACGGAGAGAGAGAGGAGGAGGGGGGGGACGGGAGAGAGAGAGGAGGAGGGGGGGGACGGGGAGAGAGAGGAGGAGGGGGGGGACGGGGAGAGAGAGGAGGAGGGGGGGGACGGGGAGAGAGAGGAGGAGGAGGGGGGGACGGGGAGAGAGAGGAGGAGGAGGGGGGGACGGGGAGAGAGAGGAGGAGGGGGGGGACGGGGAGAGAGAGGAGGAGGGGGGGGACGGGGAGAGAGAGGAGGAGGGGGGGGACGGGGAGAGAGAGGAGGAGGAGGGGGGGACGGGGAGAGAGAGGAGGAGGGGGGGGGACGGGGAGAGAGAGGAGGAGGGGGGGGACGGGGAGAGAGAGGAGGAGGAGGGGGGGACGGGGAGAGAGAGGAGGAGGAGGGGGGGACGGGGAGAGAGAGGAGGAGGAGGGGGGGACGGGGAGAGAGAGGAGGAGGAGGGGGGGACGGGGAGAGAGAGGAGGAGGAGGGGGGGACGGGGAGAGAGAGGAGGAGGAGGGGGGGACGGGGAGAGAGAGGAGGAGGAGGGGGGGACGGAGAGAGAGGAGGAGGAGGGGGGGACGGAGAGAGAGGAGGAGGAGGGGGGGACGGAGAGAGAGGAGGAGGAGGGGGGGACGGAGAGAGAGGAGGAGGAGGGGGGGACGGAGAGAGAGGAGGAGGAGGGGGGGACGGAGAGAGAGGAGGAGGAGGGGGGGACGGAGAGCGAGGAGGAGGAGGGGGGGACGGAGAGAGAGAGGAGGAGGGGGGGACGGAGAGAGAGAGGAGGAGGGGGGGACGGAGAGAGAGAGGAGGAGGGGGGGACGGAGAGAGAGAGGAGGAGGGGGGGACGGAGAGAGAGAGGAGGAGGGGGGGACGGAGAGAGAGGAGGAGGGGGGGACGGAGAGAGAGGAGGAGGGGGGGACGGAGAGAGAGGAGGAGGGGGGGACGGAGAGGAGGAGGGGGGGACGGAGAGAGAGAGGAGGGGGGGACGGAGAGAGAGAGGAGGGGGGGACGGAGAGAGAGAGGAGGGGGGGACGGAGAGAGAGAGGAGGGGGGGACGGAGAGAGAGAGAGGAGGAGGGGGAGAGAGAGGGAGGGGGGGGAGAGAGAGGAGGAGGGGGAGAGAGAGGAGGAGGGGGAGAGAGAGAGGGGGGGGGGGACGGAGAGAGAGAGGGGGGGGGGGAACGGAGAGAGAGAGGGGGGGGAACGGAGAGAGAGAGGGGGGGGGAACGGAGAGAGAGAGGGGGGGGGGAACGGAGAGAGAGAGGGGGGGGACGGAGAGAGAGAGGGGGGGGGACGGAGAGAGAGAGGGGGGGGTCGGAGAGAGAGGGGGGGGGAGAGAGAGGGACGGAGAGAGAGAGAGCGAGGGGGGGCGGGACGGGGAGAGAGAGAGGGGGGGGAAGGAGAGAGAGAGAGGAGGAGGGGGGGAAGGAGAGAGAGAGAGGAGGAGGGGGGGAAGGAGAGAGAGAGAGGAGGAGGGGGGGAAGGAGAGAGAGAGAGGAGGAGGGGGGGAAGGAGAGAGAGAGAGGAGGAGGGGGGGAAGGAGAGAGAGAGAGGAGGAGGGGGGGAAGGAGAGAGAGAGAGGAGGAGGGGGGGAAGGAGAGAGAGAGAGGAGGAGGGGGGGAAGGAGAGAGAGAGAGGAGGAGGGGGGGAAGGAGAGAGAGAGAGGAGGAGGGGGGGAAGGAGAGAGAGAGAGGAGGAGGGGGGGAAGGAGAGAGAGAGAGGAGGAGGGGGGGAAGGAGAGAGAGAGAGGAGGAGGGGGGGAAGGAGAGAGAGAGAGGAGGAGGGGGGGAAGGAGAGAGAGAGAGGAGGAGGGGGGGAAGGAGAGAGAGAGAGGAGGAGGGGGGGGAAGGAGAGAGAGAGAGGAGGAGGGGGGGGAAGGAGAGAGAGAGAGGAGGAGGGGGGGGAAGGAGAGAGAGAGAGGAGGAGGAGGGGGGGGAAGGAGAGAGAGAGAGGAGGAGGGGGGGAAGGAGAGAGAGAGAGGAGGAGGGGGGGAAGGAGAGAGAGAGGAGGAGGGGGGGAAGGAGAGAGAGAGGAGGAGGGGGGGAAGGAGAGAGAGAGAGAGAGAGGAGGAGGGGGGGGAAGGAGAGAGAGAGAGGAGGAGGGGGGGAAGGAGAGAGAGAGAGGAGGGGGGGGGGACGGAGAGAGAGAGAGGAGGGGGGGGGGACGGAGAGAGAGAGAGGAAGAGGGGGGGACGGAGAGAGAGAGGAAGAGGGGGGACGGAGAGAGAGAGAGGAGAGGGGGGACAGAGAGAGAGGAGGAGGGGGGGACGGAGAGAGAGGAGGAGGAGGGGGGGACGGAGAGAGAGGAGGAGGAGGGGGGGACGGAGAGAGAGGAGGAGGAGGGGGGGACGGAGAGAGAGGAGGAGGAGGGGGGACGGAGAGAGAGGAGGAGGAGGGGGGGACGGAGAGAGAGGAGGAGGAGGGGGGGACGGAGAGAGAGGAGGAGGAGGGGGGACGGAGAGAGAGGAGGAGGAGGGGGGGACGGAGAGAGAGGAGGAGGAGGAGGGGGGGACGGAGAGAGAGGAGGAGGAGGAGGGGGGGACGGAGAGAGAGGAGGAGGAGGGGGGGACGGAGAGAGAGGAGGAGGAGGGGGGGACGGAGAGAGAGAGGAGGAGGGGGGGACGGAGAGAGAGAGGAGGAGGGGGGACGGAGAGAGAGGAGGAGGGGGGGACGGAGAGAGAGGAGGAGGGGGGGACGGAGAGAGAGGAGGAGGGGGGGACGGAGAGAGAGGAGGAGGGGGGGACGGAGAGAGAGGAGGGGGGGACGGAGAGAGAGAGAGAGGAGGGGGGGACGGAGAGAGAGAGGAGGGGGGGACGGAGAGAGAGAGGAGGGGGGGACGGAGAGAGAGAGAGGAGGAGGGGGAGAGAGAGGGGAGGGGGGGAGAGAGAGGAGGAGGGGGGGGACGGAGAGAGAGAGGAGGGGGGGACGGAGAGAGAGAGGAGGGGGGGACGGAGAGAGAGAGGAGGGGGGGGACGGAGAGAGAGAGGGGGGGGGACGGAGAGAGAGAGAGGGGGGGGTCGGAGAGAGAGGGGGGGAGAGAGAGGGACGGAGAGAGAGAGAGCGAGGGGGGGCGGGACGGGGAGAGAGAGGGGGGGGGAAGGAGAGAGAGAGAGGAGGAGGGGGGTAAGGAGAGAGAGAGAGGAGGGGGGTAAGGAGAGAGAGAGAGGAGGAGGGGGGGTAAGGAGAGAGAGAGGAGGAGGGGGGGAAGGAGAGAGAGAGAGAGAGAGGAGGAGGGGGGGAAGGAGAGAGAGAGAGAGGAGGAGGGGGGGAAGGAGAGAGAGAGAGAGAGGAGGAGGGGGGGGAAGGAGAGAGAGAGAGAGGAGGAGGGGGGGAAGGAGAGAGAGAGAGGAGGAGGGGGGGAAGGAGAGAGAGAGAGAGGAGGAGGGGGGGAAGGAGAGAGAGAGAGGAGGAGGGGGGGAAGGAGAGAGAGAGAGGAGGAGGGGGGGAAGGAGAGAGAGAGAGGAGGAGGGGGGGAAGGAGAGAGAGAGAGGAGGAGGGGGGACGGAGAGAGAGAGAGGAGGGGGGGGGACGGAGAGAGAGAGAGGAGGGGGGGACGGAGAGAGAGAGGAAGAGGGGGGGACGGAGAGAGAGAGGAAGAGGGGGGGACGGAGAGAGAGAGGAAGAGGGGGGGACGGAGAGAGAGAGGAGAGGGGGGGACGGAGAGAGAGAGGAAGAGGGGGGGACGGAGAGAGAGAGGAAGAGGGGGGGACGGAGAGAGAGAGGAGAGGGGGGGACGGAGAGAGAGAGGAAGAGGGGGGGACGGAGAGAGAGAGGAAGAGGGGGGACGGAGAGAGAGAGGAAGAGGGGGGGACGGAGAGAGAGAGGAAGAGGGGGGACGGAGAGAGAGAGGAAGAGGGGGGGACGGAGAGAGAGAGGAAGAGGGGGGGACGGAGAGAGAGAGAGGAAGAGTGGGGGGACGGAGAGAGAGAGGAAGAGGGGGGGACGGAGAGAGAGAGGAAGAGGGGGGGACGGAGAGAGAGAGGAAGAGGGGGGGACGGAGAGAGAGAGGAAGAGGGGGGGACGGAGAGAGAGAGGAAGAGGGGGGGACGGAGAGAGAGAGGAAGAGGGGGGACGGAGAGAGAGAGGAAGAGGGGGGGACGGAGAGAGAGAGGAAGAGGGGGGACGGAGAGAGAGAGGAAGAGGGGGGGACGGAGAGAGAGAGGAGGGGGGGACGGAGAGAGAGGAAGAGGGGGGGACGGAGAGAGAGAGGAAGAGGGGGGACGGAGAGAGAGAGGAAGAGGGGGGGACGGAGAGAGAGAGGAAGAGGGGGGACGGAGAGAGAGAGGAAGAGGGGGGGACGGAGAGAGAGAGGAAGAGGGGGGGACGGAGAGAGAGAGGAAGAGGGGGGGACGGAGAGAGAGAGAGGAGAGGGGGGGACGGAGAGAGAGAGGAGAGGGGGGGACGGAGGAGAGAGAGGAAGAGGGGGGGACGGAGAGAGAGAGGAGAGGGGGGGACGGAGAGAGAGAGGAAGAGGGGGGGACGGAGAGAGAGAGGAGAGAGGGGGGGACGGGAGAGAGAGGAGGAGGGGGGGACGGGAGAGAGAGGAGAGGGGGGGGACGGGAGAGAGAGAGGAGGAAGAGGGGGGGGACGGGAGAGAGAGAGGAGGAGGGGGGGACGGAGAGAGAGAGGAGAGGGGGGACGGGGAGAGAGGAGGAGGGGGGGACGGAGGAGAGAGAGGAGGGGGGGGACGGGGAGAGAGAGGAGGAGGGGGGGACGGGAGAGAGAGGAGGAGGGGGGGACGGGGAGAGAGAGGAGGAGGGGGGGGACGGGGAGAGAGAGGAGGAGGGGGGGACGGGGAGAGAGAGGAGGAGGGGGGGACGGGAGAGAGAGAGGAGGAGGGGGGGACGGGGAGAGAGAGGAGGAGGGGGGGGACGGGAGAGAGAGGAGAGGGGGGGACGGGGAGAGAGAGGAGGAGGAGGGGGGGACGGGGAGAGAGAGGAGGAGGAGGGGGGGACGGAGAGAGAGAGGAGGAGGGGGGGGACGGAGAGAGAGGAGGAGGAGGGGGGGACGGAGAGAGAGAGGAGGAGGGGGGGACGGAGAGAGAGAGGAGGAGGGGGGGACGGAGAGAGAGGAGGAGGAGGGGGGACGGAGAGAGAGGAGGAGGAGGGGGGGACGGAGAGAGAGAGGAGGAGGGGGGGACGGAGAGAGAGGAGGAGGAGGGGGGACGGAGAGAGAGAGGAGGAGAGGGGGGACGGAGAGAGAGAGGAGGAGGGGGGGACGGAGAGAGAGAGGAGGAGGGGGGGACGGAGAGAGAGAGGAGGAGGGGGGGACGGAGAGAGAGAGGAGGAGGGGGGGGAGCGAGAGAGAGGAGGAGGGGGGGACGGAGAGAGAGAGGAGGAGGGGGGGACGGAGAGAGAGAGGAA